>NC_058377.1:90136025-90741602 GCF_018350175.1 Felis catus
GCCGCAGGAGTTTCAATATGTAGAAATGCTGCCTCTGGTTGTTTGAGCCCTCGGTGTTGAGACTGCAATATCGAAGACCTGGTTTTATACTGGAGTTTTATTTTTGACAATGCCCATTGTGGGTTTTTTTTGTTTTTTTTTTAATTTTTTTTTTCAACGTTTATTTATTTTTGGGACAGAGAGAGACAGAGCATGAACGGGGGAGGGGCAGAGAGAGAGGGAGACACAGAATCGGAAACAGGCGCCAGGCTCCGAGCCATCAGCCCAGAGCCCGTCGCGGGGCTCGAACTCACAGACCGCGAGATCGTGACCTGGCTGAAGTTGGACGCTTAACCGACTGCGCCACCCAGGCGCCCCTTGACAATGCCCATTGTAAATGCACGCACATTCTCCAGGGAAATTCACCACACTGAACAGAGCATTTTGTGTTTTTTTTTTTGTTTTGTTTTGTTTTGTTTTTCTTTTGGAGTGTAGACTGGGACTTCAGATGTGCAATGCATTTTTCTCCAGTGAAACCTGATTCTACAAGTTTTCCTGCCAACCCACGGAGGCGCACTGCAGGGACCAGTGGTAATGGCTGATGAAAACTGATGAGTGGTTGGGGTGAGGTCAAAAAGTGCTCTGGGATTAATAAACACGCACTGAGAAGCAAGAGCAGGAGAAAAGATGTGTTTTCCTTCCAGGTGAGCTGGAGTTTAGTTTTGCCTCAATTTGTTTTCACAATATAGAGACGAAGATAAAGATTTTGTTGGTTGAGTATGTAGGTCTCGCATTACATCAAACAGAATTCAAATTCCGGGGACTAGTAGGGTTTGTAAGCCAGTGGTGTTTGAGAGGAACAAATCACCTTTTGGATGCAAATGATTTTTCACTGCAGATGTGTATGTGTCTTCAGTCGTTGACTGGGAGATGGTCTGTTCTTTCATTGTTAAGAAGTAAGGGTGTTTTAAGTAAGTTTACTTTCATTGTTTTAAGTAAGGGTGGATATTTTATTCTATTTCATTTTTTCTCTTTAACTGTAGTAATCTACATAAATATACCTCGGAAATCATTTTTGGTAAGATTTTTGTATGAATGGCACTTCACTTTATTTTCTTGACAAATAATCATAAAGTCTGCTTAATGGCTTCCAAGAGCTTTCCTTTTTTGTGTTTTAGGGAAAGTTCAGGTGCCAGGATGCAATGGAATTTTATCTGATGCAGCTTACCTGTGTTTCCCTATCAAATGTTTTCAAATTAAACAAACTAGGTATTGCAATACTTACTTTTGGATTTTAATATTTTTACTCCTTATTAATATGAATATTGTTTTTGTGAACAATTTTATGTTTAAGTATTTGAAATAAAGTTTAAAATTTGAAAACAGTGTATTGTGATTTATATTCAAATAATAATATTGAGGGCGACATTTGAAACAATGAAGTAACACATTTTTTCTTGAGGAAAATACAAAATAAATTTGGTGAACTTTAGAATAAAGGGCAACAGAGTAGTGATAACGAGTATGATTTATACTAATATAGGCTGAGACCATTTGTTTCTAGATATTTGAAGTGAATAGTAAGCCTTTTGAAAATATAGAATTTGAAAATCAGTGGTTTTTGGCTCTTTTTGAGAATCAAATAAAATATGGGCCTGTTTCTCAGAAAATTCACATTTTCATACCCTGAAAACTTTGGTCAGAGTGGTCGACTTGTCCAGAGCCACACGGGTAATGGCAGGAATGAGCTAGATCCCACGTTCTTTTGTCCAGTGTTTTTTCTAATGGTGATATTGATGGTGATGATGATGATGATGATGATGATGATGATACAAACATCAACAATGTCTGCCACTTAGCAAACAGGGTGTGGTAAGCAATGGCACATGGTTTTCTCATTGGATTCTTTCAGAGCGGGTACTGTTACCTCCATGTTGCACATGAGGTCACTGAAGCTTAGCTCAGCCAGAAAAGGGCAGGCCTGCAGCTCCACAATTTCCCCTCCACCTCTGTCCAGCTTACCTGTACACTACTCAGTCATCTCTTCATCATCCATGGATTTTCAAGCATCTCAGCACATCTTTGCTAGAGACCTCTGAGCTCCCTTCTGCTTAGAACAGAGATTCAGCCTGTCTGCTTCTGTGCAACCGTACCAGCTTTTTAAAAAAATATTTTTAAGGGTATTTATTTATTTTAGAGAGAAAGGGAGAATGAGTGGGGGAGGGGCACAGAGAGAGAGAAAGAATCCCAAGCAGGTTCTGCACTGTCAGCATAGAGCCCAGTGCAGGGCTCAGCCCCACGAACCATGAGATCATGACCTGAGCTGAAATCAAGATTTGGACCATTAGCCAACTGATTCACCCAGGTGCCCTGTACCAGTTTTTAAAATATTGAAATCTGTTTGTACTTGTAGGCAAACAGCCTGTGTCCCCAAGGCCCCAGTACCCTTCCAACTCTGGCAGCCCTGTCTCATCCTCAAGGAACCCAGATCCAGCAAGTAACGGGTTAATACTAGCACATCAGGGGGCCTTAACAACTGCCTCAGCGCCATTTTCTTCCATTGATTTTTTAAAACTCTGCTATCCTTGCTTTGCTTTGTTTTTCCAGTTTTGTTGAAATATAATTGACAAACAAAATTGTATATCAAGCGCACAAAATAATAGTTTAATACACATTGCAAAATATTTACCATAATCAAACTAATTAATGCATCTATCATTTCACATTGTTACCTTTTATTTTGGCGTGGTGAGGGTGCCTAAGATCTACTCTCGGAAATTTCAAGTGTACAATACGGTATCATTAACTGCCGTCACCATGCTGTTCACTAGATCTTCAGGACTTACTCATCACAAAACTAAAAGTTTGTACCTTCTGACCAAGTATTTGAATATTACTCCTGCCTTTGAGAATGAAGCATCTCCTTACCCCTTAAGGCCCGGCTAAGTTCTATATTGTTCCTGATACCCTTTCTAACTACTTCAGCCTATATTTTAAAGAAATATGTATAGGATACCTTCTATGCACATGCAGTGTGTGCCTGGCACTGGAGATACAGTGATGAACAGCGCAGTTTTTGCTCACAAAAAGCTAGGTGGAAGCAAACATGAAGACAAGAGTAAGCCTAATAAATGCATCACCGCACACTCTAGTAGATGTTATGAAGAAAAAGCACTAAGTTCAGTTTGAGTATAGTAAGACAATGGAATTTAAATTGGGGGGTCAGAAAAAGCAACTAGGAAGAAGGAACCTTTAAGGAGAGATGGGTAGAATGGGTGATGTGGGGGCAAGTGTGGGGGGTTAGACCAAGAGCAGACTTCACCCGTGGGAAGATTCTGAGGTGGAGAGCAGTTGGTAGAGTCTAGGAACAGAAGAAAGGTCTCTCTGACAGGAGCAGATAGAGTGAATGTGAGGAAGGGGTTGTGTGTATTTGGAGAATCAGGCAGAAGCCTTATTATGCAGGACATGGCGGGTGGGGTAAAGACTTGACTACTACCCCGGTGCAAATGGAAACCTTTGAAGAGTTTTAGGCGGGCAATGGATGCCATCCAAGCCACGCCAGGAGTGGGGCATGACTGAAATGTTTTCAGAAGGTATACATGGGAGGGGATTCATCCAAGATTAAGAAGGGTCACGCATAAATATTTCAATGACGGAGTAGCGATTTCAAACATTTTTTTATGTCAATTATACATGACCTGCTGATTCATATGTCTCACTACCTCACACAACTGTGTCTAACCCTAGGCAGGAGGATGTGAGGGAGGTTCTGCAGCAGCAACATCTTCTCATGAATTTAGCATTTCTTTCCATGACAGTTTTCCTTCTTTCTTGTGGAAAGTTCTTTTCTCCTTGGCTTCTCTATGATTGTTTTTCCTCTTTTCATGGTGACAATGTATCTCTGCCTTCACAAAATACACAGTGAGTTACTTGTAGGCCAAGTATGTGCATTTAAATTTATTTATTTATTTGAGACAGAGAGAGAAAGAGAGAGAGAGAGAGAGAGCACGGGGAGGGGAAGGGCAGAGCGAGAGGGAGAGAGAATCCTAAGCAGGCTCCACACTGTCAGTGCAGAGCACTATGTGGGGCTTGAACCCATGAACTGTGAGATCATGACCTGAGTCGAAGTCAGACACTTAACCGACTGAGCCACCCCGATGCCCCCAAAGTTTGAAGCTTCTAATCAAGGCTTGCTCTCTCGGGTGACCAGCCCCCATGCTGAAGTCATCCAGGGCTGTCTCAATAGAACAAAAGACTCTCCTAGCACCCTTATCACTCAAGAAATGCCAGGAGTTTTAGGAGCTCTATGCCAGAACCAGGGACAAAGACCAAATATCTTCCTATGACACCACATTCATATTTTTTAATGGTTAAAAATTGATGATTTGGTCATCTTTAATATGTACACCCACACCCCTCCTCTTTTGGTTATCACCATACATTTTGGATGGCACTTCGAGCAGTCTTTTCCACATTTTAGAGTTGTCTTGGACACAACATCTCTTCAGCTAAGGCCAATACAACAAAGGAGACTTAGAGATATTTTAGTCCAATTTTTAAATTTTACCACTATATTCCAGGTTAAAAAAAAGAAAACTGTTATTGCAAGGATAGCTTGCACTATACAATTTCAAATTTGTCACCAACTGCTTTCAGTGTACGATTTCACTTTCTGTAACTCTCCTGTCCTGCCCCTTGCCCCGTTCTACAGTAGGACAATAAGTTCCCTAAAGATGGGGCTCTTCTTTTGTTCTTTTTCAGGTCCCATAATATTTATTGTGGATCTTGGATTTTATTTTATTTTATTTTTTGTTTTTTAATTTGAAAGAGAAAGTGCATTTGAGTGGGGAGAGGGGAAGAGAGAGAGAGAGAGAGAAAGAGAAAATCCCAAGTTGGTTCCACACCGAGCATGGAGCCTGATGCATGGCTTGATCCCACAACCCTGGGACCACGACCTGAGCCAAAATCAAAAGTCAGACATTCAACCAACCGAGTCACCCAGGGACTGCCAAGGATGTTGGATTTTCAATAAACACTTACTGATGGGTCCCCTGAAATAGCCTATTAATAGAGGAATTAAGCCAGAGATTCAAGGGATCTTTATCCTTAAGCTATACATACTCACAAGCCTTTTTTTCCCCATGTTTATTTATTTTTGAGTAAGAGAGCATGCGTGGGGGAGGGGCAGAGAGAGAGGGACAGAGGATCCAAAGCCACCTCTGCACTGACAGCAGCAAGCTTCATCTAGGGCTCGAACTCATGAATTGTGAGATCATGACTTGAGCCCAAGTCAGACACTCAAGCAACTGAGCCACCGAGGAGCCCCGTATCCGCCAGCCTTTTTTTTTTTTTTAATTTTTTTTCAACGTTTATTTATTTTTGGGACAGAGCGAGACAGAGCATGAACGGGGGAGGGGCAGAGAGAGAGGGAGACACAGAATCGGAAACAGGCTCCAGGCTCTGAGCCATCAGCCCAGAGCCTGACGCGGGGCTCGAACTCATGGATCGCGAGATCGTGACCTGACTGAAGTCGTACGCTCAACCGACTGCGCCACCCAGGCGCCCCACCGCCAGCCTTTTTAAAGGGGTGTTATTGATAACTTTTCTTTCCTATTCTAAAAATAATAATTTAAATGAATATACATTTACTGGATTGATATCTAGAGACAGAATGAGGTATTGGTTCTCTTAGTAATAAACGTGCTGTATTAGATGTTTCTTGACAGAACTAGGTTTGGGAAAATGTAATATCATTTATGGCAAATTCCAAGTCAAAAGGCAATGTTCTATGGTAGAGTAGAATTTGGTGGTGTATAAATCATTTGGAATTCTTGTGACTGTGGGTTAGAATGGCTGCCTATTCAAGCTAAGTTTACCAAGAAATGCCCAAGAGTGGTACAGAAATAGACAAGTCCTAGGTGGTCTCACAGAGAGAACTGTGACCATGCTGAGAGAGGAAGGGCAGAATGATCTCCTCCATCATATGAGCCCAGTAGGGACCCAGGAAGCAGCTGAGAGAAAGCTAGATCTAATGATGTCTGGTGGTTAAGGCTGAGATACAACTCAGGAGTCATCATGAAGCTGATAACCTTGGCCCTGTGGGGGTGTGGGTATTGTAGCAGAAGCCAGTGACAAGGGATGGCGACCCTTAAGGACCAAATGCTTCAACCCTACTCATTCCCACTTCTGGAAACCCAGTATTATGTTTCTCCCTGGAACCTGGATAAAAAGCTGGGTAAAGAGGGCAGACCCTAATTTTATTGAAATTAAATTTCCAACACACAGTAAAGGGGATGCATAATACAATGTGAGTTATAGAAAAATACAAATGGTTTTGTCTCTTGTACTGCTGAGTATATAAGCAGAGATTTGTAAGTGCTATGGCCATCAAGGAGGTAATGGGGTTCAGAACAGCCTTCCTGAGGGAGAAGGTATCTGAACTGAGATGTAGAGTGGATAGGAATGGGCCAGATAGCCTAGGATATTAGCAGGAGTTATAAAGCACCAGAGGAAAGGCATGCCCAGCAGAAGGGATGGGTTGTTCAAAAGCTCAGTTTAGCATTTTTGGAGATTGAATACAAAATGCAAAGAGTAGTGAAACAGGAGGGGGAGGGGACAGGGCAAACGGTATGAATGCAGTTGTATGTGACTTTATTTTACCGATGAAAACCTCAGGGAGCCGGCCCCTTGCTTTAGGGTCATGCCATTCCATACTCCCTTTGTTTACTAAGTTTTAACCAGACTGACCTTTCAGTTCCTCAAACGTGATAAGCTTCATCTCACCCCAGGGACTTCAGACTAACTATTCCTTTTCCTTATGCTTCCTCTCTTTCTAAGACATTCAGCCCCTTAAAATGGTCACCTTGGAAAGCCAAATGCTTATTTATTGATATTATTCTATGTAAGCAGTTTCCAGACTTATCTTTAGGACATATTTATGAGCCATATCAGAAAGACCATTTGTACTCAGACTTTCTTTTTTCTTTTTCTTTTTAACCTAAAGTGGTAATACTGAGAGTTATACCCTACTAGGGCTTTGGATGGCATTTGTCTGTTTCCAGAGATGTTTCCTACTCCATCTCTAATGGTGGAAGAGGGACAGTTGTTAAGTGTTTTCAAAGGAATGAACCATAGGACCCGAAGGTGACTGAAGTGTGAGTTCTATAAATGTTTTAAGCAAAGGCAGTATATCATTAGAATAAGTGAATCCTCTTCTAATGTGGTCCATTTGAATGTTTGCATGTGCTTACTTCATCATCTTTAACGTCAGCTGCTGAATTCACTTAGGACTTAAAAAGACCTAATTCTACTAAAAAATATGGTAGTAAAACCAAAGTACTTGCTTTCGTGACACATACTCATATAACACACACACACACACACACACACACACACACACATACATACACACACACACACACACACACACACTCTAAAAGTAGCTATGCTGTTGGCATCTGAGTTTAACTATAGAACCCAGTGAGTTCAGAATTAAATCATTTAGATTATCATTGACTACAAAATAAATATGGTAATAATTCTTCAGCTACTCAGTCACTATAGATGAGTTAAGGGAATGTATCTACCTCTTGAAGAAATAACCCTTTTGAACTCCGTAAAGGATATTTCAGTTCTAACTTATGACACTTCCTATGAACAACAGAAAAAAGAAATCAAAGTAGAGTGATCCTGAGAAAATTAAATAGTATAATTTTGTCCTTAATTGGGTAACTATGCACATTAATAATGAGAAATCGATATAAACAAAAGACATTTTAATGCTTTATTGGTTTTGCATAGATGACAAAAACAACAAAAAATCAAAGCAAAGGTATAGCAAATGGTTCAAAAGGAGTATTCATTAAGCAACATTACTGAAACAAACAACAGGATTTAATTCATCCAAGTTAGTTTTAGTAGCTAAGACATGGAACTGGTAGCAGATGAACTTGTATTCCAGGGATTTATCTCCTGTACGGTCATGTGCCCCCTAAATCTGGCAATAGAACTTCACACACTGTGGACTTTCAATGAATACTGATGAATAGGAAGCTGTGGCTTAAGCTCTTAGGATAAAGTAAGATGCTTTTCTAGAAAAATACTCCAAAAGGAAAGACATTTATTTCTAAGGTCATCTAATTATCAGTTGATGTCTTAAAGCCTCAAAGTGAACAGTCTTTTTTAACTCTCTTTCTAGAAAGTATCTAATTGAACCATAGCAAGTTCATTGATTTTGCAATTTTCATTGGCATCCAACTCCACATGTCAACTAGACACATACACACACAAATTTATTTTTCCCCACTTAAAATCTTATACCTATTAACTTTAGAACATTCTTTAACTTCTTTCATTTGGGGGAAATAATACTACTGTTCTTTATGAGATTTTAACTGGTGGTCTTTTCTTAGCGTGCTCTGACTTCTTCCCTTTTCCCAGACTGCTAAGTAGCAGTGGACTTCAGTTTTCATTAAATCTCTCAAAGAATTGGTTCAAGCAATTGGCCTTGGTCCATCATCTGTGCACCAGACAGGGCAGAGAGGGGGAATCCTCTGAAGAAAGTCATGCAGGTAACTTGATAAAATATAACAAACTTGATGTAGAGTCCTTTTCTCCTCCTTCATGTCAATGGAGACTATGTTACAGCTTAAATAAGCTTTATGGAACTTTTTCTGTTCATAGACATAATCAAGAGACCAGTTTAGAGTTAGAGACATATAAAGAGTACTAGCATGGGATACAGGTGATCTTGGTTTTAATTTTTGGCCAACCACCAAATTGTTATATTGTGCAAAATAATTCATTGAATTCCTTTGGGTGTTAGTTTCTTTACTGGCTTAATTATGTCTTAACTACTCTATAGCTTATTTGTTATGAAAAATTATATGAAGGATATAAACATATCTTGATTATTACTACCGTCTCTGTATTGAAGATTGCTTGAATGAAAAAATTCAGGTCAGAAATTCTCATTTAAGATACCTTTGACTAAAATTTTTTCAAGCATTTAGCATTGTATTATGAGCACTTTCCCCTGGCACTTGATTCATAAGACTAAAAGAAAACACGGACATTTTCAATAAACAAAAATAGAAATATAATTTTCATCATTGTTATGATTCTTTAAAACAAGTTTAAAAATTTGATGCACTTGAATTTGGAAGACATTTGTGAAACTAATCAAACAGCCTTCTAAGAAAAGATTTCTTGGCAGGAGTAAAAATTTTCCCAGCACCCTTTTTGTGGAGGGATTTCAGTGGAGGCTTTTTTAAGGGTAGGACTCTTTTGGGGGTTTGTAGTGCTCTTGCTATCTTCACATGCTCATTGCAGTAATACTTGTTGCTTCCTTCTGATAGATGGATGAGTGTGCGTTCTGCCAGATCCATGCACTGGGCATGGACCCAGTGCCCATCTCCATGAGAGCAGTAGATCATGGCAGGTTTGTTGAGCTCAGTTGAATAAAATGGTACCCAAGTGTTGATATCCACATCACAAGTAGCACAGCATGTAATCCAGTAGCCTGTCTCAGACTCATCTTCTTCATCGTCTTCGTTATAGGTGTCAAATTCATCATCGCCATCAAAACTATTTGCTTCTGCACTGAAACAAAATTCTTCTGAGTCTTCAAAGGGAGTGGAGTCCCCTGGGTCTTCTGTTGATGTCTGACTATTTGTGAGTGTTTTCTGATCTTCACTCACATCATCTTCAGCACATTTCAACATATAAAAATAGAATGCCTCTGAAGAAGCCTGTTTATTGTCTCCTGGTATGCCAAGGAAAACATTTCCATTTCCCATGTTGCTCCCAAACCAGATCTTGCTGTGCTTAATATCTGGGGTCCAATCTGGGGTCTCCATCTCACGAATTTCTATCTTGTTGTCCACAAAAGAGACAATGTTGCAGACCATTCTCTTTTGATTTTCAAGCTGATAGCCACCAACAATAACAAATTCATCACTGTTTGTTTGAGTCAGGATCGCACTGGAGACAGAGATTCCTCCTGGCAATACTGTGCAATTCACAGCTGGGCTACCCAGTGGGAGATCAACCTTTATGCTGTATAGGTTGGCAGGGCGGATGTTATTGGCAAGTGAGTGTCCTCCTAAAATATAAATGGTATCATTTCTGGCAATGGAGACATGAAAAGATAACCCATCCTGAAGTTCTGGCAGAATGTATGACGTAGAGCACCCAAATTCAAAATCTACCAGGAAAACATGGGGCAGACAGTCAGCTACACTATTCCATTTTTCTGTGATTCTTTGGGCAGAAGGCATGTATGACCGTCCTCCAAAGAGAACACCCATACTCCTCCCTCGACTATACACCACATCAATGGAATGACCATATCTGGCTTCAGGGACATCTCCTACCAAGTCTTTCTCCGTGCAGCAAAAAGTAACTTTTTTGTTGTTCTTGCCAACAACAGACATGACATAAATCTTATCTGAAAGCTCATTATTTGGTGTTTTCCCTCCATGGATGATATATTGATGCTTTTCAGACTCTAAGCTGCCTCTGAAGATGCAAGTGGCTGGGTAACGAAGAGGAGGAAGGTAGCAGGAATCCTTAGAGAAAACTGCAGGCTTCAGTTTGAGATGGTTATGCTTTACATCAAAGTGGAAAACTCCAGTGGGGCAGGATCTCTTGGGCCATCCTTTTTGGCCAAAGAAGAAAACTTGCCCATCAAAATTCATCAGTGAGAAGCCTGGTTGTATTAAGGCTGTATTATTACTGACTGTTATCATCTGTAGTGACATATTTTCTGATGGTGGATGGATCTTTTATCTGAAAGAATTACACACACAAAATTACTGTGTCTCTTCATATAAATCATTATGTTTGCATCACCTTACATGTAAAACGCTTATTTAAAAAAAGTTCTTCCACAAGCTTGTAGAGGGACTGAATTAGCAAAATCCAGGCAGCTAGGTAAGTAAAGAGCCACAGAACCTTCCTTCCTAATAGGATCCAAGCAGTTGGGACATGTTTTCGACATGGACCATCCTCCCTTAGATTTCTGGGAATTGTAGTCCTATCCCCCCACCCTCTTCACAGATTCACCGCTTGTCGGCCGAAAGAACTACATTTCCCAGGAATCCGTTCTCTATGGGATGCGTGGTTGGAGACAGTTTCTGTTGCTCCAGGAGAAGCGACTCCTGGGATGCCCCTCTGAATAAAGACGCTCAAAGTGCGGAGTGACTAGAAGGGAGCCAAGGCGGAAAGCTAGGGAACGGGAGGTGAGCGCGGCTGACGCAGACCCAACATCCGGGTTACGGGAAGGCTGCAGCACCAGAAGGGGCGTCAGGCCGACTGCTGCCGAGTGTTCCCGGTGCCTCTCCGGGGACTCTTAAACAAGTGACCCCGTAGGAAGCACAGTTGTTTCTGGCTCTAGTGGGGTTGCCTGGAAACCGCAGCCTAGAAGGAAGCCCTGGATGAGGCGTCCTAGCGGACTCCTGCCTGGATGCTTTCGAGGACTCGAGTCAGTTACACCCCTGAACGTCCTTAGGTTGCTGGGTCGGGGTGGGAGTGTGGGGGACCTGAGGTCACAGAAGCTGTGACTGTTTTACGGAAGCCAAAGACCAGGCTCTGAATACCTGGAGCGCGGGGGAGAAATTACCTGATAATGATTTCGTAGTGGAAACACTAATTAGATTTCAGCGAGTGTCTTGTTAAAAGCCCCTGGTTTTTCCTCAATCGCTCTTGCTCCTGCATTTAGGGTTCTTTCAGGGAAGCAAAGAAGGTTCCTAAATACCCCCCTGCCTCCGTTCTCTCTTCCTCTTACCTCTAGGAAAATACAGTTAGTGGCCATTATTTCAGATCGCTCTTTCCTGCACAAAACATTTGACATAAGTCTTTAGAAACGCTGTCGTAAGCAGGTACTAAGAGGTGCCAGAATTATTCAGGATTTAATATTAGTCATAATATTTTTTAAAAATCTATTTATTAGATGAACTCAGCTGGATACATTTTTATTTTATTATTATCACTTACCTTAGGGAGATGCCAGGAGCCTTAATGAGAAATATACTCTGTTTGCAGAGTGAGGTCCTAGGCACCAAAGGTTAAAGGAATCAAAAGGGTACAGATTCCCGACTGTTCAGAGTAAATTATTACTATGCTTCAAAAACAGGATGAAACAGTGTCTCTGAATGTGACTCTCAGTAGAGTATGGACTCTGAGGCCGTTGGCTATAATCAAATCCTTTGTCTGTCACCTATTAACTATATGAACTTGGGCAAGTAATTTAACATCGCTCTGTCTCAGTTTCCTCATCTGTAAAATGAGATAATTTACCTACCTCCTTGGTTGATGTAAATTATCATTAGTAAATTACTGCATGTAAATTATTTACAATAGGGCTTTGCACACTGTGTTAGTTATAATTATGCTTGAACTTATCAAAAGTAGGGTTGTTAGTACACAATTACCTACAAGTCATGGCAGATGATACTTAATGTTGGAGATGGTTACAAGGAATTTAGGATCTGGGATCTGGTCAGTGGGTATAGATTGATGAATTTTTTAGACTAATAAGAATTGGATAAGCATACACAATGGAGGTGCGGGTGGTGAGTTCAATTTAAATAACAGGAAATCATTCAGTCATTCTTCTGTTACCCTTTCTCTAACCTCTCCTTAAAAATGCAGACTTTGGGGGTGCCTGGGTGACTCAGTTGGCTAAGTGTCCGACTTCTGCTCAGGTCATGATCTCACGGTTTGTGGGTTCGAGCCCTGCATTGGGCTCTGTGCTGACAGCTTGGAGCCTGGAGCCTGCTTTGGATTCTGTGTCTCCCTCTCTCTGCCCCTCCCTTGCTCATGCCCTGTCTCTCTCTATCTCTCAAACATAAATAAATGTTAAAACATTTAAAAAAAAATGCAGACTTTGCAGCCTGAGTCCAAATCTTGGTCAAGTTATTTTTTCTCTGTTCTTTCTTTTCTGTAAAATGGGAATAGTATTAGTATGTATTCATTGGGTTGTTTTGAAGGATAAATGGGATAACACGTGTAAATCACATAGCACAGTGCCTGGCACATAGTAAGCATTTGATAAATGTTGGTCGATACTATAGTTTTTATTTTGCCTGCAAAGATTCCTTGGCCCATTTAGAATCTATGTGTTCAGTGTAGTGAGATTTTGGTAAGGCATTTTGTCTTGAAGCACTTCTGTAGATCAGATGTCATTAACCACTAAATGTGCTCTTCTATTTAGTTTTAGTTTACTTGGGAGATTCCTCAAGGTGTGATATTTTAAGAATCACATCTTGTGAGTTATGAAACCAAGTGAGGACATGGTGAATGAGAAGGGTTATTGTTAAAGTCATGAAAGCAAGCCCGCCTCTTCTTCGTGATGGTTTGTAGGTTCAGCAACTTGCCCTGCTTATGAAATCACATGGGTGTCTTTTTTATTCATGGCCCATCCAAGTATGCATGAGAGAAGGCCTGGTGCAACTAAGAACATGCTCTCCATAGGGATTAAAAGGAAGTATCGTTCCCTCAATTCAGTAAATGAAAACTGTAAGTGACTCAGCGTGCTACGTGCTTGTCAGACAGTTGTCCGCTTCTGGGTAGGGGGAGCACTGAAGCCAAAGCCAGTTTGTTTTAAGTATCTCTGAAGACTGTTATTGGGATAAAAAGCAAGCTCTACGGGGGTCATGGAGTCCATATCCCAAGGGGTGAACATATACCAAGAACACTAGCTTTTAAACAGGCTTTAAAAAAAAAATTAATGTTTATTTATTTTTGAGAGAGACAGAGACAGAATGCGAGTGGGTTAGGGGCAGAGAGAGAGGGAGACACAGAATCCGAAACAGGCTCCAGGCTCCGAGCTGTCAGCACAGAGCCCAATGCGGGGCTTGGACCCACGAACCCCGAGATCATGACCTGAGCTGAAGTCGGACGCTCAACCAACTGAGCCACCCAGGTGCCCCAACAGCAGCCTTTTTTAAAAATAAGGTCTCATTGTGGCCTTTTGGCTTCATTTTAAGGTTGTCTTAGGGAATTTGGCTTCTCATAAGTGAAAACATGACTAGTACAGATGAAACAGATACATTTTCTTAGGCAAGACATAAGGAATACTACCCATTTTTTTACAGCTGAGTTTGGTTCCCTAAAGATTTCTGACCTGTTCTCCTTTTGATGCCCTGCTCTTGATGCACCTCATAATTTCAGGGCCCTAAAAAACAGGCGAGGTTTATCACTGTTAAGGTGAATTTCCTCCTCTTGTAATGCAGTTCAAGTATCTG
Organism: Felis catus; assembly: GCF_018350175.1. Classification (NCBI taxonomy): domain Eukaryota; kingdom Metazoa; phylum Chordata; class Mammalia; order Carnivora; family Felidae; genus Felis; species Felis catus. The sequence continues at coordinate 90,150,251 of NC_058377.1, forward strand.
TGTATTTAATGTTTAGATTACCCATTTAAAACCATGACCAGATGGCACACTTATTTAAAGAATAAACAGGAACACTGAAAGTGTTTTCACATTAATTTGCCATATTTTTTTAGTTTTTGAAATTTGCTTTATTCACTTAAATATGCCCTCACTGGAGTGGACTCTTGTATATTTTCCATAGTTTTAACATGACTATATTAGTCACATCTTGGTTTTTAAGAGTTTTTAAAAGGTAATACTAGAACTAAAATAATCTACTTTCTTTAAATAGTCTAGATAAAAAAGGAAGATTTGGAAAAAAAAAAAGATACTGTTCTTCAACTGAAGGAAGTTTCAAAGTCCACGCATTAAAGATTCTTTTTAAAAGACAGAAATAGAGGACCAATAAATTTATACAATTTTCCCAACCCCATGCTAACATTTCTCAGCAGGGAGGTTTTCATTTATTCACTGTGAAGCTAGGGCACAGTTGAAAATCAAAAGAGGACTAATGGTGTGAGGTCTGGGTTTGTAGTTTCCTGTGTCTGAACTGACTCTTTTTTTCCTTCCAAAGAAAGGTACTGTACTCGGAGGCATTAAATCTTACTGATCAGTGTTGCCCGTGTTTTCTTGATTGCTCTGAAAGAGTAGGTAACCTCATGTAACCACAGTCATTTCGGGCATGAATTAACACTATCTTGCACAGTTAATTGGGTCTGAGATATACGTTATTTGCTTTTTTTGCTGGCACTGAAGCCAGGATTAGGTCTTTTTTTTTTTTTTTTTTTTTTCCTGACACTTAAGCCAGAGAAGCATTTATGTACTAAGATGAACACATGGGCTCTGATGCCACAGGAATTGAATCCTTGCAGCAGCCTGACAGCAGAAAGCCCCATAGTTTCCAAATTTTACAGCATCCCTTCCCCATCTGGACACCCAATGCATCTGTAACTCACCCGCTGCTAAAGCGGGGCATCGTCTTTCCCTTCAAGTTGACAAACGTAGGTGCCCATCTTTTAGCTTTGATAGAAATGAAGGTATCGGACCTACCTGAAGGCCAGAGAGGCTGCTCACCCCTCTCTGAATCTTTGCCGCTAAACCAGGTATTAAATGTCAGCACTTGGGGAAGATTCACTGACTGCCCACTCTGACCGTGGCAAGAGGAAGGCTCACAGTAAAGAGAATGTGTATATGTGCCTGCAGATGTTCCAGTGAACGCTGATCTAACGGGAGTAACTGACTGTGACCTTTTTTTTTTTCTTTTCTTTTCTTTAGATGGTCGAGGGAGATATCTACCGGGGTACATGCTCAAGATTTAACTATTTCCTTACTGGCAAACAATGGAAACACAGTCAGCTATTTGTAAAGACGAAAACAAAACAAAACCTGGCTGAAACCTGACTTATATTTTTATTAAAAACATTTTAGAAAAATATAGAAGAAAATGAATATAATTGCTATGATTTATTTTTTTTCTCTCTTTTTTTTTATTATTATTTTTTATTTTTTTTAATTTATTTTTGGGACAGAGAGAGACAGAGCATGAATGGGGGAGGGGCAGAGAGAGAGAGGGAGACACAGAATAGGAAACAGGCTCCAGGCTCTGAGCCATCAGCCCAGAGCCCGATGCGGGGCTTGAACTCACGGACCGTGAGATCATGACCTGGCTGAAGTCGGACGCTTAACCAACTGCGCCACCCAGGCGCCCCTGCTATGATTTAAATAACACTATTAAGAATCAAATGATAAATTATTTCCTAAAGCAGAGACCACTGATACCAATGTCAGTTATTTTGATCTTGAATTGCTCTTCAACCGTCTCGTTTTCTTTAATGCAAAGCTCAGAAGTCATTCTAATTATTGGAGGCCTACTGCCAACTTCATATCATATATCAGGAGCTGCTGTGTAATATTACCCAGCAGAATGATTAAGTAAATGGGCTTTGGAGTCAAACTGACCTGGTCTTCTTTACCCAATCTGCCATTTTCCACTGGAGTCATCCTAATCTCTAAGCTCTGATTGTCTGTGTCTATAGTGGGAATAATAGAAATAGTCACCCTAAAAGATTGTTGCAAAAAGATTAAATAAGATAATGTCTTTATTTTTTTTTAATTACAATTTTAAAAAAATGTTTATTATTTTGAGAGAGAGATAGACAGACAGATAGACAGACAGAGCGCCAGCAGGGGAGGGGTAGAGAGATACAGAACTCGAAGCAGGTCCCAGGCTCTGAGCTGTCAGCACAGAGCCTGATGGGGAGCTCAAACTCGCAGACTGCGAGCGAGATCGTGACCTGAGCCAAAGTCGGATACTTAGCCGACTGAGCCACCCAGGTGCCCCTCAGTTAGTATCTTTAAAGTGCTCAGTGCCCAGTAGCAACAAATGAGTGTTCCTATAGCTGCACATCCTCACCAGCATTTGGTGTTGTCAGTGTTCTGGATTCTGGTCATTCTAATAGCTGTGTAGTAGGATTTCATTGTTGTTTTAGTTTGTATTTCCCAGATCACATATGATGTGGAGCATCTCTTCAGGTTTTTTGTTTGTTTGTTTGTTTGTTTTTGTCATCTGTATGTCTTTGTCAGGTATCTCTGAGCTTTTTTTTTTAGCCAGGTTGTTTGTTTTCTTATTGTTGACTTTAAGAGTTCTTTGTATATTTTGGATAACAGTCCTTTGTCAGATGTGTTTCTGGCAAATATCTTCTCCCAGTCTGTGGCTTTTCTTTCTATTCTCTTGTCAGTGTCTTTAGCATAGCAGAAGTTTTTAACTTTAATAAGTTATTATCAATTATTTCTTGCATAGATTGTACCTTTGGTATTATATCTAAAAAGTGGTTGCCAGACCCATGAGCTATGAACTTTATGGTTTTGCATTTTTTTTGTTTAGGTCTGTGATCCATTTGAGTTAATTCTTGTGAAGGGTGTAAGGTCTGTGGCTAGATTAATTTTTCACATGTGGAGATGCAGTTCTAGAATCTTTGTTGAAAAGACTGTGTGTATGTCTACTCTATTGCCTTTGTTTCTTTGTTAAAGATCAGTTGATTGTGTTTATGTGGGTCTATTTCAGTGCTCTCGGCTCTGTTTGATTGATCTGTTTGTCTATTTCACCAATACCACACTGTCTTGATTACTATAGCTGACTTAATTTTAAAGCAACTCATTAAAAACAGTTCCATCAGGAGAAATATATACCACTCATTAGCTTATTGCCTAAGCATAAAATTTTTTATTTGTGCTCTATTACAATGTTTATCCAAATGTATATACATTTTACCTGATTATAATAAGAATGCATTTAAATTTTATTTTCTCTTTTTAATATAACATTATTTCATATACACTATGAAATGTATATTTTATTTCCACCTTTATGATTTTTAATAACTTTCTAAAATTCCATTCAGTAAATGTAAGATAATTTTTCTGACTAACCACCATTGTTGGTTATTTAATCAGTTTCCGTGTGGCTTAGATGATAGAATGCATGATCAGAAGTAGACAGATCTGGATTTGAGTCTCAGTTTTGCCACTTACTAGCTAAATTCTCCTTTTGAGCTTCAGTTTCCTTATCTCTAAAACAGGAATGATCCCTGCCTTGTTGTAAGAATTAATGGATACAAAGTGTCTGATATAAAAGAGTGTACTAGTAAATCTTGTCTGATGATGTTGACGATGCTATAAATATATTTGTACAAGTGACTGAGTTTTTGCAAAATTTTAGTATATATATGTTCAGGGTTGATTTTTTAAAAAACTAATGAGTAGCTCAGTTGTTTGGCTGATTTTCATCATTTGAAGTGTTGGTCCATCCTTTAAAAAGGCATCATCATCTCTTCTAGTTACTTCCATGATGATTTTTTTCTTTGTCTGCAAAAGAGTATTGGATTATTTCCCTAATCTGTTTATGGTGTTATATGATGATTATAGTACTTGAAATTCCAGCATCAATGACAGCTCTCATAAAGTTGATGTATTGGGTATCTCCACAGTAAATACAAAATAAGAAATGCAACATAGAAACCATGGGTAGGTTTAGGCAAATATTTTAGCCTTTCTGTGTTACTAACATCAGAAAACAGGCAGTTTGTTGCTGAATGGCTTAGTTGTTTTCTGAAGCAGCTGGAATTAGCAACACATTTGGAAATGGATTTTAAAACCTTTAGCCTTTGCCACACCATTAGGAGAGCATTAGATTTGCAGTGATCTCAGTCAAGATCCCAATCTACTGAAGTGCTCAGCATAGAAACTAAATGTGAAATAGTAAACTGTATTTATTGTGCATCCACTATGTATAGGGGCATGTGGAGAATTATAAAAATTATCACAGACACAAATCTTGTCTTTAAGAGACATACATAGTAATAGGACGAAGCAACTTTACATCCTTCCTTACACTTACCCTTAGAAGGTCTTAAAAGTTCACCAGGAAATTGTAATTATAGGTTACTCAGCCCATTCTTAAACCCCTTTGGCACAATCAAATTCAAACTTCTGCTGAGGGGCACCTGCATGGCTCAGTCGGTTAAGCATCTGATTTGGGCTCAGGTCATGATCTCCCGGTTTGTGGGTTCGAGCCCTGCATCGGGTTCTGTGCTGACAGCTCAGAGCCTATAAAGCCTGCTTCGGATTCTGTGTCTCCCTCTCTCTCTCTGCCCCTCCCCCACTCACTCTCTGTCTCAAAAATAAACATTTTTTAAAAATTTAAAACAAAACTACTGAAATATATTAATTTCTCCTGCCTTAATCCAAAACACAGTGGATAATTAAAGAATGAGAGTCAGTACAATTACAGAATAAAATAATTTTTCTTTCACAGTGGGGAGATAAAAGAGGATATACTGACATAGTAATTGAACAATTAGGAAGCATAATTGGAGAAAAATAGAATGCCAGAGATGGGGGACAGCTTCAAGTCCAGTGCCTTTATTTTCACATTCAAACTACTTTAAGGTCAGAGAAGTTAAATAACAGAACGAGGGTAGCAGGGCTGCAGGGGTGTGTATCCATGGTGGGTTGAGGGGAGGCAGGGGAGGGGCACTCTTCTGTGAACTCATGATTGGCTTTCAAGAAGTACAGAGTGCCTCTCAAGCATTTCCATCCCCATTTTGCAAATGGAGAAAAAATTACATTGCTGCTCAACGAATTAATAAGTTTGAGTCAAGGACAACTTTTCATAGCATTCGGATAGGAATAGACAATTTTTACTTTTTAAATAAGTGGCTGATGTTTAAGGAAATAATATAAACAGCCTAGGAAAAGGAGATATTTGACTTGTTGAGTGAATCCCGTAATGGGAGCCACATTGGAAACTGGCAGAGAGGAGAAAAGAGGCAGGAAAAGGAAGTCTATGGAAGGAAGCAAACTACAGTTAGTATGATGGATTGTCAAAAGAAGGACATGACAAGTGACCTGTCACTTTTTATTTAGGACAATTAATTAAATATGGCCACCTGACTGGAATGACTGGTATTTTCCTCTTCATTGTTCTGTGATTTAAGGTGGACTCTGCTGTAAAATAAAATGGAGAAAAATTGCAGAGGTGATTTACAATGTTGTACTAAAAAAAAAAATTCACTTCAAAATTTTATTTTTAGAGAAGGAGGGATTTTGTGTTCCTTAGTTACTGTCTTTGGATATAGAAACCACATTTGTGTATGTGTGTTACGTTGTGTACATTGAGGCAAAATTGCAATTAAAATGCGGAGATTAATTGGGAGCTGGGAAGTACTGTACTCCCTGTTAAAGCTCATTTATTATTCCACAGTCATAGTCATAGGAATTTAGAATAAAAAATAGTTGGGAAATGCATCTTTAAAATCTTATTTCTTTCAAGAAATGTCAAATGAAAAGGTCGATTTTATTTGCAAGATCTGGCATTTTGAAGCACTTAGAAATGAATTTCTGCAAGCAGAGTTGGTTTAGTTGGGTTTGTCTACACCTGCTTCTAACTGGCTGTGTGGATTTTGCTTTAAAGCAGGGTTTCTGGTATTGTAACAGTACTGTGCACTGTGCAGGTGGCTTACAGGCTCAGGACGCTGGAGAGAAGGGGATAGCTTTAATTAAGAATGGATACCTTTGTGCTACAATTATTATGCAATACAGGTAACATAAGCATTAATGGGGCATTGCATCCCCTGTGAAGGTGGGATTACAACTGAGCTAAAAAAAATTCTCTTATGATTGAAATATTATTGCATGGTTATAGAGCTATAAAGTTGACTCAGAAACTCTACTGCCTCTACTGGATTCACAGCTTTATCAGGCACCTTGAAAAAATGTTCGATGAAAGACTCGTCACCATTCATAACACACTGATGTAGCTGATCACATTTCTGAAGATAGGAGATCAGTTTTGAAAGTGGTTGAAGGACACGTGTGGCACAGTTTTCTTGATAAATGGACTAGCCTAGAGTTAATGTACTTGTTGGAGTTTTACTAGGGGGTGAAGATAGGGTATTTACTTGTGATTACCCATAATGAAATTTTTCAACAAAGCAAATAATCAAAAGTGGTAGTGAAAAAGTAGTCTTTCTGATTTCCCAAACAGTGGATTTTCTGAAATTTGTCTTATGGGTATATCCTTCAGATTCCATATCCACTGGTAATCTGCTTTTTAAAAAAATTATAGGAAACGAGTGGGGGGAGGAAGTTTGAATGCTTAACTGTGTGCATTTTTCTTTGCTTAATGGAATTAATAACTGTGTAATTGAAAACAGTCTAATACTCAGTTGGCCTGCCTCAGTGAGTCAATGCAGACATTTCTGGATTGACTTAAACAGCTTGAAGGAAGAGTAAATTTTGGGGACATAAAATTGATTTTATACAATCTGCTGATGAACAGTAAGGCTTAATGAATGATAGCCTCAAGAAACCTCATTACAGTAGCTTGGATGGATGAGCAGGAAAGGGAAGCAAATTTTTCAACAGGAAAGTTTCTGCTTAAACATGTAATTTTGTAGATTAGTGTTATTCCCATTCCCCCAGAGCTTTCTGCAGGGGAAAAACAATCAACGTGCATAATTTTATTTTCTTAAATCTTTTCTTTTACCTTACTTGCCTTAGCCTTCTTCTCTTGCTCCCCTTTTCCCCTTTTAAACTTTTAACTTTGAAATAATTACAGATCACGGAACGGATTCATGTGAGGTTGCAAAAAAATGTATAGGGAGGGAGATTTTGCGCACTCTTGTTGCAGCCTTTTGCAATGTTAACATCTTGTGTATCTGTGTACATTATAAAAGTCAGGAAATTGATATTGGTACAATCCATAGAACATATCCCGGTTTTACCAGTTACATATGCACAATTTGTGTGTGTAGTTCAGCTGTCTGGCATGTGTAGCCACATGTCAAGATACGACAGTCAAGATACCCAGCTCTATCACCACTGCCAGACTAATGTTACCCCACTTATATCCACAACACAAAATTGGTGTTCTCACAATTTTTCTGATGATTTGTCTCACCCATTCTGATGAGTGTGTAGGGGTATCTCATTGTGGCTTTAATTTACATTCCTTTAATGGCTAATGATATTAACATCTTTTCATTAGATTATTTACAATTTATATATCCTCTTTGGTGAAATGTCTGTGCATGTCTTTAGTTTGTTTTTTTTTAATTGGACTTTTCTTTAATGTTGGGTTTTGAGAGTTCTTTATATGTTCCGTGTGCTAGTCCTGTGTTGGATGTGTAATTTATAAATGTTTTCTCCCAGCCTGTGATTCTTTTTTATCTTCTTAACAGGATCTTTCCCAGAGCAAAGTTTTGAATTTTGATGAAGTTTAACTTATCACGTTTTCTTCTTTTTTTATTTCAAGTTTTTATTTAAATTCTATTTTTTTTAAATTTTTAATTAATTAATTATTTATTTTTTTTGAGACAGAGAGAGACAGCATTAGCCGGGGAGGGGCAGAGAGATAGGGAGACACAGAATCAGGAGCAGGCTCCAGGCTCTGAGCTGTCAGCACAGAGCCCGATTCAGGGCTCGAACTCACAAACTGTGAGATCATGATCTGAGCCAAGGTCAGACACTCAACCGACTGAGCCACCCAGGCACCCTGTTAAATTCTACTTAACATATATTGTAAAATTGGTTTCAGGTGTAGAATTTAGTGATTCATCACTTATATATAACACTCAGTGCTCAGCACAAGTGACCTCCTTAATACCCATTACCCATTTAGCCCATCCCCCACCCACCTTCCTCCATCAACCTTCAGTTTGTTCTCTACAGTTAAAAGTCTCTTATGGTTTGCTTCTCTCTTTTTTTCCCTCCTTCCCCTATGTTCACCTGTATACATCACCTGTATACACACACACACACACACACACACACACATACACCACATCTTTATTTGTTCCTTAGTCAATGGACATTTGGGCCCTTTCCATAATTTGACTATTGTTGATACTGCTGCTATAAACGTTGGGGTGCATGTGCCCCTTTGGATCTGTATTTTTGTATCCTTTGGGTAAATACCTAGTAGTGCAGTTGCTGGGTTATAGGGTATATCACTTTTTCTTCTTAGAGACATGCTTTTGGTGTCAGTTCTAAGAACTCTTTGCCTAGTCCTATGTCCTAAAGATTGTCTATATATTTTTTTCCTGCTTCTTTTATAAAATCCACTGTTTTGTCTTGATATGTTTTTATTGTTCTTACTATTACAGCCTTCATTAAAAAATACTTTCACTCCATTCCATATTGCTCTAATTTAAAAATAATCACCAAAAAACACAAAAAATAAAAATAATCACCATACGTATGGCTCATCAGAGTCATTCTTGTTACAAAAATGGAGTCCTGTATAGAGTGCATAGATTATAATCCTCTTTAGGAAAGGAACTAGATCTGTTTCTCTTAAGGCACCTCTTGTATCTGTGTTCATGGTGAGCATGTACTTAGCTCGCATGTTTTATTAGATGCAGCTTTTAGTATGGGTGTCTCTTTTTTCTCTTTTCCTCACGGTGAGATTTTGTCAAGGAAAAAATAAGCTGCGAAATTCCTATTACTAAGACCTTTGCATGGATGACAACACAACTTCTCTCTTCTGAAGCTCTGTAGTCGGCAGTAATCCCCAAGCTTTTTTCACCTCCCTCTAAGTGCTGCCCTTAAAGCTCAATGCAGAAGTGTGCCTAGGGAAGTCTTTATATAGACATGTAGATGCTTATGCCATCAACATTTTAGTGATAATGAAGAATTCCGTGCCTTTAAGTATTAGGAAAGTCTCGTTGGGAGAAGCTTATAACTTGATGTGCAGTGTATTCTTTGATGCTAGAATTGTATGTTTTTATCTCATTCTGATAAAACGCAGCAGAGGAATTACTGTGCACACACGTATACACATATGCTTTGCCTTGCTTTGCCTCAAGGTTTTTGTATGTTGTTGAGGTACAGGATGTAGTTGGGGGCATGGTTATAACAATCCTGATGAGATTGCTGCCTTTTCCTTAATTTCCTGCTGCCTTCATGTTTGCCTTGAAATTCATAGTCATAAGCATGTTGTCATTACTGTTTTGATATGCAAACCATAGTACTGCTCCTCATCAGTAGTCCTTACTTGACAAAAACCCTACCTAAAGTTTCTTTGCCAGATTTATTCATTTATTCTCTGTCATTGGACTAGATGACCTCCAGGTTTCTCTCAACCCTGAGAATCTGTGACAATTTCAATCACTGGATTTCTTTCTCTCTTTAATAGGATCTAAAAGACATAAAAAATATTAGAGGATGCAAAATAGGTGTAGTTCAGTCAAGGCAGAAGAAATCAGTTCATACCGGGTCTCTTCTATCATCTAAATAAGTCAGTACACTTGCAATGTAATTTTGGTCTTTTTGAAATTTGCCCATTTTCCAAAAAATAAAAGAAGACCCATCCTGTGAAGTACCAAGGTTGATAGTTTTATCTCTGTAGGCAAGGTGAATTCTTTTGATAATATTCCATCTTACCATTCGGCACAGCAGGAGATTCTTGTTGAGCAGAACTATGAACATTTGAGAAAGTGGATTTTGACAGCCTCTGCACAACTCTTTAAAAATGTGTTGTTATTTATTATTTTAAAATATCAGCAGTAAACCTCACAGTTTAAAAAAGACAACCCCATTTTTGTCAACGTACAATTCTTTATGCTGTTAAAAGCAGGTTATACACTTTGAGGGGAGACCAGCTCATGGCGACTTGTTTCCAAAGACTTACCACTCTTACCTCTGAAGGTTGCAATTTGTTTAGGTAGGTTGCATTAGGCAGAGGTCTGCAGATAAACATCAAAGATGTGTTAAGTCAATGGTGATAATTCCACATGCCATGTTTCATAATTATGCTTTTCAGAGACCACAGAGCACTAATTGGCTTGGGTGGTTGTTAGTTTCATTATTTGGTAGTAGAAAACAGGACCCCGGGAAGGTTCTGTGATTTTCTCTCCATCTCTCAGTGACTGGATAGGAAGAGAACCAAGCCTGTGGTCTTCCTGTGAAATTTAGTAGTCCAAGCAGAGCAAAATATCCACCCTGTGTTTCCCTCTGGAGGCTGTGATTGTGAAAGTGTTGTGTGTGATTTTCCAGTCAATATTTCTACACATTTACTTATCGTCACAAAAGTTCTGGGTCTTTCATGTGGAGCTCTAAGCCTTAAAATATAAAATCCATGCCAAAATAAAGGATCCTATTATGGGCAAGTCGCTCTCGCTCTCGCTCTCGCTCTCCCCCTTTTTCCTTTTTAGAAATAATACTTCACGATAAAAACAAATAAACGTGAATGGCAACTGAAAAAGCATTGCTTCCTTCTAGAAAACCACTAGGATTTGCATAAACCACTTGACTGTCTGGTAAATGATTACCTGCTCTGTCAGTCCCTGGGGACTTTTAACATTAGGCTATTTGCATTTTTAGAGATAAGGAAAGTTCTAAATTTGAAGGTGGGTATTTGTTACACTCTTCAGATGATGACAGTTTACAAAACTCTTTATAAAGTCAGTAAAAACATTACCTCTTCTGTATTGGGATAACCACATGAATTAAATTAAAGGCCTTGAAGGAGTTTGAATGTGCTCTGTGCATAGCCTGTTAATTATGTCCTTTTGGTAAAACTGAGATGTGTTAAGGCTAAAATCTCAGAATATTACCACTTTGAGAATTGGAAAGGAAGTTTAAAAGATTTTCTATTGTCACTCTTAAAGCATCCACAAGGAGACATTTACAGCAATGTAAAACGGCCTGGCCGCCTCTGTTCGGTATTTGCCGCTGAAGTAGATTTGAGGAAGAGATTGATGTCATACGGAGCTGGAATTTCACTGGGGTTCCATCCTGGAAAAGCAGATTGACGTTAACATTCTTGTAACTAAGTCCATGTCCTACTGACAGTGAAATAATAGCCACCTTTGAATTTATTATTTTTTATCTGGCAACTGCAAGCATAGTTTATTAAACTTCGAATTGCTGAAGCCTGGCAGTGTTACGGGTGAATTTGCATAAACTCTAACTGATACTTTTTCCTGTATTTAATTTTCAGGTTACAAATAGTTTGAAACAGTTTCTTTCATTTTGAGTTCATATATAGTTACATTAAAATTTTTCCTTTTATTTTTATTTTATTTTTTGTGGTTTTCAGACTTCGATAGCACCATATTTTGTCTAGGGTTGTAAAGCATGCGGGCTTATCTTGATTTATCTTGAGGTGACATCAATGCCTTCAAAGTCAGAGGGGGCCACACACAGTCAAGGCAGGTCTTTGTGGAGGCAGTGGACAGAATACCAAGGCTGATCCATTATCATCATGATCATCATGGCTAACATTGTTTGAGGGTTCATTTATATCCATTTAATTCTCACCGCAATCCTGTGAAGTATGTGAAACTTAACAATTCCTTATTTAAAACCCTTAGGGTCAGATGTGTTTCAGAATTTAGAGTTTTTTGGAGTTTAGAAAGGTAATCAGGAGTAATACCATGTGTTACACAAAATCTTCAGTGGGGTCCGGGAAAACACCTCAAAAGCATCCCCCTTAGAATTTCTTCAGGGAAACGTCTGAGTGGTCACACTGAGTAGAATTAATAAAAACTATAGATACTTTCATGTTAATTCAGATCAGGTCTTGCCACCAAATGAGGTTGGCCATCATCTTATGAAAACATTTCTGTGTCTTTCTGACCTTCTGGTAGATACCAAATAAATTTAATAACATAACAAAATTTTGTGCTTGTTTTGGAAAACTAGAAGAAGCTTGGTGCTTTCTCTCCCTCCTGTACACTGTCAGAGAACACCCTCCTTTTTATTATCCCCCACGAATTATACTTCTTAGGCAGTAATTACTCTTCTGCTTTCTGTAGATAGTAAATTTCTCAAAGCTATGATATTTCATACCGAATGAATGGAATTTAACAAGGTGAAATATCACAAGGAAAAACAAAGTTAGACTGCAAGGATTGAGGCATTGTGTCCTAGCCGACAGGCGTTCAGCAGTATGTTAAGTAACTGACAATGTGAAGAGGCCACCAGCAATGTGAACACACTTCAGCATATAGTAGGAGTGCAGTATTCAGAATGTGGGAGTTAGTCAAACCTCACTGGATCCAGAGCATATCTGGAGTCTTGTCTTCATTTCTGGTTGGCATACTTTAAAGGGATGCAGGCAGTGTGAAATCTCTTCTGGGTAGACTGCTCAGGAGAGCGGAACCGCTTGAAGCAGTGTCGTGTTAAGGCACAGGTGAAATAATTGGGCAAGTTTAGTTGAGTTTTGCCAGTTTCTAGCAGTATTTGACTACCCTACCTGCTCAGATGAGTAATGTTAGCTTCATATTGATGGGTGCCAGCTGTATGCCATGTCCTGAGCTATTTAACACTTGGGATACAAAGAAGGAAAGACATGGGTCCTGCCCGTCACTGGCTTCATGTCTAATGGGACACAGAAATCTATACAACTATTTCCAATACAGTATGTTAAGTGTAACCATAGACACAGTATGAGGCCGCACAGAGAAATTGTGATTAGCTCTCTGTGGTGATGGGGTTGGAAGGCTAAAGCCTCCGGAGAGAAACTGAATTCTTTTTTTTTTTTTTTTTTTCATCGAGAGAGAGTGGGGGAGGGGGAGAGGGAGAGAAACTTTTTTGTAATTTTAAATGTTTATTTGGAGACAGAGAGAGGGAGAGTGTACACGTGCAAGCGGGGGAGGGGCAGAGAGAGAGAGGGAGGGAGAGAATCCCAAGCAGACTCTGAGCTGTCAGCATAGAGCCTGACATGGGGCTTAAACTCACTAACCGTGAGATCATGATGACCTGAGCCAAAATCAAGAGTCAGACAAGTGTCTGACTGAACCACTCAGGTGTCCTGAAAGAGACAGACAGACAGACAGTGAGAGAGAGAATCTTCAGCAGGCTCCACGCTCAGCATGGGGCTTGACGCAGGGCTCAATCCCATGACCCCGGGATCCTGACCTGAGCTGAAATCAAGAGTTGGATACTCAACTGACTGAGCCACCCAGGCACCCCGAGAAACTGAATTCTGAGCTTGGTTTTGAAAAAAAAATTAAGTGAGTGAGATAAAATTGAGAAAGGACAGCATAGGCTTGTTCAAATATTTGGAAGGATGTTATTTATAAGAAGGATTGAAATTGTGCAATATGATCCCCAGGGGCTCAGGGCCCCGTTGGGGAAATGTGCAGGGAGAGAGATTTTGAAGGAGTCTTTGATAGAGCGGTCCAAAGGCTTCTTTGGAATGTTCGGAGTTCCCACTCCTTGGATGTGTTAAAGCACAGACGAGTCAGTTGTTTGGTGGCAACAGTACAGTAGCACGTGGTGGGGGCAGGGGTATCACACAATGGCTAGAGGTGAAGCACAGTGAAGTGCTTAAGGGCATGGGTTCTAGATCTGACTCCTGGAACTGGTCCTTCTAACTACTGGCTCTGTGACCTGAGCTAGGATTTTTCGGAAGTTAACATCGAAGGGCTCAGAACTGCACCCGGTACACAGTAAGTGCTAAATAAGTAGCTAATGAATATTAGCTGTTATTGTTGTCGTTGGATGGGTGGTCGACATACCCTTTGAAGTACCTCTCACGTTGAAAGACTGAATTTCTGCAAATTTCTACATTTTCAAGAGAGGCTGGTCCCCCAACTCTCTCTAGCTCATGCTTTTCTTTGTCCCATAGATAAAGTGGCCTCGTGAATAGGAATGCCTGCCCGAATATCAGAATTGGAGATCATGGATGAAGATCGATTAACTGAAGAAGTCTTGGATAAGTTTGTTAATTGTCATGAACAAACATATGAAGAATTTCTGAGCACTTTTACTCATCTTTCAAAAGGTAAAATGGGGAAGTCGACTCTCTAGAGCAGTAGAGATAAAGAATTTTATTATAATTTTATGTCTTTGCTGTTTTTTCAAAAAGACTATTTAATAAGCATTCATTCATTCCTTTCCTTTGATCAGCTAATGCATATCAGGGATTTGAGACTGATGCATGCAAATTCCAACATTTTTCTACAACCAAGAGTTGTATTATGGAGTCAGAGCCATCGAATTTGAGAACTAAAAGGGACCCGAGAAATCATTTCGTGTAATTCATTTGCTTTTGAAGAGATATAAGTGCAAAGAGTAGAGGTTTTTAAAAGCATGTTTAAAATGTTTAAGAAATATAGCGTAATATAGGCTATGGAGTTACACTGTATCCCTTTGGGTCCTGGCATTGCCACTTTCTAGTATGTGACCTTGGGAGACGCGGTTGAGTAAGGGGGGTGGGTAATAATGGTGCCTTAAAGGTTTATGAAGGTTAATTGAGAGACTCCAAGTAAAACCCTGAGCAGAGTGGCTAACACAAGAAATACTCAATGCTAGGCATTGTTGGTTGTTGTCACTGGGATGATAATGATGCTATGGTCACTGGAGAATGGAAACACCCCTCCAGACTGGAAGTGATAAACCGAAGCCTAAAGTCCAAGCCCATGTTGTGTGTTTCATTACATGTCTTGCTTGCCTCATACAGTGGTGTTGTGTTTTTTCGATTGAGTCAACCTTTAAAAGTTGGGAAATGTTACATAGAAAATCTTTATTTATGGTCTTCTTCTCTGATCAAGAGGGAAGACCTGTTACCTCTGATTTCCCTGATGGCAAGATCAGCTAGAGCTGGGGAGCCCTTGCCCTGTGAGCGCCCTGTTTGTCATACCCTCTGGCATTCGCACGTTGTGAAGAAGTGTGTATGCGTTGCCTGCTTCATTCACCGAAGTGGCTCCTGTAGGCATTTGAGTTTGTAGTCTTTGTTCTGGGTTCTGCCTCAGATGGCCTGCCATTGGCTCAGTCTCAACTTTGGTCCTTTCTGGGTCCCTGATCCACATTTGTGAGACAATTGGTTCTCCCCCTTCCTGCACATTGGACTCACCTGAGGGGTTTTTTAGAGCATGGTGATACCAGGGCCCACTCTAAATCTTAGCTGGGGCCCGGGAATTGGTATTTTGTAAAAATTCCCCTCATGATTCCAATGTGTACCTGATTGAGAATAGGGAGTTTCATAATCTCCGGGGTGATCACACTTTCAAGATACTTCATGATTTTAAGTCATGATTCATGTGCCCTTAACAAATGTAAAAGAAGGGTATTTATAATGAAGAAAAGGAAAAGTGATTCTAACTGGTTACTTTGTGCAAGATAGTTGGAATATTGATATTTGTTTTGTTTATGCTTGAAAACTGTGGGCGACGTGTTTATTTACACTTAATGGAGAAATTAGGAAATATCTTGTTTACTTTGAGGCTGTGAACGATCTGTTTTGACATGATATGTCGATCAAATTAATCTTGCTTAAGGCCAAATCATCTTTTGGTCTATAAACTTGGGTTTGGGAAGATGTTTGCTTTCTCAGAGCCTAATGATTTAGTTCCATCCTTTCTGTACCTAACAAAGCAGTAGGAATGGTTGGGGTGGGGTGTGGAAACAAGGGCAAAACTAGCAGAATTAATATATTTTGTATGACAATTGCATTTTGTGTGTGGTTTTTTTTGTTTTTTGTTTTTTGGAAAGAGTGTGTATGCAAGTGGGGGTGGAGTGAGGTGGAGGGAGAAGGCTGGAGGGAGAGAGAATCTTAAACAGGCTCCATGCTCAGTGTAGAGCCCAATGAGGGGCTCGATCCCACAATGGTGAGATCATGACCTGAGCCAAAATCAAGAGTCGAATACTTAACTGACTGAGCCACCCAGGCACCCCACCAATGGCATTTTGATAATCCAAATTATTTTGGAAGTTGCAAAGCTGACTTTATTTTCATACTCTGGAAAAGTAAGAACTTCTTGCAAGGACTTGAATGTTTTAAAGGGGTTATGATATTTTTTGTTTTGGGGGTAAGGGGCATATTGTGTTTTCAGATTTCTGTAAGATCATTGCATGCTGAGAAAGAAATTGTGCAGTTGTGGTGACTTAATTCTGAGTTCAGTTTTGTGCCCCAAATTGAGCTGAAATAAATGATGATGCAAGTTACATTAACTGCATCTCCAAGCACACTCTTTTTTTTTTCCCTTTCAAAATATCCCTAGGCACCAGTTCACATTATAAACTAATGACCTGAAAAAATTCCTCTTAAAGCACAAAGAATTGTGAGTGCAAAAATGTGTCTTAAATCAGTAAGCATCCTTCCCCTCCCCACCCCCGAAACATTTAAGTACCTTCTGAAAAACCAAATAGTACTCAGGGACAGGCCTAGGAGTCCGCAGAATTGATCGAACTGAATGCGGTTAGTTTTGTTTTCAGGAAGAGATGAAAGCTGTTTGTTCAAAGTTTTCCCGTTCTTTCCAGCCCTTCATTTGTCTTGGTGTGCTTGCTTGTTTTGCTGGTGTGTAGAATCTTCTCTCTGTGAAAGTGGTAATCACCACACAGGCTCATGTACATTTCTTGAGTAAGTTTGGTTTCTCAAGTCTATTACAATTTCCTCTGATTGACTGTTCTATTTATTTTTATAATAGTTATATGCCAGAATGCTTATAAGATTCATTTTCTTTCCAAGACTGTTAAAAGGGTCAGTAATCCTATTAAAAATATTTCCCTGGAAAAAGATTAAACTATAGCCTGATTGAAAGAAATTCACATCACTGTTTCAGACTGTTGGAAAATCATTGGAAACTGTGAATATTGTAGCAAAAGTCTCACTCCAATACATTGATGTTGATCCTATTTTGCAAGGGTTTTGTTTTGCTTTTTAAAGCAACTCTGTTTTTTTTTTAACTATGGTACATACTTGATAATAAATACAATGTTCTATCAAAATGTTTATAGAGACACATTAATTATGTGTTTCAAACAGACAGTTGTAATTGAATTCTCAATAGTATCTTCAGTTCAAGAGAGTAAGACAAAATTGTGAGATTTGTATTAGAAAATCAGTGTGCAGACTTTGGTTTTATTCATTATTGGTGAGATGTTTATTATATTGTTGATATTATTGAGGGTAAAGATAAGAGGCTAAGTTTCAATCCTTGGCATCTCAGTTTCTTTGTGAATGTAATTCTTTTATCCATATAAAGGAAAACGCCTTTTCCTTCTTGTCTGTCATATTTCTATCATTTGCTTAGGTTAGGAAAACATAGATGTGAAAACTTATATTTGATTTTCTGCTAATGCATTTATTCATTTATTCATTCATTAATTCTGTACCTCCTAATGGTCTAGGTATTGTTTTAGGTGCTAAGGATCCCAAAATAAATTAAGATATACTTTGTGTTTTCAAGCATACATAGTCCAGGATGAGAGATACATAAGTAAACAAAAAAATTTACACTATTGTATGATAAATACCATAATAGAGAAAAGCAGGAAGTTTCGTGAGAGCTCACAGGAAGGCCATCCAGCCCCTGCCTGGGTGGGGAGGCCAGTAAAATCTACTCATTGGAGACAATGTCCACGGTGAGCCTGCGGTAACCACTGAGCCAGTGGTTCAGTGCAGGAGGTTTTGACAGATAAGAGCCAAATTGAACGATGTTAAAAATGCCTCCATTGTTGGTTGTCCTTTGGATCATATTTCCCTTTGTGTTGGTACTAATATATATATATATATATTTTTAATTTTTTTTTCAACGTTTATTTATTTTTGGGAGAGAGAGAGACAGAGCATGAACGGGGGAGGGGCAGAGAGAGAGGGAGACACAGAATCAGAAACAGGCTCCAGGCTCTGAGCCATCAGCCCAGAGCCTGACGCGGGGCTCGAACTCACAGACCGCAAGATCGTGACCTGGCTTAAGTCGGACGCTTAACCGACTGCGCCACCCAGGCGCCCCATATTTTTTAAATAATAGGTTTTTAAGGTAGAGATGTAGCCTTATCTTAGTGAGGGTGAGAGTTGTTTCTAATTTCCTTCCACACCAAGATCAATCACCACACGAGCTGATAGGGGAGGCATTTGCTCCCTTTTTTTTTAAATTTTATTTTTTTTAAATTTACATCCAAATTAGTTAGCATATAGTGCAACAATGATTTCAGCAGTAGATTCCTTAATGCCCCTTACCCATTTAGCCCATCCCCCCTCCCACACCCCCTCCAGTAACCCTCTGTTTGTTCTCCATATTTATGAGTCTCTTCTGTTTTGTCCCCTTTGCCGTTTTTATATTATTTTTGTTTCCCTTCCCTTATGTTCATCTGTTTTGTCTCTTAAAGTCCTTGCTTGAGTGAAGTCATATGATATTTGTCTTTCTCTGACTAATTTCACTTAGCGTAATACCTTCCAGTTCCATCCACGTAGTTGCAAATGGCAAGATTTCATTCTTTTTGATTGCCGGGTAATACTCCATTGTATAGATATACCACATCTTCTTTATCCATTCATCCATCGATGGACATTTGGGCTCCTTTCAAACTTTGGCTATTGTCGATAGTGCTGCTATAAACATTGGGGTGCATGTGTCCCTTCGAAACAGCACACCTGTATCCCTTGGATAAATGCCTAGTAGTGCAATTCCTGGGTCGTAGGGTGGTTCTAGTTTTAGTTTTTTGAGGAACCTCCATACTGTTTTCCAGAGTGGCTGCACCAGCTTGTGTTCCCATCAACAATGCAAAAGAGATCCTCTTTGTCTGCATCCTCGCCAACATCTGTTGTTATCTGAGTTGTTAATGTTAGCCATTCTGACAGGTGTGAGGTGGTATCTCATTGTGGTGTTGATTTGTATTTCCCTGATGATGAGTGATGTTGAACATTTTTTCATGTGTCTGTTAGCCATCTGGATGTCTTCTTTGCAGAAGTGTCTATTCATATCTTTTGCTCATTTCTTCACTGGATTATTTGTTTTTTGTATGTTGACTTTGATAAGTTCTTTATAGATTTTGGATACTAACCCTTTATCTGATATGTCATTTGCAAATATCTTCTCCCATTCTGTCGGTTGCCTTTTAGTTTTGCTGCTTGTTTCCTTCGCTGTGCAGAAGTTTTTTTATTTTGATGAGGTCCCAGTAGTTCATTTTTGCTTTTGTTTCCCTTGCCTCTAGAGATGTGTTGAGTAAGAAGTTGCTGCGGCCAAGATCAGAGAGGTTTTTGCCTGCTTTCTCCTCGAGGATTTTGATGGCTTCCTGTTTTACTTTTAGGTCTTTCATCCATTTTGAGTTTATTTCTGTGTATGGTGTAAGAAAGTGGTCCAGGTTCATTGTTCTGCATGTCGCTGTCCAGTTTTCCCAGCACCACATGCTGAAGAGACTGTCTTTATTCCATTGGATATTCTTTCCTGCTTTGTCAAAGATTGGTTGGCCATATGTTTGTGGGTCCATTTCTGGGTTCTCTATTCTGTTCCGTTGATCTGAGCATCTGTTTTTGTGCACTCCCATTTTTTTTTTTAAATTTTTTTTTTCAATGTTTATTTTATTTTTGGGACAGAGAGAGACAGAGCATGAACGGGGGAGGGGCAGAGAGAGAGGGAGACACAGAATCGGAAACAGGCTCCAGGCTCCAAGCCATCAGCCCAGAGCCCGACGCGGGGCTGGAACTCATGGACCGCGAGATCATGACCTGGCTGAAGTCGGACGCTTAACCGACTGCGCCACCCAGGCGCCCCAGCCATTTTTTAAAGTGTTAGTTACTACTCATATTGTGGTCACACAGAAATTATATATGTAGGAAGCCAGCGACTTAGAAATTGGCATTCAGTCTTTTCAACTCCATTTTGTTACATATGGTAGTAACTTTGGTGGGGGGAGGGTTATAGTGGTTACATCCAGTTCTCAATCTCTCTCTATCATACACATAGCCCGTCATTGTTCTGGTTTTGTTCTTCAGGCTGCATGATTAGTTTTCATTAAAGTTATGTACTTTACCAACTGTTTAACTTAAAATAGTTTGGAAGTTGAAATGAATACACTGTGATTTTATTAAAACAATTTTTTTAACATTATTTATTTTTTGAGAGACAGAGACAGAGCGTGAGTGGGGGAGGGGCAGAGAGAGAGGGAGTCAAAGAATCTGAAGCAGGCTCCAGACTCTGAGCTGTCAGCACAGACCCTGATGTGGGGCTCGAACTCATGAACTGCAAGATCATGACCTTAGTCGAAGTTGGACACTTAACTGACTAGCCACCGAGGCACCCCTATAGTGTGATTTTATGATTAACTCTTAAATAAGTCTTTGGTTTTCATTCTCTCCTTTCAATCTTAAAACACATAGGATCCCGTTCCCAAGTGATTTTACCAGTTTTTATGATTACCACATAATAGCTTTCTATTCACTGCTATATTTATCTAGTTTAGCTTGTTTTCTTATGTCTAGATCAAAGATTTTATTTCTGATTTTGCTGTGTAATTTCGTTTCTGGTTTTCCTTATGCTACTCTCATTTTACTAATAATACTTTGTGCTTTCAGCATTTTATTATTCTTTCAATATATCTTTGAAAAAACGCCCATCAACTCAACCGCCCTTCTCCCTTCATACTTGTTAATATTTGAATTAAATTCCCCCTGAGGTAGAACATTCAGTACAAATGGCCATGCAGTGGCTTTATAAGCTGGTGGTGTTCTGGCCTTTGTTCCAAACTCTTAAGAGTTTCAAAACCTCTGAATAGGTTTCAAGTTTTCTTAGATTTTAGTAATCTTATATAATCATAAGAGAGCTTATTCTATATTTTTCACTTTATTCACATTTAGTTCTTTAAGGAGCTGTGCCAGTGCTCTATCACCATTACAAATTTCAGGAATGTACAGTTACCATAAGATTTGTGATCATTCGGCCTGCAGTGTCCAGCACGAGAGACACAGATGGTGGTTGAGCACTTGAAATGTGGCTAGTGCTGCCCACTTGAGTTTTAAATTTCACTTAATTTTAATTAGTTTAAGTTTAAATAAAAATGCTCATATTCAGCTCAGTTATTGGAAAACTTTTAAATATGTTTAGGACAACTTGGGTATGTGAATTAGTTTTTTCAAATGTAAATTTTATGAAATATTGAGGAGTCCCCTTCTGTGGTTTCAATTACCTGTGGTCAACCAGGATCTGCAAGAAGATGGTCCTCCTTCTGAATTATCCTCAGAAGGTCATAGTAGCCTAATACTACATCATAGTGCCTGCCTCATTCACATCATTTCATCTCATCAGATAGGCATTTTATTGTCTCATCATCATAAGAAAAAGTGAATATGGTACAGTAAGATATTTTAAAGAGAGAGTGACCGACCATTCACACTTTTATTATAGTTATTGTTGTAATTATTCTACTTTATTATTGTTGTTGTTAATCTCTTACTGTACCTAATTTATAAATCAAAGTTTACCATAGGTATGTATGTACTGGAAAAAACAGTTTATATAGGGTTTGGTACTGATTGGGGTTTCAGGCATCCATTGGGGGTCTTGGAACAAATTCTTCATGGAAAAGCGGGGAACTACTATAAACACAGATCAAGTATTTCTGATGAAAAATTTTCACCTGGGGGCACCTGGGTGACTCAGTCAGTTGAGTGTCCGACTTTGGCTCAGGTCATGATCTCTTGGTTTGTGAGTTCGAGGCCCACGTCGGGCTCTGTGCTGACAGGTTAGAGCCTGGAGCCTGCTTCAGATTCTATGTCTCCCTTCCTCTCTGCCCCTCCCCTACTCATGCTCTGTCTGTCTCTGTCTCTCAAAACTAAATAAACATTAAAACATTTTTTAAAAAGTTAAAAAATTTTTTCTTCATCTGAATTGAGATAAGCTATAAATGCAAAATATGCAAGGTTTTTGAAGAATTTTATAAAAATAGAATATAAAATATCTCAGTAATATTTTCATTTTAACTGCATTTAAAATGACAATATTTTAGAAAATTGACTTAAATAAGATATGTTATTAAAATTAAATTCACTTTCGGGGCTCCTGGGTGGCTCAGTCGGTTAAGCGTCCGACTTCAGCCAGGTCACGATCTCGCGGTCTGTGAGTTCGAGCCCCGCATCAGGCTCTGGGCTGATGGCTCGGAGCCTGGAGCCTGTTTCTGATTCTGTGTCTCCCTCTCTCTCTGCCCCTCCCCCGTTCATGCTCTGTCTCTCTCTGTCCCAAAAATAAACGTTGAAAAAAAATATATTAAAAAAAAAATTAAATTCACTTCCTAAAACTTTAAAAAATGTGGTTGCTTGAAAATTTAAAACCTGGCACAAAAACAGACACATAGACCAATGGAATAGAATAGAAACCCCAGTACTAGACCCACAAACGTATGGCCAACTCATCTTTGACAAAGCAGGAAAGAACATCCAATGGAAAAAAGACAGCCTCTTTAACAAATGGTGCTGGGAGAACTGGGCAGCAACATGCAGAAGGTTGAAACTAGACCACTTTCTCACACCATTCACAAAAATAAACTCAAAATGGATAAAGGACCTAAATGTGAGACAGGAAACCATCAAAACCTTAGAGGAGAAAGCAGGAAAAGACCTCTCTGACCTCAGCCGTAGCAATCTCTTACTCGACACATCCCCAAAGGCAAGGGAATTAAAAGCAAAAGTGAATTACTGGGACCTTATGAAGATAAAAAGCTTCTGCACAGCAAAGGAAACAACCAACAAAACTAAAAGGCAACCAACAGAATGAGAAAAGATATTCGCAAATGACATATCGGACAAAGGGCTAGTATCCAAAATCTATAAAGAGCTCACCAAACTCCACACCCGAAAAACAAATAACCCAGTGAAGAAATGGGCAGAAAACATGAATAGACACTTCTCTAAAGAAGACATCCGGATGGCCAACAGGCACATGAAAAGATGTTCAGCGTCGCTCCTTATCAGGGAAATACAAATCAAAACCACACTCAGGTATCACCTCACGCCAGTCAGAGTGGCCAAAATGAACAAATCAGGAGACTATAGATGCTGGCGAGGATGTGGAGAAACGGGAACCCTCTTGCACTGTTGGTGGGAATGCAAATTGGTGCAGCCGCTCTGGAAAGCAGTGTGGAGGTTCCTCAGAAAATTAAAAATAGACCTACCCTATGACCCAGCAATAGCACTGCTAGGAATTTATCCAAGGGATACAGGAGTACTGATGCATAGGGGCACTTGTACCCCAATGTTCATAGCAGCACTCTCAACAATAGCCAAATTATGGAAAGAGCCTAAATGTCCATCAACTGATGAATGGATAAAGAAATTGTGGTTTATATACACAATGGAGTACTACGTGGCGATGAGAAAAAATGAAATATGGCCTTTTGTAGCAACGTGGATGGAACTGGAGAGTGTGATGCTAAGTGAAATAAGCCATACAGAGAAAGACAGATACCATATGGTTTCACTCTTATGTGGATCCTGAGAAACTTAACAGGAACCCATGGGGGAGGGGAAGGAAAAAAAAAAAAAAGAGGTTAGAGTGGGAGAGAGCCAAAGCATAAGAGACTGTCAAAAACTGAGAACAAACTGAGGGTTGATGGGGGGCGGGAGGGAGGGGAGGGTGGGTGATGGGTATTGAGGAGGGCACCTTTTGGGATGAGCACTGGGTGTTGTATGGAAACCAATTTGTCAATAAATTTCATATATACAAAAATAAATTAAAAAATAAATAAAAAAAGAAAAAGAAAATTTAAAACCACGTATGTGGCTTACATTATATTTCTACTGAGCATCACTGCTCTAGATCAGTAGTTCTCAAACTTGGCTAAATATCAGAAAAACTTTTATAATGTCAAACTTGTATAAGCATAAAGATTTCCAGGACCACCTGGGTCACTCAGTCAGTTAAGTATCCGACTCTTCATTTTGGCTCAGGTCATGATCTCACAAATCAAGCCCCACGTCAGGCTCTGTGCTGACAGCCCAGAGCCTGCTTGGGATTCTCTCCATCTCTCTCTGCCCCTACTCCACTCACACACTCTCTCTCACAAAATAAATAAATAAATAAATAAATAAATAAATAAATAAATAAATAAATAAATAAATAAGCAAGCTTAAAAAAAAAAAGAATAAAGATTTCCAGATGCTTTCTGGGCTTATTAAATTAGAGGCTCTATAGTGAAGGGTCCAGGAATTTTTACATTCATAACACTTTTCACTAATTCAGCTGTACCACTAGTTTTGAGAACCTCTGGTTTAGACTACAATTCTGATAATGCAGTCCCTTAAAAGGCAGGACTATCTAAATACCTTTTTTAAGGTATTTAGATTTTTTAAACAATACTTATTTAAGTAATCTTTATAGCCAACGTGGGACTCGGACTCACGATCTCAAGATCTAGAGTCACATGCTCTTATGACTGAGCCAGCCAGGCATCCCCTTGTTTCTGTTTAAACTATAATGTTAGAAGAGACATTCCAGTGCTCTTAATTTTAGCTTAATTCACTGATGTATTCACTAAGCATTTGTCTTAGTGAATGACAATGATGCAAAGAAGAGCCATTACTTACCCTTTTTATAGCTCAGAGAACTGAAAGCCATTGTAAATTAACACCTTGCCTGAGGACCGGTCAGGGGTTCAGACTCCAGACATCTGACCCTCCTCTGTATCACTATCCTCCCACAGAAACATCTGGGAAGGTGAGATTGTAGGAAAACTAGTCTAATATTATTATTGATAAGCAGCTAGCATTTAGTAGGCACTAGATATTGTGCTAAGCACTTTACCTGGGTCATCTCATTTCTTACAATAGCCTAGTGAATTTTTTCTTATGTTTTGATCTTTACGATTGCCAACTTTTAAACAGGTGAGGACATGAAGGCTTAAGGTTAATAAACACCTTACTATTGTGGACTCAACTGTGTCCTGCCAAAATGTATACAATGAAAACTGAACCACCAACGTGAGTGTATTTAGAGATAGGGTCTATAACGAGGAGATTGAGGCTAAGGGTGGAGTCCTAACCCAATATGATGTATGTCCTTATGAGAGAGACACCTCAGGGATGTGCACACACAAAGAAAGGCCCCAGGAGGACTCAGCAAGAAGGTGGCCATCTGCAAGCCAAGGAGAGAGGCTCAGGAGAAACCGAACCTTGCTAACACCTTGATCTTGGACTTCTAGTCTCCTGAATTGTGAGAAAATATTGCATTGTTTAAGCCACCCAGTCTGTGATATTTTGTTATGGCATCCCTAACAGACTTTGCAAGGTTATGTAGCTAGTTATTGGTGGAATTAGATTATGGACCGAGTCAGTGTAGCTCCAAAGCCCATAATCAACCACTTTGCTTTTTCTGTGTTCCTCGTAGCATCAGGCAGTTCTCAAGATCTGCGAGTCACTGGCATGCAGATACTGTGGACCACGGGAATAGTTGCACTTCCTCAAAAGATAATTATTTCAATGTTCTTTAGAGTGTAAGCTTCATGAAGGCTGGATTTTGTTCCCGATGTTATTCTAGTGCCTGAAGCAATGCCTGGCAATATAGAATAAATAGATGCTTAATAATATTTGTTGAGGGTCACCTGGGTGGTGGCTTAGTCAGTTAAGTGTCTGACTCTTGATCTCAGCTCAGGTCTTGATCTTAGGGTCATGAGTTCAAGCCTTGCCTTGGGCTCTGCACTGGGTGTGAAGCCTACTTGAAAACAAATATTTGTTGAATAGATGAAAAAAAAATGTAGAATGCCAAACAGGAGGTCCTCTGAGATCCAAAGAACATCCACATTTAATGGACGGGTACAAGAAGAAGAAGAAGCCCATGAAGAAGACCATGTCAGATGGCCCCTGTTTGGATTCAGTATACTAGCTAACTGGGAGCCATAGTAGAATTCACACACACGTAGACACACACACATACACAGGGAGAGAGACAGAAACAGAGACAGAGAGACAGACATTGCAAGCGATTTTGAAAGGCAGAAGCAAAGAAGGAGAGAAACAGTTGGAGTCAGGGAGACCAGCAAGGACCCTGAGCAGAAATACGTCCTTGGAGGTACGGAGGAGGGCAGTGGAGGGGGATACGGAAAGCAGGGAAGCCTATAATGAGACCCTGACAGCACCTGGCCCAAGGTGAGTGCCAGAGGAATAGGGAGAGGCGTCAAAGATGAGTCACAAGTGTCTTGCCTGGAGAGGCGGAGGCCCACGGAGGCCGAGTGACTGGTTTGAAGGCACACAAGTCTCATTTCAGGAGGCTTTTGTTTCTTTCCTTATTGGGCGTCTGCTCTGTCAAGAGCTTAGAATCTTGGGCTGGGATTTGCTTTACGCTTCCGGACTGATAAGTTTTGAGCTGTCAGTTCAGCCAAAGGAATATCACTACTCATACTTGACAACTTCTAAAAACTGTAATTAAAGAGGAAAGTGGTGACAGCGTGTAAAACAACACGTTTCCAAAGTTGACACATCACTTTGGTCCCCGAAGCTGTTTTGAATTTGAACGCTAGAAACGCATCTTTCAACTTCCATAGGGTTCCAAAGAGTCTCTTCCCAGTCTGAAGAATGAATTTAAAATCTGCGATAGAAAAATACCACAGAGAAAAATAGAGAAAGCAGCTGGCACTCTTACCCACTTCAGAGCAGGAAAGGAATTTCAGCGGAGCATGAAAACAGCTTTCTCTCATGAAAGAAAACACAACAACAAAAAATAATCCCTGCTGTGTAGCCTTTTGCAGTTGTTTCCTGTCGAGTATTAGACAGAGACCGGCGGGCTTAACATTGTTTTGATACCCCTGCAACCCGCAGACAGCGGAGGAAGTTGGAAACGAACCGCCCAGCTTCATGCTTCCAGGTGGCACGTTCGCCACATTTTCTGCGCTGTTGTTATCAGTCACTTAATTCCCTACTGAATATTGAGTGGTGTTTTTAGTTCACAGGCCATTTGCAGTGTCTTTCTGTTTCTCCTTTTTTTCTGTTAGCCACGTGAGAAAAAAAAAGGCAGCTTGGGAGGCGCTTTTGCAAATGGGAGTTTAACAGTGAAGTTCACGATAGAAAACAGCACAGCAAATAGCAGTAAACTTGCCTTGACCTAAGACATAGGCCACTGGGATGCTAACCTCAAGAGGAAGTTGTAGGAAGCATAGTATGAGGACTTGCTAATAAAAGCCACTAGGCAATTAAAAATCCCTGCTAATTAGTCTGGCATCCCCAGGGAGAGAATAAGGAAGCAGTGTTATTTTTGAAGATTTCTATTGATTTTTTTGTTTGTTTGCTTTTTGGTATTGCTGAAAGAATTTTTTTTAAAAGTTCATGATTTTATATTGACTTATATTAGTTTTATATCAGTAGTTATATGTATGTGACCTCTTTATCAAAACATAGTACTGAGAGGGGGGAAGGGGGGCACCCGGGTAGCTCAATCAGTTAAGCGTGGTGGGACTCTAGATCTCAGCTCAGGTCTTGGATCTCAGGGTCATGAGTTCTAGCCCCGCATTGGGGTCCATGCTGGGCATGAACAAAACAAAACAGAAAAACATAGTACCAAGCATCACATAGAACCCTCAAGGAGGAAGAAAGTGTTGAATAAAGGGAACTCATTTGTAGCAGAGCCCCATGGAAGAAACAGCACCAGCAGCATTAACCTATTCTTTCTCTTCCAGGGAACATCTGCAAACTGTAATTAAGCAATTTTCATTTGTTTCTCTATTTCTTTTGTCATCACTAAATCACTACATTTAGGGAGCAAATTGACAAATTAGATAACACAAAATGGCTGGTTCAGTGGTGGAAGGAAATCTCCCCTCCCTCAAATTATGATGCATTTTGAACTGATTAAGCCATTTTGTTTTAGATACATTAGCGTAAATCTTCAGCTGTGGTTGTTACAATTCATTTTCTACACATGAATATTTGGTCCATAGATAATCATTTGTTTTCTGTGTCTGCTATAACTCAGGTGCAATTGGGTAAGGAAAGAAAATGTATTGGAGTATTTACAATGTTTTGAATTATAATCATTAAACTTATTTTTGGCAATGTTGTTAACACATCGTATTTTGTTGCGATAAATTTCTAGTGTGTTTTCTCAGTGAAGTAAGATATTATGAGCTTTTAAATTGGGTTTGTGTGTAAATAAAGGATCATTTTCTTTGATATTCCTTATATGTTTTTAGTGTATATATATTGTATATATTTTGTGTGTGCATATAAATGAGAGAGGTGAATTTTCTTGGGCAAACGGAATCTTGAACTTTTACAAACTAAAGCAGAAAATTGCTAGTGGCCAAATAAATTTTTAAGATGGTCACGGTCAGCCTTTAAGTGGCTGATTAAAACAATATTAAGTGAGTGCGCAGTTTTGTATGCGTTTGTCTTTAACTTGAGATGTTATTTTTACTTATCGTTGTTAAATGTATTATTATACTTGAAGAGAAAGAGTAAATTACTTAACTTGAAACCGCGTTGGTTTTAAGACTGTGTCCTTTGATTCAGTTGAACGGGCCCGTATTCAAATGTGAGTGGTTTTCAAATCTGGAATCTTTCAGCTGTAGAACAATAATATTTTCTTTGAAATGGTCAGCTAAACCCAATGGGATACAAACAGGAAACTTTATGGTAACCAAACTCATATCTTCTTTGTATGAAAATCAAACCACAGTCTGTCTGGTTTGAGATTGTTAGTGTCTTTTTTCTCCTCTACTTGGATTGCCTCCAGATGAGATGGATTTACGTGACACCACTTAGCTCAGTGTTCTTGGAGCCCATTGTTTTTTTAGCACAGAGAAGAATCATTGTACCATTTTTGTGAGTTTTCTGGACTTAACCTGCCTTTGCATTAGCTATTACAGCGTACGGGTTGCTGATCAGAAAAAAGGGATTGTGAATCAAGTACCCTATTTCCTGCCTCTTCTCTATAAATTATACTTTGTGTGACTTGCAGCCCGTCATCTAATTTCAGGGTATAAGGCTTAGTCCCCAATTAAAGTGTCAATGCAGTTCTTGCAAATGTTGAGATCATTTCAGTATTGACTGTATTCCTGCTATGTTTAGGCATTGAGCTAAAATCTGGGAATAGAAGATGAATGAGACACAGTCCCTACTCTGATATATTGTTCTTCCTTATTTCTGTGTGCCCTGTGCTCCACACGCTCTAGATGTGTGAAGGCACATTAGCAGTCACAGGCTGCATGGTTAGGGGCTGATTGGTAAGGTAATACTAACTATTCTTTACATAGTGCTGATAAAACACTACCCAGAATATTGCGCTTGGTCTGGGGGACTCAGTTTTAGATTGAATAAACACTCTATCTGAGTTTTAAAAAGAGCAATTAGAATGATTAGAACAGTGGATTCTTCAGAATTTTTCTCCTTTTTTTTTCAAGCTTTTTAAATTTAATTTTATTTTTTATGAAAGATGCCCTGAATTACCCTGAAAAATGAGGGAATGTGAGAGACATGTATAATTTAAGTGTATTCTTGCATTGCCCTAATGCTGTATGCCAATGAATGGGTCTTGGATTATTACAGATTTGTGCAGAAGATGTTATTCCACCTCATAAAGTTTGAAAACTCCTAAAAAGCATTTATTTGTAAAGGAGATGGAAAAAAAATTACTTTCTCTAACTTTCTCCAACCTGTGTGAATAAAAGAGGTTGTTCTTAAGTTGATACATCGTTGTGCAGTTAGGCAGAAGGGCATGATCTCAGGGTGAAGGAAAGTTTTTTTGGTCGATGGGATTTTGTTTTATGAAGAGTTGGGTATACTGCCCTTGTATTTCTTATTTTGTTGCAGGCAGGGCCAGTGTATGGAAAGGATTCTATTCCAGCTTAGGATTCAGAAGACCTGGTCTAGGCATTTATTACTTCTTTGACACTACAGGCCTACCACTTAATCTCTCTGAATCGGTAAATCAGGGATAATCCTGCCTTCTCATTGTGTCTCATATGGTTGTGATGTGAATCAGCTGAAATATACATGAAGGTACTTGGTAGGTTTTAAAGATGTACACCAGTGTAGTTTTATTTATGGGGCCTATTTAGGATTTCAAAGAGAAACATCAAGGTTAAATATTAAAGAAATCTTGAATCTACAATACAGAAAAAAGAAAATATTGTTTACAGTGTTAGCGGTCCACATCCCATTCCTTGATGGAGTCACAACCACTTCTGTATAGTATATATTGTGTAGAGTCTATGTACAGTGTCTATTGTGTAGTGTAAGACTATACAATTCAGGGAATAATCCTACACTGGCCTCTGGTGGATAGAATAAATAATATGTTTACACATAACCTTCAGGCAAAGGTATTTATCTCCTTTGACAAAGATATCAGATACTACATCTTTATGTGATTTTTTTTTTTAATTTTTATTTTGAGAGACAGAGACTGAGTGTGAACAGGGGAGGGGCAGAGAGAGAGGGAGACACAGAATCCAAAGCAGGCTCCAGGCTCTGAGCAGTTGGCACAAAGCCCGACACTGGGCTTGGACTCAGGGGCCATGAGATCATGACCTGAGCTGAAGTCGGACGCTCAACTGACTGAGCCATCCAGGTGCCCCTTTAATTGAAGTATAATTGGCACACAATGTTACATGAGCTTCAGGTAGACAACATAGTGATTGAACAAGTGTGCATTATCGTGTGCTCACCACAAGTGTAGCTACCATCTGTCACCATACAACACGATTAAAATTCCTTTGACTATGTTCCTTGTGCTGTACCTTCCATCCATGTGACTTATTCATTCTATAACTAGAAGCCTGTATCTCCCTCTCTTTTTAATTTTCAATTTTTACATCCTACTCCCAAGGAATCTTTACTTGGGAGTCTTAAGTATCACCTGGGAGATGCTTATTAAAATGCAGATTCTTGGGGAATCACTCCCCAAATTTTGGTTCAGCAGTGCTAGTGCACAGACTTTTGGATCAGCTTTCAGAAATATGCCCTATATGAGATCAGGGAGAGGTATAGGAAGATGTATTCATTCCACAAAATTCTCTGCTTTTGTATATTGTGTTTTCCTGGGGATAAGGTCCACAGCTTTCATGAATCTGTACAGTTATTTCACTTTAACCATTTTTTTTTGTGCTTAATGTTACCCTATTTATATTATTTAAAAGGAACTTGGAGAGTAAAAAGTGTGATGGGTTACAGGAGCAATTTTACTGTGATCTTGCTAATTGTTAGGACATACTCACTCACATAATTTTAGGGTGGGCTTTGGTTTGGCATATGTTCTGTCCCAGGTCTGAGGGATTATAGAGCATGTGCACACAGGGTTACTCTAGCACAGGGAAATCTCCTGGATACTTGTGTTGCCAGAAGAACTGTGTTCCCTATGAGCATTTTTCCATTCGAAGTGTGCAGGCAAGAGTCTTGGGAGACCACAGGGATATAGAGGCATCTTGTGTGTACTTTAAGGAGATGCTCCTCCAATAGTTTTGGTGCTTTTGGTACATTTTTTGCTGTGTATTTTACACATGAAGGTACTTTTAAAGACTCACTCAAGTGTAAAATTTTATGATTAGGTAACTATGATTTAAAAGAGGGACATCAAAATTGAATATTAAAAGAATCTTGGACCTATAATATAAAAAATGTAATTGTGAAATATTATGTATGTATATGTATTTTTTTCTTCAGTATCTCCAGGAAGGGCTTAAAAATATTTTTTAATGTTTATTTATTTTTGAGAGAGAGAGAGAGAGAGACAGAGTGTGAGCAGGGGAGGGGCAGAGAGAGAGGGAGACACAGAATCCGAAGTAGGCTCCAGGCTCTGAGCTGTCAGCACAGAGCCCAGCATGGTGCTCAAACTCATGAACCATGAGATCATGACCTGAGCTGAAGTCAGATGCCCAACCGATTGAGTCAGTCAGATGCTCCTTCAGGAAGGACTTTTTAAGAAGGAAGGAAATCTATATAGGTATCCTCCCTAGAAGAAGAGACTTGGTTAGGTAAAATGCTTTTTGCCTATAAATAGGTTTATTTTTTTGTTCATGGTAGGAAAGCTAGAAAATACGGAGGTATGAACACACACATACTCTCTCTCTCTCTCTCTCTCTCTCTCTCTCTCTCTCTCTCTCACACACACACACACACACACACACACACACATACAAGAAAATAGAAAACATGGCACAAAAACAGACACATAGACCAATGGAATAGAATAGAAACCCCAGAACTAGACCCACAAACGTATGGCCAACTCATCTTTGACAAAGCAGGAAAGAACATCCAATGGAAAAAAGACAGCCTCTTTAACAAATGGTGCTGGGAGAACTGGACAGCAACATGCAGAAGGTTGAAACTAGACCACTTTCTCACACCATTCACAAAAATAAACTCAAAATGGATAAAGGACCTAAATGTGAGACAGGAAACCATCAAAACCTTAGAGGAGAAAGCAGGAAAAGACCTCTCTGACCTCAGCCGTAGCAATCTCTTACTCGACACATCCCCAAAGGCAAGGGAATTAAAAGCAAAAGTGAATTACTGGGACCTTATGAAGATAAAAAGCTTCTGCACAGCAAAGGAAACAACCAACAAAACTAAAAGGCAACCAACGGAATGGGAAAAGATATTCGCAAATGACATATCGGACAAAGGGCTAGTATCCAAAATCTATAAAGAGCTCACCAAACTCCACACCTGAAAAACAAATAACCCAGTGAAGAAATGGGCAGAAAACATGAATAGACACTTCTCTAAAGAAGACATCCGGATGGCCAACAGGCACATGAAAAGATGTTCAGCGTCGCTCCTTATCAGGGAAATACAAATCAAAACCACACTCAGGTATCACCTCACGCCAGTCAGAGTGGCCAAAATGAACAAATCAGGAGACTATAGATGCTGGCGAGGATGTGGAGAAACGGGAACCCTCTTGCACTGTTGGTGGGAATGCAAATTGGTGCAGCCGCTCTGGAAAGCAGTGTGGAGGTTCCTCAGAAAATTAAAAATAGACCTACCCTATGACCCAGCAATAGCACTGCTAGGAATTTATCCAAGGGATACAGGAGTACTGATGCATAGGGCCACTTGTACCCCAATGTTCATAGCAGCACTCTCAACAATAGCCAAATTATGGAAAGAGCCTAAATGTCCATCAACTGATGAATGGATAAAGAAATTGTGGTTTATATACACAATGGAGTACTACGTGGCAATGAGAAAAAATGAAATATGGCCTTTTGTAGCAACGTGGATGGAACTGGAGAGTGTGATGCTAAGTGAAATAAGCCATACAGAGAAAGACAGATACCATATGGTTTCACTCTTATGTGGACCCTGAGAAATTAACAGGAACCCATGGGGGAGGGGAAGGAAAAAAAAAACAGGTTAGAGTGGGAGAGAGCCAAAGCATAAGAGACTCTTAAAAACTGAGAACAAACTGAGGGTTGATGGGGGGTGGGAGGGAGGAGAGGGTGGGTGATGGGTATTGAGGAGGGCACCTTTTGGGATGAGCACTGGGTGTTGTATGGAAACCAATTTGTCAATAAATTTCATATTAAAAAAAAATAAAAATTAAAAAAAAAATAAAAAAAAAAGAAAATAGAAAACATATCCTTTCTATAGCAATAACATTTTTAGCTGCTCCACAGTCACTCAGAATAAAAATGACATCTCATTCTCCCTGCAGCTGGGTATAGCTGTTTGACTAAGTTTGTGCCATTAAAAAGTGAGGGGAACTGATACGTGTAACTTCTGGGTGATACCCTTAAGACACGTGCCCAAGTCTCTTCTGATCCTTTCCCCCTGTCTGGAAATAGGCAATCGTGGAGCAGTCCTTAGACACAGAGGTGGAAGCCATGTGCTGAGGATGGCAGGGCACCCTGCCAGCCCAGCTCCCTGGACCATCTCCAGGGCCTGTCTAAACTGTTACATAACAAAGAAATAAAATTATGGGGCTCGAACTCACAAACTGTGAGATCATGACCTGAGCTAAAGTCAGACACTTAACTGACTGAGCCACCCAGGCTCCCCTATGAATACCTGAATTATAGTAAGGGCTCAACTTATTATATATATATATATATACACATATACATATATATATGTATATATATATATATATATATACACTTACTATATATATATATACATACATATATATATGTATATATATATATATATACACACACACACATATATATGTATATATATGTGTTATATATTTTTTCATTCATTTATATATTCAAATTTATTATCATTATTTTATAAAAGTGATACCATACTATACATACTTTTGTAACTTGCTTTTTCACATAATAAACTTCCCAATTAATAAATATTATTTAACAGAATTTTTAAAGACTGCATAGTATTCAATTGTGTGCCCTAATTTACTTAACAATTCTCTTTCTTGTTGGACACGTAGTTATTTCCAATTTTTGGCTATTAAAAACGATGCTACATTGCACATCCTCATTCATTCAGTAAATGTTTATTGAACATCTGTGTGCCAAGTACTGCTCACATAACTGACCAAAAGAGACAAAGGTCATTACTTTCAGGGAATTTGCATCCTAGAAGGGAGAGAGAGCAATGAATGGTAAACATAATGAGTAAGAAAAATATTTGTGTTAGAAGATAGTAACTGCTCTGGTAAAGAAAAAAATGTGCAGAGCAAGATGTGGGATCATGAGTGCCGGTGGGGGGTAGAGGGTTGCATTTTTATGTAGAGTGATCTGGTTAGGCCTCCTTGGGAAAGTAAAATGTGAATGAAGTTTGGTAGGAAGCCATGGAGTGAAGCCTATGCATTCTTGAAGGAAAGGCATTTGAGCCCAAGGGAACAACCAGTGTGGAGGCCTGGGGACAACAGCGCCCCTGCCTGGTTGAAGAGCAATGAAGAGGTCACTGTGGCCAGAATGGCATGAGCAAAGTTGAGCAAGGGAGCTGAGACCAGAGGGTATGGAGGTGGTGGGGCACGGACAGCCTTGCTGGTCCTAATAATGCCTCGCTCCTTATTTATCTTTCTGGTAGCTCCAGCTTTGCACCCTTCTTATTCATGGCCTTTGGATAAATTTTTACACATGGAAATGCTGGTTCAAAGACATGCAAAAATTTAAGGCCTTGATTAAGTAAAAATTTTCAGGGGAATAGATTAGATATTTTCTTGTGGATAAATTCTTAGACATGGAAATGCTGGCTGAAAGATATGCAAAATGTTATGTCTTTGAGTCAGTAGAAGTTTTTTTTTTTTTTTAATGTTTATTTATTATTGAGAGACAGAGACAGAGTGTGAGCAGGGGAGGGGCAGAGAGAGAAGGACACAGAATCTGAATGAAGCAGGCTCCAGGCTCCGAGCTGTCAGCACAGAGCCTGACACGGAGCTCGAACTCACAACTCACAAACCATGAGATCATGACCTGAGTCGAAGTCTGATGCTTAACGGACTAAGCCACCCAGGCTCCCCGAGTGAGTAGAAGTTTTAAGAGAATAAATTATATGTCTCACAGGCAGAGGCCAAGTCTTAATAACTTTCTTATCTCCTCCTCCAGTCTTTCAGCTTAGCACTCAGTGAACTCACTGGTTGCAGGGTTGAGTATCAATCTACATTCAGTCTTAAATGTTACATGTCCTTTGGACTGGAGAATGAATGTTTTCCCTTTTAAGAACTGTAAGTACTTTCCTGACAGAGAGATTTCTTTAGGCTTACATTTTAGTGGGAAGAGATAGGCCATGAAGAGTTAAGAAAGGTAATTTGAGATGATTTCAGATACATTTGAAGAAAATGGGAACATATACTAGAGTGGCCTCATGCTAAGTCTAGACCATGTGAGGAGATAAGATGATCAGAGAGTTTTAGCTCCAATAACTACTGCATTCCTTCCATTGTCTGGGTGTGGAGGGAAGTTGAAACTATAGTTGTCTTCTGTTTTGGTTTCATCATGTTGTGGCACTGCATGGAACTGGGTTAGCAATGGCGTTCCTGGGATCAAACTCAACATCAGAATCAAGGGGGAGCAAAATGTGGAAACTACCCAAATGTCCATTCACTGGTGAATGGAAAAAACAAAATGTGATCTATCCATACAATAGATAAAAAGTAGCAAAATGCTAATACATGCTGAACCTCAAAGATGTTATGCTGAGTAAAGAAGTCAGGCACAAAGACCACATATTGTTTGATTACATTTATGTTGTCTAGAAAAGGCAAATCCATAGCTATAAAAAAGTAGATTAGTGGTTGCCTGCCGTTGGAAGTAGGAACAGAGAGGGACTCCAGATGAGCACCAGAGACCTTTTTGGGGTGATGGAAAAGACGTAAAATTTAATTGTGGTGATGGTTGCAAAACCCTGTGTTTACTAAAAATCATTGAATTATACATTTAAAATAAGGAATTTTGTAAATCATACCTCAATAAAGCTATGGACAGGTGGAGCTACTATTCATGGGTACTTAGATCCTTACTGTGAGTTCTTCACTGGATGACTATATGACCTTGTGACTCTGGATTTGGCTCGAGAAGAGGAGCATCCCATTTGTCTGTAAATATTTCCGATTAAGAAAATGAGTTGTTCGTGCACAGACTTGAAAGTTCTAAGTAGGTAAACTTGTGATACAAAAAGAAAGGAACTTTTGGATGCAGCAAGATCCTGCCTTGTGTAGACAATGTCAGCAGCAACTGTCACCCTGTTATGGACTCTGGGAGCTAAGGGAGGCCGTGCTCACGCATGAGGTATCTGCTACTAAGGCAGGCCACCTCCCTCTGTGGCCTTGGCTAAATCAGTTGGGAAGGTGAGCTTATCTTATGGGATGATATGTGTAGCCTCTTTGCACCAAAGTGTAATCCATTTCACAGGTTGCAAGCATGCCGTATTATCTACTTCCATCATCACAGAGCTTGTTAAGAAAAAAGAAGTTACTTAGGGTGTACCAAATTAAATTAAAAGAATAGTACAGGTTGCAGTGGAGAGATAAGGTGAATATTTGGAGATATCTAGAGGGAGGAAATATAACCACCTAGAGATAGTGTCTTCATTTCTGTTTGGAAGACAAAAAATAAAAAAAAATAAATAAAACAAAAGAACTCCCTTTGTGAGCTCTTTTTTTCCTTTCTTAAATCCTTTGCTGAGGGTCCCTTTAGCTCTTACCTGGATTACTTCCTGTACTTTCTACTTTTCGCTGCAGTGTCTGATCTCCTCTGCTCCAGTCTCTCCATCATCTCCTTAGAGCACAGCTCTGATTGTGACTCCCAAGGGCCTAGGTTAAACTACAGAGTTTTTGTTTGGCCCTCCGAGTATCACCCCTTCCACCTGTCACTGAAGGTGTGCTCCCACCTTCCTGGAATACTCTGTGATTCTTCCTCAGGCCCCCTGTTTTCCCACCTTGGGAGCTCTGCTCATGCAGTTTTCCCCTTTTTGTGGGATAACCTCAGCAGTGCTCCGCTGTTGAAATTGTAGCTGTAGTCTTCCAAAGCCCAGCCCAGATGCTCCACGCCTGTGTGAAGCCTTTTGTGATTCTTCCAAACCTGTTGTGATTTCGCCATTCTCTTACTTTGTACTCCCTTACATCGTCCGCCGTAGTTGTGTTCTGTTTTGGTCGTTGACACATCCAGCTTAACTTCTCTGGAGACTCTGTAAGCGCGGGGACGGGGTCTTGCCCATTTTTGTCACCTTGCATATAGCGGATGCCCACAATATAACTTTCAGACCGAATGGATTGCACGGCTCAGCGGCCACTTGGATTTTCTTCCTGTAAATCACCTTTCGGCTACTTTACACTCCCTTCACAGTTTTCTCTCTGTAAGTACCTAATGCTGGACATTTCAAAAATTTCAACTTATTCCTGTTGTGTCCCGCATCTTGGTCTTTTGACACATGTTTTTCCAGGCCAGGGTTGTACATTTGTGTCTTGGCAGCTTGAGAGCTGACTGTGAATAATGAGTCAATTATCATCCAGCCTCAGGGAAAGCACAATTATTCCTGACTGGCCTGGCTGAGGTAATCCTCTCCTCCCTGTGCCCTTTCAAATGAAGAACATAAAGCGGTTGGAATTCAGAGCACTGCAAAGGGAATTTAGACAAAACCTTTGTCTGCTGAATTTAGCTTCTTTGGATTTATTCTGATTTATGATTGATTGGTTTTTAAATTGCTTATTTAATCCTAACGACTATCGCTCCAGGGGAGGCCGGATACGAAGGAGCATGTGATCAAGAAGCAGTGGAGTGAAGTAGTTTGGCTGGACAAATCAAGAGCAAATATTATTGTCCAGAGAAACATTGCTCTAGGCTAGGAATATAAAGTGAAAATCACCCCCTGACTTTCAAAGTACCCAACCTTGTTATAAGCATGATTGCTTATCCCCTATTCTTTTTGCAGAAGGCTTTTTGCAACTGCCCAGTGTTGCACAGAATTTCCCCCCATGTATTTTTCTTTCCTTTCAGCAACATAGCCAATATCTCTTCGTGACTGAGCACATGCTCTTGATTTATATTGCCATTGATCGTGGGGCAGAAGGACAGACTCTCGAGGTTGCCGTCAGGAATCAATGGGTCATGAATTCTGATGTCGGTTGTGTTGATCTGTGAAAACTCTCCCACGAGCGTGGTGATGCTGTTCTCAGCACATGGGGTCTAGTCTAGTCTGGCTTTTGTTGGGCAGAATTTGAATTTTTAAAAAGCTTTTTTACAAAAGTGAGTTCTCTGAAAGCGATCACTTTCATCTGGAAGATACACAACCAATATGTGGTTAATGTTTAACTTATCAAGGCATCTGTGGTTTCCACCTTTTCAAAGAGTGAAATCTTTTTCCTTGGCCTGAAATTAGACATGGTAGGTATAGTTGGTCTTGTAAGGGACATCTGTTAGAAGCTTATCTGTTTGGTACCAAAAAAAAATTGAAATTCCATTGCTTCAGAATAATGAAACCTTAAAAAACCTTTAGGAAAAAACAAACAAACAGACAAACAAACGAAAACACCCTTTGATTCATCCATATTGAAGTTTTGACTCAGAAACACCCCAAGAAACTGTCTTTCAGGTCTCAATAACCTACTTGGATTCTGAAATATTGCTGCTAGATTTCTAAAGTGTATTATGTCTGATACTTATTTCAAAGCAAGAAACATTACGGATGAGATGAAAGGGGTAAAAGGACCCCGATGGAGCACAGAAGCAGATGAGACGGGCGCTTGGGTGGCACGTTTGGATTGCCACCAGGATAACTCTAGGAAGCAGCAGCTGGCTCTCTGATCAGGCTTTAGGCCACTTTGGATTCTGGGCTGTGCCAACATCTGCCATTTTGACATTATCATATCGAAAAAGAACTTTTTTTCCTATCTTATTCTGCCAAGAGATATATTATTTGCTGTTTTTTTCAAAAAAATGATAAAAGCTTTCATAAGAAGCATTCTGGGTCTTTGGGGTGATAGAATATACATTCTTATGAAACTACTTTCAAGGTTCAGGAAGGAGGCTTAAAACTGTAGGTTCCGTCAGAGAGAGAACAAGTTCTTTTCTGAATCTTCTGGTATTTTTTCTTTCTTTTTCTTTTTCCTTTTCTTTTTCTTTTTTTCTTTTTCTTTTCTTTTTTCTTTTCTTTTCTTTTCTATTCTTAAGTTTATTTATTTATTTTAAAAGGAGGGTGGCGCAGAGAGAGAGGAAGATAGAGAATCCCAAGCAGGCTTGGTGCTGTCAGCACAGAGCCCAACGCAGGGCTCGAACCGACAAACCATGAGATTAAGAGATGATGTTTAAATAAATGACTGAGCCACCAGGCATTCCTCTTCTGGTATTGTTTTTAGTGAAAGCTTTATGTTTACAAAAGGAAGTTTTAAAAGAATGAAGAAGATGTTTTGTTAGATCTGAGATGCCTGCAATAGCTCAACATCAGCATCAGACGATGGGACTTTGTTATGTATTGCTCATTATTTTGAAGGAGTCTCATTTGGTTATCTGTCAAATAACCTGAGCGTTTCATTGGAAATGGCAGAGGAGTGCATTGAGTGATTATGGGAACAATCAGAACTTGTCCTTACAGAGCATCTGTTCTTCTCAGACATCACTGCTTCTCAGGTATTTAAGTCAATAGACTATTACAACAGTGTGCTGGGACGTGGTATGTTCTTAGTAAATACTAGCTTTAGGTTGTGCTGGATTTAAAGGAAAAGCAGGGAGAAGAGAAACTATTCCACCTCCCATTAGGACAGGGCACCGAAGGGGGTGCCTGGGTGGCTTAGCTGGTTAGGCGTCCGACTTTGGCTCAGCTCATGATCTCATAGTTCGTGGGTTTGAGCCCCATGTCAGGCTCTGTGCTGACAGCTCAGAGCCTGGAGCCTGCTTCAGAGTCTGTGTCTCCCTCTCTCTCTGCCCCTTCCCCGCTTGCACTCTGTCTCTCTGTCTCTCTCTGTCTCTCTCAAAAATAAGTAAACATTAAAAAAATAAAAACAAAAACAGTGCACTTAGGAATGACTGGTAGCCACAGGAAGTCTTCTTGTCTCTAACTTTGATGAAGTTTGAGGAGCCCTTCCGTTCCTCAGGTGAATCCTCCTGTCTCCAGGCATTTCTGTTCAGGTCTTGCTCTACCCTGCTACCTTTGCTTATCTTTCCCCCAGGACCGATTTAGGACAGCTCTGGTTGTAAAAGGGGAAGAAATCGGGAAGGTAAGTCCGAAGACCATCACTTCCTCACCTATCTGATCTTTTCTAGTGCTGGTTGCTTACTCCAGCAGTATTATTGGCAACATTCCCATTACCTTCCTCACTCAGCACTCCACCCCCTGACCCCCACCCCTCCATGCCAGCTGCCAAGGCTAGTGCTTCCCATCAGAATTTCTGCCTTCCCAGTGGAAGCTACTTAGGAGTCATGGATGCTGGTGTAGGAGTAAGGAGAGAGAAGTGACCTCAGCTTGTGTTATTTATTAACACAGACTTTTAAAGGAAAAAATGATGCATTCAGTATTTGCATTTTCCCTCTCTTGTTTATTGAGTGTTAATAACGTATTACAGACTAAGTTACCTTACCTCTGTGCCCCAACAGTATTCCAGCGTTAATGTCCTGTAGATATCCCTGCAAGTCTTAATTCTGCCAATGATGGGGTAGACGGAAGCCAACAAAGGACTCTGACTGAACTTGCACTAGGCTGTAAACAACAAGAATCTCACTGCTTTTGATGCCATGCAAGTCACAGCTCCAGAGAAACAAACATGGCCACTCTGCTGGGTTAGGCTGTCTCCTACCGCTTTGGTTAAATACATGCCTAGGAAGCACACAGATCAAAGTTCTCCTGGCTCTACGACTACCATTGGTTCTTCTTGTGCTGTTGTAAACTTTTCTTTGTCTCCTTTCTGGGATTTTTTTTTTTTCTGTTTCATTCTTCTGTACTCTAAACACCCTTTCCCTTCATTTGCTATATCACTCTAAGTGGCATAGCACTGTGATTGGGAGTGTGGATTCTGAGTCAAAAGGCCTGGGTTCAAATCCCCACTCTGTGATTTGCCAGCTGTGTGACTTTGAATGGGTACTTGATCTCTCTAGTAGGTCTTGGTTTCCTCGTCTGTAAAATGGGGAGAACAGATAGTACCTACCTCTAGGGTTTCTGTGCGCCTTAAATGAGATGTATGAGGCCCTCGTAAAAGAGGATTTGACACTCAATCCATGTTAACCCTCATTATTAGTTCTAATATTGAAAATAATTTTATGGCTTAAACCCCTATCCCAGTGTAATTTTGACCAGATATTTACCTCTAGCTATGATACAGCCTATGTCTATGCTGCCTCTGGGATGTTTCCCTCACTATTTTATCCCCCACATTTCTGTTAATGGCATCATGTTATCATAATCTTTTCAGTCTCTTAATTTAGGATTACTCTTAGACCCTTTCCTTATCCTAAGAAGATAATCACAAATGTGAACAGATTTAGCACAAAGATACTATAATTATAAATAGTCCAGAATGGTCAAACATTGCTCTTTAGAATTACGTACGTGGACGCACAGATAAAATATGAGAAAAATAGCCATTGGGAAAAAATTTTGTTACAGCTTTTCTGTTTTGTAAGATTAGGAGTGATTTTCTAATTTTAATTTTTTTCTCTTGCAAATTTTCCAAAGTCATCCATACATTGTTTCCACATAAGGAAAACCTAACCTCAATTTTAGAAAAAAAAAAAAAAAAAAAGAGAAATATAATATCTAAGAGTTTTGCAAATACTGTACTTTACTGACCTTGTAATGGTGGCCGAGAACAGTGTTGGATATATAGTAAGCACTTAATAAGTATTTATTGAAAAGTGAATGAAATAGTGTTATCTTTCTATGCATTTTTAGAAATAATTTTATAAGTTGTTTTTTTTTTAATTTTTTTTTTCAACGTTTTTTATTTATTTTTGGGACAGAGAGAGACAGAGCATGAATGGGGGAGGGGCAGAGAGAGGGAGACACAGAATCGGAAACAGGCTCCAGGCTCTGAGCCATCAGCCCAGAGCCTGACGCGGGGCTCGAACTCACGGACTGCGAGATCGTGACCTGGCTGAAGTCGGACGCTTAACTGACTGCGCCACCCAGGCACCCCATAAGTTTTTTTTTTTTAATAAAAGTTTATTTATTTCTTTTTGAGTGGGGGAGAGGCAGAGAGAGAGGGACAGAGACAGAATCCCAAGCAGGCTGCATGTTCAGCATGGAGCTCAATGTGGGGCTCAATCCCATGACTGTGAGATCATGACTGGAGCTGAAATCAAGAGTCAGGTGCTCAACCAACTGAGCCACCCAGGCACCCCAGAAATAATTTTGTAAAGTTAAGAGTGCTCAATCCCTCAAGCATTCAGCTTGTAGATTTCTTTGAAAAACATTTTTTTTTTTTTGGTTGTTGTTTGGAAGAAAGATTCTTAATAAATGTAAAATTAACTAGACTCCGTGTGGTGGATGTTTTATAATATCATTTCAGAGGCTAACGTGACCAAAAGAGGAGCATTTGGAAATGATTCTTCAGAAAACGTATTTCCTTCAGAAGAGGAACAGGTAATACCCCACATTTATAGAAACAGGAAAAAAAAACATTTTTCATGAATTAGAAGAAGAGAGAAGGAGAGTGTAAGAACATAAGAAACATTGGACAGTACTGGATCAGTAACTCAGACTCTTAATTCTAGGCATGGCATTGGGATACTTCATTGAAAATCATCATTACATTTCATGATTTCAGCAAAGTTTATGATGGTAACATAGTTATCCCCCAATTTTTAAGTTCCCTTAAGGAACTGCCATCTAAAAATTCTTATCATTGTTTACATATTTTAGCTTGTCCTCTACTTGGAAAAAAAAAGAGTTCCTTTTTATAATTATCTG
Organism: Felis catus; assembly: GCF_018350175.1. Classification (NCBI taxonomy): domain Eukaryota; kingdom Metazoa; phylum Chordata; class Mammalia; order Carnivora; family Felidae; genus Felis; species Felis catus. The sequence continues at coordinate 90,193,746 of NC_058377.1, forward strand.
TGTAAAGTAGGAATTTCTTTTACCTGCTCTGGATTCATCTTTTTTTAATTGATTTTTTTTTTTTTTAATGTCTAGTTTTGAGAGAGAGAGACAGACAGACAGATGGCAAGCAGGGGCGGGCAGAGAGAGAGAGGGAGACACAGAATCCAAAGCAGGCTCCAGGCTCTGAGCTGTCAGCATAGATCCTGAAGCGGGGCTTGAACTCACAGACCACGAGGTCATGACTTGAGCTGAAGTTGGACGCTTAACCAACTGAGCCACCCAGGTGCCCTTGGGTTCATCTCTTTTTTTTTTTTTTTTAATTTTATTAAAAAAAATTTTTTTTAATGTTTTATTTATTTTTGAGACAGAGAGAGACAGAGCATGAACGGGGGAGGGGCAGAGAGAGAGGGAGACACAGAATCGGAAGCAGGCTCCAGGCTCTGAGCCATCAGCCCAGAGCCCAACGTGGGGCTCGAACTCACAGACCGGGAGACCGTGACCTGAGCCGAAGTCGGGCGCTTAACCGACTGAGCCCTCCAGGTGCCCCGGGTTCATCTCTTAAAGTGAAATCTATTATCCTGGTTTTTCCAAGATTTGGTCAATAAATATTGGATGCTCTCTTCCCAATTTTAAAGACTTAATAGACTATATTCATATTCTCCTTGGCTATGGTTCTTAACTATCAAGGAATCCTAGTGGAAGCTAGTGTACTTTTTACACCATTTGAGTTTCTACTTTCTAGTTCATCATGTCTTCCTTGTGGTATTGTGGACAAAAGTGTACATGAGATTGTGGTTTCATACAAGGGAACAAAGGTCTCTGTGTTATTAAAGTGTTTATACATAGCAGAGTCCTACAATTCTTTAATTCCAGAACTTGCTCCCAATGAGATGATTATGGGACCTAACCATTTTTTTCCCCTGTAAAGGATTCACTTTCTACTGGCAATCACTGGCAATTGGTATATTTTCTATTGAGTCTTTAACCAGCACGTGAGAGGCAAAGAATTGTCCAATGATATTGTTTCCTAATAACTTGAAAATGTTGTACTAGCATTCTCTGGTTTGTCCTTCAGAGGTTCAATGGGATGGAATGGGAGGTGGGGTAATGAGGTGGGGAGTGTTCCTACTTTACACATGAGAAAACTGAGGTTAAGTAATTTACTCTAGGTTATACTGTGGATGAGTGTAGAAGCAGAAGTAGAAGTCAGACCTCCTGAAAACTGTTCCCTGACCACTACTATGACTTAGTGGATCTGGTCCATCATGCATAGCTAATTAACAAAAACTGGAAGGGGAGTTTTATTGCCCGAGGGGCTACAATGTCAGCTCCTTTATTTTTGGTTGTTTCATTTTCCCATCAATGTGTCCTCACTGTTTTTTTCAGATAGTGATAGATGAAGGCCAAAAAGTTGGCAGTACCTTTCAAGGTGATCTGAATCGGGCAGGAAAGGTGAAGGTAAGGCTTGATTCAATTTTCTTCCGTGGTTAAAAAACAATAACAACAACAACAACAAAAAACTACAAAGAAAAAGAAAAAGTCAAAACAAAACAAAACAGAAAAACCCCACCGGACTCATTTGCTATCTCTCATACAAAATTGGATAATTCAGCACATTTTACTGGTGTTTAAATATCTTTGAAGTATGCTTGGTTGGTGGGGTTCCAGATCTTTTCCCCTGGAAGCTTAGCAAATGGAAGGGGTGCTTCAGTAGAGAAACATGACTCTAGTCACCCTGAACATACACCATTATTAAGAGAAATGGCAGTCTAACAGTTTTAGTACTGAAACCATCATGGTGAAGATAAATTCTTGCTGTCACTTGGATGCCAGGAAATAACTACAGTTATGTACTTACAAGCAATGGAAGCTTCCATTTTTAATTCATATGCCAGAGCCACGGTCTGGGAAGTAGAGCTGGGGGAAGAAAAACCCAGGCTGTGTTTTGAATTCCATTTACGAGATCTGAATTTCTAACTTTATGATATTTCGTTATGAGCATGTTTTAGGTCACGAGCATTTCGACATTATGCCTTTACTCTACTAGGTCTCCTTTATGCCGGTGGTGAAATCATTTTCTTATTTACACTCTGGTATTCACCTGAGATGAATTAGTTCGTGTCTGAAATGTTACCGTTTTGTTAATCTAAAATGTCTCATTGTCAGCTTGCTGTGGAGAGCAGGATTCCACGAGGACTAGTCTTTCATTGAAATGCTGCTATTGTGTCTGTAAAGGTCATTTGCTCTGCTTTTTGCCTTTGAAGTAATTTTCAGTTTTATTTGTTCGAAAGAGAGAACACTTGATTTTTGGCCCTGCTCACCTCTCTTGTGATTTACCTGGGGCAGGATGATTTTATTTCCAATGAACCTTTCTCTTCTGCTTTCTTTAGTTTCTTCTCTCTGACTCTAGAGTGAAAAGCCCATTATGGTAATAGCCAGACCCAACACCATCATTTGGTTGAGAAGCAAAAGCAATAAAACAAAAACAAAAAACCAGAGTCACTGTTTTGGACTGTCTTGGTAGTAGTATATATCCTGGGAGGGAATCTGGGAACAAAGTCCCTTTTCAAAAACTCCTCAGACCATCCTTTCCCTTTCAGTATAGAGATCTTACTATCGTGCCTATAAAACCCAGGCTAACTTCCAAATTTACTGCTTCTTTCAGATGTCTTTGGGAAAGCACAGTGAACACAAAGACAGTTAGTTGAGACTCAGAAGTTAATGAGAAAAGTGGATTCAGTTGCTTACTTTGAATGCTGTGGAAGGGGGTTCATTGATTCTTAATTGTATTTTTTCAGTAGGTCTCATATACATAACAATGATGTTAATCCTTTTTTAGGTGGACAATTTCCTAGATTTAGAAGATTTGGACATAGATGAAGAGACTCAGCCCCAAATGAGCAAGGGTATGCTTTCTGTTTCCTCTCTCTACTGCTTGACCTCTTTCCAGAAACTACAAATAAGACTTTAGACAGGTTTTTCTTTCTTTTTTTTTTTTTTTTTTTTTTTTTTGGCAATCCCTACCTGCACTTACCCTGACGTAGGGAAAACTACAGTCCTGCAATTTCTTTTTCAATAACAAAGATTTCAGCTGAAAGGTCAAAGCCTGTTGAAGGTTGTAAACTCTTTGGTAAAATGAAATAAAGACGCCCCTCCCTGCCCCCACCTCATATGGTTGAGTTTCAGATAATTTTAAGCCATTTGAGTCAAACCCTTATTTCTTAGAAGTACCGTGTAAATTGAATTATTTTTGAGTGATACCTAAAGTATCAATTGATCATAGAAATCCTAAAAATAGCGGAATTCATCGTAAAATAAAAACATAAAATCAAAATCTTCACTTTTATAAGTATTTATTAAATATATAAGCCAAACATTTACGACTAAAGATATATTGTAAATGTTTCTTTCAGGGCGTTTTCCCATTTGGGCTGGGCTGGGAGAGGCTTAATGCTAGTCCACTGATGTTTATGTATATGAGGCCTTTTTCCTTTCCTGCTTAACATTACTGTGTAAACATAGGTGTCCTTTGTTGCTCAAAAAAACCTTCGAAATACATTCAAAATTGGAGTCCTTTGGTTTGGAAATTCCTGTTCCTAATTTAATATGCAAGAATATCTTAAAGTTAATGTTGAATGTTAGGGAAGGGGCAGTTTCTCTGGGGGTTTGGTTGCTGGTGTTGAATTGTTGTTTACAGTCTTTAGGTAATTATAAACATGGATGACAGTGATTATTGTTGGGGAGGGTGATTAATTTATAATCACCTACACATTACAGTGTGGGTGTTGTTAGTTCCGGGGATGGTGACTCTGTGTAAACTGGTTGTATGAAAGTCCCTGCTCTGGCTTCTCTGGTTGCCCAAAATTGAGAGGCTTTGGTAATTGGGAATAATGAACATTTTTATTCTGCTCTGAAACATCACACTACTCCACGGAAGGGAGTGTTTCTCATGTTCTCTGTTAACCAGTAGACTACAGATTTTTTTCCTTACTTACTTGGTTCAAGTGAGATCAGAGATCTAAAGGAATCATGCTCCAGAGAGAGGTTCTTTTAACTTTAATACCCCAGGCAGCTCTGAATGTCTCTATATAAGCAGTTTAAGGGGTCCGATTGGTTCAGAAGGGGTAACTAAGGACTTATCAGGAAGCCAAGTTTGTAGAGAAAACACACTGTTTGGGGGAAGAAGAGATGTTAAAAACGCAGATTCCTAGGTCCTATTCCCAAGACAGAGTCTAATTCAGAAGGTCTTTGGTGACAGCTAGTGCTCTACATTTTTAACCACTATCCCAGGGGATTCTGATTCAGTTGTCTGTGGATGACACTTGGGGACAAATGGTTCTAGTTCGCATGTACTACATTTGCAATGTAAACTTAATATTCTAGGAAGGCACAAAAGTAGACAGGTTGTGCATTTTTCCATGCCTCAGATGTCTTGCTTCCTGCCATTAACAAGAATGTATGTATACTGGCATAAACCCACTTAGTCCACACATCTGATTTTGGTGATAGCAGTCTTTCAGATTCGCCTTTTTACCTTTCCCATTATTTTTACATTGTTTTCTTTAAACATTTTTTCAAGTTGTGTTTTTTTTTTTATTACCAGAGCTATTTCTTTAAAGAAAATAGCATATAAACATCTCCCTGCTATAGCAGATTTTTCCAGAAATCAGATAACAGGAAGTATTGCATTTGTGTATAAAAGGTTGCTGAGGCTAAACCAGGTCTCAGTGGACTTGAAGGAACTAGTCCCCCGTCCCATGTGGAAAGCAATGTGCAAAGGCCAGACAGAACAGCAACCCAGGCTTCGGTGATCGATTCCAATTTCTGAAAAGACCACCAGGACTTCACAATTTTCATAATGCACAATCTGGGTCATTTGAAAGGAAAAAAAAAAAGTTAGTTTGTGCCAAGGTGAATTTTCGTTTGGGCCTAATTTGTATTACACTTCAGGAATGTGAGCAGAAGGCAGATATTTATATCAGATGGGAAATGTGACATTTGAAATAGGCAAGTTGCTTGTATAATCTTGGCAGCTGAGAGGTTTACTGATTAGATTCTGTTGTTATTGTTTAAGCAACAGATTTGCCCAGGGCAACAAGGAAGAGTTGCATATTGTTTTTCTACCATTGATTTTATTTGCTCACCTTATTTGCTTCCATAAATATTCTCCAAGATTCAGGAGCATGATTCTTTCCCGGGATTTGGCTTATCATTTTGGCAGTTTGGGAGGAGACGGTGTTTCCGAGGAGCCAACTCGGCGCAGCGGTCTCGAGCTGTCGTCTGAGGGACACATTGGCCACCAAGTTTGGTGCCCAGTGTGTCTTTGACATCAAATTAACCCCTTTTGCCTCCTTTGAATTTGAGATAGGTGGTTAGCCTGATGGTTACTGTCATACCCGACTCTTATCCAGAAAAATCGTTATTTGGCACAGGTATTAGTTATTGTGCTGAAGCCTTAAAGCAGGAAGAATCTTGGTCTTCTTTCTTTATTTTTTCCCCTCATTTGGTCCAGCCTGTGTTCTGGCTGAGTGCAAGTTGACTGAAGAGAGTCTTTCGAGGTTTTATTCTCAGCATGATGCCGTCTTACACAGGTCTCTTGACTGGTGGGTGTGCTTATGCCGTGGTTATGTTGGGTGAAAAAGGGCAAGTGATTCTTGCTCAAGCATTGGCAGCCTTATCTGATTTTCATTTTCAAGCTCTCTGGTACTCCCAATTCTAAGGAAGGCACTAGTCACCTCTTGAGGCGCGTGTGTGTCTCAGTCAGTTAACTCTTGATTTCGTATAACTCTTGATTTCGTACAACTCTTGGTTTCGGCTCAGGTCATGATCTCACGGTTCATGGGATCCAGCCCTGCCTTGGGTTCTGTGCTGTCAGTGCGGAGCCTGGTTGGGATTCTCTCTCCTCTCTGCTCCTCCCTGCTCATGCTCTCTCTCTCTCTCTTTAAAAGTAAATAAACATAAAAAAAAAATTCTTTCCTTCTCTGCAACTTCAAGCAGCTTGTGCAGTCTGTGAATGGCCTGCGACTCATTCCACAGACATATAACAACTATGACTGGAGCCTGGAATATAATGAAGAATAAGCAGATCCAGGTCTGTCCTCATGTAATTCATTAACCAGATGTTAACCAGATAATCACAAATGTAGGATTATAAGTTGTTTTAGATCTCATGGGAACATATGGTGGGGTAACTTAAATTTGTCTGTGGGGTCAGAGAAAGCTCTCCCAGAGCCTGAGATCTAAAGGATTTGTACCTGTAACTAGATGAGAAGGGTGGGGGTCAGGATGAGGGGAGGGTGGAAGAGTATAGGAACAGCATAAGGAACAGCATGTGTAAAGGTCCTGAGCTCAGAAAGACATATTTCAGCCAACTTATAGCTTAGGCATTTTGTTTCTTTTATGCTTAGGACTGTTAATAATCATTCTTTTATTGTTAGAAGACTACTAAAAACACTGAGAGAGAAAAATCCTTGCTTCAAAATGTCTCTCTATCCCTGTTCCTCCAGTTTTTTTTTTTTCCTGTTCTTCCAATTTTTATATGTGCAAACTTACCTACCTATGAAGGCCCAGCTTGAAAGCCACATCAGCCACAGGGGCAAATCTGCCACCCGATCCTCATGATTGTATGAAGAAACTTCCACTCCATTCCTGAGAAGAGAACAGAATTGGGAAGACATTTCTGCCCTTCCAACATCCTCTACCTTTTTCTCTCCAAGGGAAATGTAAGGCTGTATCTACTTAGAGAGATTGGGAAAACAAACTGTGTATATATGGTTCAGTCCCTTTGTTTCTTCTTTTGGGTTCATGATCTTTGGAAGATGTATGTCTTCTTGTCTGGGTCTTTGCCATCTTTCTTATAATAGACACACTAATTTGATGGGGCCCATGCCTATCTTATCCAGTGGTTTTCAGCCTTAGAGACACAATGGAATCACTTTAAAAAAAAAAAAAAGATACTTGGATCCTACCTTTGCAGATTCCTTTTCAGTGGTTTGGTGCATGTCCATTTTAAAGCTTCTCAGTGATTCTCCTGTGCAGTTGAGGCTGACAATTGAGATCCTCCTGTGCATCTCTAGACCTCTGGAGGCACTGCTTTCTGAGGTCCTACTTGAAGGGCTCTAGGGATGTGAAGCCGTTCTTATACTTGGATAGATATGTGTCTGCTGTGTGGACTTTCTGTCAGGTGGAATAGCCTAACGTCTAGGCTTGTAGGGAAGCTTGATACATAAGAAGCCCACTTTGTGACTACAGGACAAACGCTATTTTCAAATTCAGCTCTATTGGTTGTAAAGCTCCTATTTTAATCCCCATCTTTTGACTTCTGTATGTATTTCTCTTTTGTTTCTGTACTTAAAGATAGAGGGATATGACCTATTATAACTGTCAAATCCCAACCCCACACAGTGAAATGAGTCTTCCTTCATTGTCCCCACCTTGTCCTTGGATGGGCAGTAATCTTCCTCCTTTTGCACTTCCATTTTATTTATTCTGCATTTTTTTCTCAAAGCAAGTGTTAATGTGTCTCTTGAAAGCAGCGTATGGTTTATATGTATGCATCTACATACATAATATAATTTTGAATTTTAATTGGAGTGTTTAGTTCATTTATACTTAATGTAGTAACTGATATATTTGGCTTTAAATCTAGTATCTTACTATTTTACTTTCTATTTGTCCTGCCAGTTTTATGCATTTTTCCCCTCTCATTTCTGGCCTATTTTGGATTAGTCAACTATTATTGTATTATTTCAGTGCCCACTATTTTTGCTGGGTTGAAAATTCTAGGGTTGTAATTATTTTCTTTCATTATTCAATTCTTTTCTGGTGTTAATTGTTGAAACTGTTGAAATCCAGATGTCAATCTTACTGTTGTTCCTTTGAAGATTATGTTTTTCCCCTCATCTAGCTGCTTTTATATTTCTTTCTTTTGTTCTTCAGTAATTTCACTACGACTTGGCATTGTTTTATTTGAATGTATTTTGCTTGGGGTTTGTAGAGATTTTTGTTAAGTACTGGGAAATTCTCAGCTCTTGTCTCTTCAGATATTGCTTATGCCTTGAACTTTCCACCGTGTCCCATATATCTGTCTTTTATGGGTTTTTTTTCCTGCATTTTCCATCCTTTTTAATTTCCTTTCTTGCTTCAGTTAGAATATTTTCAACTATCTATACTCTAGGTCACTAATTCTTTTTCAAATTGTGTCTATCTTCTGTTAAAGCCATCAATATTTCAGTTATTTTAGGTTAAAAAAAATTTTTTTAAGTTTATTTGTTTTAGGGGAGGGACAGAGAGAGGGGGAGAGAGAGAGAATCCCAAGCAGTCTCCACACCATCAGCACAGAGCCTGATGCAGGGCTCAAACTCATGAACCATGAGATCATGACCTGAGCCAAAATCAAGAGTCAGAGGCTTAACCAACAGAGCCACCCAGGTGCCCCGCAGTTATTTTAGCTTTTATTTTTTCAACGTTTTTTTATTTTTATTTTTGGGACAGCATGAACGGGGGAGGGGCAGAGAGAGAGGGAGACACAGAATTGGAAACAGGCTCCAGGCTCCGAGCCATCAGCCCAGAGCCTGACGCGGGGCTCGAACTCACGGACCGCGAGATCGTGACCTGGCTGACGTCGGACGCTTAACCGACTGCGCCACCCAGGCGCCCCTATTTTAGCTTTTAAAAGAGATCTGGAGTATCTGTTCTTATAGATTTCAGTTTTGTACTGAAATTCTCCATTTTTGTAATGTATTTGGGGGGAACATAATCAATTGTTTTAAAGTTCGTGTCTTATAAATGCCAATACCTGGAATCTCCTGTGGATCTGTTTATTTTATTCATTTTCCCTTTTGATCTGGTATCTTTGTATATCTGGTAATTTTTGTTTGAATGCTGAATATTGTATATAAAATATTATGTAGGGTCTGGATGATGTTATCTTTTTCTAGCATAGCTTTTCTTCAACATCTTGCTAGCAATTAGAGTAGTAATAGATTACCTTAATCCAATCTAGGGATAGGATGATATAGGATTGGGTTTAAGGCCTTGTGGGGGCTGCTTTACTTCTAGTGCTTGCTTATTCCTAGGGTGTAGCCCTACAAATAAATCACAGCCCCTCCTGCTTGGAGGCCCTAAACTCTAATTTTATCTTCATCGTACTGTAACTCTGTTGGTAAATTCTGGTAAGCTTCTCAGCATCTTAGCCTCTCTCTCCTTTGCTTTTTGGCTTCTCAGCTTCTGCTTGCAAATCAGTAAATGCCATCAATTGAAAAGCATTTTAGACTCTTGGACTCATTTCTCAGTATGTTCCATCTCTCTAGGATCTTGGCACCTCAAGTCCCAGGCTGCCCTGGTAGCTTGCCAATGCCTTTAAGTAGTTGATTTTTTGGTAACTTATCCAGCTTTTCCAGTGTTATTGGTGGGAGAGTTGGACAGACATTCGTTAGACCAGCAGACCCCTAGGGATGTGGTCTGGGAACTCCTAGGGAAATCCCAAGGTCTGAAGGGCAAATGTGTTGATGTTTGCATTGATGTAGCAAAAGCAGTGTGGGTAAAGATTCTGGTAGCTTATTGAAAGTCAAGGTAGTGGCACAAAACTATACTAGTAGTCATTGTAATCTTCACTGCCATGGATTTGTAGTTCAAATAAATGCTAGTTTCCATTGACAATGTTTTTGATGAAGTGGTAAAAATGATTAGTTTTGCTAAATCTCGATCCTTGACTACACCTTTTTTAGTGTTTTGTGTGTTGAAATAGCAAGTATGCAAAAAGCACTTGTGCATTCTGAAATACAGTGGTTGTCTCATGGAAAAATGCTTGTGTGATTGAGTGTATGCTGAACTAGTTTTTTTCTTTCTTTCATGGAACAACATTTTTACTTCAAAGAATGACAGACAAACTATAGTTCTCAAAAATGAATGAAGTGAGCCTTCAAGAAAAACAACTGGTAGTGTTCATGGCCAATGATAAAATTGGCAATGGATCCAGTGAAAATTCATTTTTGGAAAACTTGTAGCTAGTACTGTGAGCTTGACAGCTTCCCAATATCTAAAGGCTTTTCTGATAAAGTTCGTAATGCTAACTGATGTGATTTTTATACTGTATAATGAAATGTGTCAACATTTGGAAGATCTACATAAACAGTGAACCAATATTTTCCAAATGACCAATTTATGATGTTATAAAATTATGCATAGGAGAAAGATCCATTCAGTGTGTAAGATAGACCAATGAATTTTAATGTAACAGTATGAAAAATTCACTGAAATAGTTTCAGATTGCACACTGAAACTATTTTTAAAAACGTTATCATTTGTCAAGATCTGGTATAGCATCAAAGAAGAATATCCACAATTATATAAAAAGGCTATTAAAGTACTCCTCTCTTTTCCAACTACATATCTGCATGAGACTAGATTTTCTTCATTTACTTCAACAGAAAGAGTGTATTCCAAAATTGAATGCAGAAGCGAATATAAAACGTTTTTTTTTCTCTTAAGACAGACATTTGCAAATTTTGAAATTGTAAAACAATGCTTTCTTTCCCACTAGTTTACTTATTTTTGGAAAAGAGATTTTTCATAAAAATATTTATTTTACTATGTAATAGTATTATTGTTACTAATTCAATAAGTATGTGTAAATTTGTCAGTTTTAATTTCTAATATGGTGAATGTTGATAAGATCTAACCCACATAAACAAAACAGCTCTTTGGGGTCTTCAAAAATGTTTAAGAACAAGAACCAGTGAGATGGACTATCATAGCCGAAAACTGTGTGCTGAAAGCAGTTCTTACTGAAAGCAGTTCTTATCTATATTCTCTTTGATCTAGGGGTTGCCCAAATTTTCAGAAAATTTTGGCCATTTCTACATGGCAACAAAGGAACAAATTGGTTAATTCTTATGAATATGCCAGGCAGGGGTGCCTGGGTGGCTCAGTCAGTTAAGCGTCCAACTCTCTCTCCAAAAACAAATAAATAAACTTAAAAAATATATATATGCCAGGCAGATTGAAAATTATCTAAATGATCAGATGTCAGGTAAATTGCTTAATTTTTTAAAAAAATTTTAAGTTTATTTATTTATTTTGAGAGAGAAATAGAGAGTGAGCATGAGTGGGGCAGGGGCAGAGAGAGAGGGAGAGAATTTTGTCAGCGTAGAGCCTAACGTGGGGCTTGAACCCATGAACTGTGAGATCATGACCTGAGCTGAAATCAAGAGTCAGATGCTTAACTGAGCCACTTAGGTGTCCCTAGATTGCTTACTTTTTAATGTTGTACTAGACTATGTGATTATAGTTTTTGAATTGTGATTATTGGCTTAATACGGAAGGACACATGGCATCAACACACAGTTTGTACATGTTGAAATTCTTATCATTTAGTTGAGAAAGAAGATATTGGAATGTTTTCAACCCGTCTTGCCCTATGACATCGAGATTTGCTTTTGAGAGATGCCTTGATTCTACAATGCACATGAGCCAAGATGGTGGTATTTAGTGAAGATGAAAACAAGGCCTTTGGTTGTTTCAGAAACAACCATTAATAAGATCGGATTAAGTTTCACGAAGCGTTTCAGTTTTAGAGAGTGAGAACTTCAGAAATTCCATTTCCTCCCATCAATGAATACATCATTTTCCCCCCAAGAGAATGTAACTTACCTATGATTTTAAAATGGCTGAAAGATAAGATAGCCTTCTTAACATATGCCTTACCAGACTATTTCTGTATGTATTAGTTTCATTCTTCTATAAATCTGTCCTCTTTAGGGTTAAAGCTGTTCAGTTTTGTCCTTAATTATTCTCGGATTGATTTTATGTATGAAAATCTTACCCCTCTAATAAAATTTATTTTTTGTGGGGAAGGATTATATACAGTTTACATCATCCACAGTGTCCTATTATTGGTAGACAGACTCTTGATATTTTCTGTTCAGTTTAAAAGTCGAGATGCAGGGAATTCATTTCCTATCTCAAGTATTTGTTGAGAATTTGCTATGTGTAAGGTGCCGTGTTAGGCATCAGTGAATATGCATTTGTGCATTTTCGGAGGAAACCGAACCTTATTGTTTTGAGAGAATTGTTTCCATGGCAGTAGAATCTTTATGAAAGAAACCATTTTTGTTGAAATCCTACTTTCTCTGCGAACATATTAGGAAGGCAAAGAGTTTCAGCATAGGAATTAGAGAGTTGTCTTCCTTGGCGCATAATATTGTCAATCAGATTTTAAATAGCTCCAAAAACAGAATTGATTTTGATTCACATTTGAACTGATGTTTGCGCTGGCAGCCAGTGGGTCTGGTAGTTACTGGTTTTCACATTAAGAGGCCTGAACCTTTCTCTGCTTGCCTTTGTTGTTGGCAGGCCCTGACCAGCCTTGTATCCATCGTAGGCAGTTCCACCAGGGAGATCAATGTGGGGAGCTGGCTTTGAGCTCATAAATGGATATATTAGAAAGCCAATCTTTCCATCAACCTGATTGAGTTTAAAAATGCTTCTTCTCCGGGTATAAAATGTTTCAATGTAACCATGCTAATGTGCTATAGTAGTGACATTTCTTGGCTCTGAGTGTGGACGTATCATCTGATAGACTTAAATAATTTATGTAATGAAAATGCTTGCTTAGAAGAAGTTCACCATGTGACATAGCGGGCTAAGAGTCTGGGCTGTGCTGCCAGACTGTCCAGCTCTGACACTTTCTAGCTGTGGCACCTTGAATGAGGTTACTCTCAGTGCTTGAAGCCCATTGCCTGGAAAACAGGAAGTAATAGCACTGTTGGGAAGATTAGCTGAATTAATGCATATGAAATGTCACTTCATATAAGTGTTGGCTATTACTGTTGTTTTTATTTCTGCTAATTAATAAGGTCCTATTTTAAGGTTCCCGTAATTCATCTTAGCAAAGCTACCTTCTTCACCATACCCCTACCCACACGTGTTCGGTTTCTAGGCTGTGTTCTGTTGCTGGAGTCCTAAGAACTTTGTAGTTACACGTTTTGTGAAGGTGATATCTGCAGTGGTGAGAGATGTATTTCAAATAAGTTTCGGTTTTTGAATATTAATACCTGCTTGATTGTCTCCCTATATGTGCTGCCATTGGCAACAGCCACGGCATGCCTGTTGTTAATTAATCACTTCCACTGAGAACTTAATTAGTGCCTTCATTAGGATCATCATGGAGTAGCAGGCAGCGTCATCCTGAGCCAGCTGCAAGTTATTGGCTAGCTCCAGCAGCCCTTCTGGTCCTATGAAAGCTTACGCTGACCAGGAGGCCTGGTGTGCTTCCCTTTTGTGTGTGTGTGTGTCCTCTTTAGAGAAAGTGGTGGAATATCAGACCATGATGCATCCATGTTCTGTCACACATGCAAAAATAAGGCAACATACCCACTTACAATGGATAGATAAAAAAACCCAGATTGGTTATTGAATTCTTGTCATGGTGCTGAACAAGCTGGAAACAAGTTGTTGTTGTTTGCAATGTTGAAAATCAGACCATGAATCCTGTCTATGACAGAGTGTTTCATTTTTCTGCTGAAAGTCAAAACTCTTTCTTTCTGGCATCATTGTTTTTTTTTTAATACACACAGAGTCTGAAATATTGCCAGAGTGTTATGGGATGAAATCAGCCCTCCCATTTCCTGTCTCTCCATCCCTTAGGAAAATACAGGGAAATGAGGCAAAGGTAGGCATCTTCTTGCCTTACTTTTCTGCAGAGATAGAGTCTGGGTTGGGGGTGAGAGGCATGAATAAGTCACCCTATAAACGATACTTCTCCCAGAACTTTTGGATGGAATGTAACTTTGGGACAATAAGATAAAAATAAATGCACCAATGACTCCTATTTAATGGAAAACAGAATCCCTTGGGTCAGTCCCCAAATGAGCACAAGCATTGTGAAATGAACGACTTTACTTGAGCATTTCTGCTTCATTCTTTTGGCTATTGTAGGCTTCTAGGTAATTTAGGTCAGTTGTGAACGTGGTGAAATATTTTGTATCTCACAGATTTGCTGCTGCTTCCAGGAGAAGTGGAGGAGGACGTCCACACACCTGTTCCACCTTACATTCCTTCCGTGGCCCAGCCCTTCACCCCTGAGGTCGAGCTGGTGCCCACTGGGAGAGGGGCACACAAAGAAATGGAAGAGGTACCCCATGGGGAGTTCAATCGGTTTTGAAATTGCCTTGAGTTTGTAACTTGTCCTTTCAGAGATGCTGCTATATCTGTGTGCTTTTTAATATTTCTTAGATTTGGAAAAATTTTAAATTCAAGTTGCTTAATTGCATCACTCTGAGTGCCATCTGTTTCTAATGGGTGTATTTCTTTTTAAACATGGGGAGCAGAGTGCCTGGGTGGCTCAGTAGGTTGATCCTCCGACTTCAGCTCAGGTCGTGATCTAGAGGCTCGTGGGTTTGAGTCCTGCACTGGGCTCTGTGCTGACAGCTCAGAGCCTGGATCCTGCTTTGGATTCTATGTCTCCCTCTCTGCCCTTCCCCTGTTTGCATTCTGTCTGTCTCTCTCTTAAAAATAAATAAACATTAGAAAAAATTTAAAAATTACTGAGAGCTATTATGTTTTTATGTGGAAACTATTTTTATTTCATGATGTGTGTCGTGCTATCAGACAGTGTTGCCTGGGGGAGGCGCTTATGCAATAGATTCTCTCTTTTTTGTTCTGGACTGACCATTTTCTTTTTATTCTTGTTTCCAACGTCCTATAAACATCTGGTGGTCATTAAGGTAAGGCCAAGCTGTTGTCGCAGAGAATCCCAACAATAATGCAGTGGCTGAAAAGAGATAGAACTTTGTCGCTCATACAACAGCCTATGGAAAACCTTTAAAGTGAGCATTTGGCACTGTTCCCTGGGGCCATCAGGGGCCCAGTTTCCTTCTCTCTGGATCCCCACATGCCTTAGGACATTGTCATATTCCCCTGGCCACCGTTAGTTACATGTTCCTATCGAGCACAGGGGGTGTTGGGAAGGGTCATCCAGTCATGTCCTTCACAATCAGGGAGAATGACGTCCCTGCCACATGTCTCTCCCACTTGTACATCTAGAAAGTCATCTTTTGTCATCCTTTGCAGCTCTTCTGTATATACTTTACAAACATGCACTAACCAAGGCTGCCGGTGATGTTGGGTAAGGACTTTTATCACCCTGTTTACTCCAGCATCAAAGAGTATCAGGTACAAGAAGCTGTGAAGGGCTCTTTATTATTGCTTCCTAATAAAACCCCTAGGGATTGATTATTTGATCATTCAGTTACTACTAGTTTTGTCACCTGAAGATATTCTGTTATGGAAGCAGTCGTTCAGTCAAAGGTAGTCCACACATTTCAATTTTAAATTGCCCCTTTCTCATGGAACTTTAGTTTACTGACAGCACAAAAGTATGTCTAGGATGCTTGCAGGCTTATATTAAACCCCCAAATTGGTACCAGATAAACTGGTAGGGACAGCCACTTTTCAATGTGCTTTTTGGATTACAGATTGCTTTCTCTGAGTAATAAGAAATAAAATTGCAATGTTATTTCTGGCAGGAATCAGTTTCTTTTAAAGACTTGTTCATACTCTTGACTTCAGCTGTGACCATACAAATGACTGGACCAGCCAGTGGTCATGGCACCTAGTGCCATAGAGGAATTGTTATAAAATTGTTTCAGTTGATAGGTTACAGAAACGGAATGATTCCTAGAATCTATCAAATAGCCAGTAAAAATGCAAGTTAAAACCTTGTACATGATTGTATCTTTAAAAGGAATATAGATTTCTTCCCAGAAAATGTGAACATTTTTTAAATGTTGGAATCAAAATGCTCAGAACAATTTCTGTGTTGGCAAACTTCTGAAACGTAGATGAAGAACTTTTGCTGTTTTTCAAATATCTGGGATATCTTGGTTGGGATTTGTATTTCTAACCACTATTTGTTAGAGAAACTTTTCAGAACTGTCAAGAATCATAATGCTGTATCAACTGTACCTTGGTTTAACAGTCTTAATCTTATTTTAAGGCACCTACTTCCAGAAAAGATCATAAGAATCATTTTCTAGCAAATATGTCTTGTAAGGACCTACCAAGGGACTACTGTGGGCCCGAGATGATAGCTGCTTTCTGTAACTTCAGTCTCAAAAGACGAAAGTGTAGCCTGGATGTCTTGACTTCCTCTTAGTTGCCGAAGAAGAGGCCACAAATTACCAGGTTTTACACATACGCATCTCCCCCTTCGAGTCAAACATTTTCCAAGAACCTTCTATATTCTATTTGTGAATACCTTCTGGCCTTAGTTATTCTGTTTTGATGAATTTTGGACAGCTTTATAGATGAAAAAAAAAATCCACATTAGGAAGATGAAAAATTGTGTGTTGTTCCTCATAGAAGAAACTTTTGTAGTATTTCAACGGGAGATCTCCCGTTTTTCTAGTGCATAATGAGACTCTGAATTTTTTCACCTATAAAGACGGTTTATTTACTATATTACTTCATAAGATAGCCTACAGCTAAATGCTGCTCTTATTGATTTGAGCATTAGTCCTGTTTTCTTTAATTTGCCTGTGTGGTAATCTGAATGAAAATGATTCCTCCTGTAACAGGGTCTCTCTTAGAATAAGTCACATGAGCAATTGTAAGGAAACTAGCTGTTTTCTAACAGTGTGCAAATTCTATTCCCTGAGAGGCTACAAAAAAGATTTCAATTAGATTTGAAATGAGACCCCTCAAATCCACATATTTCTCTCAGCTCCTTAGGCAAAAATAACAAGTTAATAACTTAATTCACAGTTGTTTTCTTTTTAGTAGCAGGGGATTTGGTTTTCCATTGCACAAATTATTCTCTTTGAAATAAATCAGAATTTCAGTTTGTAATCCAAAATCCGTGGAGTCTTACAGCTTAGAACCCTGAAATGAACCTAACCTGAAGGAAGAGAATTCCCAGTGTGTGCCACAGTAGCCAAGAGCTGAAATACATAAATAGAATTGCAACTTTTACTGTATTAGAAAAAAAAATTTTTTTTAATGTTTATTTATTTTTGAGACAGAGAGAGACAGCATGAACAGGGGAGGGGCAGAGAGAGAGGGAGACACAGAATCTGAAACAGACTCCAGGCTCTGAGCTGTCAGCACAGAGCCCGACGGGGGCTCGAACTCACAGACCGTGAGATCGTGACCTGAGCCGAAGTCGGACGCTTAACCGACTGAGCCACCCAGGCGCCCCCCTACTGTATTTTAAAAGCTGCCATTTAGAAGATCACAGTGATGTCTTCTGAATTGCAGTATACATCTGCTTTGAATTACGTATGTGACCCTCGTCCTGGAGAACTTTGAATTCACTGATGTGTGTCTTCGTAAGCTTACTTTCATTAAAAAGCAAAAAGGTAGAAACTAGTGCCGAGTTCAGGGCTATGCATACGGTAGATGCGCAATAAGTGTTGAATGAACAAATAAATAAACAAAAAACCTCACTACCTACCGAGAGTGTTTTTTTCTGGTGTGGTAACATGGTAGGGCCCTTCTCTCTTTTCTTCTCTATTGGTTCATTCTCCTCAACATGTAAACGTGTTCAAGTCTCTTGCATCCTTAATGGAATGAAATGAAACAAAGGAAAAGAAAAACAGCCTTCTCTTTACCTCAGGCCCTCTTTGGCTACGGTCTGTTCTCCCGTTCTCATCTAGACTTGAGAAACTATTAGCCTAGCTGCTTCCTTTCCCGTCATGCCTCATTCAGTCTACCACAGAGGGTCCTTGCTCCAGCACCTGCTGGAGTGTATTCAGAATAAAGGTCCCAATTACTCTCTAACTGCCAGATCCCAATGGACACTTCCCAGCTTTATTTTAATCGAGCTCTCTACTGGGCTTCTCACTCCACTGTGCTGGGCCCTTGTGGTCCTTCTGGTTCTCCCCTCACTGCTCTCTGCAGATGCTCTGTGCATTTCTGTTTGTTCTTTCCCCGCCTCCATTGGGGGTTTCCCTGCATCCATCCCCGATGAGTTGGTGTTGCTCAGGGCTCTGTGCCAAACCTCTTCCCACTTACATACTTGAATCCATTTATCTCTAGGCTACTACCTTCTATGCTTGTGTCTCCAAATGTGTATCTCCAGCCTCAGACCTTTTTCTGAGCTTCAGGTTTCTGTTTTCAGTTGCCTGTTGTTATCTCTATCTGGATTCCTTTAGGTGCCTTCAAACCAGCACATTAGAAAGAGCTTACCTTTCTTTACCTGCTTCCCTCCTTGCGTTCATCCCCTCCTTCCCTTTCCGCATCCAGATCAGTCATCAAGTGCTGCCAGTTTTACTTTCTGATATTTTCACATCTCGCTCTCAGCTTCCTGTTCTCATTATCTCTTGCCTGGACTGCTTCAGCAGGCTCCTAACTGGCCTCCTTGACTCCAGATCTACCCTTTGTAATCTTCAAAGTAACCTATCTAGATATAACCTCCCAAGAGGGCCGGGCATCTTTCTGTTTTGTGCAGACCTATCTGTCCAGCACTGTCTCATTATAGGTGCTCAGTTAAAATTTGAATGCATGAAGGAATTTATCTGAAATGCATAGATGACCAAGTATCTACTTTGCTTCCAAAAAATCCTTCAGTGACTTCATCATCTCTAGGATAAACAGCATATTCGACCATCATGATCTGGCACCACCTTTGTCTCTCGCTTCTCTCTACCTTAACATTAACACTTAACTACTTGCAGAGCATTACATGTGAGACTTTGTATCTTATTTCCTTGGCCTGTTCCCTAGAACTCTCCTTATCTGCAAAGTTCTTCTTCCCTCAACCTTGTTAACTGATATGACGCTTTAAGATTCTGTTTAGATATCACCTCTGCCAGCAAGCCGTCTCTGATTCTTTCCCGTTGCCTTCCAGTCCGTGCTGGGTTAGGTATCCCTTCTCTGTTCCCAATACTCCCTAACTATGTGATTTGTACTTACTGTATTTTACTGTACTAACTTGTTCATATGTCTATCTCCTTTCTCTGTGATTTCGTACAAGTCTTCATCTTTGTATCCTCAGCACCGAGCACAAAGCCTAGAATTTAATAGGAACATAGTGTTTGTGGAAAGAATGGGAAATATCTGAATGACTACGGGAGGCTCATCCTCTGACATTTTTGAATCAGGGATATACTGGCCACATTACAGTGATATCCCCAAATGGTTTAAAATGTCTGGAGTATGATCACATTTTGGCATTGCAAATATGAAATTATTCCATTCTTTTTTAAAACAATTATTGATATTCTTGGTTTCTTGCTTTTGCATTTGAGCATTTAACTGATTGCCTAGGGAATTAATCTAACAACAGCTACCATTAATAATTCAGCTCCCAGGTGAAGAAATTTATATTTTTAAGTATGCTTTTATAGCTTTAAGCGTATTATGAATGAATAATTCTTGCCTTGGCATCAAATTTATTGACTAGCTAAAAACTTTATTCTTTGTTCTTGTTTTGGCTAGTACCAAATGATTGATGAAAAGACTCATGCTCCATGACAGAAAAAAATTTGTGTATTAAAAAAAAAAAAAACCTTAAAGGAAAATAAGATTTTCCCACTTAAGGATAAACTTCTACATCTCTAGTACTGTAATGTTGGATATTACGGCTGTAAGATATGTTGGGACCTTAGGGAATAGGGAGGTGATGGGTTAGACCATATGTAGAGCTAAGCTGGCTATGGGAGTGAGCCCTTATCAGAGAGTCTAGATGTCCACCATGTGAACCTTACTCTGTCTGGGTTGCTGATACAAGGTGGGTCATGAGCGGGGTGATGATTAGGGAGGCAAGTAGGATTTTTCAGAGAGTGGCAATACTCAGCTGAGGGTAAGGTAATCTTCAGCACTTCCCCTCTGTGCTTCTCTAACCTTTTTTGCATTGCTCTGTTGGAGAGCATGGCACATGATGTTGAAATCATTCATTTACTTCTGTCTTCTCCCTGAAGTTAGGAAACTTTGTGGACACAGGTTTTGCTGTTTTCATCCTGTGTTCCCCATATCTAATACATATTACACATTCAATAAATGTTTATGGAGTGAGCAACTCAAGGGGAGTGGGGTGGGAACATGAGAGTTGTTTATGTGTTAGGTAGGGGGAATGTGAGGAGTGTGGTCCGGCATCACTGGGATTTTAGCACAGCAAAGGGATTTGTCTTCTTTGAAACCTCATTCCAGCCTCGAGGGGAGGCGGGTGAAGACAAAGCAACCTCTAATCTAGTGAGAGTGGCCAGTAAGGTGGCCTCTTGGTGGACAAGTAGGTGCCAGGACTTTAACCGGGCATGAAAGGGCAGCAAGAATCCCGTCAGACTGGATACATGGTAGACATGGGGTTCCTCCTCGTCCTCTCCCAGGATCTTTTGGAATCAGCTCAGGACGCAATGTGGCCAGGCCTGCCAGCCCCAGTGCTCACTGCTGAGTAGAAGTAGAAATGACAGGGATGCTGATGTTCGGGAAATGAACATATTGTAGCATTGTTTGTTTATACGTTTCCTCATTTGAGATGTTCTTAACAATATTATCACTCTGTCGCTTTAACTTAACCTTAGAAACTGACCAAAATGGACAGATCCACTTACGCCGCAGACTCACGGGTTTCCTGTGTACAGCCACTCTCTTAAAGGCAGTCACGGTGTTACATGGAGCCTTGAATGTGTTTTTGATGATAAGCTCTGAGAATTGCGTAGCTTATTTGGAAAAATTCTTTTCTTCCAAAGAGCTATGTATGACTTGGCTTAGCGAAAAGCTCAAGGTTAATTCTTAAAGGTAAAGATTTAGCGAAAGCAGATTGCCCTGGATTCAAGTCTTGCTTCTCTCCCTTACTAATTGTGTAGCCTTGGGCAAGTGGCTTAATCTTTCAGAGCTTCAGAAGAGTCCTTATTCCTGCTAATGCCCACACCGTTCCTGGTCCTGGGGCTGGCACGTGGTGGGAACTCACTCAGCAGCAGCTCCCATTATTACTTTTGTCAGGAGAGCACGCAGACACTTTGAAATGAGGAGGAAGTGAACAAGCCTCTGAAATTTGTTCTCTTGCTGGTTTTACTGAGAAAGGATGGTAGATGGCTATGTGATTGCTGTGAGCACCGCACCCCTAACCCCGAGACGCAGCTTGCCAAATAGATGGGGGATGGCCACTTTTCATGCTTTTTATTTCACCTTTAATAACAGCACATAGCTTCTCAGCTACGTGCTCTATTTTCAAGAACATTGCAAAATCCACTCAATGAGATAATTGTGAATGCAAGAATATTTAAAGCTGATTACAGCTTCAGGGCATTTTTTTTTTTCATTCTTCCATAAACCATGGTTTTCAATTATTTTAGTCTCACCATACATATTACAACACAGAGGTGCTAGATAATTTCATTGTATCACACACCATTTGCTTTTCGAGAGTCTCTTTAAGGGGTGATACAATGTGATTTAAGGTATTCTCTTTTTGTTTATTGGAAAATATGCTTCTTTATCTACCTTCCTCTAGGAAGTCTTTAAAACTCACAGATTATGAATAAATAGGTGCAAAATTATTACATCGCTTTGCAGCTACTCTGACTTGTAGATAAATTCTGCAAAACTTTAAAAATTCTTAGTAGGAAATTGGGGCACCTGGGTGGCTCAGTCGGTTAAGGGTCTGACTTTGGCTCAGGTCATGATCTCCCGATTTGTGAATCCGAGCCCCACATTGGGCTCTGTGCTGACAGCTCAGAGCCTGGAGTCTGCTTTGGATTCTGTGCCTCCCTCCCTCTCTCTCTCTCTCTCTTTCTCTCTCTCAAAAATAAATAAACATTAAAACAATTTTTAAAAATTCTTGGTGGGAAAAAGGGATCCTGGACTTTTAAAGGTGATACTAATCCCACTGTTATTGGCCCAAGAATTATAGGTAGTTTCTGAAGAAGTAAGTTTATTGAGTGTAGAGTATTTTTATCTTTGAAAATAGTTTTTTTGAGGGTTGCCTGGGTGGCTCAGTTGATTAAGCGTCTGGCTAGCCATTTTGGCTTGGGTCATGATCTCATAGTTTTGTGAGTTGGAGCCCGGTGTCAGACTCTGCACTGACAGTGCAGAGACTGCTTGGGATTCTTCCTCTGTCACTCTCTCTCTGCCCCTCCCCTGCTCATCCTGTCTCTTTCTCCAAAATAAATAAACTTGAAAATTACTTTACTGATATAAGGTGTTTTTGTTTTGTTTTGTTTTGCTTTTTTTTTTTTTTTTTTTAGTAAATGGTGAAGGTGTATTTAAGGTTGATCAAAATCTTAAGGTGTATCTTCTCTAATGTAACTCTTCGTTTTTCCATATGCCTCTAGCCCTAACACTACAAGTGGTAAAAATGTAATGAATGTGTGCAAGAGAGACTTTCTGATTCTTGCCGTGGGTGGAATTAGTTAATGATATTCATTCAGATTCAGGATGGTACAAATGGGGCATATCAAGAGACTTAAATTAGGTCAAATTGAATAATTGAATGTATTCCTTTACTTAAAAACATCTTAATCAGCAGAGAGTGCTGAAGTCTGAAAAAAAGTTGAATTAAATATTAATAGGGAGTTTATGTTTTCAACTTTTTCTTTGTTTACAGTGATTGTAGGATTTTCCTCCTTTGTTACCTTTTACAGGTACTTGGAGATGAAGTTCAGCCCTTCTCACTTGATGAAGAATTTGATTATGATGCTGTGACGCTAACCCCCAAGTTCACGCCTGCCGAGAGAGAGGCGATCACGGAGCTATCCAAGCAACAGAGGCAGATCACCAACACAGGTTTAGAGGAACCCCACGCCTGATTTCACCAAGACCTTTGTGTCAATGTTTACTGTGTTGTTATGCAAGCAGCATCGGAATAAAAGGTAGACCTACCAGAACTCCCTTTGTGGAAATTTACTTGTGCGTTGATCAATCAGGGTTTTTGTCTGTAGGGAGATGTAACTAAGAAGACCAAAGAGATCTCTGCACTTACAGGGTTCTCTTCTGTCATGGTGTTGCTGAATCCCATGGCAGGTAGGGGGAGATGGAGGTGGCAGATGGGGACAGGAAGTGACGCCTACAGAGGGCTTCTTTTTTTTCTTTTAACTAAAAATTTTTTTATTTGAGTATAGTTGACGCACAACGTTACATTAGTTTCAGGTGTACAACATAGTGATTGGACAAGTTTGTACATGATGCTACGCTCACCACAAATGTAGCTACCATGTGTCGCCATGCAATGCTGCTACACCGTCTGCCTTGACTGTATTCCCTATGCTGCGCCTTTTGTTGCTGTCACCGGAAGCCCGTATCTCCCGGTCTCCTTCGCCTGTTTTGCCCATCCCCTCAGCCCCCTCCCCTCCGGCAACCCGCTTTAGTTCCAGCCTGACCCGCCAGGGTACCCTCTGCTCAGAGAGCTCAGGGACCTCCTGGCCCACACCTGCCTCAGCTCCACCCGCCCTGCCAGGGGACCACCTGTGCAGAGTGCCCCGGGACACCCTGGCCGTCCCATTTCAGCTTCAGCTGTCCTGCCAGGGTGCCCACGGTGCACAGAACAGAAGGGTCCATTTTGAGTGCCCCGGGACACCCTGGCCGTCCCATTTCAGCTTCAGCTGTCCTGCCAGGGTGCCCACGGTGCACAGAACAGGAGGGTCCATTTTGATGAGAACACAGCAACTAAGTAATATACCGGCTATTCCAAGATTGGAAACCACATCCCACCTCCTTGGGATGAAGCATCAAAGCACACTGTAGCACATAGAGAGGAACCGGTGGGGTCGGGAGGTCCCTGGTCCCGGCCATGCAGAGACAGCCGTGTGAATGTGAGTGCCGAGAGGCTGGGCTTCTAGGATCGATCGGGAAAGGCTTTGCCAAGAAAGGAGGCATCTGAGAATTGATTATGTGTCATATGTTTATTTCTTGTACTTTATTATTGCCGTTAAGCCGTGTGTGTGATGATGGTTACAAAGTACAAGGAATGATGTCTATCTATCTCCAGAAGCTTAACATATAATTTCAGAAGGCAAGACCTAGACAGAGAAGGTAACTGGAGAATGTGGAAACATATTATGAACTGCTAATTGTGAGGAATACGCATAAATGTGTAGGAAGGAGAAAAGAACAGTGAGGGCACAAAAAGGGGGAATAGCATGTCAAAGTAATTTTTACTATTAAAGGGATCAGTGACAAATCAAATGTACGAAGGCTTAATGAGTTTTCACGCAGGCTTGTGCTTGTGGGTGCCTCTTACATTCCTCATAGAGAATGTTCTTGATTTAATGTTGGGATTGTCAAGTGACTCCCACTTCTCTTTTTCTTTATCTAGTCAACAAGCTTTCATAAAACACCATTTACATGCCAAACCTTAAGCTAGGTGCTGGGGACGATATAGTAAATTGGACACGGTCTGATTTAGTGGGAAAGACAGACCCACACACTAATTATAGCAGAGTTACACTGTCCAATATAATAGCCAAGAGCTGCACGTTGGGCTATGGGGCATTTGAAACATAGCTAGTATGACTGAGGGACTGATTTTTAAATGTTAATTTTACTTTAAATTAAAAAGTAGATGTAATGTACACCATGGGGCATGTAGTCAATAACATTGCATTAACTTTGTAAGGGGACAAATGGTAGGTAATTAGACATACAGTGGTAACCATTTCACGGTGTATACAAATATCCAATCCTTATTTTGTACACTTGAAAGCGATATACGGTAGGCCAATGACAAAGGAAGAAAGGGCACAAGTCTTTTTTTGTTTTGTTTTGTTTTTAATTTGAGAGAGAGAGTATGTAAGCGGGGGGGGGGGGGGGTTGAGAGAGAGAGAGAGAGAGAGAGAGAGAGAGAGAGACAAAGAATCTTAAGCAGACTCCATGCTCAGCAAGGAGCCTGATGGGGTCTCGATCTCATGACTGCAAGATTTTGACCTGAGCTGAAATCAAGAATTGGACACTTAACCCTCTGAGCCACCCAGGAGCCCCACAAGTCTTTTTTTTGAAAAAGTTGCTATTTGATGCAGTTACTGTAATACTTTTGAGTAGGTTTGGAACAATGTGGGTGAATGACTGTACGTTTTCATCTGTAAGTTTTATGACAGGTAAATACAGATCAATTATTTTTTATGACAACTTAGTACCTAATTTAAAAATGCTATAGGGGCGCCTGGGTGGCTCAGTTGGTTAAGCATCCGACTTCAGCTCAGGTCATGATCTTGCGGTCTGTGAGTTCGAGCTCCGCGTCGGGCTCTGTGCTGACAGCTCAGAGCCTGGAGCCTGTTTCAGGGTCTGTGTCTCCCTCTCTCTCTGACCCTCCCCCCATTCATGCTTTGTCTCTCTGTGTCTCAAAAATAAATAAACGTTAAAAACAATTTTTTTAAATGCTATAAATGCAGGACACACATTGGATTTTGAAGAATTAAAATGAAAAATTATAGAATATTGTATGCTTTATGTTGATTACATGTGGAAGTGATAATATTTTGGATATACCAGGTTAAATAAAATGGATTATTAAAATGCATCAATTTCTTTTTACCTTTTTAATGAGGTTACTAGCACATTTAAATTTGCACACATGGCTTGCATATTTTTGACAGCACTGCAGGAGGGAGAAATCTGTGTTGTAGGAGCGGTGTGTACCAAAGGTTACCGGGGCAAAGCAAGTGGAGTTGTTTAATCATGGATGGAGAGCTGGGGAATCTTCACAGGGGAGGTGACATTTGAGCCTGCTCAGGACCATCAGTAGGAGTTTTTGGCTGGAGGCTCTTGGAATAGTTTGTATGGGAGATAAGAGCTCGAATCAAGGCGGTGGAGGTGGAGGGATTTGATTAGAGATTTTGAGGTAGGACAAGCAATAACAAGCAAGGATTATTGATTGATACAGTGTGGGAAAGGAAGAGCAACTGTGAGATGAAGACAAGATTTTAGCACACAATCTGTCTACACACTGACTTGAGGAGACAACACATTGTGATATAATTGTTCACACTTGACTCGGAATATATATGCAGTATTTTGGTATTTTGAATAAAAAAAAAAAGACGTCACCATTTTTAAGACACCTCAATGTTATGGACTTAAATGTTTTGTAATAGAAAAAAACACTATCTTTCTACGTGTTTAAGAACTGCATTTTGGTGGAGTATTTCAGTAAGCAGCCAGGCTAAATGCAGGCGGGCAGTGCCACAGAGCATTCCGTCTGGGTAGCCGGTGCACTAGGTTTCGGCTTTATTCCTTTTGGCAATTTTTGATTCCTGTATTACTTGGGGCAATTGTGCGTTGCAGCAAGAGCGACACTGGAAAATGGGTTCCTTAAAGCCTTTGTGTGAAATAGTTGCACCGTGACTCTTGCCCTAACTAGCAAATGCTCCTCCATGACTTTCGGCTTTAGGTATCCCTTGAATTGATGTAAATGGTTCGTTTTACGTCGGCTGGCAAACCCCTAACCAAGCACCTTTAGAAGAAGCCTGCACTTGTATCGATGGATAACGCGCACCTCGATTAGGGAGTGGCATCAGAGGTAAGATTAATAAAGAGCAAAAGATAGAAGAGAACACCTGCATATATATATGTGTGTGTGTGTGTGTGTGTGTGTGTGTGTGTATGTATATGTGTGTGTGTATATATATATATACGTATACATATATATATATATATATATACATATATATACACATATATGTCTGTGTGTGTGTATGTGTATATACCAAAATGGGAGGGAAGAACACAAACAGTTTAAAAGCGTCTTGAAATAACGCAGGAGTTGCAACACAACCTGGCTTGAATAGAGACCATTTCGCCTCAAGCCTGCAGCGCCCGTCCTGCCTGCTCCGTGTGGTGGCCTGTGCGTTGAGCAATCGTACGCTTTCAGGTTCCACCTCAAGTGGATCAGCGCAAGAAAGAGGATAAGATCTTTGGATCTGATACTGAATTCCCTTGATTCCTTCATCAAGGATTCTCTTTTCTTTTGCCATGAACGTGATGGAACTGTAGCCTCATTTCAAAAAGAAAGAAGAAAAAGAAAATTTCTTTAGTCAGAGAAAGACAAATATCATGACTTCACTCATATGAGGAGTTTAAGAGACAAAACATAAGGGAAGGGAAGCAAAAATAATATAAAAACAGGCAGGGGGACAAAGCATAAGAGACTCTTAAATACAGAGAACAAACTGAGGGTTTCTGGAGGGGTTGTGGAAGGGGGGATGGGCTAAACGGGTCAGGGGCATTAAGGAGGGCACTTGTTGAGATGAGCACGGGGTGTTATACGTAGGGGATGGATCACTGGGTTCTACTCCTAAAATCATTTTTGCACTATCTGCTAACTAACTTGGATCTAAATTAAAAAATAAATGTGTAAATAAACAAAATTTTAAAAATTTCAAAAATTTTTTAAAAAAGAAAATTTCCTTAGTGCTCAGCAACCATATGGTTGAAATAAAATGTGAAAACAACAGTTGAAAAAAACTTCATTTGCTTGTTTGTTGGCAGTTGATGGTGAGTGAATACAATAGTATAGTCAGTCTTATTATGAATTTTCTAGAAAAATATTTCTCCATATGTGAAGAGAAATCCATACTCTTGACCATGGCCTACCCAGCCCTTACATATTATGGCCCTTGCTTACCTCTCCAATCTTATCTTGAATTGTCTTCCTCATTTTTTGTTATATTCCCATCAGTCCCTATTCTTTTTTATTTTTCTCTTTTTTAAATGTTTATTTATTTTTGAGAGGGAGAGAGAAACAGAGTGTGAATGGGGGAGGGGTAAAAGGAGAGGGAGACACAGAATCGGAAGCGGGCTCCAGGCTCTGAGCTGTCAGCACAGACCATGATGTGGGACTCAAACTCATGAACTGCGAGATCATGACCTGAGCCGAAGTCAGATGCTTAACGGACTGGGCCACCCAGGTGCCCCGCATTCTTTATTTTTTAAACACACCACTTCCACTTATCTTTACTTTTGTTATTTTTTCTGCCTGGTCTTCCCTGGTCTTTGTATGGCTGGATTCTGTCACTATTCAGGTCTCCAGTGAAATGTATCTCCCCAAAGTGTCTCTCTGACCACCCTATCCAAAGCAATTTCTTTCTCACAACCCTCACCCTGTCACTACGCATCCCTACCCTACCTTGCCTCGTTTATTATCAGACGCTCCCATGAGAACATAAGCTACAAGAGGGCATGGGCTTACTCTGCCTTTTTATTGACAAAAAGGGCCCGGAGAAAAGTAGGTGTTCAATAAGTATTTACTGAATGAACCGAACCTGAAAGTGTAAGCGTATCAGTTTGAATAATCCGGAGATCCATTTCATCTAGTCAGTTTGGTTAGACATATATTGGGCACTTTTTGGATTCACCTTATCAACTTCTGTATAGGAATATGTAAGTTCTTACTTCCTAGACTCATGATAGTCTGATGGCCAATGCAAATGTGGAACACCTAAGCTAATTGAATAGAATGGTTCCATGTTCCACGTTGCCTTCTTTTCCTCACCATAGCCCCATGGAGCGTTGAGAGAATCTTGGAAGCTTCACCTACTTCTCAACTGCTCTTTTGAAATTTTGTTATGACTTCTTCCATTAAAGATCTCATTCAGGAGCCATTCGTACAATCCTGGTATGACCAACAATCCGCATTAAAAGAGTGCATTGATGACTGAAGTCAAACTGAAAGGGAAAAGAACACAAGCCTCGAGGAGAGAGGTAGGAAGAAGAAAAGTTCCATTTTGGTAGCCGTCTGTAGAGCAGAATCCTTTATCCATTCATTCAAAAATGTTAATGCTCATGAGAGTCATCCGACTTTAGAAGTGGTCTTAAAGTCCAATTCCCCTGTTTTCTTTATATTTTTATTTTTTCTGAGAGCACAGAAGGTTTGAAACAGAGGAGGGACCTGGTCTGACTTCTATTTGCGGGGAGATGGGTGGGAAGGGGGCTGGGCTGGATTGTGCTGGGGAGAGGTGACCCTGGAGGGGGTGGTATGCATGGCTGGATTGTGAAGGAAATGTATGCAAGTTCGTTATCCTCAGCATTCTGAAAATGTATGATGATGTGTGTTGACATAAGACTGTTTTTGTCTTTTGATACTGGGCATTTCAGTAGCCTTTTAGTTTGGAAAACTATGTCCAGAGTTCTGAGAAATTGTCTTGAATTATTTTTTGATTATTCTCTTCCTTCAATTCTCTTCCTCTTTCCTTTCTTCCTAGAATGTCCACTTTTCAGATGTTGAATTTCTTTGATCTCTGCTCCCTTCTCTCCTATTTTCCTCTTTTTGCTCTATTTTTCTGAGATTGTGTTCAACTTTATCATCCACATTTTTTAAAAATAAGGGCTTTAAAAATTTTTTGTTAACGTTTATTCATTTTTGAGACACAGAGTGTGAGCAGAGGAGGGGCAGAGAGAGAGGGAGACACAGAATCTGAAAGAGGCTCCAGGCTCTGAGCCGTCAGAACAAAGCCCGATGAGGGGCTCGAACTCAGGATCTGTGAGATCATGACCTGAACCAAAGTCAGACACTCAACCGACTGGAATCCCCCAGGTGCCCCAAATAAAGACTTTTTTAAAAGTTTATTTATTTATTTGAGAGAGAGAGGAAGAGAGAGAGAGAATCCAAAACAGGCCCCACACTGTCGGTGCAGAGCCAACACGGGGCTCAAACCCATGAGCCGTGACATCAGGACCTGCACCGAAGTTGGACGCTTAACCAACTGAGCCACCCCGGCTCCCCTATCATTCATGTTTTTTGTTGCAATATGTGTATTGTTTTCTTTTTGAATTTTATACTCCTTTTAAATCCATAAAACAGCAAAACCATTTCCGTGAACAACAAAGGACAAACAGCAAGAAAACACATCCTCCTCGGCCAAGTGCTGCAGCAGGACAAGACTGTCAGAACTGTGAAGGTGAAGACAGCATGTCTTGTCCTCGGTCGTGTTGAGAAAGGTGCCTGTTGATGGGAAAGCTCTTGTGTTGGCTCTGTTGAAATGACTGGGCAATAGGAAATGGAGTGAGAGGTCGAGAGGGTAGTAGATATCCCTGCATGGGGTAGAAAGCCTCAGGTGTGCACGTGTGGAAGCCTGGATCCCTGTTCTGGGATCCTTGATGCTGACGGAGGGTACAGGTGCTTTAGGGTGGTGGATCTCCGGGTGCTTGCCGTTAGTGTGTCCCAGGCATTCGTGCGGTAGGCGCCCCATCCTCTAAAGCAGCTCCTTTTTCTCTTCCTGATGCTCCTGTTTGTGGCACCACTTTGGTTGCCAGAGTTTGGTGTTTTTGCCTCTGTGCTACCTTTTGATCCCATTCCCTCCCCTGAATCCCCCTTGCTGTTACTCAAGCCTTCATTTTTTACTTCTCTTCTCCCAGAAGCCTCCTTACTTCCCAGTTAGACTCTAAATGCCTCTGTTCTCTCAATTCTGGGTTGTTTTCCACGTTGCTGGCACACTAATCTTCACTGTCGCTTATCTTGTTTCGAAACTACCACAGCTGCTCATTGTCTACTTATTCCAGAACTCCTCAACCTAGCACTCAATGCTGTGTACCCACGTACCCCCACGATACAGATGAAGCGGACTACATGGGGCTGCCAGATGTTTCCTTCCATCTTCACACTTTCTTTCTTATGGTTCTTTCTTTCTGGATGGTCACCCTTCATTTCTGCCCAGTGAGTTTCTACTCTGCCTTTCAGATGTCCCCCAGTGGTCACCTCCTTCATGAAGACTTCCTCATTCTCCCACCCAGGTATAATTTCATCTTCCCCAGAACCTTGATATTTGTCACTTGGTTAGTACTTGTCACATTCTGCCTTGTATTGTCTGTGCACACGTTTTCCTCCCGGGCCCAAGGGCAGGCACCAAATCTCATCCATTCTTGCATCTTGAGTAAGCACTGTCTCGTGAACATCATGGCTCTGGTCACTGGCATTACTTACTTAGAAAATCCAGGTCGAGTGCTATAAAAATGGATCAGTTAAGATCTATTCATTCAACTAATGCTTATCTAGTGTCTGCTTTGTTTGTTAGAGTTTGCTATAGAAACAATTAATGTTATGGTTTATTAACTCATTGAACTTACGGTAAAGAAACTAATGCAAAATATCTGTACAAGCTATGCCGGAATGTTGATGTACTGAGGTAACAATTAGGAAAAATAATTCCATCCAGTAAAAAAGTTGGAGGGGAAGAAAAAGCAACAATGTAATTCCAATGTAAGTAAGTTTTGCATGAACAGATATAGGAGGACATTTTAGTATCAAAATAATGGCAAGTCAGTAATCATGGTTATGTACATGATATATAATTATAACTTTTCATGTCTATAAAAATGTGCATTCTTTCCAAAGAGTTTTGTCGTTGCTGGTTCCACTTCAGATGGCAGTAGATTATCTTCATTTTGTGCACTTAGAATATTGACATCCCTGTTAAGATTAAAAAAGTAAATCCAATAACTCTCCAAATTGTGTTAATATTGGCAATATTCTCAGAAGAAATTAGCATCAATTTTAGTTTAGACTGAAAAGTATTTTCAGAGGACGGCTTATGTGCCAGTGGCGGTAATGACGCTTGAAGTAATTAGGGTGTTTAACAACCAGGCAGAAAAAAACCCCACTAATTATTCTCTTCTTCTTCCCCTCCAGCCCCACCCCCACAAGGATGGGGAAACCTGGAAAGGATTTCAATCATACACAGATTGGGGCATTTTTATTTTAAACCAGGATATCAGATGCCTTTGCAAAAATGATTTCCAAAGTCCTTGGGTTTAAGAAGGTTGGTGTCACAGACCTGCAGAGGACTTAGCTTTGGAAAATAAAGTCAACTGATCCCTGAAGAGGCTTTAGTTCTTACAGAATAGTTTATGCCTTTCTTAAATGATTTGGCTATAGGGTCATCCCATAATTGATGCATATTCATATGTATATGATATATATTTTATATGTACATTCATGAAAATGATTATTTTTCAGTGAATCCAACTTATTTCCACATGTCAATAAGTTCCGCAGATTAGTTCATTTGTCGTGCCTTTTTGTTTTGCTGAAATTGAGTTTGTTAACCTTTTTCAGGGAAAAACGAGCAGCATCCGTCTTTATTCAACTCTGTTCCTTTTTATTGTTTTGACCTGTGTCTTTGCCTATAGCATCTGTGTCTGCTTCCCCCAATCCATCAGTGTAAGCATAACATAGAGAGATGTGTGTTGCTTGTTGTTTTGTATTTAAACAGCTGAACACCTGTCTGCTCATGTGCAGGTGCACAGAACTCGGGAGAAGGGTTTTTAATTTAAGACAAACAAACAGAGGAATATATGCAACTTGCAGATGGGGTCTGGGGTGTTGGACTTGAGATGCTTCTGTGTTCAAAAACACTAAGGACATGTGACTTTCTTATATGTTGGTGACCATGTAAAATACTGGTCATTGTATCTCTGGAACATTTGTTCCCTTACATCATGGTTTCCATAGTTGTCAGCCTGAACAGGTCTATTATATCTTATTTAGTCATCGTCTTCAATTTACAAGGATCACAGAGAGTTTTACACAGATGGCACCTAAAGCGATCACTCATCATGCTGAAATCAAACTCTAATATGCTGTGTATCAAATAAATAACCAGTCCCACGCCATAACAATAGTTCAGAATGAGAAATGAAATATATTTTGCAAAAAGTGTGCTCACATGTTCATTTCCCCAAAATTGGACAGTTATCACATGTTACCCCATTTAGACAATAATTAATCAAAAGAGAAAGTGTTAAGAACACAGTATCACTTGGGTGTCTACCGAACGTCCAGCATCATCTTAGGCGAGATGTGGGAGAAGGAGAAAAGAATGAATATATACTTTGGAACACGACACAGTGGCAAATTTTGACCCAGGAAAGAGAAGTCGATGCAACACCCCAGGCAAGCCAGTGGTGAACCAGTGCCACGCTAGCTAGACTCGTTGCTGCAAATACTGACTTTTTGTAGCTAAGAGAAGTAAATCGACTTTCTTTATAACTTTCTAGAAGTTGAGCTCAGTGGTCTTTTGGGCAGAGATGGCTCCTCTAGATTATGTAGCATCAAAGGCAAATACCATTTGTGTGATGTATTGGGCAGGTATTGTGAGATTGTATTTTCTTAGCCTGTCCTGCTCCCCTGTGAGACGCTTCGCTGCACCACAGCTGGCACATGCTTATCCTGTGGTAGCGAAGGGTTGACATCAAAGGCAAAGAAACCCTTGAAATCCATCCCTCTCTGCCCACAAGAGCAGCTTCTCTCTACCACAGCGATGAAAGCCCACGATAGCAGGGGCATTCCCACCGCTGCGCCCTCTCTTGTGGGCAGCTGACAGTTGACACAGGTGGGCGTAAGGTGCTGCCCGTCTTTTGAAGGTTGTCTGTTGAAGGGAATGCCACCTCTTTGGGATCGGTGCCCTGCTTTGGCACGTGGAGCTGCTTCTGAGAAGTGACCAGGTGGTGAATACCTGCCTGGCTTTTCAGAAAAGCACAGGTGGCTGTCAAAAGACCCAATATCCGTTCAAAGGCCGTCAGGCAAAGTGGTGAGTCTTTGACAAGTGGCTGTTGGAGGGGCCACCTTGATTCTTGCATTTTTCCGAGGTCAAATTCGATTGCTCAGCAGCTGGCTCATCTACCGCCTCCCCTGAGTAGATGGGACAGAGGCCGGGTCTGTTCGACTTGGGGAGTACACGGCTAAAGTGCATTAGGAAGGAAGCAAATGTTAAATGAGTGTGCCGTTCACCAAGCAAACATCATTTCGTTTAAATTACACTGTGCTATTTTATCTTGACCCACAACCCAGTGGAGCTCATTGTAATACATTATCACATACAAGATAGTGGCTCATTAATAAAACCCTAGGAAGAAGTCAGGGATAAACAATGAAAACTCCCACACATTAGCACCATAATGTACTACAATATTTTTCCTTCTTTTCATCAAAATCCTCCACGTAATTAAATCTCAAGTAAGTCAGCAAACAAATCCCTCAGCTTCTATTACTACACTTTTTAAAAAATAAGTGATTAGTTATTTTTCAAGCTAAATAGCAACTCAGACAATAAATATTTCTTGAGTGCTCATTATATGCAAGGCACCGGCACTCCGGACTTAAAGCAGGGAGTAAGACGGAATGCATATTACCGACAGATGCTGGGATGGACATCCGTTTGGGTGAAGTGATGGAGAGCATTGAGGTGGGAAGGGCACACCTCATGAAGGAGGTTTCAGGTAAGCAGGGCGTGGAATGGCGAGACGGAGCCAGGCTCGCAGGGACCTGACGAAAGCCAGCTTCCCGGCTGAGCCAATAGTCAGGCCAAAACCCTAAAGTGGGAACGAACTTGGCGGCCGGAGGAGAATGAGGAAAGCCTGTGTGGCCGGAGCGTAACGAGGGAAAGCAGAGGTTGTGGGAGACGAAGTCAGACAGGTAGGGGAGATCCAGAGACAGTAGATCATGCTGGAGAGTTGGATTTTAATCTCAGTGCCATGGGAAGCCATTGGGTTGCTTGCTCAGTCTTTGATGGGCTTTGTAGTTCAAGACATCGGTTCTGCTTGATGAGGTTGTATGAAGTGGGGAGAAGAGGCAGGGAGGCCAGCTGGTGTTGCAGGAATTTGGGTATGAGAAGGTGGCGGCAGGGGTGTTAATGGCAGAGGTGGAGCCAGGTGGATTCAGGACGTGTTTTGGAGGTAGAGTTGATGAGGACTTCTTGAGGGGTTAGGTATGGACAGGGTGAGCCGACTCCTGAATTCTTGCCTCACAGGTTTCTTTCTCAACCTCTGAGGGTTAAAGCCAAGATCAAGAAAAACGTGTGGCCAGGGGGTTGGGATTTGTCTAGAACTTGCAAACGTAGCACTGCATGATGATACAGGAGGTTTCATTCTCCATTACACATCATCTTCTCCGACTTGGATGTGCTATTTCTCAAGCCACACGCAATCTGCCCTGTTTTCAAGTTAAAACCTATGGATTATTTAATGATAGTCTCACTTTGAATTGGCCTAGCCTCATTCTGGATTCATCGCGGCATCTGAAAGAGGCTTCAAGCCAGCCGTCTAAATATCATTGGTGCCCACAGCTCCTAGCACACACATAGAAATTGCCTAATAGATGCCTGGAATTGAAATGGAAAGGGATTTAGGGCAATCCCGCTCGGTGTGGTCTGCCATCCTGCGTGGTTCTGTGAACTGTTTGTTCTGAGCGGTTTGCCACGGGTCCACGGCAAGACAAACTTGGAAATGAAGAGTGAACATTTAGAAACTTTTATTGCCATTTGAATGGCATAGCACTTTTATTGCTGTGACATCTAGGCAACACTTTTTTTTCCCAGTAATTTACTTTTATTCTATTTTATAAAATATCCGTCTGAGATGGATTGGAAGTTAAACAAACAAACAAAACTGTGTTTTTACCCCAGATAGTTGAAGAAGCAGTGGCTGAGGCCAATAGGCAGCGTCATTGTGTCTCCAGGCAAGAAAAGTAAAGTGCAGGTGGCGACCTGACGTGACAGGTGGAAGGCATTGTGGGAAACAGAGCTGGTTCTTGCGTGTTCCAATTCCACGTGGGTTGTGGGGAGTCGAGGACTCTTGCGGCACGTGTTACCCCTGTGGGTACCCGAAAAGCGGAAACAAGAAATGACTGGGAATCCCAGAAGTCCAGATTACAAGGAAGCACGAAACTGAGCTTGAATAGGTGATTGAAAGCCCATGTGTGGACTGGACCTATTTTACCTACATCTCCTTCCAAGAAAGGTTCTATCAGCCGCTCCCAGTGGGTGATATGAAATTGGTTTTGCCATTTCAGAGAGACATAAAATTTGGAGTTTGAAGGCACCCGGAGACTGTTCACTTCCATTCTCTCCTTTTACAGATGAAGTAACAGATATCCTAAGAATATCTTTTGAGAGGAGAAAGGTCCGTAGGGTCCAGAAGCCCAGGATCAAGGACCCTTGCTGGTCTCTGTCACCACAAACTGGGCGGAGGCTGTGCGTGCTTTTTCACCGTCCTCATTTCTCAATGTTGTGATTCGATGAGCTTTCTTTACAAGTCCTCATCTCTGTGAAATTGGGGCGTGGGCACCCATTTTTGCCTCTTGTTTTGACATAAGCCAAAGTTCTGTTCAGTTGTAAATTTGGGCCGGAAAAACACAATCGTGTGCCACAGCAGCCTTCCTCGGTTTGCACATCTGCGGTTGGAAGTGTTCGCAGAGAAAACTTCACGAGGTGCCTTTCACGAAGGGAGCAGCACCGTCGATCTGTCTGTGCCTGCTCTTCCATCCACTTCCAGTAGGACTCGCCAAGCATTTCACTGCTTTCTTGAGGGTCTTCAGGGTTCAGTGGGTCAAGAGGATGAGTTTTGGGGTCAGGAAGAGCAGAGTTTGAGTTCGGCACATGTTAGTTAGGTGATTGTGTGAATGATGTACCCGCGATGGGCTTAATTTACTCGTCTTCAAGTGGGGGTAATATTATTTACTTCACAGGGCTGTTAGGGTTAAAAGGGAGGGAACGTGTAAGCACTTCGCACGGTGCCTAGCACAGAATAATCGCTCAATAGTGGGATGTTGTAGGCAGATGTATCTGATAAGGGGAGGGGTACCGAATGCAGAGAGGATCAAGTGACAAGGTAAGCTGCCCACTCAAGTCCAGTGTGGGGACCACCTGTCGCTCTAATGTGACAACAGAGGCCAAATCTCCAGAGTTTACTAGGTGCTGAATGGGGGGAGGAGACACACCCCAGACAGGAGCTGTCCATCCGACAATGCCTTCATCTGCTAGGTGGCTGTCCTCCTAAGCAGAACATTAGAGGTGGTGACATAATCCACCTGGGAGATCTGAGGGTGAGCCTGAGCTCCAGGCTGTGGATCTCCACCCCAGGGGCTCGTCTGGGGGAAAGAGGGAGATGGGCGAGCCTGTGAAAGGATAAGGGAGATGCGGGTTAGACATCTAGACAGAGGCCAGGCCCTTTGCTAGCAAAGAGGAAATCAGGTCTTCAAGGAGGACAGACGTCTACAACCAGGATTTGAATCCAGTGGGAGGCTCTTGGTTTTTTACCCCCTCGCCACAGAACACAACGTTCCGGCAAATGGACCTAGGTGAGCACATCAGGCTTCACTAGGGTGTGTGGATCTGAGCAATTTTCTCAGCATCTCCATGTCTCACTTTTCCTCCGGTGTAAATTGAGTTACTTCCTGCTTGGCTGAGTTGTTGTGGGGACCGGAGAAAATGTACATTGGGTGTCCAGTACAACGTCTGGAGTGTCCTTGATAAAAATGGTAGCTGCTACTAGTGTGTATTCTGGTTCCTAAGGGGTTCAAAGTCCCTAGGAGCTGAGTGGTCCAGGAAGGTAGCATGGCAGTTCTTTCCAAGATCCAGTAAATGGGATGGTTGGCTTAGACCAGCACTTCCAAAGGTGGGTTCCTCAAGGCCTTGAGATACTCTATAATAAAAACTTCTACGGTCAAATGTTGACATTCAAACTGAATTTCAAATTGCGCATCAGAACATTAAAAACACTGTGAAGTCCTGCAGTAAAGAAAACTCTTTTTGTTGAATCTTTGTGTGGGGCATTTCCCAAACTGTGAGGTCTCTTTTTTCTTTCTCCTTCCTCCTTTCTTTCTTCTTCTCTCTGTTCCTACCTTTTCTCTTTGTCTTTCTTTTTCTCCTCTTCCTCCCTCCCTCCTTCTTTCCTTTATTTTCTCCTTCCTCCCTTCTTTCTTATTTTCCCTCTTCCCTTCCCTGCCTCTCTCTCTCCTTCTCTCCCCTCCCAACTTCCCAGGACACCTCTACAATCTGGGGGAGCTTTGACTAAGACCTACTCTGAATGTCTGAACAACCCAACACAGTGACTTATCTAATGAAATTCCTGCAGTTCTCCATCATATTTAAATGAAAAAAAAATTGCCAGAGAATAGTGTTCAATCTTAATCTTTGTCCATATGTCAGCTTTCTCTTTTGTGGATGAGCACGAATCTGATTGGACTTTGTGGATGAGCACGAATCTGATTGGGCTTTTTAGAGCAATGTTTCTCAAACTCTCTCGTTCATGCAAGCTCCCCAGAGAAATTGTCACAATACAGGTGCTGACCCAACGGATCTGTGGTGGAGCCGGAGATTATTCTGCAAGCTCTCTGGTGATGGTTGTCACAAAAACAGACTCCCAGGCCTCACCCTAGATCTCTGGAGTCAAAATATCCACTTTCATGAGATCTCCAGGTGATTCATATGCACAGAAAAGTTTGAGAAGCGTTGGTCCAGATCAGGGCTTCTCAAATCTTAGCTCTAGTGACATTTTGGGGCTGTCCTGTACATTGTAGGATATCTAGTGGCATCACTGGCTTATACCCATCAGATGCCAGTCGCACTCCCCTTCCAATGATGACAAGCGAAATTCCTCCAGAAATTGACAAGAGTGCTCTGTTTTTGTTGTTGTTGTTGTTGTTGTTTTTTGGAATCCATCAAACTGTCTCATATTTCTGTTTCTGGGGCATCTGGAGATAATTTGTTTCTTCTTCCTGTGAAGTGTCTTGTTTCTTAAAAAAAATTTTTTTAATTGAGGTATAATTGACATATATCATTAGTTTCAGGTATACAACATAATGATTTGATATCTGTATGTATTGTGAAATGACACAATAAGTCTAGGCAACATACATCACCGATACAGAGAGAGTTATAGTTTTTTTCTTGCAACTAAGATCTCGGCAACTTTCAAATACGCAACACAGTATTATTTAACTACAGCCACCATGCTGTACGTGACAGCCCCAGGACTTATTTATCTTATGAAGTTTGTAACTTTTGACCCATTTGGAGATGAGATAACCAAATGATAATCTCCCTTAAAGCTGGGTTGCCTGGGTGGCTCAGTCCGTTAAGTGCCCGACTTTGGCTCAGGTCATGATCTCGTAGTGTGAGTTTGAGCCCCGTGTCAGGCTCTGTGCTGACAGCTTGGAGCCTGAAGCCTACTTTGGATTCTGTGTGTCCCTCTCTCTCTGCCCCTCCCCTGCTCACACTCTGTGTCTCTCTCTTTCTCAAAAAATAAACATTAATATATATACATATATATATATTAAATAATAGAGTTGCCCATCTGTAGTTCCCAAAGCTGCCTAACATCAGAATCACCTGAGGAGGCTTGTAGATTCAGATTCACTAGAACTGGGGAGGAGCTTAGGAATCTGTATTTTTTTTTTTTTATAATTTTTTTTTCAACGTTTATTTATTTTTGGGACAGAGAGAGACAGAGCATGAACGGGGGAGGGGCAGAGAGAGAGGGAGGCACAGTATCAGAAACAAGCTCCAGGCTCTGAGCCATCAGCCCAGAGCCTGACGCGGGGCTCGAACTCCCGGACCGCGAGATCGTGACCTGGCTGAAGTCGGACGCTTAACCGACTGCGCCACCCAGGCGCCCCAGGAATCTGTATTTTTTAAAAAATAAATGTAACAGGTTAGACTTATGTAACACTTAACCTGTGTCAGGTGCTGTTGTAGAAGTTTTACATCCATTAACTCATTCAATCCTGGCCCCTATAAGGTAGGTACTGGTATTGCCTCTACTTTACAAAAAAGGAAATTAAGCCACAGAGTGGCTTCTTAAGATTTCAGAGCCAGTATTGGAAACTGATGGGGGCAGGGAGGTGTCTGTCCACAGAATCTGTTCCCACGTGCTGGGGACCCTGGAGATGGCTGGTATGGGGACTGCATAGCCCAGGTGTCTTACCCTCTTGGTAGTTACCCATTTCAGCACTTGGAAAGATGGGACCACTATCATTTTCAAAGTTGTTCTTTACGCCAAGGTTACTGGTATCTTCACTTCATCTGGGCATAGTAACACAGTTTACCATTTAGGGCATTTTGATCGATTTCCCCCAGAAATCTGACAGAAGCAACAGACTTTTCCTGCCTTTCTTTTACTGCCCCCTTTCCCCACTGCTTGTGTTCTATTAGACAAAAGCTTATATCTTGAGTTTCCAAATAAAACAGGGGAAATACAAACAATGGGTATATCCTAGTAACTCTTTATGAAAGAAGAAAGAGTTATTTAAAAAGATCTAGAGTTTAAATGATTAACAGTGTGACTGACACAGTCTGTTATGGATAACCTTTATTTATTTTCACCTCACCTGGGGCAGAATGATGGTATTGAAGCTGTGATTAATCACAGTGGTGAGAGTCACATGAAAACAAAATTAATTTTTAAAAGGCCTTAATGTCAAGTCCTTCACCCAAGTCCCAACATCCAGGAACACAAGTTTCTAGGACTATGTCCTGGAGTTATTTCTAGAACTAAAGTTGTTTTTAAAAAGTTAGAGCTTGCATAAATTAGCATTTAGCATATTTCAGTATTATAAGTTCTTTAACACATTTAGTCTCTCCGACAACCCTATTGGTTGGTGCTATAATTACTAGCAGCTTACAGATGAGACGATTGAGGCACAGAGGGGTTGTGTAACTTGCCCAAAGTCACACAGCTGACAAGTGGCAGAGCTGGGATTCTAACTGGGTTGCTCTGGCTCCAGAGTCTGGGCTCTGAACTACTTTTACTAGATTTTGGTTAGGATTATGTCAACTCACTGTCATGACGTTGGTAGCTCTGTGCTGACGACAGCTTACATTGTCATTCTCTTTGTCCTTCATTAATTAAAAAAAATGGGGAACAAAGGAACATTAGTCAATACTATTAGTTTGATTGGCAATATATATCAAGACACAGATTCCGTGGAGGAAGGTAGAAGGCTATGATAAAAACGATCCTTAATTGTGAAGATGTTGGGCAAACGTGCATGACGGCTGCTCGTGGGACCGTAATGTTGCCCCTCCTGCAATATTTCTGTGTCAGAGGGGGCTTAGCTGCAGTGACTCAGGAGTATATTTAAGGGGCTGTGGAAATGCTAGCATAGAGATTTGGGATCAGGGAGACGTTTTAGAATCGCCATTTGCAGTGGAGATGGCCATGTCTACTGTCTAAATAAGGCTCTCAACAGAGGGTATCAGTACTCCTGATGGACCTGAGTATTTCGGGTGAACAGTTTTTTGTTTCTTTGGGGGTTTTCGCCCGAGAGAATCAGAGATGAGCAAACATGGCTAGCAGTTTCCCCCACCCCTTGCTACTCTCTCTAAAGCTGCTAATGGTCTCTCCCCCACCTGAACTGTTAAAACACCTAGCTCCAAGCTTTCCTGAAAGGACATGTTTTCATCATTCTTTCTGCCTCTTTCAAAGCATTCAGAAGGCATTCTGACCCAGAGTTCCAGGACCCTTGGATTCAGCTGCTGCAGGCCTGTGACACATGCACCGAGTGCCCCCGTGTCCCCCATAGCCTGGGAGCTCCTTTTTGGTGGAAAGGGTGATCTCCTTTGAAGTATTTCAACTCTGCTGAGCTATTTTAGAAAACCCAGTCTTTCAGAGTCCTTATTTGAAACATTAAAAAAAGATGAAAATCAATTAACTTTACACATGAAAAAATTCTTCATAGGGTTAATCTTCCTTTACATAATTTCTTGATTATGTTTGGAAGGAAATTGCCTTGATTATACCTTGGAATGGAAAGGAATGTCTTTTAATTAATTTGGAACATGTGATCGTGATGCTGATTTGTACCCCGGAATGATAAATTGGGTTGGGAGCAATAAGTCTGTCTGATAAGGGGTGAGCTGCAGTTTTTATTTTATTTTTGGCTGAGTGGTGATCCAGAGTTCTGCTTTCTTAAAGGGAAAAAGCAAAGGGTCTGTTTTCTTATTTGGAAGCCAGGCTGAGTTCTATTGGCTTTTGGTTGCAGGATCATTTGTGAGAGCGTTTTGGCAACGTCTGCTTGCTTTCTTTAAAACAACAAATTACTGGGGTCATAAACTGAGACACTGGCAACTACAAAGCTAAGAACTCTGATATCTTTGAATGACAGAGCTGGATGGGGCAATTATATGACAGTATCTAGTGGCTACTCTTTATTGAGGGCATTATCTCATTTGATTTTAACTCCCTTTCACTTGAGGAAATTCTGAAGCGAGATCAAATATCCTGACCAGGTTCCGACTGTTAGCTAATGGTTAACCCTGGTTTTAAAACCAGATCTGTTTATTCCAAATCTACTGTATTTTATTTTATTTTATTTTATTTTATTTTATTTTATTTTATTTTATTTTATTTTATTTTATTATTTTTTCAAGTCTTTATTTAAATTCCAGTTAATTGACATACAGTGTATTATTAGTTTCAGGTGTACAATATAGTAATTCAACACATCCATACAGCACCCAGTGCTCATCACGAGTGCCCTCCTTAATTCTCATTATGCATTTAACACATCTCCCCACCCATTTCCCCTCCAGTAATCATCAGTTTGTTCTCTATCATTAAGAGTCTGTTGGTTTGCCTCTCTTTTTTTGTCCTTATGGTCAAGGCTATGGTTAATTGTTCAGGCGTTACGATGTTAGGAATCTGGGGGCTTCTTATGTGACTAGTGGTAGATACTAAATTGCTAAAATTAATCTTAGTTTAAGTGGGTATAAATAACAAAATATACCTTGTAAAGTCTATCTGATGTGTAGTCGAATAATGTATCCATGACTTTCAATGTAGGGACTCATTTACCAGATAGCCTATTGTTTCTTTTGCTGATAGCATGACTGTGTTTGAATTTAGGGTTGATAAAAGGTTTAATGTAATAGAAAGTATTATTGATCTTTATTATGAGGCCATTATTCATTGCTGTGGCATTCCTTAAGTGTAGGTAAAGTATAAGAAGTATTTATTTCTAGGATTTTAGAATACATTGTTTAATTAAAAAAATAAACTGAATATTCCCAATGAGCAAATATCTGAGTATATTGCTGATAAAAATACAATAGATAATGTGATGAGGTAGAGTGGTGTCTTATACCAATGTCAAAGTGACCCATTTATTTACTTTTTGTATCCTGACTACTTGCAAATCACTGGATAATTCTTGCACTGTTTGTTTTTTTGTTTTTTGTTTTTTTACCCCCCTTAACAGAAGAGCCACAGTTTCAAAAGAAGATGTGCTCCATCTGAGAAAACTTTATAGTTGGTGTGTGATTAAGCCAGATGTTTACTGTACTTTGGGACATATTGAGAAGATGTTTAAACATCTTCTAAAACCTGTAATTGATAGGGGTGCCTGGGTAGCTCAGTTGGTTAAGTGTCCAACTTCAGCTCAGGTCATGATTCCATGGTTCGTGGGTTTGAGCCCCACATCAGGCTCTGGGCTCACAGCTCAGAGCCTGGAGCCTGCTTTGGATTCTTTCTCCCTCTCTCTCTGCCTCTCCCCTGCTTGTGCTCTCTCCCTCTCTCTCTCAAAAATAAGTAAATAATAAAAAAAAATTTTTAAGTTATTAAAACCTGTAATTGATTAATGTGGGTTGCATAATCTTCATCTTTCTGCTGGAGAAACTAAGGTCTATAATAGCTAATTGTGTTCAAGATTATCCAGAGTATTTCAGAATCATCCCTCCTTCCTGATATTTAATTCCTACTTGTTTGTTAATCCAAGACAACCAAATAGCATTCAGATGTGTTTAGTTTTTATATTAGTTCCATGACATAATATTAAAATATTTTTAAAATCACAGGCATGGTAAATATTTGATATAGAAAGTTTGGAGCATAAAAAAAAAGAAAAAGGAAAAACAAACCTCCTGGCAACTCAGAAAACCTCTTCACAAAGGTAGAGGAGAAAGAAAACAGTTTTTTGTTTTGTTTTGTTTTGTTTTGTTTTGTTTTAATAAGTGTTAAACTAGAATGTGTGGGCATCACAGGTAATCTGCCAAGAGATGACAAAGACAGAAAGAAATCTCACCCTTTAATATAGCCAAGCAGATACAACCCATTTTATACATGTTCTCAAGATAAAGGATAACTAGTCCTCAAGTTAGGGGACATGGCAGCACTATTTGCTACACATAGTTCATCCCAAGTTCACCTGATAATTGGGATGGCCATCTGTGTTTGCGAG
This sequence comes from Felis catus, assembly GCF_018350175.1. Classification (NCBI taxonomy): domain Eukaryota; kingdom Metazoa; phylum Chordata; class Mammalia; order Carnivora; family Felidae; genus Felis; species Felis catus. The sequence continues at coordinate 90,237,601 of NC_058377.1, forward strand.
GTGACTTTATCCAAAGGAAGAGTAAGTTTCTAATATCTTTACGACAGGAGGTAGGTTTGTAATAGGGATCCAGGAAGTGAGGCTCCTATCCTTCCAGGAAGCTGAGAGGCAGCCTATCTTTCTTGATGATTACATTTCAGAGAAATGACTCCTTGGTCCTTGAGGAAACATTTCTAGATTTTAAAATTGGCAAGAGGCTTACTTAGCTTTTAAAAAGATTTACAAGGGCATCTGGGTGGCTCAGTCAGTTAAGCATCCTAGTCAGTTAAGCATCCTACTCTTGAACTCAGGTCATGATCCCATGCTTTGTGAATTCAAGCCCAGAGCCAAGCTCTGTGCTGAGTGTGGAACCTGCTTGTGACTCTCTCTCTCTCTCTCTCTCTCTCTCTCTCTCTCTCTCTCTCTTTCTCTTCCTCTCTCTTCTTCTCTCTCTGTCCCTCCGCTGCTCTCTCAAAATAAATTTAAAAACAGCACACACAAAAAAAGATTTACATACATTTCAAACAGGCAAAGAGCTTATAATGACTACTTTTTCAAGGTAAAATCTCAAAGAACAAGGCAGCAGGAGATGGTCTTTTTCCATTTTCTTTACCTCAAGGAGAATTAATTTTTTTTAATTTCTAATTCATATTGACCCTTATCACAAAAGCATCAGCATCACCTAGGAACTTTAGTTAGAGATGCAAATTCTCAGATCCCAACCCAGACCTACTGAACCAGGAACTCTGGGGATGGATGCAGCAATCTGTTTTCATAAGTTCCTGATGTTCCCTGAAGCCCAAGCATCTTCACTGAGAAATGTTGACAGCAGGTCATAGGAAAAGGATGCGGGGATGGTGAAGGATTGTATTTTACTTGATTTAAGAGTTAGCTGCATTTGGCATTAGACAGTCACCTGTTTGGCTAGCATGTTACCCTTAGTTAATTGGCAAGAAATTAAGATATCTGACTTAAAGATACTAGGTAAGCTTCAGCCAAGATCACCAACTCTTAATGACTTGGGTAATGGAGGAGAGCAAAGCAAAAACATTATTAAAAAATACTAATAACCAATGTTTACGTTCTTTTGTCTGTAGAGTGCATTCTCTGATTTGAAGAGTTGTCTGATTTTCCAGCAGATCACAAAATACTTAAATTAAGCAAAGCCATAAAAGCCAAACTCAAGAGAAATGAGACATCTGTGTAATTTTCTCACATACACCCCTTCTTAAATCCACCTGGCTCTCCCCTGGGTACCAAATCTATTCTTCACTAGTCTTCACAATGTTGGATGCAAAATAGAATCACCTGAAGATTATTTAAAACCAAAACAGCAGCAGAGGCTAGAAGGGGGGAGGGACAGGAAGTAAGCATGCTCCTCACTTCTCAGCAAGGACCAGAACCTCCATGGACCTTCAAGACAAAACATTCAGAGACATTGTTGGTGTTCTAGGCACAGGACGGAGGAGGGTTATTTGGAGTAGTTTGGAACTGTCTCATTTAATGAGTGTGTCCTGAGCAGTTTTCATACTTCAAATCTGACCCATTCCTGAAAGACAGCCCTAATACCTTGGCCCCGTTCATGTGGACCTCACCCTCACGACCACATCTAATCCTCATCACCTCCCAAATGTCCTACTTCCTAATACCAGGACATCGTGGGGTAGGGACACGGACGTTCAGATCATTACAGGATCCGCTTGCTGGAGAAGGTCGTGAAGAAGAAGGATAAAGAAAACCAGGAGATTCTGTGGTGACCTGAGTTTGGAGGTAGAGAACCTTCTGTGGAAGTCCCTGATCAGTGACCTTCTCCTCCTCCTATCTGTCCATCTGTCCGTGTGACCCTGTTAGCAGACAGGAGTGTTCTGGTCATTTTTTTTCTTTTGGTGGAAATCTAAGTGATCCTCAAAAAAGTTATAGAAAATTCAGCATAAGATATTTTGACTTCCGAATGTTACTTTTCATGCTCTATTTGGCTTGTCACGTGTTGATGCTAATCTTAAAAAAGGCACAAAGGGGGAAAACACACACACGATCCAGAGTAACTCCTGGCAATATTTCGTTCTGTCCTTTTAAGGCTTCTATCCATGGGAGTTGACTTAAAAAAATCGACCTCTACCATTCTCCTAGGGGGTCTTTCTGGAATTAAAGCAGCCAGGTAAAAAATCACTTGATATAAAACTTAACTTTTAGTGGACTGTATTTCACATATAGAAGACTGCACAGGAATGAGACATTTTGCATAATATTTAATTAGTGGCTGTTTGCTTGGTAAATCCTAATGTGACCCGTGAAGCAATCACAATAATTGTGGGCACAAATTGCATATGCAAAATTGAGCCCCGGTGGGTGTCCTCATCCCCTATGCTTATACCCCAGGGAATTACTGGTTCCTGACAATAGGGTTGTCTGCAGAAAGTTGCTGGTTTTCTCTTTGCTTCAGTGCTTTGCTTTGAAGCAGCTGAGAGATTAAAAAAAATAAAGAACTTCACAATAGCAGAAAAGGAGGGGAAATCAGGGGTCGGGAGAGTGCCTTTTGAACTGCCAGTTAGAGCTTTTATTGACTTCACTCATTCAGAGGAGTGAGGTCTTACCTTTCATTATTATTCAAGAGGCTTTCTTACTATCAGACGGTAGTTTCCTTGGGGTTGTGGCCATGTCCCCTGTTTCTTCTGTACCCCCTGTAGTACTTTTTCTAGCGTTGGGGAAGTGGCTCAGGAACGACCTGGAGAATTTAACTGAGGACCTGGGGTAGTATCACAGGGTGATATTTTGATATTTTTGTCTTAACTGAATTTTGCATTTTTCTGTGCATAATCTTCCCCCGGATTACCAAGGCCTCTTCCTACCTCTTAGAGTGGTTACTGGAGGCATGCAAAGGGAAAAAGTTAGTATTCCAGGTTTGGTATTTAAAGTTATGTTTTTTGATTCTGCAGTAAGGTAAGGCCTTTGTCAAGAGAGGACAAGGTTTTCAGAGCCCCTGTTACTGCCCACCCCCGCCACGTGAAGAGAAGTCCCCAGTGGATTAATACCAGAGATTTCCATGTGCAGAGTCTCCTCCCCGTGCCTAGGACAGGTAGGGCAAAGACTTGATGTCCAGAAGGAGGACAAATTTGCAGAGCCAGGGAACGTGTGTGTAACACCTGCAGTGAGTTGGGGATTATGGGTGTGGATGTGTTTCACAGGCTGCCTTTGCTGTAACCTGTGGGCGTCTTCATTAGAGGATGCTGCTCAGCACATCCTGGGTAGGTGGCGGAGGGCCTGGCTTTTCTCAACCAGCCTGAATTCTCAAGTGACTAAAAAGGGGGCCTAAGAGTTCCTCATGCCCTCAGGGAGAGCCACTGAGTAGGCCCTGAATTGCAGAGCCTGACTGGGGAGCTTGGCAGAAAGGGGTTGCTCCAGTGAGTAGGGGAGCTACTGTTGCTGAGGATGGCCGGTCAGGGATCCCTGGCCACGCCTCAGAGGTTGTCCACTGTGCCGCAGGAACTGAGGTCAGGCTAGTCTACAGATGTCATGTGAGGCCAGCCATAGCCTTCAGGGGCACCAGCAGAATGTCCAGGGCACAGGGTCATCATGCTGCTGTGGTCTGCAGTTCAGGGGTCAGCCCAGCCTGAACCCTCTGCAGCAGAGGCCAAATGACCACCTAAAGGAGCCCAGCCATCTCCCTTCTGTCCCTGTCAGGTCACATAAGCCACATTGGTCTTCCCATCCTCCAAGGTGCCATCTTAGGAGGCAAAGCAGGTCAGACTCAGAAACACTGAGCATTAACCAAGCCATCCAAGCAGAGATGTGATACCAACAAAACCCGAATTAGTAGGCTGGACAAACATTTCATTGTTCCCTCCTGCCATCAACCGGGTGGAGAGGCCTGTGAGGGAAACCAGATCAATTACAGAGGAATAAAAAGGCTATTTGTTTTTGTACATCTGAGTATAGTGTAAGTGAATATTGATCCTGCTACAGTGTGTTTTATGTTTCCTAAAATTCTGTAGGAATGAATATTTCCCAGCTTTCTCTGTAAGCTCCCAAGTTAGATCTCTGTTTATAAAGGCGTCAGCAGGAGGCAGTGCCTCCCAAGGTGGAGGTTATGTGGGACAAAAGCTTCCTGGCTGCTTCCGAGGGTCTGGGAGCCTGGGACACCTGGCATGAGTGGACCAAAGCTTCTGGCAAGCAGATTCCAGCAAAGAAATATGCTTATTCTCCTAGAGGGATCCCCTACCCTGCCTTCTCCCAGTCAGCCCAAATGTCTCAATTTGCATTCAATGCTAACTCATCTCCAGGGATAAGGATAAAAACCACTTTGAATTTAACTTTTTAAACTAGGAAACAATAAAGCTGTCAGCTTCTAAGGGAGTGAAAGAGATTCTCTGTCTCCCACTGCAAATAATGCATTTTTTCCAGATACTGGAGGGTATGTGTGTGTATGTGTATGACAGTCGCATAAAAAAGCCAAGTGTTGTGAGAATTAGAAACAGCATGGACTGTAGGACCTAGCCAGACCCTGGCATGCAATGAGGTTATTAATAATATGGAGATAACTGTAAAAATATGGGGTGACCAGAATTTTCTTGGGTGGATATTCAGTCAGCCTTCAGTCTTTAAGTTCACATCAGCTGCAAGGTGAGGCTGTGAGAGAGAGTGCTATCAAGTGATTCTGGTCATCAGAAGGGTGCTGGTTGAAGTGGGGAAGGGAGCTACCATTTATTATCCCAGGCCAAGAACTTGTGCATGTTTTCATGCAATATCACATTTAATACTCTTAATATCATGAAGTAGAGATTTAAGTACTGATTCTATTCATAAGAAAAGAGGCTTCAGTGGTTTAAATGACCTGCCCAGATCCCCTGCTGATGGGTGGGAAGGTTTGAATTCAAATCTAAATCTGAATTAAAAGACTCTTTTGCTATCCTACACTGCCTCCTCTTGGGACAGATGAGAAAATCTCCCAGAGGGATCTAACCGTCGTCTTCCGTACTTCTCCTTTGTAGAACAGATCTCATCTATACTTTTTTTTTTTTTAATTTTTTTTTCAACGTTTATTTATTTTTGGGACAGAGAGAGACAGAGCATGAACGGGGGAGGGGCAGAGAGAGAGGGAGACACAGAATCGGAAACAGGCTCCAGGCTCCGAGCCATCAGCCCAGAGCCTGACGCGGGGCTCGAACTCACAGACCGCGAGATCGTGACCTGGCTGAAGTCGGACGCTTAACCGACTGCGCCACCCAGGCGCCCCTACTACTTTTTTTTTTTTTTTTTTTTAATTAAATGTCTGTCTTTCCTTCTGGATGGTGAGCAATGTGAGACCTGGGGCCATGTCTGTTTCGCTTACTAGAACACACGACACGTGCTTGGCACGTACGTAGTCCGTGCCCAAGTTTCATTGGCTGACTGTAAGTAATCATATGATATTGGAGCCCTGAAGGTACACTAATGCAAATTTTGGGGATTGTTCTTTGTGGATAAATAAGTTTCCTGATCTATGCCTTTGATTAATTTAACAAAATAATTCTTTTTCTCCTAAGGTTATAGGTGGCTGGTGAGATTCTTTGATATTTATACTAACTCAAAAGTCCCACAAGATTGATAAAGAGGTAAGAAATGTCAAAGAACAGGCAGGTCATCTGCTGGAGGGATCGCTGTGAAAGTTTGATGAGTTTTCCTGCCTTTTCTCTCCTCCTCCCTCCCCCCCCACCCCCCACCCCACCTCTGGCTCCTTGTCCTCCTCTTTTCCTTCTTACAGATCAGGGTGAGATTTGTCTCCTAATGATTGGGCATGGACTTTGTGATCAGAATGGTTGTGGGGCTTATGATTTGAGGTCGGGAAAGGGGAGCCTTAAATAACCAGCCGTGGAGATTCAGAAATGGCTTGGAGGTCCATTAAGCTGATAACTACTAACCAGAAAGCAACAGGGTAGGGAGAGAGCAGACTATACTGAACAAGAGGTGAAAACGAGTTCCTAAGGGTAAGCTGATTACCCAGTATCGTTGCCCTGACGAATGCCTTGTGTCCATATGGAAATAAGTCTAGTCACTCCTTGCCCAGGTGATTTCTGAGCTGAACGCGCAAAGGTTAAGCACGTAGGGAGGGCTGGGAAAGCAGTGCGTCTGTTTTAGTGGGGGTGGATATTATTTCCGCCTAAGCCATTTTTAGCTGGGGACCACATGGTGGCAATGTTGCATCATTCCTTGGGAAACCTTACCCCACAGCCTGACTCCAGGTAAATTCAATTGCTAAGCAATAAATTGGGAGATGCAGGACGGTGTTGGTTTAACCAGTGAACATTATACTTGTATTTGGTACCAATGATTGTGTTTTCCATGACAAAATATAGCATACTCCAGGAAAAGTAATGCATTTTCACCCCTTGTTAGAACACTCGTGTAATTCAAGCCAATAACAAATGCAGACAACAGTCTGAATTCCAGCCTTTAGGCTCCGTTTTCCCCAAGATCAAACTAATTAGTTTTGTTCTATCCAGTCAACACCTGTTTGAGAAGAACATTTAGTGTCATAAAACAAACCACCCACCAAGAAATAAGGAGACTGTGAAAGGCCCACATACCAACATCATGTTGCCAAGCTCAGCTCTTAAACAAAGCCTTACAACCTACCCTGGTGGTTCTCTTGGAGAAAACTCTATTTTCTAACATAAACTTCTCCATAAAAAAAAAGTGTGGAGTTGTGAAATGTTTCTAAGCAAATGATTCTGTTGGGAATCTTTTCCCTCCTCGCTAAGAAGCAATCTCTCAGGACGTGTTTGGGGCTGAGTTCTTTGAGCAAGTCTTGAGTCCTCTGATTTCTGAATGTGTTTGGTGGGGGGAAGGGACTAAAATCAAATTATGCGGCATGATCAAATGCCACAAGGTTTGGAATCCTGCAAAGATTGAGGGACTGAGAGGGAATGCTGAATACTTTTTGATGGTTCCGAAGGTAAGGTTACAGGTGTTGGAATTGTTCTAGTAAAGGACGAAGTATAAATAAGTTTCTTTTATGGAGGGGGGTGAAGGGAAAGTATGCTGCTAGATCAGCGGTTCTCAAATCAACCTGGTGGACTTGTTAAAACAGTACTGGATCCTATTCCCCCAGAGTTTCTGATTCAGTTGGCCTGAGGAATTGCCATTCTAACAAATTCCCAGGTGGAGTGAGTGCTGTTGGTCTCTTGGAGAACCTGGACTCAAGACCTGTTTTTCTTAATACATGGGCAGCTGGGTGAGTCTCATTTAGATGCTCTGCATGTTATGTCGAGAAACATGGACTCCATGGAATTAACAGCTTACTGTAGGATATAAAGATGTGAGTTCAAATACAGGATCTATAATTCGGGAGCTGCGTGAATGAGGGCAGTAAATCAACTTCCTGGAACTTCCATCTGTCATCTGCAAAACAGGGTTTTACTCAGATATCAGGATTTGAATCCTGGATCTGCTAATTACTCTGTGGTCTTGTACAAATTACTTAACTACTGAGTCTGCTTCCTCATGGATTAAAAAGAGAGGTCTTTATTCAGAGTTATTTCGGAAATAAAACATTTAATGTTCAGGATTTACTGCTCCTTCCTTCCCTTCTATTTTTCCTTCCTCAGTTTTGTGTACCTGAAAGCTCTTTATGACCTATAAAACCTCATAGACACATTAGTTAATATTTTACAGAGAAATGGCTTTAGGAGAAGCCTTTCTGGATTCCTTAGATGGTCAGTTTTCATGGCCCAGACTAGTTAGTTCAGAAAAATTTGCTATTTTCTTTCCTTAATCTCATATTTGTTTGACTGAAATCACTGGGCAAGCCAGAAGTTTGCATAACATAGTTTGGGTTGCAGGAGGAAGCTCTGATAATTCCTGGATTCTTCTCCAGCTTGGGTTGGCCAGCTCTGCTTCTGTCCTTCAGCTCCCATTTTTAAAAATATGAACGAAGACTCAAGAATTAGATGACTAAATGCAGCATGGTTTAGAGAATGGGGGTTGGCTGGGTGAGGAGATCTTTCCAGATCCCTTTTCCGGGTTCCAGGATAGGCTGGAGCCCAAGCAGAATGTACTGACTGGTTTCTGCCTCTGGCTGTTTCTCCAAGATGTCAACATGACTTGTTATAAAGTGAAAAAATAGTTGGTCATAGGAACGTTGATTTGAAGATGTTAAGACCTCATTCTGTTTCTGCCTGTACTAGAAGTATAATCCTTGAGTTAGTCATTTCCCCTCACCAGGCCTCAGTTTCCCCATTAATGAACTGAGGGGTTTGTGTGAGATCAGGCTTCTTAAGCAGCAGTGTATAGATGGGGTTAGTGGACCACCCCAAACTCCAAATCTTGTGGTTGTGCAATTTAGTGGAGAGAGAGCCCATAGCTTTTATCAGATTCTTAAAGGAGTCTGTGGCACTGAAAAAGTTTAAGCTTTGGTGTTATTGAAAATCATGAAGTCTAGTCTTGTATCTCTGCCTGTGCTGCTAAATAACCATTTTGAATGGGCTTTTAATCACACAATTAAAAGGGATGAACTAGCTCTTTGGTATTGTATAGATACTGCCTATGAGTCCTACCATTAAAGGAAATTAGCCTTTTAAACAACAGTGCAAGAATGGAAAAAGATCAATGGCAAAGGAAAGGATAGAGTCATAGAAAGTCTCCTTGGTAAAATACAGCAGCAGCTTTGTAAATGTACCACTGTCCATGGACTATAGAAACTGGGCTTTATCAGTATACTTAGAATTGATCAGATTCAAAGCAGTAAATACTCGCTAGTCAATTCACATGAGATTAGTGGACAAACTAGAAGGCCAATGTGACTGTTTACAACAAGAGAGGACCCCTTGTGTGTGCCTGGGTGGCCCTTGTTCTAGGCGTCGAGCTATATTATTAATCAGTAGATGATTGAATAAAGATTCAAAGCAAAAGGATGAAGATTCCTTTTCAAGGAACATTTATTTGGAGTCAAATTGAGGTCCCAATGTGCCAACATCATTGATTATGTTTCAGAAAAACCCTGGTAGATTTTTTGCTTCCTTCTATTCAGGGATAAGTTTATTTGGTTTGTCTGTCAGTGGCCACCCTTGTTTCCAAGTTCTTTGGGGGGAAAATTCCCTTTGCTCCCAAGTACTGCCTTAAGCTGATTATTTAAAAAAAATTTTTTTTAATGTTTATTTTTAAGACAGAGAGAGGCAGAGTGAGAGAGGTAGAGGGGCAAAGAGAGAGAGAGTGGGAGACACAGAATCTGAAACAGGGTCCAAGCTCTGAGCTATCAGCACAGAGCCTGACACGGAGCTCAAACCCATGAACTGTGAGATCATGACCTGAGATGAAGTCGGACACTTAACCAACTGAGCTGCCCAGGTGCCCTGCTGATTATTTTTGTTATTGAAAATATTCTTAAGGATCATCATATGCAAACCCAGTTATGTTGATGAGATATAAGGTATGCTTTTGTATTAACAACACCCTTTGGATTATTGACCTGTGTTGGAAGAAACTTGAGTGTCTAACCTTATGTAACACAATGGTAAATATCATTTTTCTTGAGTTTCCATTAACCATTTCAATGAAACTGGGGCATTTGTTCAAATACCTTTTTATCAGTTATTCTTACAATAAGAACTTATAGCCATAAGAAGTGTCTTATCTTGTTCTTGGCATCCTCTGTGTTTCCAAAGAGCCTGACTGCTTGGTCCTCTACAACTTGTCAGGTGAGCGAATCTCTTACCATCTGGGGATGATCATATTTATCCTATGCATTCCATACAGGCATATGAGATCATCGGGACTCGGTGCAGAACCTTGCCCACCTGAGCAGGCATTTTGTAAATTAAATCAGCAGTTGTCATAGAGTTCTAAATATTCTGCCTTCCAGAGAGAGATACAGGGCACATTGTAAGTGTACCTCACAAACCTCATGTAAAAAAAGCATGCCCTTATCCAAACTAGTCAAGACATTTTCACTGTTCAAGATGATCTCACAAGTTTTCTCCTGGAGTACCTATGCTGTGATTTGACTTAAAGAAATTATTTACCCAGAGCTTGTCAGAAACATATATACTGTAGAAAGTGAAATACTGAGCTGGAATCATAATGCTGATGCAATATTAGAGGCAGAAGATTTTAGTAACACAATCCTGCAGAATAGGATGCGAGCTACAGTTAGACACCTCAACCTCTTTTTTCCATATATTGGTCTACATGCAATTTTATCAAGGCCAAGCAGGAAGTACCATACATGAAACGAGTGAGGCTTGCTCTCTCGGACCCTCATTCCTCTTTAGCCTTGCTTTTGATGTGTGATGATGGACCTGCCCCAACTATTCAGGTCACCACCTCCACGTATTCTTTCCAGTGCCCTAGAAAAATGGCTAAATTTATTCAGATCTATCTAAGGCGTAAATGATTGACCACGGCTTGATATGTGCTTTACCTATATGGTATTTGCATTTTAACAGAAAAAAAAACCCTTAAATTTCTGGTTCTAGAATTTCATACCATAGCAAAATGGTAGGTTACATTTGGGGGAGCTGTAGTGAGGCAAACAGCACATCGCATTAAATCAGACTTCGTGCCATATTTCTAGATCTGAATTCTCTGTGCTCATTACTAACTGTGCAATTGATATTAATAACATAATGGTTACCGCCACTCCTTTAAGATCAAGCATGCATTAACCTGTGGGGTTGTTTTATAGTAATTAAGTGATAAAAACCTTTCTGAGGTTGGTGTGTGTGTATCGAAAGCTTTTGTAGTTGATTAGCAAGGAAGGAAGATGAAGGGTTTAATCAACCACCAGAATTGGTATGTTCAAGTTTATACCAGCACATTTCCTATTCTCTATTAAAGGAAGGCAGGCAGAAAGGTATGCGGGAAGGGAGGAAGGGAGGCAGACTTGCATCCACTGACATGCAGCACACATACTTTTTGTCGTTTTATCACAGGTTGGAGAAGATCCGTCCTTATGTTTCTCAACCCCACTGCCAGACCATGTGTAAGCTAAAGAGCCTGGGTTCAGCTGAGGAGGGAGTGATGCTGATGAGGAGGCCAAAATCAGAATTTTCTTCAAGGGTAGAGCCAGTTGGCTTTGTCCCTAGGCTGATACTGCTGAGGGCTCTCAGTCGGCCATTCTGTAATCATTGGGCCCAGGGTAACAAGGATGAGGAAATATGGTCGTCTCCATATAATCCATCTTGATGTTGGGAAACATACAAAAGTGAAATCTGTTGGTGGGATTGTAGTGATGTAATCTTTGTATGTAAAGAATAGCACCTTCCTTCTCCCTCATTCATTCATTCATCAAATGTTCCTTACAGCTCATATTTTCCTCTGGGCTTGGTGCTGAGAGAAGTGCAAAGATTGATAAAACATGATTCCTGACCTCAAATAGCTTACAGTAAAGTCGGGGAGGAAACTCCATACTGTTTCCCATAATGAATGTACCAATTTACATTTCCACTAATGCAGTACCTGGGTTCCCTGTCTTCCCACATCCTCGTCAACACTTGTTATCTTTGGTTGTTTTGCATAACAGGCATCCTAACGGGTGTGAGGTGGTAGCTCATTGTGACTTTGATTTACATCTTCCCGATGGTTAGTGATGTTAAATATCTTTTCATGTGCCTGTTGACCATTTTTATGTCTTCCTTGAAGAAAGATCTATTCAGGACCTCTGCTGATTTTTTTTAGATGGGCTCCTTTTTTTTTTTTTTTTTGCTTTGTTTTGTTTTTTTGCTATTGAGTTGTAAGAATTCTTTATACTTTTTATATGTCAGTCATTTCAATAGAGTGGTTTTTTTTTAAAGGTGGGAGAAAGTCTAGAAAACTAATATATAGAACACTTTGTCATATATATTGTATTAAGTGAATAGAGAGGAGGATATAATTGATTATTTCTGGGAGGACCCATAGAAGGCTTTTAGAGGATATGTCTGCTTACAACAGTGGGTAAGAGTTAGCAAGGTGGAGGAATGGGAAGTTTGAATATTCCTGTTGGAAGAAACATACAATACAGAGAATGGGAATGGTTCCTGATTTTCTGTGGCTACAGCGTAGGGTAGTGGGTAAGCGGAATGGTAGCAGATGAGACTGAAAATGTAAGTAGGGGCTAGAGGTGGGTTTCTGGGCCATGCCAAGAATTTTAGAATACACCTGTTAGGTAACAGGGATTCTCTAAATATTTGTTATCTGGAAAAATGTTTAATTTGTGATTAAATATTTAGAAAGAGCCTATGTCAGCACTGTGGGCAGTAGGTTGGATAAAGTATTGATTGTGTGACCAAGTAGGAAGGCTGATGTTATGGTCCAGTGAGAGATGAAGGGGTCTAAATTCAGTTGCAGTGAGTATGGAGGGCAGTGACAACTTTAGGAGATTGGCATCTCACTACTCCTTAGTATAATTGACATACTCCATTGGCTATCGATGTATGAATGCTATTGGAGTAAAAGTAGAAAACTCTAAAAAAAAAAAAGAAAGAAACAGAAGATAGTGAAGTGTTTTTTTTGTTTGTTTTTTTCTCAGAGAAAATGGAACAGCCTCTCAGGTAAGCACTCAGAGAGTGCTGCTACCTTGGAATGAGTTCTGGGTAGGTATTGATGGGGAAGTTTGCAGGAAGCTCCCAGATGCTTGGGTGCTGGGGAGGATGCAAAATTTAAAAAAGGAGGCAGGAGAGAAGAGCAGAGTGAAGATAAATCCCTTTGTTTTGTCAGAGACCAACGCTATTAAGCCCTTCAAGCAGGATTTCATATTATAACAGTAGTGGTAATGATAGCAGTAAATTACATCACCCTAAGCATTTTGGGTATAGTAGCTCATTTAATGATCACAACAACTCTGTAAGGAAAGGGAAGCTCAGAGAGGTCAATGACACCTAAGGCAGGGCTAATAAGCAGGAGAGCTGGGCTTTGCACCCAGACAGGCTTGCCCACGATCCATGTGCTCATGGCTGAGCTGTCTCCCAAACCATTGGTAAGAGAGGACCTCCGCTCTAAACCCTGGGTTATGTCTGTTTCTTTATCTCAACGATTCCAAAGGGAGCCATTCCAATTCTATATTTAGGTTAGAATGGAGAAAGACAGGGAAGGATATTATCCTTCCGTCTGTGAATTCCAGGTGATAGCCAATTAAGGAAGAGGACATAATCCCACGCTCTGGGATGCCTAACAGGCTGGCTGGTCCTTTGGGGGACCAACTGACCACATTTGAAAGAATGTTGTCTTTTTAGATCTAAGAGTGATGTTATTAAACCTGGGTCATTCCCCGTCAGCCCGCTTTTGGAAATGGTGGGCAGCTGAAGCCAAGATAACAAAGAAGATTAGAGGCAACTGAGACCTAACCAAGTCACAGACCTGGAAGATGAAAAGGTGAGTCTTGTTTGAAATTGCATCTCCTGGGTCCACTTCGATGCCTGCGCTTTCAGACTGAATTGTGGCACACACGCTTTTCTTTATTTTTAAAAGGTAAAACATTGATTGTTCCGGAGACAAGAAACTCACCTTAGCTGTGAACTAATGCCCTGGTGGAATGTGGGGATCAGTCTCTCCACGGCTTTCTAACCCCTGGGCAATGTTTTATAGCAATTACCTGTACAACCAGTTGCTATAGTTACCTATTGTCTACACTTCAAGAGGAGAAATATCTAGCTAGGCTAGTTAGCAGGAGACAAATAGGCACTGGGGTGTGACAAAAAAGAGTGGGACATGCAGAAAAATATCCTTACCCACACAGGGACAAGTGTTAGAGCATCTACCCTATTCACAGGCCCATGATCATGCATCTCTACCCCCCCTCACCTTTTCCTGTAGGAAGCACCCCAGAACAGCCATGTTGGAAGCAGGTGACCACATCACCTGGTTGTATTGGACCATGGTGAACACCTGACCCAAGCTGGCGCAATCAGATACTCTCCTCTGGAGATTGGGGCTGAAGTTTTCTTAGCCGATCTGTCTGCATAAATGGTAAAACCTGTCCTGTGTACACTTGGAAGTCTAGGGACCATTTTCTATCCTGTGGAATGAGAAGGAAAAGGAGGCATGTGGATAAAGAAGAAGCCTGTTAGCAGAAGGAGTAGAAAGGGAGAAGATTTTGGGTGTTTTTCAGTTCCTGGTTCCTCTCCCTTTTTGAGTCATGATTATTTTCTTGCCTTTGAGTTTTTTTCTTTTGCTTCTGCTGCTGCTGCTTTGCACTTACTGGCAGGAATTTGTTTCTATTGTCACTAAACACTTATAATCTGTTCTAACATAGGTTATCCTCAAGATCACCATTATGGGTTGAATTCCCCAATTCATATGTTGAAGTCCTAATACTCAGTATCCCCATGTGACAGTATTTGGAGATAGGGTCTTTAAAGAGAATTAGGTTAAAATGAAATCATTTGGGTGGGTGCTACTCCAATATGTCCTTGTAGGTAGAAGATATTAGGACCCAGATGTACACAGAGGGAAGACCATGTGAAGACATGGGAAGAAGGCAGCCATCTATGAGCCAAAGAGAAAAACCCTCAGGAGAAACTAAATCTTCTGATATTTTGGTCTTGAACTTCTAGCCTCCAGAATTGTGAGAAAATAAACTTTTGTTGTTTAAGACACTCAATTTGTGATACTGTGGTATGGCAGCCCTAGCGAACTACTACAACTACAATCCAAGATATGAGACTATAATTCCCGCTCCCTCTTCCTCCCACAAAGACAACTCAATACTTGGCTAACTGCTGCTTCTTTTCTTAATGGTGATCCTTAAAGACAGCAGCAAAAAGCTCTTTTGCTTTGGCTAAAAAGTAAGCCAATAACTGGCATTCAAGGACCCTGAAGGAGCACAGCTCTAGAGAAATACATCTTCTTAATACTCTTGTTTGGCTTAAATAAAGTGTTCAGCTTCACGTCTTCCTGAAGAGAGGTGCCTGCTAAGCTTTAATTTTACATGGGAAAATGATTATTTTTTTTACTAATTGGAATGAAGGGGAACTCTTTCTTCAATTTATTTAAACTCAGGTGAAGACAAAGTGAGTTGCTTTGCAGGAAGTACAAGGGCCTTGCAGATTCTTGCCATTGTACTTGAGTTCTGAGGTCAGTGTATGAAAAGGCTTTTCCATCAATCATGATCACATTAGAGAATTATGCAGAGGAAAGTGTCCAGGTCTTGCTTTTCATCAAGACCAGGTGTTAGGGAAGTGCTGTAGAGATTTCAAAAAAAAAAAAAAGTTTCAAGGAGAGGTGAAGGCCAAGAGTGAATAGAAAAAGAAAAAGATGTTGACTTACCTGGACTACAGTGGCGTTTCAAAGGTCACTGAATAGAGACAGGCTGCAAAAGAAATGGGAATACATGGTTTGTAAACTCAGGGAACACAATATGCGCTCATAGAAACAGGCACCAAAAGAATTCTGGCATTTGTGTGTGTGTGCCCCAAGGCAATTTCTCTTGAAGAGAGGAGAGGAGAGGGGCTGTGGGGACATTTTGTGATGTCTTCATGGTTCTGCGCAGCAGCATTGGTTACTGCTAGAATAGACATGGCAGGTCAGTTTCAACTCCTGCAGCTCTGAATACTTTGGAACATGATCTCCCTTGGAGGATTGTGTTGAGATAGGTTCTGAGGATGCATTCAGACTCAGTGAAAGGATATCAGTTAGGGATGATTAATGCATTAATACATAAATGCTGTACATGGCCACCCCTGAGATAAAAATTACAAACTGGTGGCCCATGGGACAAGTGGAAGCTGTGAGAGATTTCGTTTGGCCCAGATGGTCTTCTAAAAAAAAATAGCAGTGAAACATGTAAAAATAGAGATTTAATTAAAAAAACACCTCACATTTTTAGCTTCTCTTAAAAAATTGTAAATTCCAGTAATACTAATTATTTCCACATAACAGGATAGAGTTGGGTAGTGGTTCAGTTCAAGCCTGACCCCTGTGGACTTTGGAGTATGTCATCCAGGATAGGCAAGTGTGGTAGAGGCAGACAGTCATTTTGCATTTTGGCTCTGCTGTGAGGACTTGACCATGTTCACAGCATTTCCAAAGTAAGTATTTTTTTTAATTTTAATATTTGTTTGTTTTTGAGACAGAGAGACAGAGCTTAAGAGGAGGAGGGGCAGAGAGAGAGAGGGAGACCCAGGCTCCAGGCTCTGAGCTGTCAACACAGAGCCTGATGTGGGGCTTGAACTCACAAGCCGTGAGATCATGACCTGAGCCGAAGTCAGACACTTCACTGACTGAGCCACCAGGCACCCCTCCAAAATAAGTTTTGAGTGCAGTCTTTTCTGGAGGGGTTGGCAGCCTGAAGTTCTACAGGAATGAAATCCTCTTTGGTCTACTTATGTACATATGCTATTTCTGGGCATCATCTTTTGTAGTTGAAAAAGGAGACATTTGGGAGCACCTGCATGGCTCAGTTGGTTAAGGGCCTGACTCTTTCCGCTCGGTTCATGATCTCACAGTTTGTGAGATAGCTGTGCCAATAACACGGACCCTCCTTGGGCTTCTCTCTCTCCCCTCCCTCTGTCCCTCCTCTGCTCATGCACATGCTCTCTCTCTCTCTCAAAATAAATAAACATTTCAAAAAAGGAAAAATGAGACTTTCATCAAACTACTAGTTTATCTTTTTCTTAAAAAAATGGAATTAATGGTATCGACTAAACCGCTCCTTTGAGCTCTAAAGTCACGTGTCCATCTATCCACTTGCCATCCTCATTGTGTCAAAGACACTGCAAATATAAGTCTCCAAAATGAAGCTTATGTCCTACCTCATTTCAGTCCTTTCTGATGTCTATCTCAAGGAATAAGTCCTCCCTGCATTCAGCTATAAAGATTGAAACCTCTTGCTCATCACCTGCTGCCTCTTTACCCATTGCTGATCATTGTGAAGCCCCGGTAATTTTACTTTTAAATATCTGTTGACTCTGCCCCCTTCTCTTTGGCTCTGCTGCCCAGAGTCCTCATCTCCACTCACTTTTTGCCATAACAATGACCAAGACCTCCTAACTGGTCTCTCACACGTCCTTTTGTTCCACTCCAAACGTTTTTTCACACGTCAGCCACCCACAGCCATCTTTACAAATCCCAGAATTGATCATGTCTCCTCCCTGCTCCAAATAGTTTACTGGCTTCCTGTTGCTGTCGAGAAATAACTCCTTTGCACGCACTCGCTTTCTCACAAAGGCTTGGCGTTTGCTTTTTATGTGCCTTGTGTAGCTTCCTCTCTTCCTTAGCAAACTGATCTTCATGGGAAAGCAAATCATTCCAGTCCTCAGGCCAAAGCATGACTGGGGATACATTTATGTGAAGGATAAAGAATAGAGACAAATGGGGGCGCCTGGGTGGTTTAGTCGGTTGAGCATCCGACTGTTGGTTTTGGCTCAGGTCATGATCCCAGGGTCATGGGATCGAGCCCCACGGTTGGGCTTTGCCCTGAGCATGGAGCCTGCTTAAGACTCTCTTTCTCTTTCCCCTCTCCCTCTGCCCCTCTCCCTCTCTCTCAAATAAATAAATAGTAAAAAAAAAAATAGAGAAAAATAATTCTGCTTTTCTTGGGGTGATACTTGATTTTTAATTTCTTCTTTCAAGACTTGCTGTGACTGCAGCAGTTAGTTCTGGACTTTTCCTGCCACTGAAATGTTCACGTTCCCATAAAACTGATAAAGAATAACTATTTTACATGCCTGAACTGAATAATGATAACTCGGCACAGGGCCAGTTTGAGAGTCAGACTTCTAGTTCTTCTGAAAGCAAATTTGGATTGGGAACATAGCTCTATATGTACTCTTGTCTTCAGAGGACTAGCCTCCTCTAAGTTGACATTTTTTTTTTTTGTCTTAGGAGGTCAGATCCTGAATTTTGAGTGGCCATACCACACTGATTAGTTGAAGTGGATAATAGTCTATGGAGTTGCTCTGCCCAATATGGTAGTCACTCCCTATATGTGACTATTTACATTTATTAAAAATAAATGAAGTTAAAAATCTCATTCCTGGTCACCTGGGTGGTTCAGTTGGTTAAGTGTATGACTTCAGCTCAGGTCATGACCTCATGGTTCATGGGTTCAAGCCCCATGTCAGGGTCTGTATTGACAACTTGGGAGTCTGGAGTCTGCTTCAGATTCTATGTCTCCCCCCCCCCCCCCACCCTGCTGCTTGTGCTCTGTTTCTCTCTCTCAAAAAAATGAATAAATATCTTAAAAAATTAAAAAAAGAGATCTTAAAAAAAATCTCATTTCTTAGTTGCAGTAGCAATATGCACATGTGACGAGTGGCTGTCATACTGGACAGTGAAGATAAAGAACATACTGCAGAAAGTTCTATTGGACAGCATGCCATAGAGCTGCTGTCCAGAAAGGGATCTTCACTTGACATATATGATATGTCTGAAGGAACAAGTTTTTCTTTTGATTAGAAGTAATTAATCTGTTATTTTAAGTGACAATTGTTGTTAATTTGCTTTCTGTAAAACCATAAGGAAGGAAAATGAATCCACCTGATCTGGAGGGGAGGAAATAAGGGAAATAGCAAAACATGGAAGGCTGTTGAATTTGGAAAGAGAGCCCACTTTGGAGGTTCTAGGGGGATGTAGTGAGGAAGGCTGGGTTTGGGAGGGTTTCTCTGTGTCATGCTGGCTCCCATTGGACACAGACAAGATTATCACATGATTTATGTGTCCACAGGAGAACCCAATCTAGGGTACTTTCCACTTTTCCATAGGATTGGGCTAATTGTTAGGGAAGAAACTGAGCAGTCCCCATACTGGGAACAGGACGATTAAATGCCGGTGATGTGACACCCTTCCAAAAATTCCTATCTCTGTCATGGCACCTCCATTCATTTTCTGACATACCCTTTACTTCTAAGTTGCCTTCATATCTATACTTTTACTTTCTTTCTACTTCCCCTCCTTGCTTCATTTACCTTATGAAGCTGTGAAAAAGTGGATAATTCTATTTTGGTGCTTGGTGTGGGCAGGTGATTAGAGTACATTACAGTTCAAGTGAATGATTGCTATTGTCTTCCTAACTAATAGTAATGGGAATAGGAACAGCCAATGTGTATTAAGGATTTACTATGTACCAGGATTTGTACTGAGGGCTACATATGGTTGATGTCTTTTAGTACTTAAGAAATTCTTTGAGGTGGTTTCCATAGTGGGTAAGAGTACAAGTTCCCATCCTGGCCTTACCAATTGTTAGCTATGCTTCAGTTTCCTAATTAAAGGAAGTTCCTAGTATTTCCTTCATTTATTATAGGATGAAGTGAATTTTATGAAAGTCACTTAGAATTGTGTTTGCATATAAGAAACACAATGAGACATCTCACTCTTCTTAGAGTGAGTCATCTCACACTTCTTAGAGTGCCTGTTATCAAAAAGACAAAAGATAAGTGTTGGTGAGGAGACGGAGTAAGGAAGCCCTTAAACACTGTTGGTGGGAATGTAGATTGGTACAGCCAGTATGGAAAACAGAATGGAAGTTCCTCAAAAAATTTGAAACAGAGCTTACTGTATGACCCAGAAATCCCACTTCTGGGTAAACGTCCAAAAGAGTTAAAATCAGGATCTTGAAGAGATACTTGCACTGCAGCATTATTCACAGTAGCACAGACGTGGGAACGATCAAGGTGTCCATTGATGGATGAGTGGATAAAGGAGATGTGGTGTATATACAATGAAATATGATTTAGCTTTAGCAAAGAAGGAAAGCCACCATTTGTGACAATGTGGATGAGCCTGGGGGACATTATGCAAAGTGAAATAAGCCAGACACAGAAAGGCAAATACTGCCTGATCTCACCTATATGTGTAATCTAAAAGTCACTCATGTAATATTGTGTGTCAACTATTATTCAGTTAAAAAAATTATAAATTAAGAAACAGTTCTTTGACAAAAATGGCCAAACTCATAGAAGCAGACAGTAGACTGATGATTGTCTGGGGTTGGGGGTAGGGAGAAAAGGGGACCTGTCAGCCAAAGGGCACAAAGTTTCAGTTATACAAGATGAGTAAGTTCTGGTGATCTAATGAACCGCATGGTAACCAGAGTCAACAATACTGTATTGTATACTTGAAATTTGCTAAGTGGTTAGACCTTAAGTATTCTCTCTCTCTCCACACACACACACACACACACACACACACACACACACACACATGCAAATGGTAACCATGTGAGGGGATGGATATGGTAATTAGCTTTACTGTGGTGATTATTTCACAATGTATATGTACATCAAAACAGGTTGTACATCTTAATTATATACAATTTTTATTTGTCATAAAACAAAACTTCCTTGAAGAAACAATAACAATAATTATTCTCACTGTCACTATCTCTATTTTTATTGGTGAGAAAATGTGGCTTGAAGGAGACTTAAGGAGGTTAAGTAGTGTTCTCAAGGCCAAATATTTAGTAGGAGGAGGTGCTGGGGCTGGATTTTGTCATTTTGATACCAAAGTCCAAATGACTCCTTGCTACTGAATATGACTATTATCCAATATGTTGACTATTATGTCAATATGTTATCAAGTAAGATAATGTATATGTAAGTGGTTTAAAAAATATTTAGTCAAGATGAGATTATCATAGTCATCTTCAACCAAAAGGATTATGTGCTAACATTTTCTCAGATTTATAACATCAGCTATTTTTTTTAAATAAGTAAATTCACTTTCTTCAGCTACTTAAAAAGGGATATTATCATGTCTGTGACTTTGAGCAGAGGTCCTGGAGGGTTTCCAATTTGTACTAAAATAACACATTTGGAGTCATTCTGAAGAGCAGGAATCCAGCCTTTACAGAAGTGAAGATACCAATTAGGATTTCAGAATACTAAAGAATCTTGGTTACTGGTTGGCAATTATTCTTCACAAAGATTTGTTGATGCTGATGTGTCAGAAACTGTATTAGGCACCAGGAGTATAATAATACATTAGACATGGTTTCTACCTTTGAGAGGCACAAAATTTAGCAGAGAAGAGGCTCCCTCCCTAAGCATTGATGGATGAGTAGGAGTTTTCTGAGGAGAGTAGAAAAGGCATTTTAAATGGGAAAGGAGAAAAAAAACCAAAGGGCCCTAAAGGAGTATTTCTTGATTAAATGATTGTTTGGAATGGCTAGAGCTTAGGACATACAAGGGAAAGTTTCTGGAAATGAACTTGGGCAGGAGAGCTGCTGAGAATTATGCTAAGAAATTTGGTACGTATTAGACAAAAGATATGGTGATTAGACTTTTGCGAATGGTAACTTGGCACCTGTATGGGAGGGAAGGTGGAGAAGAGGGTGATCCTTGAGTCAGAGAGGATAGTCAATGGAAGATTTTGGATAGTCCAAGTGAAAGTGACAAGGGTGCAGATGTTGAGGGAGAGTATGGATTCAGGAGACATTTCAGAGAGAAAAATGAGCAGGACTTGCTGACCAGAAACAAAGAGCCAGGGAAGAGGAAGAATTAAAATTCGTTTACCTGGTGCTTACTCTGTGTGAGCACCAATGTAAGCACTAGAGATCCAAAACACAAGTAGGGAAGGTGTTTAAGTAGCTGGAAGGAGAGGCAAAGATAATAATAAACATACACAGTACAGTGCCACGTATGCAATGATATGGGCATTGAAATTGTACACAAGAGGCTGCCAAGAATGATTCGTAAGTTTTTTAGCTCCAGTGACTTGGTGAATGTTGATGTGTCCTTGAATAAGAGAGGAAAAATGGAAGCGGAGTAGGTGTCTGGAGGTCTTTAATGCATTGGTTTTGATGTTCATGAGGTGGTTGGAACTTAAGATTTTCCAGCAATAGTCACAGTCTAGCACATCCTGGATTTGCAAGAGTTACAGAAAAAGAAAAAAAAAACCTACTGGCAAAGCGCTTTTCCTTTTAAATGTTTTTGTTATGAATATAAGGAGAGAGAGAGGGAGAGAGAGACAAAAAGAGAAAGAGACAGACTATTAATTGCCTCTTTACCTCCCACAGTCCTGGCTCGGGTTTAAAAAATTCTTCCTGCATTAATTAAAGGTTCTGTCTATTCACCCTGAAAACTTCTGGTTCAATTATTTAAAAATATTAGAAACAGCACTGAAGGCGAAATTTGCTTTTATGTTGCAGGCGAGAGGATGATATCCTAAGAGGGCCTCATAATCAGTGTTGCCTTCTAAAGGCCAGATGACCTATATCTTTACAGTGATCTTACGTAATATGGATTCTATAGTAATTTATGGGTAGGTGGAGATTTATGCAAAACATTCCATAGTTTGTAAAGATTAAAGAAAGAGTCAAGTGTAAATACATTAACTTAATCAACTATCTAGAAAGCAAGTTTAACAAAAGGTAGAGATGAGTATAATATCAAAACTAACTTAGAGACTGTTCTAAACTCTGTATTCTTCTTCTTTTTTTTTAAAATAGAAAGTTTCTTCTATGGAGCTCAAAGAATTTGGCCAATGCTGCCCCAGGTTCAATACTCACCTGGAACCTCTAATATGCTAGTTCACTAAAGAACAATTATTACCCTGATGTTAGGAACCAAGGATGATGTATGATTGTAGTCTTTCCATGCAAGAGTGGAGAGAAGTTTTATGCATCACTGTGTTCAGGAAGAAAGAGGACAACTTGGAAACCAACGTTAACGGATCCAGGACCTCACTCTATGTGAGCATAGAGAAGTCATCTGAGAGCAGCTGTTTTCACAGAAGGGTAGTTCTCAACCTTTTCGATTTCACTGACCTCCTGAGTCCTGGGGTTTGTGGGACAAGCAACCTTTTATTTTGCCAATATGGAAACTTATCATCTACTATCACCCTAATTCACGAAAGGAGGTTTTAACACCAAGTGTAGGAAGGACATTGCCGCAGGGATTGCCGCGCAGTCCACAAAAGCTGGACTACATTTCCCAGCTGCCCTGCAAGTAGACCACGGCGTGAGGCGGAAGTGAGGTTCAGCACTTGCTGTCCTGGCCCAGAAACCCCCCGCCGTCGTCTGCACGTGTGGGGCAGATGCTGAGCGTCCCACAGAGGCCCCGAAGCCCTAGTAGTGGCTGAGTCTCAGGGTGGTGGGAGCCCGTGTGCCCAAGAGGCCACTGCCAACGCAGAACATCCTCCCCGGACTCCAAACGAGCAAGTGCGGAGCTGAACCTCAGCCTCTAAGGAGGGGACATTGGCCGGCGGTGCGGTGCGCAATCTCTGGGAGCTTGATGAAGCTCATTCTGGGAAACAGGAGAAAAAAAACTGGAGACCGGAACCAGCTGCTTCCAGAATCAACTGCCGCCTCCAGGTAAGGAATTGGTGCTCAAATGACATCGACAGGTATAGATAGCAAAAACCCAAAACAACCCACAAAAACACAAACAAAAAATCAAAACAAATCTAGGAGAGAGCATGCCCCGTATCCCTCTTCCAGTCTTGTAATCACCTTTGGCCCTTCCTACTGGCAAAACCTCCAGGAAACAGCTGTAAAAAGGAGAATGTGGTTTGCTGAATTCCAACCACGGCATCCTAAAGCTGAGTATGGAAAGGCGGGTTTTAAGAAGAAAGACAATAGTTTAATTGCCAGCAGAGTAGGAAATATATTTTATTAAATCACCAAGATATTTGGTATTTGTTACAATAGCTAGTCAAAACAAATCCCCAAACTTAACTTAGATTGAATAAATGTAATTTCATGAAAACCCATTATACTTCACTTTTTTCCCCTTTATTTTGCTAAGGATTTAGTGAAAATTCACCTCCTGGCACTGTTCATGGGGAGGTGTGTGAAAACCAATGGTGCAGATAATTCCACCCTTTCTTCTAAGTATTTGTTTGTGTATTCAGACATTTATAGACTCCTGCGTTTACTGTGTGGGTGTGGGAAAGGAAGGAAGAATTTTGGTTGGGGCTGGGAAAAACAGGGAGAATGGAAAATGAAATGATGGTTTAGTACCTGTTTCCTTTGAACTCCTTGGACTGGGTTTAAATTCCTCTGATTAGTGGAGTATGAATGAAAACTGACTTGTCTGTTGTGGGGAGTTAGGTGGAGGCTCTGTGGTCAGCAGCTGGCAGAACTGTTCAAGAGAAACTTTGGATCCAGGAAGAGCTGCTTTGGGGTCCAAAGTGTGGCATAGAGATGGGGAAGAGTTTATATTCTGGTAACTTCTTCATGGGCGTTAGCAATGCTCTGACACCCTAAGAATTGAGGGTTTTGAGTATTTCCCAAGAAGTCACATGAGCTGGCCTCTCTGGCATAAGCTCTGCACCTTCTCCCTCTCTCCCACTGCTCCAACTGTACTAGTCTCCTAACTGTTTCTGGGACAGGCCTGTTCCTACCTCAGGACCTTTGCACTTGCAATTCTCTTTCCTGGGGTGGTCTGGCCTCAGATTCTACCAGTCCATTCCTCACTTCCTTTATGTCTCTGTTCAAATGTCATTTTATTAGCAAGTTCTCTGTATAACCTACCCACCCACACTCGTCCTGGACTCTAGTTGCCCTCTGACGTATTATCTATTTCTTGATTTAAGGACTGCATCTCCCCATTAAAATACAGGTGCTGTGAGAACAGGGTGGGGTTTTTTGTTCATTTGTTTGTTTTTTGTTTTTTCTTTGTCTGTTTTGTTCACTTCTATATCCCTGGTACCTAGAACAGTTCCTGGCCTATAATAAGCCCTTAATAAACATTAGTTGAATTAATATGTTTGCCGTTGCTGAAGGCACCCCTGATGTGGACACTCTGCTTATTCCCATGAACTTTGTAAAATATACTTCGTATTTTGTTAGTCCTTTGTTTAGAACTCCTCAGGTGGTTTCTTTTTGCTTTCAACATAAATTTCACATTTCTTTACATGACCTGAAAGGCCTTCTAAGGTGATCCCTGCTAATATCTTGAGTCCCACCTTTGGCCATTCAATTCTTTCTACTCTATTCTTCTTCCATATTGAAGCAGGTGCAGTGCCCAGTGAAGCCATGGTCTTTCTCACCCTCTGAGTTTTGCACATGCCCACTTCTCCTTTGAAGATACTTTCTGTTCCTTTCGTCCTTTAGGATTTAGCTTTAGATATCATTTCTTCTGAGAAGATTTCCTACCCTCAAGGCTGGGTTAGTCCATTGTTGCATGATATTCACCTGCATCATAGCACATATCATGGTGTAATTTGTTAGCCTAATTTATTATAATTTAGGAAGAGACTGTCTTAGACAGCTTGGGCTACCATAATAGAAGACTGGGTGGTTTAAACCACAGAAATTTATTTTGCACAGTTCTGCAGGCTGGAAGTGTGAGATCAGGGTGCCCTCCTGGCTGAGTTCTGGTGAGAGCTGTCTTCCTGGCTCGCAGTTGGCTGCCTACCCTCTGTGCACTTACATGGCCTTTCCTAGCTGCGTGTGCCTGGAGAGACAGAGAAGAGTCATATCTTCCTCTTATAAGGCCACCAATCTTACTGGATTAGGATGTCACCCTATGACCTTATTTAGCCTTAGGAATATTAACCTTAAACCTTAGGAAGTTTAACCTTTAACCTCCTAAAAGCCTTATCTCCAAATACAGTCGCATTGGAGGTTAGAGCTTCAACATACAGACTTTGTTGGGGTGGGGGTGGGGGGGGGGCGCCGTTCTGTTCATAACAAAGATCCTACTTTGAATTCTGTTAGTAAAATGTCAAACATTTATTGGATAGGGATTAATATAAATATTTCTGGCAAAGGCCAGTGAGAATGAAATGGGGAAGAAAGATGAAACTGAGTTATCAGGAACCCAGGGGAGAAAGAGGAGAGTCTGGGCATATGTGCCCGCTGGAATGCTGGAGTCCTATGGGACTCTCCACCAAGGCCGCACTGAGTGAGGATAAGGCTCCTTATCCCCACAGTGTGAAGGCTGTAGCCATCTTTGGCACGTTTCAGGCAGTGTTTGGTAATGGGGAGACCAGTATAGATCAGTGATATTCCAGGATGCCATCAGTTAAAAATGAACAGATGAACAAGACCAGTACTGGAGATCTGCAAGGAGGCATAAGGCCCAACCCTCAGAGGCTTGAACCGGGTGGGGATCAGGACTGCGTAACCAACCTTATACTAAAGGGTTTGGTGGGGAAACAGGGAATCTGGGTGTTTTGTACCAAATATTTTGTTCCAAAGGTACTTGGTTTGGTAATGGGGCATAGGGGAGCTCAGCTGGGAGGGGCCCAGGGGTATTTCGGGGTTCTGAGGGCACTCCTGGGAATTTGGCAGTGTGGGAGTCTCAAGGGGCTCCGAAGGAGTGTAGCAGCTATGACTAGATCCTGGATCCCCAGATTGGAAACCTTAGTTAATGTCTCATGATGATTCCCGTAGTCCCAAGAGCCGTCTTCTCACAGTCATGGCCTGCTGGAGTTTCAGAGTAACCTCAAACATACAAAGAAAAAGCCATTTCATAATAACTGGCAATTTCATTATCAGAATGTCAAGAGCCTTCAGGGGAGAGAGCAGTGTAATGTTTTGAGCTCTGGACCCAGGTTTATAGCAATCACAGAAGTATCTTCTCCCC
Source organism: Felis catus (assembly GCF_018350175.1). NCBI lineage: Eukaryota > Metazoa > Chordata > Mammalia > Carnivora > Felidae > Felis > Felis catus. Next base: position 90,263,997 of record NC_058377.1, read on the forward strand.
AGGAGAAACCTTTCTACCGTGATAGGAGGGAAGAGTTTTGAGATGAAAACGTACTATAACCAAAGCAAATAGTTCCTCCAGATTCCTACTGCCTCAAGCCTTCTGTAGTCAAGGCCTGTATCAGGTTTCTGCATATCCAAATTGTCTAACTTTTAGACACATAGGGGAACACGGAGGATTGTCAGGATGTCTTAACAGAGCTGTCTTTCCTAACAAAAGGAATCAAGCATTTATCTGCAGATTTGTAGGGAAATGAAATAATTCTGCCTTCTAACTACCAAATCCCAAGCAGTGGAAGAGATATGGATGATTTCAAGATTGTCCCAAAATCATTTTATGGTTTAAATTGTTCCTTCTCACTTTACGGTTTCTGCCATTCTGATTTACTCTTCAGGCCTCACGCCCAAGGTGCCTGTAAATCGTGACCAGCTTTCATCATTCTTCAGGATGCGGGACAGTACAGAGGTTAGGAGTCTTGGGTTATTGACACTGGGACATCAGCTTTTTAAGCCTTAACTTTCTTGCCTGGAGAATGAGTTTAATAAGAGTCTGTCTCTTATAAGATTGTTAATGAAATGCTGCATGTAGATGGCCACATAGTAAGCATCCAATAAATGGGAGCTCTTCTCACATTTACATTTCCCCTACTGGAGCTTATACTCCATGAGGACAGGAGATGCTCTTAATTATCTCCAGGTCTTCACACAGTCGGTAGCACATGACCAGTGGCCAGTGGTAGTTTGGTGCATAACGAAATAAATTATTGCAGCTATCTGAACCACATCAGGCCACACCTGTCCCTTAGCTCTGTGAAAAGGTGGAGATTCGGGGGCCTCTCATCAATGACAATAATATGCCTTATAAAATATCTTATAAGTTGTGAAAATGCAACCTAAAATTTTAGTACCAACATAATATTTCTTTGCATGTACTACTAGTCTGTGTGCACTGAAATGCTGTTTTCAGTGATCTCAAACATTTTTAGTCTGAGCAATAATATAATTGTTTTATGTTTCTTTTTTTAATGTTTATCTGTTTTGAGAGAGAGAGAGAGCTAGCAGGGGAGAGGGGCAGAGACAGGGAGAGAGAGAATCCCAAGCAGGTTCCTTGCTCAGCGTGGAGCCTGATGTGGGGCTTGATCCCATGACTGTGAGATCATAACTTGAGCCAAAATCAAGAGTCGGATGCTTAACCCCAATAATAATTGTTTTAAGTTGTAGGTGCTCAAGAGCCACCAGGCATCCTTGTTAAAATGCAGAATCCTGGGCCCCATTACTGCAATTTTGAATCATAGGTCTAAAGGAGAGCCCAGGAAAATAGAAATTTTTGAAAATACAAATTAAAAGAAATTTTTTAAATGTTTATTTATTTCTGAGACAGAGAGAGACAGAGCATGAGTGGGGGAGGGGAAGAGAAAGTGGGGGCACACAGAATCCAAAGCAGGCTCCAGGCTCTGAGCTGTCAGCACAGAGCCCGAAGCGGGGCTTGAACTCACAGTCCGTGAGATCATGGCCTGAGCCAAAGCTGGATGCTCAACTGACTGGGCCACCCAGGCACCCCCAAAATACAAATTTTTAAAAAGCTCTTCAGGTATTTCTGATGACATTTTGAATTTTCAAAAATATTAGTTGGTTCATTACCTTACAGACTGAATTGTACTTGGGAAAAGTCATCTCCTGTAGATCAGTTGGGCCACTAAAAGTGTTGTGGGAACAGGGCTTGACCATAGTAATTGGAGCTCACACGGTGTTGGAGGAGCTAAGGAAGTGAGTGTTGAAATGGGGGTTGGAGAGCCAGATAAACAGTCATGAGACATAGAGACAGATGAGCAGGTCACAGCTTGCAGGAAATCGCACAACCTGTATGTGTTGGCTACTGCTCTGGACCTGTTTAGACTTGTTGAAGATGTTCCCTTTCTACTTAGAAAACAACTCAGATACCTTGCCATGGTTGACAAGGCCTTCCTGATCTGTCCCTGCCCTCTTGCCCCTCTAATCTTTAGCTCTGGTGCCCGGCACCTGGCTCAGTCAGTTAAGTGTCTGATTCTTGATTTCGGCTCAGGTTGTGATCTCATGGTTCATGAGATCAAGCTGTCATGCTGACAGCACAGAACCTGCTTGGAATTCTCTCTCCCCCTCTCTTTCTGCTCCTCTCTTCTTTCACGTGCTTTCACTCTCTCTCTTGCTCTTTCTCAAAATAAATAAATAAACTTTAAAAAATAATAATAATGCATTATTATCCAATAATGGATTGGAGAGGGTTATAAGAGTAACTGAAGGGAGACCAGTTGGGAAGCCATGCAATGGCTTGGCTGGAGGTGGAGAGAAGAGGGAAGTGTTGAGAAATAGCCAGAGGTAGAAGAAGTAAGACTCAAGTTCACACTCCAAGATGTGTCAGTTGCATGACCTTGAGCAAATCAAACTCCCTGAGCTTCCAATTCTTCACCTGTGAAAACGTCTCAATATAAATTCTCTAATTCACACTGGTAGTAAAAGAATCTCATGAAAAAATATTTTAAAAAGCACCTTGTCAAACTCTGTGTTGCAAACTCACATGAAGAGGCATGACTGTTACGATTGCATTTTTTCCCCAATGGCCTGATGGGTTCTCAGAAACACAGTCACTGGTTTTCACCGCGTCTCCTAGGTTTCTAGGGTAGTGAGTATGTGAGCGCAATCCCTCTGGTCTCTGAGACTGGCACCATGATGTCACGAGCCATTCTACCTCTTGAAGCTCCTTGCTAGGGTCATGAGAAGCCCCTTTCCGTTTAGAGCAACAGTTCTCAAATTTGAACACACATCAGAAGCTCCTGGAAGGCTTGTTGATCTAGACTTGGAAGATAATATATATCATAAATCCAACATTAAAGCACAGACCACAGTAGACACCAAAGTCTCAGACAATGCCTCTCTGCAAAATCAAATCCATTCTTTTTTTTCATGTGTGAGGGCTCGAGGCAAGTGCCTCTTTAAGCCTTAGGTCTTAACAGTCCTTGCTCTCTTGATGAACTCCATGGAAAGTGCTGATTTTGAACCTTACATAAAACTGCTAGCTGTGTGGGGCCCACTGGTCTCCTGAGGGCCAGTACTATAATTTGCTACAGTTGTCAGCCTCCAAAGGCTCTACGGGTCATTATCGCAGGCTGCTTACTCAGCCTTTCCTCAACCCATGCTTCCATGGAAGGAATGCTGCCTAGTTCTGCCACCTAACCTACCTCCCCAGCAGCCCTGCCCTCTCTCTTCTCGCTAATTATATTTCCCTGTCTAGTGTTACTTTTTTGCGTTACTGGGTCCAAAGATCCCTCAAACCTTTATCGCTCCAACTGTCGTTCATGTTACCCTGCAGAAAAGCAGCATAATAGGGAGAGATTCAGGGTGCAGACCTTGAGGTTAGCCTCCCTGAGTGCGAAGTCTGCCTCTGCCTCCCTCTGCCTGTTACACTACAACCTTGTAGTCTCCAGGCTTCTATTTCCTCAGCTACAAAGTGAGGGAAATGGCAGTGCTTGCTTCAAGGGTCAGTGTGAGGATAAAAGAGAGCATTCATGGGAAATGCACAGAATAGTGCCTGGCATGTAGCAAGCGTTCATTAAGTGTTGCTGACGTTTATATTCATAGCAGGTACCTTGCGGTAGGGTAATAGCCTACCCGTTTATGGGTCCGTTCATTAGATTCTGAATTCCTTGAGGACAGATAGGGTCTTAAGCACTGTTACCTGCCTCATGCCCTGTGCAATGTGTGACACGTATTAGATGCTCAACTGCTTCTTGAATGAGTGTCACAAAAACAACTGGAAGACTGTGTTCTATCAGTGGTAGGTCAATCATGTCTTCATGAGAGAAAGGCAGCAAATGCTGGATAGCATACTCTCCATCATTCTAAGAATCAAAATGACAGGAAGTTGGTCGGGAGGATAAGTGTAACACAACTGTATTCCTATGTGCACTTGTTGCATATGTTTTATTACTGTGTGCTTAAGGTGCTGGAACATGTAAAGCAGTAATGACCAGGTTCCTGAAGAAGTTGGGGTGTAGGGATCTTGAACCTGAAACACCTTGACCATTCATGAAGAAGCTGCATAAATGAATGGAGAACCATTTGTTTTTGCATAGGACTCGCTTTGTTTAAGAAAGTGGCATAGAGAGAATCATATAGTAATTCAATAAGACAGACTGAAGAGAGGGAACAGAATCCTAAGGAAAATGTAGGTTAAAAGCAAGCTGGAGCTGGGAGTGAGGTTTGTCCCTGAAATGCTTGCTGTCCAGTCCTATGCATTTTTCAGAGGTGGATCACACATTTGAAACAGAGTTTTCTATCGGTTTTTGTGTGAAAACCATAAAACAACCAATTACATGAGTCGTAACATTGGAATAATAATGCTAACAGCTAGCATCTATCAAGTGCTTACTTGGTGCCAGCTTTGACTCCAAGTGCTTTGCATGTATTAACTCTTAGTCCTTGCATTGATCCTAGGAGGTAGGAGTGGGCCAAGGTCATGCAGCTGGTACACAGTTTTGAAACCAAGTATGTTGGCTTCATGCTTTTAAAGTATACCAGTTGTTTTAAACACGAACAACTAGATCTCATATAAAAAGATATGGAGGAAGCTTTGGATGACATTTTTTCTTTTGGTTCTTGAATTTTCCTGGGGATCGTATCTGAGAAGTATAGGAGACCCTCCAATCAGAAAAGGCAGTTGAATGTATGCTCACCTAAGGCAGTTCTCAAAGTTGACTGCACATTAGTAGCACTGAGCACCTTGTTAGAAATGCAAATTCTTGCTTCTTTTTCCAGGCTGACTGAATCAGAAGCTCTAGATTTGGAGCTCAACAGTCTGCATTTTAACAAGCCTTCCAGGAGCTTCTGATATGTGTTCAAATTTGAGAACTGTTGCTTTAAATGGAAAGGGGCTTCTCATGACTCTAGCAAGGAGCTTCCAGAGGTAGAATGGCTCGTGACATCATGGTGCCAGTCTCAGAGACCAGAGGGATTGCGCTCACATACTCACTACCCTAGAAACCTAGGAGACACGGTGAAAACCAGTGACTGTGTTTCTGAGAACCCATCAGGCCATTGGGGAAAAAATGCAATCGTAACAGTCATGCCTCTTCATGTGAGTTTGCAACACAGAGTTTGACAAGGTGCTTTTTAAAATATTTTTTCATGAGATTCTTTTACTACCAGTGTGAATTAGAGAATTTATATTGAGACGTTTTCACAGGTGAAGAATTGGAAGCTCAGGGAGTTTGATTTGCTCAAGGTCATGCAACTGACACATCTTGGAGTGTGAACTTGAGTCTTACTTCTTCTACCTCTGGCTATTTCTCAACACTTCCCTCTTCTCTCCACCTCCAGCCAAGCCATTGCATGGCTTCCCAACTGGTCTCCCTTCAGTTACTCTTATAACCCTCTCTAATCCATTATTGGAAAATAATGCATTATTATTATTTTTTAAAGTTTATTTATTTTTAGAGAGAGAGAGCAAGAGAGAGAGAGCGAGAGAACACATGAATGTGGAGAAGGGCAGAAACAGAGAGGGAGAATCCCAAGCAGGCTCCATGCTGTCAGCATAGAACCAGATGTGGGGTTCCATCTCATGAACCATGACATCATGACCTGAACCAAAATCAAGAGTCAGATACTTAAATGACTGAGCCAGGCCCCCCTCCAATCCATTCTTATTATTTGTTTTTTGAATACCTTCTCAATATGCCAGGTACTTTTCTCAGTGCTGAGCAACAGCAGTGACTTAATATAGATCATGTTGCTTTTGTTTTTAGAATTGTTGAAGGTGTACCCTTTCTACTTAGAACAACAGCTCAGATATGTTGCCTTGGCTGACAAGGCCTTCTTGATCTGTCCTTGTCCTCTTGCCAGTCTAATCTTTAGCTCTTGACCTTGCTCCCGATGCTTCTGCCCTACTGGGTGAATCTCAGCTCCTTGAACATCTCAAGAACTGTATCTCTGGATCTCAGACATTTCTTTCCACTGCCTGCAATGCTGTTCCTCTTGGTGCTTGTGTGTCAAAATCTTTCTCATCCCTTGGGTCTCAAACTAAATGCCATGTCTTCAGAGAGGCCCTTTATATCTGTTTGAGTCAATTTTGGATTCTATAACAAAATACCACAGACTGGTTAGCTTATAAACAGATTCACTTTTCATAGTTCTGGAGGCTGGAGGTCCAAGATCAGGGTTCTAGCATGGTCCAGAGAAAGGTCCTCCTCTGGGGTCATAGCTGGTTCCTTCTTGCTGTGTCCTGACTTGGTGGAAAGAGCTAGGGAGCTTTGTGAATTCTTTTTGATAAGAATGCTAATTTCATATATGAGGGCTCCACCCTTATAACCTAAGCACCACCCAAAGGCCCACTACCTAATGCATCACATTGGGCATGAGGATTTCAAAACATGAATTTTAGGGGCGCCTGGGTGGTGCAGTCGGTTAAGCGTCCGACTTCAGCCAGGTCACGATCTCGCTGTACGTGAGTTCGAGCCCCGCGTCGGGCTCTGGGCTGACGGCTCAGAGCCTGGAGCCTGTTTCCGATTCTGTGTCTCCCTCTCTCTCTGCCCCTCCCCCGTTCATGCTCTGTCTCTCTCTGTCCCAAAAATAAATAAAAACGTTGAAAAAAAAAAAAAAGAAAAACATGAATTTTAGGGAGACAAACATTCAGACCAAAGCGCCATCCAACATGAAATATCCAAGATGGCTTCTTCACCTAAGTGTTGCCACCTGGCTGGAACAGCTGACGAATCAGGACTCGCTGGGCCTCTCTCCCCACAGCCTCTCTACACAGCTAGCTTGGGCTTCATACATGGAAGCTAGCTTCAGGCCCATTACATTGGCATTGCCATTACAATGGCATTACATTACATTGGCCCGTTACTGGCTTCCCCTAGAGCAAGCGTTGCAAGAGAGGATCCTGCCACTCCTTTAAAGCCTCAGTGAAACATCACTTCTGCCATATTCTAGTGGTCAACAGAATTCCAGAACCAGGCCAGATGCAAGGAGAAGGGACATAACTACCCCCCCCCCCAACACACACTGAGGGGGTTTGCAATATCAAAAAGTTTGTGGACAAACTAATTCTATCACAGGGCCCTTCCTACAACTACTACTGGCACACTGTGTTTACTTCACCATTACATTTAAGCTTAATTATAACTACCCAATTCTAGTCAACATTGTAACCCTAGAGACCAGCACAGCACCCTCAATAAATCTTTGCTGAATGAATGAATGAAAATGAGGAAGGAACAAGAATTTTCTGTACTTTAGGTATCCCTGTGGGTCTGGGAAATAGGAAACAAGACACGAAGCTCCAGGAGAGACCATGTCTGTCTTGTTTACTATTACTTCTGCTACAGGAGGCATAGAACCTGGCACATATTTTAGGTACTAAATAGCTATTTATTGAATGAATGAGTGAATGCATGCATGCATGTATGAGCCTAGTTCCACTGTACTTTAAATGGCATGAAGTCAAGCCTCTTTTTTCTGCACCGGTTACAGAGCCACCCCCATCTCTGCCCTGCCTGGTGTTCTTCAAACTGTAGCCCCTGGGGGACTTGATATGCACTCACATCCTCAGCACCTTATAACCAGCCTCCTTCATGCATGTATTCTCAGATTCTTGAAGCAGGAGTAGGAGTGGAACATTGTGAGTTTTAAAATTCACTCAGCTCAGAAAAAAAAAAAAAAAACTACCTTCAAAGCTAAGAGGTCTCTCAGCGGTAATATTTAGACTCCTGGAGCTTATTCAGCTTTCTTACAGGGGCACATTGGAAAATAGGAAATCGGAGAAAGCCTTCGAGAAAGATGTAGAAAAGCCTAAGTGCGTGAAACTCTTTTCTCTGTGCCTGGAGGAAATGCAAAGGAGGACTATGGGAACATTTGCAGGAGTTACCGAGTGGCTCAGCATTGGAGTCAATTCTGCAATGGTGGTTTGCTTTTCGACTCAATAAGATGATTTCTTGTTGGGGCTTTTTACTCTGGTGAGTTCACTTTGAGTACTTTGGATTCAGGGTTTGCTTGTAAGTGACCAGGACAATTGCTTTTAAGGTAAGGGATTCCTGTTTATCTTTGGTTTAAACTTCCCTTTTGAGGGGCACCTGGGTGGCTCAGTCAGTTAAACATCCGACTTCAGCTCAGGTCATGTTCTTATGGTTTGGGGCTCAAGCCCTGCATCAGGCTCAGTGCTGATGGCATGGAGCCTAGAACCTGCTTCGGATTCTGTCTCCTCTCTCTGCCTCTCCCAGGCTTGTGCTTTCTCTCACTCTCCCTCTCTCGAAAATAAATAAGTAAACTTAAAAAACATAAAAAAAAAAAACTTCCCTTTTGAGCTGGAGACCTTTATATCAGACTTCTTACCTGATCTCACCTGGATATCCCACAGTTATTTCAAACTGCAGTTGCCCAAAATAGGATTTATTCTCAGTTTCCAGAAACGAATTTCTCCTTCTGTAGATCCTATCAGGATCAAAGGCACCAGCCTCCAAGCAGTCAGTCTCTTGAGCAGAAGTGTGGACATCACCGTCCGAGCTTCCCTCGTATTGGTGGTGTTATGATACTAGTATTGATAACTTCCTTTTGCTAGGTACTGTGCACCGTGTTTTGCATGCATTAACTTCCTTAGTCATCACCGTAGCTTAGCTGCTGACCAGGATGATGTTGTTATGTCCATTTACAGATGAGCAAACTAGATGCCTCTTTACCCGCAATCCCTCCCCACCACATGGCAGCCTGACTTCTCTTTTAACCATGCAGATGTGCTTATGTCGTTCTCAGAATACAGCCCTCACCCTTGGCCAGGAGTACAGGGCTTTTCATGATCTGGTCACTGAGCACCTATCCATTTCTGGCTGCTCCTATCTGCCGCTTTCCCTGCCCCTACACTAGTCATGCTGGATACTTGCAACCTCTTGAAATATACACATTTTCCCTAGCCTCATTCAATTGTTTATTCATTCTACAAATCCTTTTGGGGAGCCTGCCTTGTGACAGCCCTCTTCTAGGCACCGGTGACATAACTGTGGACAAAACAGACCAAGCTCCTGCCCTCATGGTGCTTAAATTCTAAGGGAGAAATCAGATAGTACACAAGTGACTAGCTAAATACGTGATGTGATATCATAGTCCTGATTGTTGTGCAGAGAAATCAAGCAGGACCAGGGGACAGAATGGTAGGAGAGTTCTGCTTTATGTAGGCTTGCCAAAGGAGGCGTAGCAAAGACCCTGAGATAGGAGCTTGCGTGGAATGGTTGAAGACCATCAAGGAGGCCACTGTGGTTGCAATGGTGAGCTGGGGGAGTGTGGAAGGAAGGGAGGAGGTCTCTAGTATAACAATGTGCCATCATGTAAGGTTGAGGACTTTGGATTTTATTCCAGGTGTGTTCAGAAGCTATTGGAAGTTTGAGATCAGGGAGTGATGGACTCTGATTGACATTTTACAAGGATCATGCCAACAGCTGTGTGACTGGCAAACAAACCACAGTGGGGCCAAAGTGGAAGTGGCGAGACCACATAGGAGACTTTGTCTCTTGTAATGATAGCAGCGGTGTCCATTCTCTACCCCCTTCTTCACTTTTTTCTGGCCACAGCTCTCCAGCTTTCTACACCCATCTCGAGGGTATCTTTATGCAAAAACCTTTCTCAGTTCTCTTCTCCGTCTTCCTGACAGAATTGTCTTGCACTGAATCTCACTGGCAGTAATTTATGTGTACATCTGACTTTCCTAACTGGTCGTGAGCTCCTGTGGGAAGATCTATTCTTATTTTTCCTCATGTTTCTAGCTCCCTAGCTTGGCACCTGACATTTGATAGCACCCAGTGAGGGTTTGATGAATAAATGAATGAATGGAAGGAACAAAGGGACAGCTTGTTTGGCCAACACCAAACATTCAAATGCTTATTTGATTGAACAAAGGGAGGCTTTAAATAATTCACTTCGGTCAAAATAGGCGATGTACCTATAGACCAGCTTTAGAGTATAATGGACAGATGTAAAGGCATCAGATTTCAGAAATCCTTGTGGAAATCTGATTTGTGGCATTACGGAGCAGTCCTTTTGATTACAGTCCCATCTGTTGGAAAAGAGCTTAAGGCTGTTAGCTCTCTTACCAACCTTTGTTCGTGATTTCCATCACCACTCGCAGCATGCTGGAGGACCAGCCCACTTCATTGCCGCCGGTAGCAGCCAAAGAGAACCAGAAATCACACCTTCTTGCTTCAGGTGGTCTAGGACTTTTGTAAAACTCACTTCAGCTTCAGGAGGGTGGAGGACGTGACTGAAGGCTTCTCAGGTTACTCACTTGCCAGATGGCCTTCATTTGGTTTTTGTAGGTCTTTGCTTTGCCTAAACCTGATAGAAGAATTTTTTTTTTACACAAATGACTGAAAGATGATTTATTTGATAAATGAGTTAAATCACAGTAGGATTCCTCTAACTAACAAGGTTCTTTAATGAATTTAAAATGATAGGATCTGTTAAAGAAAGCATTGACATGCAGCTTCCAAGAGTCCTTCCGCAATTAGCCTTGAGCAGTCCTAACTTGGACAGTTCCCATCCCCAAAGCTTGTTGAGCATACCTGCCAGGAACTTCTGTGCGGGCTGTGGGGGGCGCAAAGAACATAAGAGCCTGGTTCTGGCTCTCAGTCTACACCTGCTGTGTCTGAAATGCAGCTCCCACTCATGTGTGGCTACTGAACACTTGAGATGTGGCTAATGCAGCTGAAAAACTGAAATTTTAATTTAATTTCGTTACAATTAATTAAGCATTTCAAACTGATATTTGATTCCCCTCCCAGGGAAGTTCTGAGTGTGTTGGGAACAACTTGGGTATACGGGTTTGCTTTTTCAGTTATAAATTTTGTGAGCTCTTAAATGCAGGTCAGGTACTTCTGATGAAAATTTTAATGTACCGCTGAAGACGTATTTTATACACACTGATTTTGAGGACTGTAGTACAAAAGGATGTAAAATTTCTCATTATTGTTTTTTTTTGTACTGATTACATGTTGAGATAATATTTTGGATATGTCTGGTTAAAATATGTTAAAGTTAATTTCGCTAGTTTATTTTTACTTTAAAAAAATTTTTTTTCAACGTTTATTTATTTTTGGGACAGAGAGAGACAGTGCATGAACGGGGGAGGGGCAGAGAGAGAGGGAGACACAGAATCGGGAAACAGGCTCCAGGCTCTGAGCCATCAGCCCAGAGCCTGACGCGGGGCTCGAACTCCCGGACCTCGAGATCGTGACCTGGCTGAAGTCGGACGCTTAACCGGCTGTGCCACCCAGGCGCCCCGTTTTTTTTTTTTTTTACTTTTTAAATGTGACCGTTAAAAGTTTCTGAACATGATATCATGTGATATTTCTACTGAACGGCACTGGTGGTCTGTGCTGGGGATGCCCACTACCTCTCCACCACACATACTCTGTTCCGTGTGAGACCCTACAACCTGAACAGGACAGCCCAGTACACCAATAACTCTGGTCTGTGATCTTCTGTAATTAGATCACCTTTGAACAACAGGATGGAGAACCAGTGTTACATAATATTTGGTGACTTGTGCGGTCCCTGATGGGGGCTTTGTCTCTGTGGATATAAATAGAACATCAGAAATGCTCTACCACCCCTCCTGGGAACTTCTTCATGCTGGACCAACCAGATTTTTTCAGCTAGGATTTTAAAACACAGACTTGCTATTAAGTTGTTGGACATGGAACTCTAAGGGTCATCAGAGATACCTTCGTGGTAACCCAAAGCCTACCCTGAGAGGGTGAGAGCCTCGCTGAGGACCTCTATGGAGAGTGAGCCCAGAGCCATGAGGGCTGGGAAGAAACACAGTGGGGACCTTGCTGCACCTCCCATGTGGAGTTTTGTGAAATTTCCCTGTTTCTTCACCACCTAAATCTTCCTTGGTTTAACCTAGCTTGAGTGGATTTCTATTCCTTAAAGCTAATGATTGCACACACACACCACACACACACACACGATTAGGGAAACAAGTCAAACATTTGTAAAAATTAAAAAGGGATCAGAATGCACAATCGCTGAAATTAGAAAAGTGAGCATGTGTGTGAAGGCAGAGAGGATGTAGTGTGAGGGATGGACTAGAACAGGGGTCTTCACGGTGTGATGCGGGGACTACCGGGGGATGCTCAAGACCTTTCCAGAGGGTCTTCATAAGGTCAAACTTATTTTCCTAATAATACTAAACCATTATTTGCTTTTCTTGCTCTCATTTTCTCATGAGCGTCCAGTATAGTTTTCCAGAGGCAGCATGATGTGTGATACAGCCACAGATTAAATGTAAAAGCAAATCTAAGAAGCTGGCTATATTCTATTAAGCCACATGTTAAAGAGATACCTAAAAATGTCAAACAGCATCACTCTTCTCACTGGTTTTTTTTTTAATTATGAAAAGTACAGTTTTTTAATTTTGTATTTTTATTTATTTTAAAATTTATATCCAAGTTATTTAGTATATAGTACAAAAATGATTTCAGGAGTAGATTCCAGTGATTCGTCCCCTATGCATAACACCCAGTGCTCATCCCAACAAGTGTCCTCCCTAATGCCCCTTTGCCCATTCAGCCCATCTCCACCCCCCAACCCTCTAGCAACCCTCTGTTTGTTCTCCATATTTAAGAGTCTCTTATGTTTTCATTCCCCTCCCTGTTTTGGTATTATTTTTGCTTCCCTTCCCTTATGTTCATCTGTTTTTTATCTTAAAGTCCTCATATGAATGAAGTCATATGATATTTGTCTTTCTCTGACTGACTAATTTCACTTAGTATAATACCCTCTATTTCCATCCACGTACTTGCAAATGGCAAGATTTCATTCTTTTTGATTGCTGAGTAATACTCCATTGTATATATATACCACATCTTCTTCATCCATTCATCCATCAATGGACATTTGGGCACTTTCCCTACTTTGGTTATTGTTGATAGGGCTGCTATAGACATGGGGGTGCATGTGCTCCTTCAAAACAGCATACCTGCATCCTTTGGATAAATACCGAGTAGTGCAATTGCTGGGTTGTAGGGTAGTTCTATTTTTAATTTTTTGAGGAACCTCCATACTGTTTTCCAGAATGGATGCACCAGTTTGCATTCCCACCAACAGTGCAAAAGAGACCTTCTTTCTCCTCATCCTCGCCAATATCTGTTGTTGCCTGAGTTGTTAATTTTAGCCACTCTGACTGGTGTGAGGTAGTATCTCATTGTGATTTTAATTTGTATTTCCCTGATGATGAGTGATGTTGAACATTTTTTCATGTGTCTGTTAGCCATCTGGATGTCTTCTTTGGAGAAGTGTCTATTCATATCTTTTGCCCATTTCTTCACTGGATTATTTAAGTGCAGTTTTTTTTTTAAATAAAAGTATATTATGTTAACATGTAAAGAGTTTATTATTTTAAAGCTTCTCCATATTAATTGCTAACATGTTACGCATCAGTAGATATAACCCACATAAACAAAAGCACTGTTACTCAGTTACTCAGTTATTGTTGTTTTCAGTAGGTTGCAAGGATATAAGTGGTCCTGAGCAGAAAATAGTAATATAAATCAGCAAAGAGTTCCTGGAGGGAGACCTGGTGTCAAGTTGCTCTGAGGTTTTATTTTCTGTTCATGATGCCTGAGTCTCAAACAAGGGCCAAAGGTGTGATCACACTGGTTCTCAGCCTTGGCATCAACATCAACTTACAGAACTAAACGTAAATACAGATTCCCAGTCCTCTGCCCCTAGTTATTTGTATGATGAGGTCTGAGAAGAGCCCCAGGAATCTGTATTTTTTAAAAAGTGCTTTAAGTATTTCTCTACACAACTTGCCAAGAGGAGCAAAGACCAGACACTATTTAACTGCAAAGAGATGGGCTGCAGATGAGAAGCAAATGAGGGTGCCTGCCCCCCGCCTGACTACTGACCTCTTCCTGGCAGCTCTGTGGGTGGACTGGGAGGGGGTGGTGGTGCGGGAGGGGCTGGTTGTTCAGGTCAGAGGGAGCGACATGCACCAAGGTGACCCGTACTCACTTGGCTGCCTCCCCAGTGGCCTGCCAGCGAGTCCCTGGAGCTGGTGGCATGGGGTGATTCACAGGTTCTCAGGGGCACATCATGAATCCAGGAATCCATCAGAGTTGAGAGTTGGAAGAGATGAGATGTTGCAAACATGAGCTGGTCCTTGTGCCTTGCTTCTAGAGTTTTAGCTCTTTACAAAAAAAAAGGGGGGGGTTTCTCAGGACCAAAAGTGGATTCTTAAGCAGACACTAGCTATATTTTAAGAGGTGGGCTGGACTTTGTTGTTTGTATCATAAATCAGCGTTTTTCCCCATGTGTGTGTGTGTGTGTGTGTGCACGTGCGCCTGCACGCATGTGTTGGTGTTCTTGTTTCCTTAAAGGAGAGGAGACTCCTCACTGCAATATCTTGCAGACACAGTGATTTCTTCTGAGGGTTGAAAGAGTTCTGTATTTACCTCTGGTTCCCCCATTCTACTCACATATACAGAGAAGGCATAGGGAGGGTTGGTGTGGAATTTTCTTTTTATTTCTTCTTACTCTGGGGTTATTTATTAAGGTGGACTTTCAGTTTATTTTGGCTCTCCAGATATTTTCCCATCATTTGCTTTCTTTTGGAAACATACACTGCCCTCCTGGATACAGGGGTACTGTATGCTACAGGCCTGTCTGTTCTGAATATCCTGTCTTTGGGAACAGGGTCACCATGTAGCACAACTGTAGTAACTCCAAATGCCATGCCTGCCGTGGACTTGGATGTGAATGGTGCCCCCTGGTGTTGTGTGATAGGATAGTCATGCCCTGGAAATTAAGTGGTCCTAGTGTGGGGGCATGAGATCATAGGACCAATCAGACTTTATACCTAGAATTAATCTATGGAAATTAGGAGAGAAAAATCTCTCTTTCCACTGGGATTGCTAAACAGGGATGCTGGATCTGGCGATCATCCTCTTGACTGCATATAGGAAGATCATTGTTGGAGAAAGTGATCCAATATGTGCAGCAGGAAACAGATGAAAGATTGGTAAGAAAAGCCTTGATGACATAGTTTGAGCCTCTGGATCCAAATGAACCTGAAGTGAGACCCATTTTTGGACTCATCAACTCCATGAGTCCAAAAATGTACTATTTTTCTCAACCAGGTTCAAGTACTGATTAATAATATGTTCTCATAGACAAGTGGGTATGTGCAGCCTGGATGGGATGTGGATGTCGAGAGAAAAAGAAAAAAAACCAACATAGCTGAACATTCATACATGTTAACTATCTCACATTCTCTTTAAGAAACTTTAAGAGGTTCTTTAAAGAGCATGACAGACTGGTTCCTTCTGATTTTGTTGGCTTTAGAGA
This sequence comes from Felis catus, assembly GCF_018350175.1. Taxonomy (NCBI): domain Eukaryota; kingdom Metazoa; phylum Chordata; class Mammalia; order Carnivora; family Felidae; genus Felis; species Felis catus. The sequence goes on from NC_058377.1 coordinate 90,279,362, forward strand.
AGAGATTTCATACAGAAATAATATTGATGATAAAGGAAAATAAAGCATGGTCATCATTTGAAAGCATGATAAGAACATTTGTAAAACACTTTAAACCTTTGTTTTTGGGAAAAAATGTCAGTTTCTAAATCTATCTCCCATTTTTTGTGTATGATCACATATAAATATATATGACTTGTAAAAATGTCAGCACCTGGTAAAACACCTTCTGTAACTTGTTGGTTTCATTTAATTTATCTCATTGCTTTTCATGTTTTAAAGCATTGATATGCTGATGATTGTCTCATGAATTTTGCTGTCATTTTAATTTCTTTACTTCAATTATCTATTGTTATGCTTTGTCTAGTACTTAGGTTAATTTATGAAGCATAATAACAATTTTTTGGTAATCTACTTTGTAGATATTTTCTCCTAAAATTTCGCTTCCCTTTTAATAACATTTCATGTTTTGTCTTGGGAGTGCCTTCCTTATTTTCTACCGATTTTTCTTTATTTTTTAAATTTTTTAATGTTTATTTTTGAGAGAGAAAGACAGAACATGAGTGGGGGAGAGGCAGAGAGAGAGCAAGAGAGGGAGACACAGAATCTGAAGCAGGCTTCAGGCTCTGAGCTGTCAGCACTGAGCCTGACACGAGGCTCGAACCCACAAACCCCGACATCATGACCTGAGCTGAAGTCGGACACTTAACTGACTGAGCCACCCAGGCGCTTCTACTGATTTTTCTAATAAAAACATAATGTAGCTCATTGTAAAGCAGTGGAATGATATATGTGGCACATTCACCTCTACTTGATGGTCTAGATCAGCACTGCCCAGGGACTAACCACATATGGCTGTTGAGCTGTACCACTGAGAAAATAGCTAATTTTATTCAATTTAAATAGCCACTCATGGTTAATGGCCACTGTATTTTTATATTATTCTATTTTGCCTTCTGGATTAACTGGGAAACAGTTTCTTATTAAGCCTGAGAAGAAATAGATAAGACAGAGGAGCAAGGTCAGAGCAGGACGCGCAGGGAGTGTAAGGAAACCCTGGTCCCAGGCCAGACTCCTCACCCTATCCCTTCTCGCTGAAACGGAATTACATCCTCTCATGGAGGTTGGGGCACATACATATTTTGGTGTCAGAGAGGCTTGGCTTAAGAGCTGGTTTCACTAGGAAGTAGAATCATGGGGTCGCAAATTTACTTCTTGTGATCCACTGTCCAGTGACCTCGTTGCTCTTTTACTTTTCCATGGTTTAATAGTGGACTGCCCTCTTCCTAGATTGAGAGGGATGTTAAAATGCACTTTGGCCCCATCCCTTCTCTCTGATGCCATAAGACAAATCCTTAATGGGCTTTTTGGGGGAACGCGCTGGCGTCTACCTGGACAGTGACTGTTGAAATGCAGTTGGTTTCTCTGGCTTAGTGAGGGATTGGAGGGGACATACTTCCTCCTTGCGCCCTTGTGTCATCAGGGCCATTAGAAGTCTTGATTTGTAACGTATTATCATATTGGAGTCTTGAAGGAACTATGTGAGATAAACGGCAAAGTTATTATGGTATGAATTTTGTTATTCCCATTTTTTCAGGTGAGAAAATATCTAGAAGCTACATGGTGAGTCAGTGGAAGAGCTGAGCCTAGAAGCTGGCCCCACTCGCTCTACCATATCATGGATGAATTCCCACCACATCATGTGGCCACATGCTGTGCATGTGTACACCATTCTATCTCTCTTATTGCTGAGGCTCCTGTGTGTGTGTGTGTGTGTGTGTGTGTGTGTGTGTGTGTGTGTGTATTTGGGGAGAATGCAAAGTAGTGGATGAAGGCTGGGTTTGGAGCTATAAAATGAGTGATCAATATAATGAATGAAATTGGGATTATGACATATAAAGCCCTCATCAATTCAGCCTAAATCAGTATAAAAACAAATGAAATATTCAAGACCATTTTAGTTCTAGTAGTCAAAACACTCATTCCAGCAGATTCAAAATGTCTACCCTGGTTGTTGTTGTTTCTGGAGTCTCATTTCCCTGTTAGCACTAGGCTGTGAGGCGATGATGTACTTCTATGAAGGGATCAGTGTGTCTATTCAGCAATCACAGAAGCTAAGAAATGGGAAAGTGAGTGAGTTTTTGTCTTAAGTACCAACTCTAATTGATTCGCAGTGGCTTTTTGGAGAACTGGATTGCATTGAGGACTTGAAGGGGCTTTGGGGCTCACAAGGGCAGTATGCCATTTACTGATTAGTGAATTCTGCCTTGAGACTAGATTATGGCATCTATTAGGGCAGGGATTTGTTTATGTCTGTTGCATTTACTGTTAGGTCCCTACACACAGCACATGAATATTCGTCCTTTAGGAACCGTCATTGGAAGAGAGGAAATGATGGCATGAAAGTCAAGTACCTGCCATTCCTGGTAAAGAGATCGAAGCAGAATGAGAAACCCTAGGAAGCCCTCAGCACAGCCTCAGCTGGGCACTGGGTCCACTTCCTGTCCTTAGCAAGTTGCTTCTCAATCCCTACCTTGTTCTTCCAAGCCACAGGTAGCTGTACACGTGATATTGCAAAATGTTTCAAGTGTTAGTCCTCCCGGGACTCTGGTGCTTTGAATATTGATGCTGTCAGTTTGGCGCTGCTCACTTGCTTATTTCCTGGCCCCGGGTTCTCTCTTTACTCTGTGGACTTCTTTGCTGCTCTGGGTCTTTAAAGTTCTATTGCCAACACTCTTGTCTGCTTACCTTGCTCTAACTTACAGCCAGGCCTGACCACACCTAGCTAGAAAAGACAATAACTGGGGCGCCTGGGTGGCGCAGTCGGTTAAGCGTCCGACTTCAGCCAGGTCACGATCTCGCGGTCTGTGAGTTCGAGCCCCGCGTCGGGCTCTGGGCTGATGGCTCAGAGCCTGGAGCCTGTTTCCCGAATCTGTGTCTCCCTCTCTCTCTGCCCCTCCCCTGTTCATGCTCTGTCTCTCTCTGTCCCAAAAATAAATAAACGTTGAAAAAAAAAATTAAAAAAAAAAGAAAAGACAATAACTATTTCTTTAATGAATGCTTATTGTTTTCTAGCAGAAAACATAGAATGTTACATAGAAAACATTCTATTTTGTATGTAATATCGCATTTAATCCTCACAAGAGCCTAATGGGATAAATACTTAGTATTTGCTGGGGAGGAAGTAGAAGCATGTAGATGTTAACTTGCTTAAGGTCACACAGTAAGTGGCAGAACTGAGATTCAAATTCAGGACAGCCTGACCTCAAAATCCATGTGCTTGACTGTTATAGGATACTGGTTGTGGGTTCACACTGAACTGCTTGGTCCTGACACATGGATGTACTCGGACCTCTAAGGAAATTATGGATGCCCCTTGGAACCATCCTAAACTACCCCAGCTCCTAGTAGGTGGTACATTTTGTCGTAACTGACACTTCCCATCCTAACCACATGCAGAAGCCAGCCAGGTCAGCTCCGTGCAGGCCCCTGGATTTCATGCATGTTCTAGAAACACATCTACTCAAACAACAGGCATCTCTGGCTCCCCAACCCTCCTAGCGGAAGTCCAGAAGTCCGGTACTTGTAGCCTCTTCTAACTGCACAGTGTACCCGAGGGCGCCATTTTGCCTTTCAGCAACTCTAATTAAAATTCCTAATTGTTGCCGGTGCTTTCCTTCAGGAAGCCCATTAAAGAATTTTTGCACCATCGCCTGTGGAAATGCATTATAGTTCTCACCAACTTTGACTAGTAGCAAGTTCCTCTTTAGTGCCAATCAAGATTTCTCTGGATTCATTTTGGTCCAGTTCCCCCTCACATCACTTTGCTAAGAGAAGGAAAACTACTGACCTTTGTCCCCCTCTCATCCTTTATGATGAGGGAACATAAGACAGGCTGAGGGCAAAGCACAAACTAACTCCCCCCTCAGGTGGGATATGTGTGACATTACTCAGGCACTCCTGGCTGCCCAAGAACAAAGGAAAGGAAAAAAACCAATGGTTGTCTGATAGAGATCACTGTCAGGCAGTACAGGAGTCTCCATCAATTTACAAATGTCTTAGTAAATTACAAGAAAAGGCAATCTTATCAAAAGCCTGATCTCCAGAAACCTATAGACTCCGTTTCCTGGAGCCTTAACATCACCCTCCCTTCCACAGTGATAGGGGAAACAAAGACAAGAAGGAAATGGTAAATAAGAGTAAAATTTCCTTATAACCTACAGACCATTGACAAGTACTTGAGGCAAATTCAGAGTGTAACATTCCTCCAAAAAATGCCCAACTATCTTGTCTTAATGTTAATACCTTACTATCAGGGTAAACAACCTTAGCTTGACAATAGCTAGGCCTCCAGCATCTTGTGAGTCCTCCTTAGCATATGAAAGTCCTGTTAGAAACTTCCCTTTTGCCTTTACCTCCCAGTGCAGCTCTTTCCGTTCACAGGTCCTTCCCTGTGCTTTAATAAAATCACCTTTTTGCACCAAAGACGTGTTCAATAATTCTTTCTTGGCTGTCAGCTCTGAACCCCCACCATTCCAAAACTGCATCACTTTATATAGTTGAAGATCTGAGCTTTCTCTCCTTTCCTGAATTTGGAAAATAATGATAATTCTTCCTTTTTTTTTTCTTTTGTTAGCCTTTTTGTCTGGAGTGATGTATTACTTTTCCATGATTGCCATCACAAATTAACATTATTTAAAGATGTTATTTTAATAACATTTATTTAAAAATAAAAGAAACATTTATTTTAAAAATAAATTTGCTGTCTTACTGTTCTGCAGATCACAAGTCTGAAATCAGTCTTACTGAGCTGATGTCAAGGGTGTTCCCTCTGGAAGTTCTGAGAAGGAGCACATGTTTCCAGGCCCTTTTCAGCTTCTAGGAGTCACTTGTGGCCCTCTCTCCATCTTCAGAGCACATTCCTGCCATCTCTGCATCCAGCATCACTTTGTTTCTTCCTGTAACTGGGACCCGTCCTGTGTCCCTCTTACAAGGACTCCTGTGATTATTTTGGGCTCTTCCAGATCATCTAGGAAAATCTCTCCCTCTCAAAATCCTTACTCACTTCTGCGGCATTCCTTTTGCTGGATAAGGTAAGGCTTATGCCTTCTGAGAATTAGGATGTGGGCATATTGGTGGTGGTGGTAGGGTCGTTGTTCAGCCTACGACAAATTAACATGTCCCAACTGAAAGAGGCTTCTTTTTCTGCTGAATAGCTCATGGTATTTCTGTTCTGCCAGGCAGGTCAATTTTTGCTGATTACCTTACTCTTCAGAAAATAATGTTCCTGCAAAATTAATGCATAGTCAGTGTAGAAAGTTTAGAAAGTAGAGATAATTAAGACGACAAAAACAAACATGCATTTGATACTACCACCCAATACTACCTACATTTTTTGGACGAATCTATTCATTCACATGAAGGAAATTCTAGAAGTCACTAATACTCCCTGAAAGTTTTCAGAAGTTCTCATTTTCCTCAGTGGCATCCTGATCCTTAGATCCTGTAAAGATGATCTCATCTCATTATTCTGTGTTAAAGATGAGGTGTGGCATGGTCAGCAACAGTAAATGACTCATTCAAGGCCTCATAATCAGTAAGTGAAGAACTAGTTTAGGAATTAGATTCCCTAGTTCCCAGTTCATTGTTCCTTATCTTCACCATGCTAATTGTTTCCCCAAGGGGAGTTATTTATTGTTAATTAATGAATTCACTTATCATTTATTTAGTAAACAATAATAAATGCCTCTTCTGCACGGGTAATTTTGCTTTGTTTTGGGAATAAGATGGATATCATAGTTTCTGTATTCACAGACATTAGAGTCTATTGGGAAACAGACGTGTAAGCAAAATATTAAGACTGTGGTGTGGTAAATGCAACAGTGGGAGCATGTGCAAGGTACAAAGGTGTTCCTACAGATGGAATGATTACTTTTTGTTAGAAACCAGGGAAGGATTCTTGGAGGAAAGACATCTGAGCTGGGCATTCATCAGGAAGAGGAGGTACTCCCAGCAGCAGATAGTATATGCCGAAGCCTGGACGGAGGAAAACTAACATAAGTTAGGGGAAACTGTGTGATGTCTGTCATCTCTGGAATGTAGGTCTTGAGGGTTGAAGATGAGATTGTCAGGATAGTGGAGAAGATTGAGGTTCCAGTAGTTTTTTGTTTAATTGCTCTGCAATTCTATTTCCCATTTTCTGGCTCTTGGTGAATGTCCAATTCCGTGAGGCTCTGTCAGTAATGATGTCCTGCCTCCCTCTACCACAGTGGTTGGTTTAGGGAGGGGCGCATGGCAGGGGCAGGGCCAACTGAGGTCTTCTCTGAGATTAATGTGTGTTCACTGAGTAAGAGAGACTTCTTTCCTCTGTAGCAGATGAGCTGGAAAGGAGGTGGGTCTTTGGCTACAGACCATATTTATGTGTTTTTGAACCTCCCTGTGGGGTAAAGACAAGTAGAGTGTGAGGTGGATGGAGACAGAATCCGGTAATGTTGTTGGATCCCGCCCTCCTGAAGATTCATTTGTGGAGTTCCCAGTCATATAAGCCAAAACCTTCTTTGGGCTTAAAATGTGAGCTTTAGGTTTCCGTGAGTTAATAACGAAGACTGATCAGACCAGGAACGTTGACTCTACTCAATAGGTGAGGGACAGCCAGGATGGATTTTCAGAGGAAAACTGAGGGCTATGACACCCAATGTCTTCAGTTTCTTGGTGAGTAAGAAGGTGGGAACATGCTGAGAGTGCAGGGGCCAGGTTGGGTAGGATGCCATCTGTTTGGAACAATTAATCAGGACCCTGGAGTGGAGGCTGCCCAGTGTTTGATGGTCACTGTTGAACAATAGATTAATGTGATGGGTAGATTTTTTGTGAAAGTTGTGAACAAAATTCATTTAAATTGGGGTTTGAGGTGACAATTCTAGATCTACTCCTAAAATAAATTGCATTTTTAAAACATTTTTACTTTAAAAATATTTTTAGTTTCTACTGACTCATGGTAGCAAAGCATACGTAGTGGTTAACAATCTTGGTATTTTGAACCCAGATGGACCTGGATACAGATGATGTTTCTGTTACCTACTTGCTGTATGACCAAGGGAAGGTTTCTTGGCCCCACTGAGCCTCAGTTTCCTAAAGTATAAAATGGGATAATAATAGCAACTACTCACATTGAGAAAGGATATTTTAGGTTGCATGAAACTGAAAAATTCATATCAAGTCATTTAAACAGTAAATTCCAAGAGTTAACATAACTTCAGGTAAGGCTTGATCTAGCATCTCAAACCCCTTGTTTTCTCACTCTTTATTTCTTGGCTTTATTTCTTCAACAATGGCTGTCATCTTGGAAGTATATTTTCTTATGTGTCCAAAATGTCTGACAGCACATAATGGGGCCACATGCTGTACGTTCAAGTCCTATGGGGTAGAAGGAGACCATATCTCCACATCTCTGGCAGATTTCCTGAGGTTTCTTCAGATTGTACTGCTCAGGTCTTATCTGCCCCTGAAGCAGTCACTGTGGTGAGAGGCAGGAGGCGTAGACTGACCAATGAGCCAATCAAGATCCACTTCTAGAGCTGAGGCTGAGGCCACAAAACCATTTGGGGGAAGATAGGGAGGCAGTATGGTTTCTCCTGGGCTGTTAGGAACACTGTTACCAGGAGGCAGTTCTTATTTTTCTATCTCTCTATCTCTCAAGTATTATATATTTCTTATTGGTTCAGAGGTGGACAGGACCTGAATAGTACAGTCAGAAAAAGTCTGAGACATTACATATACCCCCCACTCGCATGGTGTAAGAAGTAGAAAGTACAGACTACAGATAAGCAAAGTGAGCACCCATGACAGCATTACTCTCATAAAGTTTTATTTCTTATTTTTTTATTTTGAGAGAGAGAGAGCAAGGGAGCTGGGGGAAGGACAGAGAGGGAGGGAGAGAGAGAGTCCCAAGCAGGCTCTGTGCTGTTAGTGCAGAGCCCAACATGGGGCTTGAACTCACAAACTATGAGATCATGACCTGAGCTGAAGCCAAGAGTCAGACATTTAACCAGCTGAGCCACCCAGGTGCTCCCAGCACTACTGTCATAGAAGGGAGTTGGGCTCAGGACAGCTTTTATGCTGACAGGAAACTGCAGCCTTTGGGGGGATGGGGACTTGCCAGAAGTTCGCATGGTGGCGGGACAGGAGCCAGACCCCAGTCCCCTTGGACTCCAGCCCACCCATCTTTCCCCTAGATTGCCCTGCTCTCATTAGCTGTCCTGTCTTCTCCAGGTGCCTCTGTAGAGCTGGACTTGGCAGGAAAACTGACAATGATATGTGGCCCTGGGAGTCCCTGAGAAGGGTACTTTAGAGCTGCTGTGAACACACAGGTTAAAGGGAGCAGCTACATCTGGAAGCCTGTGGAAGCGTCTATCTGAGGAAGTGCTGTCTGTCACTCTGTCCCTGTGTGTGCCCTTTTTGTTGTCGTACTCTGCCTCAAACCTGTCATAATATGGGAAGCTGCCAATTAGGGAGGCCACTCCAGCTGTTCTGTTCCATGCCCACTTTGGAGCGCTCCCCTCCCTCTTCCCCCAAATGTTTCCATTAGGGAGGGAAGGGTCCCCATTGTAAGATTGCTCCCTGATGGCAGCAGGGCACAGAACAGCCAAACTTCTGTCAGAAAGCTGAAATCGGTTATTGCTGACAACAGTAATAATGGTGTCTGGAACATGACCTAGTTTATTGCTCAGCACCTGGTCTGAGTTGATAAATTCCTTTTGAGAGACTGACTGGTCATGTTGGCATCTGGAGGGAAAACTAGCAGTAGGAGGGTGGTAGGTACAACTTCGGGGGAGAGGAAACGAGGTGGAAGAGAGGGAGGGATGGAGAGAGAGGGGATGAAAGGGAGAGGGGGAGAGATGGGGAAGGGGAGGGAGAGGGGCAGAGAGGGAGAGGAGTGAGCACAGTTATGCTTATTTATTCCCAGCGCTCCTTATTACCAGTAGTAATTGCTACCATTCATTAAGTGACAGACACTGAGATGTGTGTTTTTGTTTTGTTTTTTTAATATTTATTTATTTTTGAGAGAGAGAGAGCAAGAGTGAGCACAAGCGGGGGAGGGGCAGAGAGAGAAGGAGACACAGAATCCGAAGCAGGCTTCAGGGTCTGAGCTGTAGGCAGAGCCCTACGCAGGGCTCGAACCCACAAGCTGTGTGATCATGACCTAAGCTGAAGTCAGAGGCTCAACCAGCTGAACCACCTAGGCGCCCCTGGGATATGTGTTTCAAACACATTTATTCTAGCCTTCCCCATAACTGTCCAAAATAAGTATGATTATCCCTGTTCCAGTGATTAGAAAACCAGGACCCAGAGAAGTTAGGTAGTTCGCCCAAGGTCACATAGCTCAGTAAATGGAGATGCCCAGTTCAGACCCAGTTCTGATTGATTTCAGAGCCCAAGCTCTTTACATATTGTGGTGTTTCTGGTTTATCATACTAAGCTCGTGTCTTCTAGATCTCTTTCATGAAAGGGCTACTAAAATGATTTCACACATACTACCTGGTAGTGGGCTTAAATTCTCATTTGGATTAGTTTTGGAGACATGGAACTTCCTAAGGAACCTGGAGACGCTGAGGGGAAGGGTTGTGTGCACACGCTTGTGTGTGAATCTTAATTGTGCCCACTGTGGGATCAACCTTTATCTGTAATAATATTTTATTCATTGTGGCCCTACATCTCTGCTGGCAGCCTAGCATAATCTTGAGGCAATAGGGTAGAAAGTGACTAATGAGAATAATTTCTTGATCGATGGGGCTCTTCCTTCCAGATTTAAAAGGGCCGTGTTAAAGTGATAGAATCTCATTTTCACACTGTATCTTCAATATCTAGCTATAAAAACCCTAAAAAGAAAATAAAACATTCCAGGTTCTTGGAGGACGGCCTCCGGAGCTGGGCATTGTTTTCTGCCCAGGGAACTCTCAGCCAGGCTGAGCCCGCAGAGCTCAAGGCCACAGCTGCTCACAAAATCCACTGTCAGATCTGTATCAGATGTAGGTCTTGGTGGCGGTTGTCAAGTGCCTCACCCTGCCTTTCTTTCTCCTGTGCTCTCATCTTTTGCTTGCACACATCTCTGTCACTAGCAAATCACCAGTTAGTCATTAAGCTCCTAGCACGTGCCCACTATTGTGTCTCTCTCTCCCTCCTCTTTGCCAATAGCTAAGCTCAGCCTTAGGCTTCCTACAGTGGAAGGACAGTGCATCGATGTGCCTGGAAGCGGCGGTCACCTTTGGGAGATAATTTGAGGCACTGATGAAAACTTACTGCCTTTAAATTTATTTTTCCCTTCATCAGGCATCATGCCCAAATGTTCACCCTTAGCCATTTATTTCTTTTAACTTTGAAGAACTTTAATATTTGGGGAATTTTTACAAAATTTAAGGAGTAACACCTAAGGGACTATCAGTCATAATTCTTGAGAATTCCCTAAGCTCTCGGGAGTGGGATAAAGATCAAGGTGTCTGGACACAGACAGTTACAGGCGGGCATCAGGAGGGGGACTAAGGGAGAGAGAAGGGCACAAAAGACCATATCTGCATCTCAATTTCTAGAGTGGTAGCTGTCAATGGAGGAAAGTTCTAGAAAGGACTAAGGATCCTGTGATATAGACATTGAAAGACTATATGGCAAAATAGTCCTTTGGTCAGGAAAGGGTGATGCTTCTTTACAAAGAGAGTCACAATTTTATATCCCTGTTAGAGTAGTGTTTGAAAAATGCCAACTGAACACATCCTACATCCACCTTTCTCTACCTGAATGGAGCTGGGAGCAGGGCATCCACAGGGCTGGGCTGTCAACCTGATGCAAAGGCAGGAAATGATCTCTTTCACAGAGTATGTGAAGATTAAAGGAAGGGAAGGATGAGGCCTGTGGCTCTAGAAGAGTGTGCTGTGATCTCACCATCCAGGAGATCCTTGACCTTGTTTTGTGTGTGTGTGTGTGTGTGTGTGTGTGTGTGTGTGTTTTGGTGTCTCTGAAAGGCTTGCCACATGGTAGGAGTTCAGTAAGGGTTTTTTGAGCACAGTGAGCAAATGACAGGCTAGGAAAGCAATTAAGGAGTAGAGTATCATTTAGCATTCAAGGTCATGGTTTAAGGGTAGCATCTATTTTTTTTGAGGTCTAATTGGCATACATTATATTAGTTTCAGGTGTGTAACCTACTGATTTGATATTTGTATGTATTGTAAAATGATCTCTTTAATAGGTCCAGTTAACAACCATCAGCATCATACTTGCAAAATGTTTTTTTTCTTGGGAGAACTTTCAAAATCTGCTCTCCTAGCATCTTTCAAATATGCAGTAATAGTATTATTAGCTATAGTCATCATCCTGTACATTGCCATCTTCATGACTTACTTGTTTTATAGTCTGGACAATTATTGATCAGGATATTTTTCTTGTAAAATAAATCCTTCAGCAAGATTCTTAAATATATGTATGGTTATTAGGGCATTCCATCATTTCTCTTGTCTGTCCATGCCACTTGTCTGTCTATGCCACCATCTGTGCATCCATGGTTCCATGTGTATGTGTTTCCATCCATCTGATGCTTACTGAGTGCTTGCTCTTTGCCACATTACTTTTAGAAGCTGTGTCTAGATTTTTTTCTGAATCAGCAGCTTCTTAAGTAAAATGCTTTGTTGCCAGGTTGACAGTATGTGTAATAGATCCATCCATTTGTTTCTTTTTTTTTTTTTAAATGTTTATTTATTTTGAGAGAGGCTGTGAGCAGGAGTAGGAGCAGAGAGAGGAGAGAAAGAGAATCCCAAGCAGGCTCTGCTCTGTCATTGCAGAGCCTGACATGGGGCTTGATCCCTTGAACTGTGAGAACATGACCTGAGCCAAAATCAAGAGTCGGACGCTCAACTGACTGAGCCACCCAGGCGCCTCCCATCCATATTTTCAGCATATATTACTTGAATACCTGTTGTGTGCCAGGTGACGGGGATACAGTGGTGAGCAAAACTAGATAGACATATCCTGTCCTTAGGTAGCTTATGGTCTGGTGAGAGTAGCATTAAATAGTAACTCCAACATAAAATTATAATTGTGATAAGTGCCTCAGAGTGCAAGTTCATGGGCTGTAAGAAAGGACACTGGGGAACTTGACCTAGTCTGGGAGCTTAGGGGCAGTTTCTCTGAGACAGGAATAAAGGAGCTGAGATACAGAGTAGGAAGAGCTGAGGGTATGTGCTGCACGTGGAGGGGACAGCACGTGTCATGGCAGGAGTGTATTAGTTTCTTATGGCTCTTATGGCCACAAGCTCGGTGGCTTCAGACAATACACATTTCTTATCTACAGTTCTGGTTGTAAGGAGTATAAATGGATCTCATGGGGCTAATGTCCACGTGCCGGTGGGGCTGTGTTCCTTCTGGAGCTCTAGCTCCTTGTCTTTTCCACTTCCCAGAGGCTGCCTGCATTTCCTGGCTCGTGGCCCACCCTTGCGTCGCTCCAGTCTCTGCTTGTTATCCCGGCTTGTCACATCTCTGAATTCTGATCCTCCTGCTTCCCTTTGTGAGTACGTTGGGCGCACCCGGATAATCTAGAGTACCCTCGCCATCTCAAGGTCCTTAACTTAATTACATCTAAAAGTTGCTTTCGGCCTGTGAGGCAATATATGCACAGATTTCAGGGATTAGGGTGTGGACATCCTTGGGGGTGGGGATTATTCTACTAAAGGACGTATGGTGATATTTTGAGAGACTGAGGGGCGCCCACGTGGCTGGAACACTAAGGACCAAGGCAAGTGAAGCAGGAGTGTTTTGCAGTGGAGCAAATGGGCATTTGTCAAGTTTGTAATTATTCATGCTCTTTGGTCATCTTTCCTACAGTTAGGGAACTTCCCATATCAGGCACTCCACCTTCCTGCAGGAGACACCAGAATTCCCGTTTTCTCAACTTCCCACGCAGCTGGGACACCGCCATATTCTAAGCTCCAGTAATCAGGGGCACCACCCCAGTGTGAATTCTTATCGGGGGATAGCAGGGTGAGGTAGCAGATGCTATGCAGAATCCGTTCTCTGGTGAGTGTGGTCGCAGTGTCAGTCGCCTTCAGGAGCAGCAGTGGAGGAAGTTCTGGAGTCCACGGCTCAGCAAGGGAGGGATGCCCTGGGCAGTCTTTGTGTGAGGGGTGATGTCAGGGAAGGCTTCAAGGGGCAGCCTGGTGACTTGGTTGTTCTTTGTGGCCCTGGAGCCTCCTCATTGTCTCTCCCAGAAGTTCTTTGAGTTATTGAATAGTCTCCATACGTTCATTTCTTAGTCCACTTAGAGTGGGTCTCTCATGAGCAGCTAAGACTCCTCAGCTGCCTCAGTGATAGCCAGACTCTAGGAGGTTCTGAAAGTTTGGTAAAGACTTTGATCTTTACGGTAAAGATGGTAGGAAGCCATATAAATGTTTAAATTAGAAGCTTTGAGGGAGAGTGACATACTCAAATCCAACCAAGTGCGTTCAGTTTTTGAAAAGAGACCACTGAAAACCGGACCACTCTAATATATCCTAGACTGATAATACCTAACAGGCACGGTGACTCAAGAGCAGCCCATATGTTCTATACCACGTTGGTAAGTTGTGGTTGGTGGGAGTATCGACTTTGATAGAAAAGAAGCACAGATTTGGAGTTAGGTGGAGGTAATGCATGGGTTTCTATGTCTATCCCCAACATTTTAAACACCAGTTTGAACATTTAACATAACACGCAACAATGATTATATTCCTACAGCATACTGCAGAGTGAGGAGGACTACTCACAGCTGGAGGCTACTGGCCTGGGGTCTGCAGCTTCCCCAGGTACCAACCAGTGTGGAGGGGGGGGGCCATCACCATCCAGAAACACCCATAAGTTGTTAGGAGACAGTGTGCCCTGGCGGTAGGGTCAGGAAGCGCTGGGTTGGTGGGCAGGGGGTGGATTTTAACCATTTGACGGCTGCTGTCTTGTTTGTACCATTTCTCTCTTACATGCCTTCGTGGTCTCAGTCCCCCCTCCGTGGCCTCACTGTCGCCACGCTGAGTGTGTCTGTTCTAAACACAATGTGCTGCTTTCAACATGTGCAGTGTCTGAGGTCCGATGGGCTGTTTTTGAAGTGGCCCATGCTGGACCTAGCCTTTCATCAGTGATCAGGTTGTAGAAGCTGTATCATGTCTCTGCCGCCTTTTTGCCGTTCCTCTGTTCCACAAGTTCTATCTGGGGGGCATAATTCTCTGTTTATGAAAGACCACGGTTCAGTCATCTTTCAATTAAACTTAATAAGAAAAACAGACCTCAGATTCCACTCGGAGGGAAAGGGCATTTGAATCTGGAGAGGCTAGAGGCTCAGGGAAACAGTTGGTTTGAATAAGGTCACAGATTAATTAGAATTGGGCTTAATTAAAGCTGCGTGAGCATCTGGACAACTTTGCCAACAAAGGGGATCATCTGGGTATCTTTGAAGGGTCTCATTCTCTGCTGGGTGCTCGTTCTCTGGTTGGGGCCTTGGTTCCAGCCGCTGTGAGAGACTCCTGTGCCCGAAAGCCTTTCCAAGTCAATTATACAGGCTTCTCTATGGCTGGTTAGTTCAGTTAGAGTGCTGTTCTAATGCAGTGAAGGCTTAATCCCCATGTGGGCCCTCAGTTTTAGTCTGGTCTGCATCCCTGACTGTGTATTTCTTCCTGTGGGGAGAGAGCACGCTGTGTGGGCATGCAGTGGATGGAGGCGTGAGGACTCCTGTCCCAACCATCTGTCTCCTTTCTGCCATTTGAAGCAGGCATGGCTTCATGTTCCATGTGAGTTACAGAGGTGCTCAGATAGTGTGTCCCTGTAGGGAACTGGATGCTAGACACTTGTGAATGAATTTGACTCTGATGAGAACATCACGGGGCATGCTGCCAGGGTAGCCACACTCATCATTTTCTTCTTCAAATCCCTTTCTATGCCTGGCTGCCATTTGGAAAGTAGCTGATGAACTAATGCATACTAAGTTGGCAATGACCAAACATGGCTTAAAGTGTGATTTGTATTAGAAACACTTATATTTTTGATAAGAACAATGCATTTCTCCCCATAAATCAGCCGTTTTAAACCATTTTGGGGGTGTACTTCAGGTTGGGTGGCTAACCATCCCGGTTTGTAGAGGTTTCCACTATGTGGGATTTTTCTTATTAACACACCCCAAGTCCTGGGTAAATTGGGGTGAGTTGGTCACCCTAATCTAGGGTATCTAGGAAAAGTGAGTGTGTGAGGCAGGGAGGGTCACTGAACACAGTTTGGGGTCCTTGACTAAGTTTCAGTCAGAAAAGTAACAATTTTTATATGTTTTATATTTTGAAGTTGTGGGTAATATTCCCCCTGAAAGGCGTTTGACAAACCATGCTGTCAAAGAATATGGGTCAAAAGGAGTCTACAAGCGACAAGAGCAGGGAGGATGTCTGGGAGCAGAGAGATTCTGAAGTTCCCTACTTTTCACCAAGAAATCATCGCTACTCTGCTGACATGAAATGCAGGGTTTGGCCTTAGTCACAGCAAAGGAAGGAGGGTTTACTGGAGTTACCTTGTGTGCAGAATCAAAGGGAAGGGGCTCTTCTGGCAACAGGATCATATTTGACTTAATAGTTTGTGGTTTTTTTCCCTGTATCTCCCCCTTTCATTCCCCACCGAAGCTGGAATCCAAGTGCTAAGTTTTCTTACCTCAGGAGAGGTTGTATCAAGGTGAAAAGCAGTAGCTGCCTACAATGCACTTTTCTTCCAGGCTTTTGTTTTCCGTAAGTCTCATCTGGTTGATGCAATTATATTAAGTATCTCTGAATACGATGGAGGGGAGTAGAGGGGAGA
Organism: Felis catus; assembly: GCF_018350175.1. NCBI lineage: Eukaryota > Metazoa > Chordata > Mammalia > Carnivora > Felidae > Felis > Felis catus. The sequence goes on from NC_058377.1 coordinate 90,295,178, forward strand.
ATTCTGTAAACTTTAGGAGATGAGAGACTGAAGGTCTTTGAATATCAAGGCTCTAAGAGATGGTAAGACCTCAGAAGACAATAGCTCTTTGTGCACATGAGAACTTGGATCCAAGTTATATATACGTATATATTTGGTCTCAAATGGAGTATGAAAGGATGAGCCGCCCTTCCTCTGGAAGCTATTAGGACACTTGGCTGGTTTTTGTCAGTCACCACAAAAGCCCAGTTTGCCAGGTCAGCCATTGTCACTGTGACCCTTAAATATCATATAATTCAGACCCACCCTACGCACTTCCCTGCCCTTTCAATCCCTCCCTTTTGCTATGCTTTTGGAACCCTCAGATTATCATTAGCTAATGCCTCTGTATCCTCAACATCTTTGAGTGCTGTATTTTTACCCTAAGAGAAACAAGCTGTCTGTCCCCTGATGATATCGCTTACTCGACAGACTTCTTATGTGAAGCTTATACCCCTCGTAAATCAGAGCCTGGAAGTAGAGAATGTGCCCTTCATATTTCCTTCTGCTGTTTCCAAACTGTTTCTTCCCTATCTTAAAAAAGAAAATCTCCTCCTTCCAGTTTTAAAATAGAAGTATCTCCCCTTTCTACTTTTGCATTTTAGAAAAAAGGAGAATAAGAAACAACATTCAAATTCCATCTTAAAGCACGCCAGGAGACATTTGTAACTCTGAACCATAGTATTTGAGGAAGGGTATCAAAAGCAGTAAAAGGCAAATAGTGGTTCTTCCGTCAAGAGAGGATGTTTTTGGTTGCTGATCTAAGATAGGGTTATCAAGTCAGTAACATATCCTTAGGGACAAAGCTTTGTTATTTAGTTAGGATAAGTTCGAGTGCATCTAACAGACTGTCTATAATAAAAGAAGTTTGTATCTCTTTCACGTAAGAGAAATCTAGGGGTGCCTGGGTGGTTCAGTCGGTTAAGTGTCTGACTTCAGCTCAGGTTATGATCTCACCATTCCTGAGTTCGAGCCCTGTATCAGACTCTGTGCTGATAGCTCAGAGCCTGGAGCCTCTTTCAGATTTCAGATTCTGTCTCCCCCTCTCTCTCTCTCTCTCTGCCCTTCCCCTGCTCGTGTTTTGTCTTTCTCAAGAATAAATAAAAATAAAAAAAATAAAAAAAATAGAAGTCTAGATGTTTGCTATCCAGAGCTGGTATAGTGGCTCCACTGTTATGAAATCAGGTTTTCTGCTTTTTGGCCCCACTTTCCTGGTTTTTAGCTTCCATCTTTATGGTAACCTCTTGATCTAAGCGTTTGCTGAACCATCAACCATCACATCTGTTAGGGAAGAAAAAATTATCTTCTTCAGTGTTCTTCTGGCTGGTCTAAAAATTAAACTTACATGAAACAAATTAACAGGAGAAAATAAAACTTAATTACATATGTACAGGAATCTCCATAACCAGGAGTGATTTCAAAGACAGAATGAGGTATATATGTCATTCTAGACTGAGAGGGGGGTAAGAGTCTGGGATTTCAAAAGGAAGGAAGGAACTCACAGGAAGAATGGAAACAGTAAATGGTTAACGAATATTTGCTGGGCCATCCAGAAACAATGGGACATAGAAAGGGCTTTTACAAAACAGGCCTTGCTAAATTCTTCCTGGTCTACCATACCTAGTTCATATTATTCTCTAGTTATCTATGGAGAGAGCTCCCCTCCTGGAACAGGTCCTCTATGGAAATTCTTTTAGGCAGTTAATGGGGAGGCAAAAAGAGCAACCTCTTGAGTCTTCTGTTTCTTAAAAATAATCAGCCTGAAACAACCCACATGACAAAGGGGCACATTTTGCTCCCCTACACATTCATATTCAGGCAGGATAACAAAAGCTTTCTTCAGCTTTCTGTGTTCTTTTCGTACAGACTTGAGGCGGAGCAGAATTTGCCACTCCAGAATGTGCCACGTTGGTATGTGAATTATTTCAAGCTAAAGACAACTGGGGCCTAGCAGATTCGAGAGCTTTTTACTTCCCCTTAACCACCTGAAAGAATTTAGATAGAGAGCTTGTACCAGGAAGAGAGCTCTTACCAGAGAGGACTTTTTATATCAGAAAGATACGGCTGCATGGCATGGCAAACATTTGTTTACCAAACATTTGCCCTTCTCATCTTCCTAAGAATCGTCTTCCTTCCCTTTGAAGCCCCAGACCCCTATCTCCCTTTTCCTTAGCTCAGGGTGGTATATCAGCCTCAATTACCTGACTGCCAGGGAGGGAGTCTCGTGTTTTTATGGGGCTCCCATACATACAAAATTTGTTTTTCTCCTGTTCATCTGTCTTATGTCAATTTAATTATTAGACCAGCCAAAGAGCTTAGGACAGAAGGGAATTTTTCTGTACCTGCGTTTTCTAGAAGTTCCTCCCAGTGATAGCCACTAGACCATGACTGTCACCTCTAGTTGCAGAGGAGTCCAGGAAAATTAATTTTGTAGCAGTTTGTATCGCTACCTTTACTAATATTACGGTTCTGTTATAGGAGGCAAAGAGAATGAGTGCTAATAGCAACTAGTGGTCATGGTCTCTTTGGAACAGGGAGGATACGTGAAGACTGGTCACAGGAACTTTGCTAGGCCTTGCTGCTGAAGAGGATGGCAGGCAGGACTAAATGAGAAATTACACAGAGGAGGCATATTGACAGGAAACAAATTGTGGAGGAGGCAGAGTGGGAGAGAGAGAATCTGTATTGTGAAAAGACCAGATGGTTTGCAGTCATTGTTGACTGAGGGAAAGAGAAGTCTGAAGAATTGAATTCCACTCATAACTTCATATGACAAAGAGGATTCTGTCTAGTTTGGCACATAGTCCTTGGTGAGTCCCCTAGATATTTTCCGCAAATGTTTAGTTAGGACTGAATCTTACTAATGAGTAACAATGGAAAAATAACGACCACAGGATCCATTCAAAGACACTAGAAGAAAAAAAGGAGAAAAGCTAACGGCAGATAAGGAATATTCAGGCAAATATTGTCTTCAAGATACAAGAATTTGATCAAACATCACCATTCATAAAAAAATAACATAATGAAGTAATTGCCTCTAGAAAACAAGGATCAAAAGGGTGAGATTGGAAAAAGAGATGATGCAAGAGCTGACAGAGCTGGAAAGAAGAGGAAAGAGATGAAAAAAGAAAAGGGAAAGAGATGGAAAAGAAAAATAAGTTTAACACAGGAATGAATAATACCCTAAAAAGGATAGACACTGGTGAAAATAAGGTACAGGAAGGTGAGATGTAAATTAACATGAACATTTTTTCTTTTTATATTTATTATGATTTTTTAAAAAAAATATTTATTTATTTTGAGAGCGGGACAGAGAGAGAGAGAGAGAGAGAGAGAGAGAGAGAGAGAGAGAGAGACGGACAAAGAATCCAAAGCAGGCTCCAGGCTCTGAGCTGTCAGCACAGAGGCCGAAGTAACACTCAAACCCATGAACCCATGAACCACAAGATCATGACCTGAGCTGAAGTCAGCTGCTTAACTGACTGAGCCACTCAGGCACCCTTAACATGAACATTTTTTTTTTTTTTAATTTTTTTTTTCAACGTTTATTTATTTTTGGGACAGAGAGAGACAGAGCATGAACGGGGGAGGGGCAGAGAGAGAGGGAGACACAGAATCGGAAACAGGCTCCAGGCTCTGAGCCATCAGCCCAGAGCCTGACGCGGGGCTCGAACTCGCGGACCGCGAGATCGTGACCTGGCTGAAGTCGGACGCTTAACCGACTGCGCCACCCAGGCGCCCCAACATGAACATTTTTTAAAAGAATAAAGCAAAAATAACAGATGTAGAAGACTGACACAGGAAGTCATACCCATAATTGGTGTTCATGCTGAGGGTAACTTAAATAAGAAAACTGAACTAACATTTAAAGACGTAACTTAAGAACACTTCTTAGAAATAAAAGAAAATATGCATCTATAGGTAGAAAGGGGTTATTACAACCCAGAAAAAATGGTCTTGTTAAGTGAAAAAAACAAGGCCTAGATTAGTATGATAGAGGCACACTTTAAGTCCATAAAATAATATTTTTTAGTGTACTGAGCATCTCTGACATTTTCTCCAAAAACTGGCAACAGTGCTTGCATTTCAAGAGAGGGAGTATTTTTTTTCCCTCAACAGAGACTGCTTAGCTACTTTCCAAGCATTCAGTCTCCTGTTCTATCTCAAAACACAGAATCCTGACTTTACCATCTGATATTTACATTCTGGTATTTACCACCTCTCAGCTTAAGTCAGTGGCTTTCCACCAGGGAAAGCCTCCTCCCGTAGGAACTCTAACAATGTGTGGAGACATTTTAGTTGTCACAACGGAGGAAGAGGGTGACTGGTATGTTCTACTGGCATTTGGTAGAAGGCTAGCAGAAATGCTGCTAAACATTCTACAGTGTACAGGACAGCTTCCCATAGCAAAGAATTATGTGGCCCAAATGCCAACAATGTTGAGGCTGGGAAACCATGGCTTACATTATAGATGAGGGGATTTAAACAGAAATAATGAGTGGGATTTCTGGGAAGGCTCCTTAAAATAAATGGGGCATGCTTTTCTTCCTCCTTCCTTAGTCCTGCTGCTTAGAATGTAGATGTGATGTCTAAGATTGAGCAGCTGTCTTGGACCATGAGGACAAGGGTCATCTCCTAAGGATAATGGAGTGGTAAACTGGGAGGAGCCTGGTTTCTGATGAATTCCTTCCTTCTTTCATTATTCATTCATTTACCAAATCTTTATTTCATGTCTACTGTGTGCCAGGCATTGCACCAGATACTGGAAATATGGCAGAAAATAAACAAACATAAAAAATCAATCCATGTCCTTGTGAAACTTAGGTTTTAATTTGTGTATAGTAAAACAGTGGAGAAGCCAAATACATCATATGTTAGATGTTGATAATGGCTATGAAGAAAAATAGAGTAGGGAAGTGGATAAGGAGTTGCCCATTAAGGGGATACTTGGGATTTTCAATAGGGTGATTAGGCAAGTGCTTGATGAAAGGCAGAGGACAGACGGAGAGGAGGGAGTAAGTAGGGTGGATATCTGGCAGTATTTCCAGGAAGAAGCAACAGCAAGTACCGAGCCTTGTGGTGAGAGTTTGCTTGGCCTGTTGGAGGAACACAGGATGGCCAGAGTGTCTGGGGTGTGGTGAATAAGAGCAGGAGAAGGAGGAGTCTGAGTTGAAGACGTGATGGGGTTACCCAGTGGTGTATGGCTTTGTGGGAAGTTGTAGGACTTTGGCTTTTACTCTAGGACGGGAAGTCCCTGGAGGATTTAAAGCAGAAGAATGACACAATCTGACTTAATATTTTTTTTGAAAGTTGGATAATAAGTATTTGAGCAGACCTGACACCTTATCACACAGATTTCTGGCCCATGTACTACATTTTCCTTTTTTTGTTTTAGTTAAAAAGTTGTGAATATTTGCTAACTGTAAAAGCTTCAATACTCTGGGTATAATCTGAATAGTATACAGAATTTACCAGTGTTCTTCTCTTACTGTGACTGAAATTTGTATCTGCTTCTCTTTTGTAAGCCAGATCACGTATTGACTTCTAGTTAAGCTTATGGTCTTTTATCTAAGAATTGCTCCTCAGTCAACCTTTTACCTAAGAATTGCTCTAAGAATTCCCTATCCTGAGCCAATGCCTTCCATTTAAAAATTATACCAAGCATAGGATTCCCTACATGTATCTATTTTAAATTTTACCTGTTTTACAAGGTTCTTTAGGAATCTCGAATACTAATCTTTTCAGATACACACACACACACACACACACACACACACACACACACACACGCCATCCATAGAAGCATTTTCTAGCCTGTGGCTGTCTTTCCTCTGTTTACAGAGACTTAATATTTTCAAGGATGACTCTGGCTGCTGAGATGAACTAAATTGGGGGATGAGAGAAGAGGAGGACATACAGAGAATTATTGCAAAAAGCCATTCAGTCCATGATGGTGATTTAGACCAAGTGTAAGAGGTAATGGTGGTGAGAAGTCGTCTGATTCTGGATCTCTTTTGTAGATAGGTCTGACAGGGTTGATTTTTTTTTTTGATGGATTGGGTATATGGTCTTAGAGATGTGAAGGAGTCAATAATGACACCAAGGTTTTTGGCCAGAGCAAAGGAAGGGTGGGATTGCCATGTATTGAGATGGGAAGGTGCAAGAGGGAAATATTTGGTTTTGGATAAGTTATATTAGAGATGCTTATGATAAATATAAATTGGTTAGTTGATTTAGAAGTTGAGCTACATGAAATCACCCAATTTTGACCTATAAAAAATGGCAGTTCTGTAGGATTCAATGTATGTAGGTGTGAAGCTCAGTAAGGAGTTCTGAGTTGGGTTTATGTGTTTTGGCATTTAGATGTCATCTGAAACTATGAGACTGGATGAGATCATTGAGGATATATGTGTAGATGGTCCATGCCATACCAAAACCAATATGTTAGCAGAACGGCCCTCGTCACCAGTTTGGGGAAAACATTTTCTTGTGTCTCCTCAAACCTTCAGAGACAATGGTGGAATTTTGCATCTGCAGGCATTATCGTAGTTTGGTACTGATGTTGGAACTGCCTCAGGATGGGGCTGCTCTCTGCTTGGCGTATCACATGAAATCATGTCCAAAAATAGTGATGAACATTGGACTTGTTTCAGTTCATTTATTTTCTGAGCATCTGCAAGTATGACTCCCTTTCATTCTTTACCTCTTTTATCCCCAGTTTTGAAAACTTCTTAATGAAATATTATATAGGGTAAAAGTACATAAATAATGAATGAATAGCCCGGTGAATTTTCACCAAGTGAACATCCAAGTGTAAGAGCACCCACATCCAGAGTCTAACTCTCACTAGCATCCAAGAATCCTCCCTTATGCTCCCTCTCTGTCATCACTATCCATACAAATGTAATAGCTGTCTTAGCAATCAACATCATAATAGAGTTTTCCATTGTATGAATTCTACAGTTGATCAGTATTTGGGGATTTTCTAGTTTTGGCAATTATAAATCATGTTCTTGTGATTGTTTTTGTCCATGTATTTTGATGAATATATGTATTCATTTTTGTTGGGTATTCACTTGGAGATAGAATTGCTAGATCAGAGGGCATGTACTTGTTCAGATTTAGTAGATACAGCCAAGTGGTCTGGTCTGGTCTGGTCTGGTCTTGTCTTGTCTTGTCTTGTCTTGTCTTGTCTTGTCTTGTCTTGTCTTTTCTTGTCTTTTCTTGTCTTTTCTTGTCTTTTCTGTGATTGTATCAATGTATCATCCCCTAGCAGTATATGAGAGAGAATTCTGTATATGTTACATGCTTACCTCTCACCAATACTTGGCATTTTCAGCGTTTTTCATTTTAGCCACATGATGGTTTTAATTTGCATTTTTTGATGAATAATGATGTTGAACATTTCTTCATTTGTATACGGCTATTTGCATATTGTTTTTTGTGAAGAGCCATTCAATTATTTTGCCTATTTTTTTAAATTGAGTTACCTCTTTCTTGAAAATGTTCTTATGTATTCTGGATATGAAATCTTTTTAGAATATATATATTTGAAATATTTCTTCCTACTCTGAGGCTTACCTTTTCACTGTCTTAATGGTGTTTCTTGATGAACAAAATTTCTTAGTTTAAATGGCATTCACTGTATCAATTTTTTCCTTATTTTTACAGAACATTTTTGTCTTGTTTAAGAGATTCTGTTTAATTCAAGATTGTGAAAATAGTGTCCTTTTTTTGTAAAGATTTAAAAAAAATTTAATGTTTATTTTTGAGAGTGAGAGACAGAGCATGAGTAGGGGAGGGGCAGAGAGAGAGAGGAAGACAAAGAATCAGTAGCAGGCCCCAGGCTCCAAGCTGTCAGCGCAGAGCCCGATGCGGGGCTCGAACCCACAAACTGTGAGATCATGACCTGAGCCTAAGTTGGACGCTCAAGTGGCTGAGCCAGAAAATATTGTCCTTTGTTTTATTTCACAAGATGTATTCTTGTTGCTACTATTTTAAAGTTTATTGATTTATTTTGAGAGAGAGAGTGTGTGAGTGAGTGTGAGTGGGGAGGGACAGGGAGAGAGGGAGAGAGAGAATACCAAGCAAGCTCCATGCTGTCAGTATAGAGCCTGATGCAGGACTCGATCTCACTGTGAGATCATGACCTGAGCTGAAACTGAGCCGGATACTTAACTGACTGAGCCACCCAGGTGCCCCTAACATTTAGTATTTTAATTTTTATACCTATAGTTTATTTGTAGTTTACTTTTGTGTATGGTATGAGTTATGATTCTAGCTTCACTTTTTCTCTTTATGGATACCCAATTGATCTAATGTCATTGTTAAAAAAAATGTTTGTTTTATTTTATTTTTGAGAGAGAGAGCACAAGCAGGGAAGGAGCAGAGAGAGAGAGAGAGAGAGACGTAGACTCAGAAGCAGGCTACAGGCTCTGTACTGTCAGTGCAGAGCTGACGCGGGGCTCGAACTCACAAACTGTGGGTTCATGACGTTAGCTGAAGTCGGACACTTAGCTGACTGAACCACCCAGGTGCCCCTCACACAATTTTCTGAAAAGACTACATTTTCTCTACTTCTTACAAAGGATTGTGGACATAGGGTCTGTTTCTATATTCTGTCTCATTATTCTATTTTTGTATGGTCACCTTGATACAATACTATTAATTACTATAGGCTTGTAATGTCTTAGTATTGTAACTTTTAATATTGGGTAGTATAAATTTTCCAACGTTGGTCTTCCTTTTTTGTCCACTATCTGGGCTATTCTTGGCCCTTTGTTTTATACATAAGTTTAAAAACTAGATTATAAATTTCCTAAAAATAAAGCTGCTGAAATTTGTGTTTAGATTTTCATATAGATTGCATTAGATATACAGGTCAATTTGGAGAACTGCCGGATTTAGAATATTGGGCCACGCAATCCATGAGTCAAATATACCTCGATTTATTTAGATCTTATTAAATTTCTTATAATAATATTTGGTAGTTTTCTGTATAGAAGTCTTGTGTATCTTTTGTTGGATATAATCTCTGTCATTTGATTCTTTTTATATTATTTTAAACCATGTCCATTTGAGAATTTCATTTTCTTCCCCTTGGTTCAATTTCCAGTCCAGACCCTGAAACCTCAGAGGGTAGGGATTCATTCTTCCTTTTCCTTATATTGTGGCAGAAAGTAAGGGTGAAGGGGAGGGAGAGACAGAAAGCAATTTGCCCAGTAGGATAAAATATATAGCCATTTGGAAAATGGACTGAAATTTTGCAGGATCAAGTGAGAGCACTTGAAACATCTTCACAGTGACTACAGTTTGCAAAGTTCTGGACTCCATGGGTGCCTGTGATACTGTGACCATGTCTTTTACTGCGGAACTGGTTAGTTCTGCTAAGAAGACCAAGCTGCTTCTCAGAGCAGCCTCTTAAGTAATGATCAGCTCTGTAAGGTTTTTTTTTTTTTGCTTGATTTTTACTACTTTTGAATTTTCTTTCTGTTTGAGTTCTTCTACAAACTCCTCACGATCAAATTTTGTGCCTGTCGGTTAGATCATATCAGCTTCGGAGTCAAATGCTTCTGACCCTCAGCATAAACCAGGGCTTTTCTCTGTTTCATACTAATAACCTTTAAGAAGCATGGAGGCTTCATCCTTTCTTCTCGTTGTCTCCTCCAGTCAGTTCATTATTCCTAAGCTGTTGGACAAAGAATGGCAATACATATTAGTCTGTTTCTTTGAGTATAAATATGACCTCAGACTTCAGAGTTTGTGCCGTCTTTTCCCTGGGCCAGATTGCCTGAGCAAATGATGCCCAACAGGGAGTAATCAAGATGGATAATGCAGTTTCTCAAAGACCCAGAAAAAGACACTGCTTACGTATGTATGGTAGATAGTATCATGATAGTGAATAAGTTCTTGTTCTTACTCATGAATGTAGTAGATACATTAATTTATGTCTCCCTCATTCTATCAGTCTTCTTCTTAAACAGGACTCTGTTTCTCATCTAGGTAACCACTTCTTCACTATTAATCTGTTTGCTTTGGATGGAGTTGATTGCCACTCTGGTCCCATGGGTAGGTGTTTAACTCCAGCTTGGCTGAACAGAGATCTGTATTCTCTTCATAGTGACTGCTTTTAGAGATGGGCCTGTTGCCCTGTCAGAGCCAAGGGGACACGAGGAAGCATTTCTGGGAACGTTGGTAGAGAAGGCTACTCCCCTTTGTGTTGGATTTGATAGAGGTTTCGTTCTGGGAAATACGGTGGCTACCACATCACCTCATAGAGCCTAAGAATGAAACCAATGTGTAGAATGGAGCTGGGAGATGGATAGATAGAGGTCAGGTACTGGTGACTTTCTTTGAGCCCCTGAAGTTGAGATATCCAAGACTTTTAAGTTTTGTAAGCCAGTGCATTTCCTTTTTTGCTTAAACCCGTTCAGGGTTTACTTTGTGATTTGTGTGTACCTGTCTCTGCATGTGTCTGTATGTGTAATGAAAATATTTCTAACTGATACAGTGTTTATGGATGACAACAAGAGGCTGAGCTATAAAAACTTTGGGTAGGATTCCTTTACATGGATGCCGACTTGATCCTTGTCCATAATAATCATGTCATGTTAAGGTTGCTGAGAATGTAACACAATAATTTTTAATTCCAATGTAGCAACATTTCTAAAAGTACCTCTCTCCCCCAGTGGCCTCATTCTCCATTGTTATGCTGAAGCCTGAAGTTACATACAGGCCAGAGTCCTTGTATCAGTTTAAAAAAATGCATCAGTCTCCATTGCATCTAGTAAGAAGTTGTGACAAAAAGAACCGCACTCTTCCAGTGTAACTGAATCTGACATTGGACAGATCCTTAAATCAGGCTGGGAGTCAGTTTCCTTGTCAAGAAAATGGGTTTAGGAATACCTGTCCGTATCTACGTTATTGTGAGACTCAAATGGGATTAATTCAGAAGTATTTCTAGGATGTGTTCAAATTTAATGTGTCATTATTAATATTATTCATAAATGGAAGACTCAGAAATGTCTTCAGACATGTCTATGTTTCTAAATCCCAGAGAAAAAGGAAAATTTATTTACACTAAATTCTTGAAATGTTTACTTATCTTTCTAATCTGGACATTAGTGTATTTTTCCAAAGGCAGACTTAATTCATCTGGTTTTTGCTTCACTAGGATTTATAAACCAGCCAGAGTGGGTTTACAATTTTATGGACATACTAAGGGCAGCTTCTCCTTCAAATCAACGGCCTGTTTGAATTATAAATGAAAGAACCCGTTTTGTCTGTGTCTCCATTCCATCCCTAGCTCCGGGAGGATCCCTGATTTCTAAGCTGATAAGCACATGGCATTCCCATCATGGCAGTTATTAATCCAAGGGTGGAGGGGTGTTCTGAGCTGGCCCAAAATGAGAGAGAGAGAGAGGCTTTTCTTCCTCTCCTGCTTTATGTAGACAGGGATATATGTAGCCCCAGCAGTCACCAGCAGCCATGTTGCTGCCATGAGGGAAAGCGGCTCTTGGAGGAAATTGACATTGAAGAGAGCAGAAAAGAGTGGTAGAGAGAATCTGGGATTTTATGGCACCATTGTGTTTCTGGGCTTCCAGTTATAGGCTTTCCAGCATTTCCTTCAGTTTGGGTCTATATTTTTTGTTACTTGCAGCCAAAGATTTTGTCAATGACCCCATTTATTTCCAGAGGCTTTCTGGGAACCCTTGAGATGAGATTACATTAAAAACTATGTGTTTGGGTACTGTTTTCCCATATTGGCTAACCTGGAGTCAAACTTCCTTCCTTTCTTTTGAAAACCAGAATGAAGATGTCAGTAATCACTTAGATGCAGGACGGAGAAATGATCGATCATTGGCATATTACTACACCATTTAAAAACTTGTCAATGTATTTTAGAAGGTGCTTATTTAATCTGGGGACTGCTAATAGGCAGTGAGACTGAAGGCTCCAGGGAATAGGGTTTCCAGATTTAGCATTTAAAATACAGCATCACCAGCAAAATTTGAATTTCAGGTAAATAATGCATATTTAAAAATGTAAGTGTGTTCCATGATTTGGAATATACCTAGACTAAAATCATTTATTGTTTAACAAAAATTCTGGAACTAAATCAATGACTGAAGTATTTCTAAGTCTATGTATACAATTGTGAAAATGAAACTATAGCCTAGAAAGGGCAAATGTTGTTCCCCCAAGCTTGGGCCTAAATGTATCACTAGCTAAATACACATCAGGATTACCTAACTTTAGAAATATTCTTAAAACAAGATGATGATTAAGACAGATTTATAAATTAAATCCTTAATATGAGACTTTTACGTACTGGGTGAAGGGCCTACTTTCACAGGGCATCCCACATCACATTATATAAGTAACCTCTTATTGTAATTTGGGGAAAGTGGGCCCAGAGGATAGATAAATTATTGTATTATTTCTTTCCAGAAAAAGGTGAGTGTGAGCTGAATTGCTTGATGTATATTAAAGGAGTAAGTCAGGGAATTCAAGATCAGTCAACAAATGCAAAAGGAATGAAAGAATCAAGAGTCAGGGAATAGAAAGTGGGACAGAAACGTTTAGGAAATGTGTGTGTGTGTGTGTGTGTCTGTGTGTGTGTGTGTGTGTGTGTGTGTTGGGGGGAAGTCCTGGTTTATGGCTGTAAATCTGGCAACGAAGCCAGTATCTGGATCACCTTTTGGGTCATTCATATAGAATGTGTGTTACTCGGGTTACCATTCAGGGGTACAGGATCAGAAAGAATACAGTTATACTCAGAATTCCCAGTAATTGGCCTCAGTCTTTCTTAAAATAACAGATCTTATATGCATCTCCTCCTGTTGCCTCCGTTTGGGCAGAGGCCCTACAGGGTGAGAAAAACACAATTAGTTTCCCAGTAAAATGCCAACCTAAAATGAAGTTCAAGGCTGTCGATACAGGGCATGCCAATGAGATTATGAAAGGGGTTGTACTAGCACTGGTGACCATCCATTCACCTCTGGCCCATACAGGAGGCTTGGCGAGAGCTGTCAGCTCTGTGTGCTGCCCCCATCATACTGGGTAAGGCTGGGGTGTTGCTTCCCTTCACCTTACACCCAAGGAGAGGGGCTTCAGGGACCCTCAGAATGCTTGACTACTGTGCCCTTCCCTCTCCCCCTCTTTCCCTCTGAGCCCAGGCCTAGAGAGCTCAGAAACCATTTCTAGAAACACACTGTGTGGGGAGGAGTAGAAGGCATAAGGACAGAGGTGGGCCATGCCCCAGCCTCTACTGCAGGCTCCAAGCACGGAGCTGGGGGCACAGAGAGGGGAGACATTTTACACTGAATGAATTTCTGAGATTTTTAAGAAGTTTGTTTGTTTGCTTGTTGTAAACACAAATTTATCATACGCAATTCTGTAGTTTGGAAGTCTGGGTTACAGCTGGGGCTCTGGTTCTCTGCTCCAGGTCTCACAAGGCTAAAATCTAAGCGTCTTCCTTTGTGGTGGCTCTAGGGGAGAATCTGCTTTTAAACTCATGCAGGTTTTTAGCAGAATTCAGTTCCTTGTATCTGCCAGTCTGAAGTCTCCATTTCTTTGTTGGCTGAAGGTATCTGTCAGTAAGGACATCTGTATTCCTTTTGCTCCCCTTCACCTTTAAACCAGCAGTGGTGCCTATAGTCCTTCTCTGTGACTTGCCTTTATGTCACATCTCTCTTCCTCTTCTGTCTTCCTCTTCCAGCCTGAGATGGTCATATTTTTAACATCTCATGTAATTATATTGGCTTCACCCAGAAAATTCATGATACTCCTCCCATCTCAATGTCCCTAATGTTAATTACATTTGTAAAGTTCCTTTTGTCATGTGCCCTAATGTAATGTCATGTAACCCTGGAACTCATGGACATCTTTTTTTTTTTTTAATTTAAATTTGAGTTGGTTTTTAACATACAGTGCAGTGTTGGTTTCAGGAGTAGAATTCAGTGATTGATCACTTGTATACAGCACCCAGTGCTTATAACAACAAGTGCCCTCCTTAGTACCGATCACCCATCTGGCCCATCTCTCACCTACCTGCCTCCGTCAATCCTCAGTATGTTCTCTATTGTTAAGAGTCTCTCGTGGTTTGTTTCCCCTCTCTTCTCTTCCCCTACCTCTTCCCATGTGCTCATCTGTTTTGTTTCTTAAATTCTACATATTAGTGAAGTTATATTGGTATTTCTCTGGTTGACTTATTTTGCTCAGCATAATACATTCTATCTCCATCCATGTCAAATGGCAAAGATTTCATTCATTTTGATGGCTGAGTAATACTCCATTGTACATATACCACATCTTCTTTATCCTTTCATCAGTCAGTGAACATTTGGGCTCTCTCCATAGTTTGGCTGTTGTTGATAATGCTGTTGTAAACATTGTGATACATGTTCCCATTTCAATCTGGAGTTTTGTATCTTTGGGTAAATACTGAATAGCACAATTGCTAGATTGTAGAGTAGTTCTATTTTTAGTTTTTTGAGGAACCTCCATACTATTCTGCAGACTTGCTGCACCAGTTTGCATTCTCATCAGCAGTGCAAGAGAGTTTCTTCTTCTCTGCATTCTCACCAACACCTGTTGTCTCTTGTGTTGTTAATTTTAGTCACCCTGATTGGTGTGAAGTCGTAGCTCATTGTGGTTTTGATTTGTGTTTCCCTGATGAGGAGTGATGTTGAGCATCTATTCGTGTGTCTGTTAGTCATGTGGATATCTTCTTTGGAAAAGTGTGTATTCATGTCTTCTGCCCATTTCTTAACTGGGTTGTTTGTTTTTTGGGTATTGAGTTTGATAAGTTATTTATAGATTTATACTAACCCTTTATTGGATATATCGTTTATGAATATCTTCTCCCATTCTGAAGACTGCCTTCTGGTTTTGTTGATTGCTTCATTCCCTGTGTAGAGCTGGTTATCTTAATGAAGTTCCAGTAGCAAATTAGCAAGGAAGAAGTCAAACTTTCACTATTTGCAGATGACATGATACTCTATGGAAAACCTGAGAGATTCCACCAAAAAAGTTGTTAGAACTAATACATGAGTTCCACAAAGTCGCAGGATATAAAGTCAGTGTACAGAAATCTGTTGCATTTCTATCCACAGAAATGAAGCAGGAGAAAAAGAAGTCAAGGAATCAATCCTATTTACAACTACACCAACAACAGTAAGATACCTAGGAATAAACCTAACTAAAGAGGTAAAAGATCTATACTCTGAAAACTGTAGAGGAGGACTTCAGGAAGACATTGAAGAGGACAGAAATAAATGGAAGAGCATTCCATGCTCATATATTGGAGAGCAAACATTGTTAAAATGTCTGTACTACCCAAAACAATCTACACATTTAATACAATCCCTATTGAAATACTATCAGCATTCTTCGCAGGGCTAGAACAAACAATCCTAAAATTTGTATGGAACCAGAAAAGGCCCCAAATAGCCAAAGCACTTCTGAAAAAGAAAAGCAAAATTGGAAGCATCACAATTCTGGATTTTAAGCTATATAACAAGGTGTAGTCATAAAGTCAGTAGGGTACTGGCACAAAAACAGAGACATAGATTAATGGAACAGATTAGAAGACCCAGAAATGGCCCCATAGCTATGTGGTTAACTCATCTTCATTCAACAAAGTAGGAAAGAATATCCAATGGAAAAAAGACAGTCTGTTTAACAAATAGTGCTGGGAAAACTGGACGACAACATGCAGGAGAATGAAGCTAACTGGACCACTTTCTTACGCCATAAACAAAAATAAATTCAAAATGTATGAAAGACCTAAACATGAGATAGGAAGCCATCAAAATCCTAGAGGAGAACACAGGCAGCAACCTCTTTGACCTCAGCTGTAGTCTATTTATTCATTATTCAGGTGCAGAGAGACAGGGACAGAGAATCCCAAGCAAGCTGAAGTTTTGAGCTTTGATGATTACACTGGATAAGCTGTTTTAATTGCTAACGTGAAATTGTTCTTGACTTGAGGGGACAGGGAAGCCATGGTGCCTGCCTGCCTGCTGTTCAGGATGGGGGTGAAGTGTTCAGAGTAAACTTAACTAAGCATAGGAGAAAGATTACAGTCAGTTTATGATTGCACCTATTCCACATTGCCCATTAAATATAGTGATTACCTTGGTAAATTTAATATCCATCTTCATAGCAATGCTCTGGAGGCTTCATATTTCCTGGAATTCTTAAAGAAGAAGGATTTAGGTCAATTCCATCCTAGCCTGTGGGTCTCTATGGACTCTTCTAATTCTTTCTGTTCATTGTGTTGATGGTGAAATGGGCAGAGATTGTGATATCAAAAACTAGAGCTCTGAAAAGACAGACCACTTTTTATTTCTGATTTTGACTGCCATAAGAAATGAACAATTGGTAATAATCCTTATAATGATTTGATCAACAAGGACATGCAAAGTATGTGATTTGGGTTTGAAACAGATGCCGCCCTCACCTGAGTTTTCTAGATCACATCATAGATGGTAGGAATTAATATTCATAATATAACCACAGGGTACTCTAGGATCCTGAATCTTACACATAAATACTTAGATATAAATACTCCTGAAAAGCCTTCCATTCACACCACCATTACTCTACTGAGTCCAGTCCAAACCACTATGATCTTGAACTCTATGGCCGCCTCCAAATTGTTTTTCCTTCTTCCAAGTTTGTCTTCCTCTACTCTTCATGGCAGCCAGGGTAAAGTTATACACTTATTCTTGTGGGATTGTGAGTATTAATTAAGAAATTGTGTATCACAGTCTGGCTCATTGTAGGTGCTCAGGAAATGCCCACTGTACTGCTGCAGTCACATCCACCACCGCCAAGTTGTCCTTTAATGACAAGTGGCTGCCACTACAGCCTACTGTTCTCATCACCATCATCATCATTTTCGCCTATATCGTTCAAGTCTTTTTAGGATAAAATGCAAGCTCCCTAGTGGTTTACAAGGTCCTTCATAATCTTCCTCCTGCTTATTTTTCAGGAGTCATCTCTCGCCATTTGTCTCCTTGCATTCAGCACTTCAAACAATTTGAATTTAGTTCTTCAAAAATTCCATGTTTTCTTTTAAGTTTGTATCTCTGCACATGCTGTTCCTTTTGCATTGAAAACTCTTTAAAAATTTTTTTTTGTTTTAATCTTTATTCACTTTTGAGAGACAGAGCATGAGTGGGGGAGGGACAGAAAGAGAGGGGGGGACACAGAATCCGAAGCAGGCTCCAGGCTCTGAGCTGTCAACACAGAGCCTGACATGGGGTTCAAACCCATGAACCATGAGATCATTACCTGGGCCGAAGTCCGATGCCCAACCGACTGAGCCACCCAAGTGCCCCTGCATTGAACACTCTTAATCTTCAAGTCCATGTTCTCCCTAAATCCTGAGTTAGGCGCTGTTCCTTTGTGTTCTCATGAGTCTTCTACTTCCCTTGTCTTAATGTGTCCTGCTATATTGTGATTGCTCTTTACTTGTATATATTCCATTTTTACCATAAACTTGGTGAGTGTAAGGACCATAACATACCTGTTATGTCAGTTCCACAGCTCCAAGGTATATCCTATAGCAGATGCACAATGAATGAATAAATGAATGAGTGAATAGATCCACAATAATATAAAATAAGAATTACTGTCTGTGGTGATGCGGGTATGGTACTACAGAATTCAGTAGAAACATTCAACTATATTTCTGCAAAGTAAAGAAAGAAAAAAAACTTGAAGAAAAAAATCATTAAGCATTGAAATAAAAAGCAACTGTCCTTGACAGTTGACCACAAGGTCCAAATACACTAAACTCTGCATCCCCACCATCCCACTCCATTTTTGAGTATGTCTGCTAACCAGAGGTTGGTTGTTTGTTTTCTGTGAATGAATATGATTGGGTCTCTGATGTTTACTCCTTCATCCTCAGAGACTTTATCACCAAATTTGAATCTTTGCATGACCTTTCCCCTGTTTGTCTACTACAGCTTTCTCCATTTCCACAAGATGAATGGCATGCTAAAAGCCCTTAATATAGAATCTGAGGATTTTAGATGGCATGAGACTCTTTCTCAAAAATACTGAGAAAAATAGTTCAGTATTAGAGATTCATGCAGCTGGAAGGGAGGTCTAGTGCTGTTCCTCCCCTGCCTCCCACTGCTGGACACGTCTCTTTTCACATCTTGGCAGAGGTGTAATGGAAGATGCATGCATCTCTGGAATAAAAAGCTATGAGTTTATTTTTTTTATTTTTATTTTTTTTCTTTTTTTCAATATATGAAATTTATTGTCAAATTGGTTTCCATACAACACCCAGTGCTCATCCCAAAAGGTGCCCTCCTCAATACCCATCACCCACCCTACCCTCCCTCCCACCCCCCCATCAACCCTCAGCTTGTTCTCAGTTTTTAACAGTCTCTTATGCTTTGGCTCTCTCCCACTCTAACCTCTTTTTTTTTTCTTCCCCTCCCCCATGGGTTTCTGTTAAGTTTCTTAGGATCCACATAAGAGTGAAAACATATGGTATCTGTCTTTCTCTGTATGGCTTATTTCACTTAGCATCACACTCTCCAGTTCCATCCACATTGCTACAAAGGGCCACATTTTGTTCTTTCTCATTGCCATGTAGTACTCCATTGTGTATATAAACCACAATGTCTTTATCCATTCATCAGTTGATGGGCATTTAGGCTCTTTCCACAATTTGGCTATTGTTGAGAGTGCTGCTATAAACATTGGGGTACCAGTGCCCCTATGCATCAGTACTCCTGTATCCCTTGGGTGAATTCCTAGCAGTGCTATTGCTGGGTCATAGTTTAGGTCTATTTTTAATTTTCTGAGGAACCTCCACACTGTTTTCCAGAGTGGCTATACCAGTTTGCATTCCCACCAACAGTGCAAGAGGGTTCCCGTTTCTCCACATCCTCTCCAACATCTATAGTCTCCTGATTTGTTCATTTTGGCCACTCTGACTGGCGTGAGGTGATATCTGAGTGTGGTTTTGATTTGTATTTCCCTGATGAGGAGCGACGTTGAGCATCTTTTCATGTGCCTGTTGGCCATCTGGATGTCTTCTTTAGAGAAGTGTCTATTCATGTTTTCTGCCCATTTCTTCACTGGGCTATTTGTTTTTCGGGTGTGGAGTTTGGTGAGCTCTTTATAGATTTTGGATACTAGCCCTTTGTCCGATATGTCATTTGCAAATATCTTTTCCCATTCCATTGGTTGCCTTTTAGTTTTGTTGGTTGTTTCCTTTGCTGTGCAGAAGCTTAAAAAGCTATGAGTTTAAATCTTAACTCATCCATGGAAAGTTACTTAATCCATTTGATTTTCAGTTTCCTCACTGGTGGAAGTGAGATGGTAATGTTTGCTTCAAAGGGTAATTCAGAGGATTGATCAAGACCACACAATTAGAAAGCTTTGTCTAAGTAGGGTTTTTGAATGCAAGTAACAGAAACCAATTCCAGGTGATTGAAGCAATAGGGAATTAATTGGAAGGGCATGGGGGGGACTCAAGATTGATGAGGAACTTGAAGGTTGAGTTTGAGATGAGCAAGAACTGAAGGATTTCTGGAGAGTAAGAAACAGAAAGCTTATATCTAAAATTGACTAGGTAGTACATAGCTACTACTATAATGAATGCTCTGTAAGCCTTCCTTTTACCTTTGCAACACTCTTCTAAGATTCAGAGTCCCAGGAGAGAGTGTCTTATTGTCTGGGTTTAAGTGATGTGCCCTTTTTCTGGCCAAGGAAATACTGGGATCCAGCCCACCGAAGACAAATACCTGGATTTATCAAAAGTGCCAACAGCAGTATTGGTGGGATAATTCCTCATAAGGAAATTAAAGCTTCAGAAAGGGGATGAGTGTTGGATAACCACAGAGCACAAATACTAAAAGTTAACTCCTTGGTTGTGCTATATCAATTAGGATATTTTTGGTGAAGTGTACCCGAAAACCTGACTCAAATTGTATTCAACAGTAGAGATTTTCTTAGTCCTCATAACTGAAAACTGCAAAAGCATACCTGTTTCAGTTGAGGCTAGATCCAGCAATTCACAGATTGTCACCAATTATTTGGTTTCATTAGGTCTTGCTGCTCTGACTTCTGAGGGTTATGTCATCCTACAGCAGGGTTCCATGGCTATCCCAAGGTAGCTTCCAACGGTGTGTAGGATTTCATGTTTTCCATTTCACAGCCAGTAGCAGAGACCCACCTTTGCTGGGACATTTCCAACCAAGGTAGATGATAATTGTAATAGGCTTGGGTCCCAGTTCAAGCTATCGATACCAGTGTTATCCGTTGTCCCGTTACATGTTCTTCTTTTGGCTTTGCAGTCACCCCTACTATGACCGCCACTTACACCATCTCTGGGCTGAGAACTTGATGTGTGTTTTCATATTTAATCGTGACCAATGGCTGCCTCCAGTGAAAGTCTGATATTACATTGTTAAGTAGTTGGCCCTTTCTATGTGTCTCTATCCTTTGCTAATGTTGTCAGGTAGCTGAGGACAGCACTTCGTCTTCCTCATCTTCATGTCCCCAGGCCTCAGTGCAATTTTATTTCCTGGAGCTAAGTCTTCTCACAGGTAAAATAAAGAAGCAGGACTAAAATGACCTCCTCAGGAGAACATCTAGCTTCAGAGGTTCTGTATCAATTTTAGGTGAGGCATGTTGTAACTGTCACGTTATCTTGTTGGCATATTGAGAAATTATACTGATGGAAATTGGAAATTATTGTTGATATTATAAAACAACAACATCAGTCTTTTATCTTTTTTTCACAGCTGTTTTAACAGCATCTAGAACACAGCTTAGCATGTAGTAGGTGCCCTAATAAATATTCATTGATTACAAGAATGAGCTACTTATTACTGTGAACCTTTGGTGTTATCTTGTGTAGGGGCTTTACATACATTATCTCATTAATTCTTCCAAGAACCCCAAAAGACAGGCATTATCCTACCCACTTGAGAGATCATGAAAAGGGGACCCATGAAGCTTCAAGAAACTGCCCAAGTTCTCACAACCAACAATGGGCAGAACCAAGATTCAGACTCGGTTCGGACTAACTCTGAAGCCTGTGTTCATTCTATAGTAGTGGCCCATTTGTAGCATTTTAACTCCCTGATAATCTCCAAATGACAGTTTAGCTGACTTCCTCTTGGTGTTTCAGATCTGTACCATTTTTTTACCAGAGGTGGTAGCAGGGAGAAGCTTTGGGGAGAAGGAACTAGGAGATAATAATAATCCTCATTGTAAAGGTCCCGTCGTAAAATGAAGAGATTAAAAAAAGAAAGGTGAATCATGCATAGAGATAACAAAGATTTAATTCTGCTAAACAACTATAAAATCTCCTCAGTGTTACTCTCTTGCAAGGAATAACTCAGATTCTCCCAGAAAAAAAAATGAATTCCGTATTTCTTCTGCATATAAGAAGAGGCCAAGCAGGCAATTGTTGGTGTTCCTTATGAGCAAGCTAACAGCTTTGATACCCTCCCCTTTTTATCTCCTCTCCTATTATCCATGAGTCAGATCAGAACCAGAGCACTGGGGATATCTTTTTATTTTTTTTCCTTTTACGATACTGTTGTTATTACATAGTTTATGGTTCCCCTTGTATCTGCCACGCAAGCTGGCATAATTCAGCCGCTGCATCACTTTTATTAATGTAAGGCCTTTCAAATTTGCTGTTGCCGGAGACCAGCTCCAGCAGTCAGGGTTCCTGATGGGATGGGTGGACGTCGGCGAAGGAAGTCACACTTCAGTTTCTGCACATCAGCCTTTATTGCAGGTAGCGAAGGAGATATTTATCACTTGGGGACCGGAGTCTTAACAGGTGGGGGATGACTAATTCTACATGATAGGCATGAGGCAGGCATGAGTGTACCGACATATATAGTCTAACATGATTATTTTCAGGGAAAGGGGAAGGTACAAAGTTCACAGAAAGTTCCTCAAAGGTTATTTCCTCAGTTTACATAAGGTAGATACAATGAAAAGAAATCTTTAACAATGTCACAAACAGGGTCATTTATCTTATTACAATTCTCGTGTAAAGTTCACCAGGTTTTCAGGGTCATGATAACTTTTCTAAGAAGCTTTACAATGTTGTTGTGTTCATATTGACGCAGTCAGAGTTTTACAATTTATTTATACACATTAGGGTACAGGTTGTCTTCTAATCCATTGTACACTTCACAATGGCAACCTTTAGGATTAGTCATAAACTTAGGACACAATGCATTGCAATATCTTGGCCAGGGGCAACATCTAAACATATCTTTGACTAATTTCCAAGGAACTTTCCATGCAGTATATCTAGTACTAGTAAGATGACTTACAGAATAATATTTCTGATTATAAATGAACCCAATACAAGGTGATTAAAAACTCCCCTTTCAATTTCCTCTGGTAAAGTCCCCTCATCCCATGATTAATATAAGGGCCCCAATCACTCCACATACACATATTACCCATGGGATCTTGTCTATATTTTACATATGTCTCCCATTTCCAGGCTTCCCCAAGAGTCAGAACTAAAGAGGACAGTAAGAGCAATAGCAGCATGTGGTTTGGTGATGGTCCACTGCCTTGCAGTGGTTTCCAAAAGAGGATCTTTATCCTCATGGCAGTGCTGAATGAGACTTCATTCGGCTGGTTCCTTCATGCTGTGAGTTCTCTAATGATTTGTCCACAATGGAACACTTTTGAAAGAAAAGAAATTAATTTAAAAAAGTTTTACTTTTTAAAAATGTGGCAACTATAAAAATTTCAGTTCCACATGTGGCTATGTTATATTTCTATTGGACATCACTGGCCTGGACGCTGCCTAAATCAGCAGCATTCTTGGACCTACCACCTGCAATAGACCACACACTGTTTCCTAAAGATGCAAAAGCCCTGGATTTTTTCTGCTTCTCTGCCTTTATTCATTTATTCATTTCATCTGCCCAGGTTGTGTGTCTTACCCACACACTGAAATCCCACCTCTCTTTAAGGCTTAGCTCAAATATGATCACCTTTGGGAATATTAAACATTTAAAAAAATGTTTATTTATTTTTGAGAGACAGAGCAGGAGCGGGGGAGGAGCAGAGAGAGAAGAGACACAGAATCTGAAGCAGGCTCCAGGCTCTGAGCTGTCAGCACAGCTGTGAGATCATGATCTGAGCCGAAGTCGGTCAGGTGCCCCGGGAATATTTTTTAATACCCCATCTTCAGGCTTTCCATGGTGCTTTGATGACAGTTCCACTTTGGAACCTCTATTTTATTTATTTATGTATTTATTTGTTTATTTGCTTTTTTTGGAGTTTATTTTGAGAGAGACAGAGATAGCGTGTGTGGGGGAGGGGTAGAAAGAGAGGGAGACACAGAATGTGAAGCAGGCTGTAGACTCTGAGCTGTCAGTGGAGAGCCCCACACAGGATTCAGACTCACCAACCGTGAGATCATGACCTGAGCCAAAGTCGGACGCTTAAGTGACTGAGCCACCCAGACGCACCATTGGAACCTCACTTTTAGGGCTAATGACCCCCTGGCATCCATGCTGATGCTGGTGTATTTGTTGTCCACACCAGACATTACTAATCTATCATAGCAACTCCTGCAGAATGTGTTCTTTGTATAAGAGTCCTCAGTACAGCAGTCTGGACGGCAACTACCACAGGATCAGAGTAGAGACATGGTTTGAAATGTTGAAGTGCATTAGTAGGCTGGATGCCCCAGAGGTCTAATATTAATTGTATGGAGTTTTCCTGTTCAAGCAGAATTCTCAGGGAGGGATCCGACATCATTACTCTCAAGAGAGAATAGCTGGGAGGGACCATATATTTGCATAATATCTTTTCTTCTGATATTCTGTGTAACTGTTTTACAATAGCTTGCCATTTTCTGCATCTTTCCACAAGCCTGCCGATAATATAAAATTTAGGCAGCCTGACTCCTTCCAAGCAGATTGGTTGCTGAGGAGTCTGTGAAGGACAGTTTTGGGATGTCCTGAGCAATGGAGGGTGTCTCATGATGACGTGGGACTCAGGTAACCCAAACACAGGAGACCTCTCTTTTTTCACTTTGTTATGAGGGGCGTCGAAGCAATGGGGAGGTCTAGAGTCATGAAGAGACTACAGACAACGGAAGAGTGTTATGAAATCCCCTTTTTACAACAGGTTTGGGTATTACTTACTTCTTCCTAGGAGTGTTATGTGGTTAACACAATTTTCTAACTTTTTTGAGCTAACCATTGACTGTTACCCTTCTGGGACTTTAAGGTACAGTAGCTGCTGGGTGTCACTACCAGAATTTTGACTAATTCTTATTTATGCTAATCTCTTCTACAATATAGGAAACCTCATGGGGGCAGAGACTGTATATGTTGGCAATTGTAGGTGTTTTATTTTGTTCTTTTGTCTGTGTGTGGGAGAGGGAGAGAGAGGGAAGGAGAAGGAGGAGGTGGAGGAGGAGGAGAAGGAGAGGGAGGGAGATTTCAGATTAGTGACTGATAAAGACAAAGAAATGCTAGGTGCTTTGGCTCAATACCACCACCAAGAACCTCAATCCAGATGACAACATTACACAATTTGGTTTCAAGAAATGTAAAATCTAGTTGGTGCGGGGTGACAAGCACAAGACAAATTACCAAAGAATTAAATAACAGGGTGATATAACAACAGAATGGATGTACTAGGAAGCAGTTGTGTTGCCAAACACATTACACAGACACTAAGTGTGGTGGTTCATCAGAGAGTTCTCTGAAGCTTAGCCAGTATTTGCCAGGTGGCTGGGCCCTGGATGAGAGGATACAGCCCTGGGAAAGTGAAATAGAGCTGTATCATAAGGGGGTCTGGACACTGATTTTCTTAAGACAGATGCCCCATTGTTGTGCAGTGTCCCTTGTTGGGGAAAATGGTGTACCTAGCCAGGCGGCTTAGGTGTGGCAGGGTCTGGACACGACTCAGTCACGTTTTCCCAATCACAAAGAGAAACAGAGTTATCAAACACCAGAGCGGCTGATCCTTGAACAGAAGTTCTGACTGATGGATATGCCGACCGCAGGCAGCCTCGTTGCCATTTTGTGACTCACTTTGTGTTTTCCTCCCACTGAGGTGGCTGGAGGCTAGCCATGCCTTTCTACCAGACCCTAGCTGTGTGGTTTTGGAGATGGACACTTGTTCTCCTTGGATCATCTCCAAGCACTCCAGGGCCTGCCGGTGTTCATTCTGGATGTCTCATCTCCTGGCAAGCAGTCCCTTCATCCATCAAAAAAAGCGGGGACAGCAGAGCACTCTGAGGATTTGCCTGCCAGTGTCTGTGTCAGTATTTGCCAGGGTTCACACTGTAGTCTGACCATGCACATCAGTGAGGATGATCCAAATCCAAACTGGATAGCACTCAAGAGGATGATGATGAATCTCTCCTGTAGCATTTCCACCTCTGCCGCCACCCCATTCTTCCTAGAAGTCTTGGAGTCAGAGGGTCTGGTTTATTCTTGGCAGCAATCACGGGGGTCCTTGTGTAGATGCAGCTGGTGGATCTAACTTGGCTTTGAGATCTGACAACCTGATCTCCACCATTATTCTTCTCTATCCTGTACCCTAGAGGCAGCTCTTTTTTGACTAAATCCAGGCCAGAGGCAGAGATCAGGTGACATTTCTTTTTCATATTGGAAAAAACTTATGTTATCTTTGACAAAGTGTTTTTGTTTGCCAGACTTAGGTATTAAGATGAACCTTAGTTTACTGTCACCAGCCTTGAAAGAAGAACAGCCTCTCTCGTCCAGAAAGCTTCCGTGATGCCAGCGCTTTGCCAACATCTTTCCTTAAATACAGTCATTAGTGGTGTCCTATAAAATGGTAATGGCTACTAATAAGAGTCCTTTATTCTGACCTAGCATTTTATGCTTTCCAAAGCACTGTTATGTATATTATCATATTTGATTCTCGTGTTTTTTTAAATATGTAGTTGTTATTCTCTTCTCACCCTCAATGCCAAAACACTTTCACACATATAGCATATCAATGTCTCAAAATTCTTAGGTTTTCATCACTTTCCTTTGCCTTTTCCATATTCCTCTCATCCGTGGGGTACTCAATCCTTTGGTTGGCTGTTTTTTTAAAAATGAATTCCACATTATCTAGTTCCCCAAATGATTTAAGTATCTTAATTTAAATGCATGAGAAGCAAGGTAAAAATAAATACAGAAAGCTCAAACTCCTCTAAACCAGTTGAAAAGAACTAGGTAGGGCTCTAGTTCCTTGGAGTTGGAAGGGATTTCTCTTTGGACAGAGTGATTGCCCCAGACTCTATAGAGAAGGAAAGAGAGCAACCTAAGAAGCAAGATAAGCTGTTAAAAACACAGCTGAGTTTTCTTGAAGGAATAGGGAAATAAATGAGGAAAGTAGACCAGAGGCATATCCTAATGCTGCAAGAAAAGTTGTGACATATGAAAATATTTCTGCTGCTATTAAAATGGTTACTCATGGCCTATGCATTAAAAAGCCAAGCAAAGTCTAGGCTTTTGAAAATAATGATGGCAGAGGTTTGGTTCTCACTGAGCTGTTAGGGGCACAGGCGTCTAGAACTATCTATGATGGCTGTGGTTTGGGAATCAGTTGAAGGTGATTCCCCAGCAGAAAAATAGTGTGGGGATGAGGAGACAGGTTTTATTGGCTCAAACAATTCCAGAGCCTTTGGCACAGGACTAAAAGCATCTGTTTTCAAGGCTAACTCACTTGACAGTGTTCGTTCTCAATTAGCACTGAGGTGCTTAGGACACAGGGTTCACCGAGGAAATAGAAATGAAATGAAGAAGACATATCTCTACCGAATAAGAGAGTAATGGAAAATCTGGTGACTGGGACTGAAATGGTTACAAATTCTTAAATTTTACAGGAGGACATGAATATTTCAAATGTCATTCTCTGGGAGAACACCATCCCCCCCCCCCCCTTGTGTGGTGACCAAAGGGTTATAATCAACATCTTAATGAGAGATTTCTGATACTTGAGTGTAGGGTCAAATGTAGAAATCTAAAAGTGACAGTAAACTACCTGATCCCAGTGAGGTTGAAACCAAAGGATCCTCGTTCCCTGAGACACCCTCGAGACTCAATTCTGGTCTTTGTCAGCAGTAGCATGGGGTTAGATAGCTCCTAGTACTGGTTTAGGGAATGTCTGTTTACAACCGTGTTCGGGGTTTGGGATGACTTGTGTTGTAGTTAATGTGGGAGTGTAATTTGGACTCATGAGAACTTGAAATTGAGTAGATTCAATTTCAAAAGTTCTTATGAATACCATTCCACTGGAAGATACCTCAGGCTACCTTTGTTGAAGGAATTGCAACTATATTGGGACACTTTTGGATGAGATTAAGCAGAAAGAAGTTTGAACTTTTAAAGTCTTTGGTCTTTGGAATTACTATGGATTTTAATTTATAAGAAATTAAGAAGTTGAATTTTTAAATTTAAATTTCTTCCTGTAAATTTGATAATGGTCAGAGGTCATATTTGGCTCTTTGTTTGTTGATGTTGCTGATATTGGAGGATCTTTATATTGTCTTTTGATTTCTCACTGACATTTGAGGAGCTATTTTGAATAGAGCAACTGCATAATTTGGGATGGGAATTTAACTTGGATGCGTTATAGTCTTGGATTTAACTTAATTGGTATATTACTCAGCTATTGCTGTAATAATGCTTAACAAACTCTTCCAAACTCAGTGTCTTGCAATAATATGCATTTGTTTTTCTTATTCGTGGACCCACAGGTTAGCTGGGACATTTCTACTTCAGGCTGCTGGTTGGCTAGGTTTGACTCCAGGTTGGGTTTAGTTTAATTTCATGTGTCTCTATAGTCTTCCTGAAGGAAGCAGCAGCCATATTCTTATTATCGGTGGCAGGTGCTAAAGAGAAAGAACAAAACAAGCTATTAAGGCCTTAGTTCAGATCTAAACACTGCTATTCCTCCACATTCCTTTGGGCAGTTCCAACATCAGTGGAGTGGAGAAATACACTCTGCCCACTGCTGGTCACTGCAACGTCTTATGACAAGAGGCTATGAAGAATTGAGTGTAATGGTCTAATTTGCCACAGTAATATATTCTTATTTTGTTGCATTTGTCATTTCACTTTGTATCCATTCAGAAGTATGATCAAGAGTTTACCCAGCTTCCCTCAAAAATCTTCCGTGGTTCCCACACACTCAGGCTCATTAACTGTTTGTGTTAGGACTTAACCCTAAAATGACTGAAACAGAATCTCCTTGGATGGGCCTCAGGAATTTGTATTTTTTATACTCTTGGTAGATGCTTTCAACGTACTGTTAGAAATCCGTAATTAATTCCCTTAACTCAAGAACTTGGCTCCTGTTCAGTAATGGGTCCGTCTACTTAATTTATCAACTACTTTTTAATTATTACCTGGCTGAAAAACATTTTTTTCTTTTGTGCTTGGAATTAGCTCTATTAGACCTCTCATAGTTCTTCTGTACTTTTCTGCCTATCAGTGTTTCTCCCCACCTCCAGAAAACCTTTCACCCAAGTGTACCTGCCTAAATTCTGCTCCAACCCAAACCATATATATCGTAAAGTTCATGTCAAAGGGTACTTTTTGAATTCGTGTTTTCTTAGTTTGCCTTCTTGTATTAAGGATCAGGCCCTGCCTTTCATTAAAGGTAGTTGTATATAGATTTCAACTGCCAGATTAAAAGCATCTTGGTGGCAAGAACATGTCTCATTTATCTTTGTGTCCTTTCGAGTTCCTTGTAGGTTACTTTTTCCCGTTTGCAAAACTTACCTGTGGTTCCCTTTGAATGCTGTGCCCACCTGTGACTGTTTTCCCCACCAGCTCCCCATCCACCTTCTCTCTCTTTGATCTTGCTGATTTTGAGACCTTGTAGGTGGTGTCTTTAGCTTTGTGAGCCGTCCTTCTTCTGTTATCACTCTGTCCATACAAACCTCTCACTGGCTCTTTGATTTTCACTATCCCAGCTCCAATTTTGCCATTTTTGTCTCTTCTGGTTCTTCACTTCACTAAGTATATTGCAGCAGGGGATATAGATTTTTCTCTTTGAAGCCTCTGGCTTTCGTTTTCCCTTGAGAGCTTTCTCTATAATATTTTGAAAAACAGGTCCTGCTGTTGTCTACCCCTTGGAAAAGGGGGAGGCCTTCCTGCTCCAGTTTTGATCATTGGTTTTAATCAGATTTGAAAATGTCTTCTTAATACAACTGGGGAATTTTCTCATTGTGTGTACATTCATGCTAAATTCTCCAGCTCTTGAGTGATTCTTGCTATTTCCTTAGTGTGACCTGACAGGGGTTTCTCATTCACTTTACATTTTACTACTTTTTTCTTGCACATAAATCTTAGTGATTCTAAAGAGCCACATTCTTGTTTTGGTAAGTACATTCAGGATTGTAGGGATTGTTAAGAAGGTGTCTCATACTCTGTAGTGCTAGCCGAGGATTCCAGATACTTGATTTTCCAAGTTGACTTTTGGATCACTTCTAGCTTTGTCACTTTGCACTAAAATTGTAGTTTATAATCTCTTCCCCAAATGACAGTTCTTATTGTCAATAGGGAAAGTATCATTCCCTGATATATATTTTATTTCTTCCCAATTTTGCAAAAAGATATGTTTGGGTGGGCACAGGTTTTCCCAAATTTTGTGTAATTAATTGGTCTTTTGAACAAAACAAATGATGTATCACAGAACTACAATTTTATTTTATTTTTTGAAGATATTTTTGTGTCTCTCATAGTCCCTTTGAAATATATTCAGTGTGGGAAAGCTTCCCTACCTCCTCGTGCCCTTGACTTTTATCCTGCTTAGGTAATAGAAAGTTCTCAAGTTGCTTAAGTTGCAAACAAGGCTCAAACACAGAAATTAGAATGTCAACTGGAAGGTGTTAAATAAGGGAAGATTTTATGTAAAGTTTTCTGCCTTTTTGCATTTGGGGCTGCCTCAGGCTGGTAGCTGCCAGGGGGTATGGTTGGCTCTTTGCTGTGTTTCTACCTTGCTCTTCTTTCTCCTCAACTTGCCAGCTAGCTGCCAACCCCTTCCAAGGTCAGAGTGATGAGAGAGAACGGAAAAAGGATAGGGAAGGTAAGTAAAACCTTTCCAAGTGTAGGACTAGTCTGTCTTAGGTTGGTTTCTCACACATTGGTGTGGAGGCTACTTAAAGTTGATTCTTAGGGTGCCTAGGTGGCTCAGTCGGTTAAACGTGTGACTCCGGCTCAGGTCATGATCTCACAGTTCGTGAGTTTGAGCCCCATGTTGGGCTCTGCACTGCTACCAAAGATTCAATGTCTGTCTGTCTGTCTGTCTGTCTCTCAAAATAAATAAATAAGCTTAAAAAATATAGTTGATTCTTTCTAGGCCGATTATGAAGCTTATTTCAGAGATTTTCATCATGGAGACCTTGCTCCATGGTTCTTTTGACTAAGGAACATACATTTCCTACCCCACCAGAGGGTCCTTCCACAGCCCCCAGAAATCCGGCATTTATTTCTGGCTTTCCAGTGGTTCGTCTGCCCTTCTAGGCAATCCTGTTGGACAAGATCAACCGAAGGCACCCTCAAGCTGGTGTCCTCTCAGGAGTCATGCTCTCTGGTGGTGCCAGCCGGTTCAGTCAGCCACCCGTATCACCACAGGCTGCTTCGATTTCTCAAGGCCTGTGTTAGGCACCAGCTCTCTGCTTCCGACCTATAGGGAACACATCAAGCCCCTCGCTGTTTATCGCATGGTCAATTCAAGTGTGTGATAACATGTCTCTTTCTTAACATTTAACCACAGGTTCTTCTGAGAACAAGAACACTGATTTGTAAGGGCTGTAGATCTCCATGATGTAAAGACACTGTCACCTCAGCCCAAATCAAACTACTACCAATGTGATAGCACTGAAGAGAGTTAGGAATAGCCGCTAACAGTTGGTTTATGAGAGCCTGTGAGAGCTGACTCTAGCACACCACTGGCTTAGTAATCAAGGCAGAGAGAACGTGCTGGGCAAGGGTCCTGCCTCTTCTGTTGTTTTGTAAGGTGCTTCAGCACCAGTTCTGCTTATCTTTCCCTTTGGGACCAGGCTTTGAGTGTTTCCTTTATATAGTCACAGCATCCATTGAGGTTGTCCCCTCCCCCTGCAAATACCCACAGGTTAATAAGCAGACAAGAAAACAAAGTGGTCTGTCCCTAAAGGTGGCTTCTGTGTCCCCTCCAGAGGTTTTGAGATGGCTTTAGATTTCGAAGTGGCATTCTTTGTTCTTTTCCTTTTTTGTTCTGTCCCATATGGGGTCCTGCATATCTTACCTTCCCCTTATCAAATCTCGGCTTGCTGTTCATCTCTGCTTCCCCAGTTTCTACAGACTCTTGGCACTTTGAGCAATGACTGTGTTAGCTCACCCTCAGTCTACTCCATGATGGCAAAATGAAAAAAACAAGAGGTCCTGTAGATGAGAGCCTTGCAGCTCTCCTCAAAAAGTATCTTCAGGTAAGAAGCCGTCAAACACCCTTTATCTCCTCCACTGAACAAAACTGCTGTTTAGGGGTATCTTCTTGAAATAATACTAAATCAAACAAGCAGGTACAACATAAATGGAGAGTCAGACACAGGACAATACAATCAGAAACATGAGTTATAGTGAGTGGTTCTTCAACTGTGTAAGACTGACAATTTTTATTCTTAAGAAAGTATCCTTTTTCTTCCCCTGAAAGCAGACAGAATGTCAAACACAAGTTGTAATTGGGCTATATGATTTACATACAGATTAATCCATTATTAGTTTAAGTGAGAATCTTTGACTAGGCAAGACAATATTTATCATCCCATCACTTTGCTCACATAATCCAAGCGACTTTGTAACTTTAATTGTATTGCATGTTCTGGAAATATTGCCCATGATTACAGCCTGTTTGAAATAATTAGGTGGTAATTAGCATTACGAGTTTCTGTTAAAAATACTATCATTAGAGGGATTTCTAGATGAATTACCTGGCACTGGGGGTGAGGTTTTTTTTGGCAAAGATACCTTTCTCCATAGAAGGGGCAGTGATATTCAAAGGCATTCTTAGGGAGAGCCTGTATTAGTTTGAAGTCACTACTCTAACAGATAACCACAAATTTAGTAGCTTAAAACAACACTAATTATCCCATTGTTTCTGTAGGAGAGAAATCTGGAGGACTTGATTAGGTCTGTGTATAGACTTGAAAGGCCAAAATCAAGGTCAACAAGCTGCCTGCCTTTCTGGTGGTGCTGAGAGGCTATTTCCTTGCTCGTTCAGGTTGTTGAAAGAATTCATTCCCTTTCAGTTGCAGGACTGAGCTCCCTGTTTCCTCACTGGCTGTCAGCCGAAGTCCACTCTCAGCTTTCTGAGGACTTCCGTGCGTTTTGCTTCATGCCCTCTCCATCTTCCACCTACAAATGGCAGCTTGAAACCCTCTAATGCTTTGAGTCTCGCCTGCCTTTTCTCATGTAGCATCGCTTTGACTTCAGCTGAGAAATCGCCTCTGCTTTCAAGAGTTCATGTGATTATATTACGCCCACATGGATAACCCTGGATAATCTCCCTACTTCAAGTTCTTTAACCATACTCCCATCTGTAAAGTCCCATTTGCCACATAAGGTAACATACACAGGTTCTGGGGATTAGGACAGGGATATCTGGTGGGAGGGGTGCATTGTCAGCCTCTCACAGAGCCTGAGCCACACGTGTGTATCACTGGGCATATTATTTCTTTTCAGAGATGGTAGCAGTATAGTGGTGATTTCTCCCTCCTGGGTGAGGGCACCCACCGATAACTTTTGGAGTATTGACCGACTTCATCAGAAAAAGAAGGACAACTGAATGCTTTGATGTCTAGGATATATCAAGATGCTACAATAGGCAGAGAAAAGATAATTTCTGTTAAGTAACTTGTCAGTAATTTTGGGAGAGGGTGTTTCATAATGAGCATTGATTTTTAAAATATTGACTTATATGGTGATTGAACATTGATTTATCAAAGAAATGTATAATTGCATATTGTGTATCTCTTGCCAGTCAGATGTAAGTCCATGGAAACAAACACAATGCCTTTCTCATTCACTATTGTATCTGTACAGCCAGGAAGAGAGCCTAGCATGGGGTTGCTCAATAACCACTTGATATCTATTTATTGAAGAAAATACTTACCTGGCAACTACCTTGACAACACTTGGCAGTGCATGAGAGTTCAGCAGTGAAAAAGACAGACCTGGTCCCTGACTGCCTGATGTCAGATTTTAAAAGAGTAGTTATAAATGAGGACAATACAAAAAAATTAAAAAAACATTTTTTTTAACATTTATTCTTTTTTGAGAGACAGAGACAGAGTGCAAACAGGGATGGAGCAGAGAGAGAGGGAGACACAGAATCCAAAGCAGGCTCCAGGCTCTGAACTGTCAGCACAGAGCTCGATGCAGGGCTCAAACTCACGAACTGCGAGATCATGACCTGAGCTGAAGTCGGATGCTTAACTGACTGAGCTACCCAGGAGCCCTGAGGACAAAACAAAATCTTTTTTTTTTAGTGTTTATTTATTTTTGAAAGAGAGAGACAGAGAGAGACATAGCGTGAGTGGGGGAGGAGTGGATAGAGAGGGAGACACAGAATCCAAAGCAGGCTCCAGGCTCTGAACTGTCAGCACAGAGCTCGATGCAGGGCTCGAACTCACGAACTGCGAGATCATGACCTGAGCTGAAGTCGGATGCTTAACTGACTGAGCTACCCAGGAGCCCTGAGGACAAAACAAAATCTTTTTTTTTTTTAGTGTTTATTTATTTTTGAAAGAGAGAGACAGAGAGAGAGACATAGCGTGAGTGGGGGAGGAGTGGATAGAGAGGGAGACACAGAATCTGAAGCAGGCTCCAGGCTCTCAGCTGTCAGCACAGAGCCTGACACGGGGCTTGAACTCATGAACAGAGAGATCATGACCCGAGCCAAAGTCAGATGCTTAGCTGATGGAGTCACTCAGGCGCCCCAAAACAAAATCTTAAAAGTAGCACACATACCTCTTAGTCATTCTATTTTAACTTCAAGTGTACAATTGTTCATTAATGCTTTGTTAGTGTTAAGACATTTTCTTTGAATAGGGTCGGCTGAGTGGAGTTCTACATCTTCCTTCTTGCATAAACCATACCCCAAATGCATCTTCCATGAGTTGAGTTTTTTCTTCTCTTAAATAGAGTGAGGACTTAAGATCAAGGGTAGGCAAAGTATGGTCTAAGCCAAATCTGTCTGACCATCTGTTTTCATATGGTCTCAAGCTAAGCATGGTTTCACATTTTTTGAATGGTTGAAAAAAATTAATAGAAGATTATGTTTGTAACATATAAAAATAATATGGAATGCAAATTTCAGTGTCCATAAGTATGCTTTTATTCGAACATAGCCATGCTTGGTCATATACCTATTGCCTATGACTGATTTTGTGCTATAGTGACAGAGTTGAATAGTTATGATGGAGATCATATAGCCTACAAAGCTTAAAATAGTTTTTTTCTGACTTTTTAGAGAAAAAGTTTCCTGACCACAGCTCAAGATATGTGAGAAGTAAATTGAGTGCAGAAAATTCTTAGTAGTTTCCACCCCCAATTATTTTCTTGGTGGTTTGTATATGTGGGCAGTGCATATTAATGTAAGGTAAGATTTTACCTATCAATAATTTTTTGATGACTCCACCTTATCAGAATTTTCCATACACTTGATTTATTTTTCATAGAACAGCTCTTTTTCTTATTGAATTAATTTTATCAATATACACTGTTAATTAAATTAGGAAATGATACTAACAGGTGCAAACCAGTTTAGAGATGTATATGTATATCAAGTCACCATGATGTACACTTTAAATATCTTATAATTGTATATGTCAATATACCTTAATACAGCTGGGAAAAAAAACCCCAGAAAGCTGTGTTGGAGATGAACACAGCTGACTCCTGGTGAGTGCTCATCTCTAACGGTGAGGGCAGCAAGCAGTGAGCACTGTCCTGGAGGCAAGACTGCTAGCCTTCAGTTATAGACATAGTGAGGTTTTCTGTCCCTACATTTTATGGAGGAATGGAGAGGTCTGGTTAATAAGCAAGCAGGTTTAGTGGAGGTCAGTGATGAGGTCTTCTGCTGTGTGTAAGATTTAGTCCAAATTAAACATAAATTTGCATATTGTACCTAGAACCATGGTTTCATAGATGTCATGTTGGTATCCCTCACTCAAGGTAACTTGCTTCTAGAATTTTGAATTCTCAGCATTACTAATGTGGGGAACTATTTCATGTTACTGAACCTCAAATCTCTAATTTAAGAGACTTTCTTGCTAGAGTTCTCAGAACTCTGATTTGACTTTCATAGAAATTCTGTCTTCTAGCCAAATCAAAGTGAAATACTTTACCCCACTCTGTGCAGAATGCGGTCAATAATTGTTGTTTTCAGTGCTTTTTTCAGAGAGAATATTCCCCCTGTAATCTCTTAATTCAGCAGAGAGAAGACATAAAATCTCCTTAAAATTTTTTTAATATGCTCAGTGATACACTTCTGTGCTCCTTTAAACCAATATTCTTTCTCCTGAATTTTAATTTTAATTTATTGAAATGAGGACAATCATTGCAGTCTAACAGGGAATTAAAAAGTAACATTTTGGCCAGAAACAGGTGTTAAAAATAGCAGTGATGTGGGTTTGCTATCACTTTCAGTTTAGAAACTTTGTCTTTGCATATTTCAGTGGTTCCTTTAGCCCTGAAAAGTCACCACTTCAATGAACAACTGGCCCATTTTTATGTTATAAGGCCCTGGGAATCCAGAGGCAAAAGCAACCTCTATCCATCTTCTCTAATTTGCTTCAGTAGATGCAATATGAAAAAAGCATAGCATTAAGGAAGGATCTTTTCTCTTTTTTTCCTTTCCCTCTCAGGAGCAGAGTTAAAATGGAATACAGTCATTAAAAGGTTATCTAGTGTAACAAGCTCCCTGCCAAAGGCAGAGCAGAAGGCTCTATTCCTCTGTGAGTTGTTTTATGAAGTAGCTCATGGCTGACAATCAGTGAACTAAATCCTTTGACAAGGAGAGATTTACAAGGACTTGTCTACAGAGACGAAGTGTTTCTACAGACTTGAGCAGAACTGGGACCAGGGATTAGCAACCCTGCACGTAAATACAGCTTGCGGCTTCAGGATTCTGCAGCTGGGAGCTTTGGGTAGCCACTCTGTGTAAATATGCCTATGGAATTGAGTTCTAAATACTGCTGAGTTCTGAATACTGACTGTGCTACATACAGGATTCATGTGGCTTCCAAGATCTATGGATGGTTCAAAAAAGTATTCTCCAGACACACATTGCAACAGCGGGGTTCATCTTCTTGAGCTCTCGGGAAGCTACAGTGTTTATAAACCAATCTCATCCCCTGTCACTAAGGAAGGGGCTACCCAATTTAAGTTTTCACCCCAATCTCTTTTCTTCTGGCTTCTAACTGTATATTGTCCTTTGCAGTAGGTGACTCTTGTTAGGTGTGAGGAGTGGTGATAACACCACATGGTACAGTGTGCTCGTGGACATTTGCTATGGTCTAAATATTTGTGCTCCCCCCCCCCCAAATTTGTATATTGAAATTCTAACCCCAATGTGATGGTATTAGGAGGTGGGGGCCTTTGAGAGGTGCTTAGGTCTTGAGAGTGGAGCCCTCATGAATGGGATTAGTATTCTTACAAGAGACCATAGAGAGCTTTGTAGACCCCTCTGCCGCATGAGGATACAGTGAGAAGGGGGCCCTCAACGGACTGTGCTGGCACCCCAATCTTGAACTTCTAGCGTCCAGAATTGTGAGGAATAAATTTCTATTGTTTATAAGCTACCCAGTCTGTGGTATCTGTTACAGCAGCCCAAATGGACTAAGACAATGTTCAATTACACAACCTTGCTTTGACATGAGTTTGAATATTCAAGGATTAATTTTGTTAGGTCTAAATGGGAGAATTGATGATCAGAGATAAATTGTACCAGGGACTTAAGTGCATAGAATAACACAGCTTGAAGGGATCTTAAGGATCATACAGGCCATCTTTATTGTTTTTTTAGATGATAAAACTAAGACCTACAGAGGGTGACTGACTTGTCAGTGGCCACAGGAGTAGTTGAGTCCAGTA
The DNA here is from genome assembly GCF_018350175.1 of Felis catus. Classification (NCBI taxonomy): domain Eukaryota; kingdom Metazoa; phylum Chordata; class Mammalia; order Carnivora; family Felidae; genus Felis; species Felis catus. The sequence continues at coordinate 90,332,332 of NC_058377.1, forward strand.
TGGGGACTAGAACCTTCAGAGTATAATAGACCACACTGCTCATATGGTATCTGGATGTAGTGGTTAGAAGCATATGCTTTGGAGTCCGAGTTTTCTGGGCTTAAATCCCATCTCTGTATGAGCTGTACTATCACGGGAAATGTGTTGAACTTTTCTGTGCCTCAGTGTCCTCATCTGCAAATGGAGACAAGGGTACCACTTCATGGGGCTGGTTTGTTCATTGAATTAGTAAATACGTGTAAATCAAAGAAGAACAATGCCTGAGAAGTAGTAAACACTCATGAAATGTTAGCTGGTGCTACCGTTACTCCCCCTAGCACTACTGCCCTACTACCCCAATACTATAATACATGACTGACTTCCCCCAACTCAATGTGATTTGCGAGCAAATTTTGAAAAAGACTTAAAGAGAAGAAATACACTCAGTTAAACATTTGCATCTGAACAATATATATGAGTATGTATATGTGTGTGTATTATGTAGGTGTTTAAATCTATTGTGTTTATCATTTGTGTAAAGCTATTAAATAAGCTCATGTCCTACTTCGTCCCTGAACGAAGTAGGAGCTGACTCGCATTTCATCACTCTCAGGTTGCTGATTTGAATATATCAACAATCCACTTTAATTTGCAAGTGACCTTGTAGGGGTTCCCATCATGATATATATTACTGGGGCATGTCTGGGGGAAGCCACTTTTTTTCAGTAAGTTGAGTCATACAGCAGACTGAATTTTCATTTTGTCTATGTGTAATAGGTATGAAAAATGAATTTACATATATTAGTTACTCTGAATGGTTTTTCTTGGGAAGAGTATGAAACTGGTTGAATGAAAACACTACTCAGGGACTGAATTAAAAGATAGGATAAAGAGAAGACTGATGGCTTATGCCAGTCTTCCTTTGTTCTGAAGAACTTCAGCTCATGGTCCTGTAAAAAGTATCTATTGTGAGATTTTCCTCACTAGCTCTGTTAATGATCATAAAGAACTGGAAGCAACCTCATGAGCATTGATAAAAAAATGGAGAAACAAATTGCAGTCTATTTATACAGCAAGATATTATGTAGCAGTAAAAATGAATGAACTGTAGCAATATGAAACAATTAAATGAGTGTTGATAACCTAAAGATGAGTAAGACCACAAATTCCAGAAGTCATGCTTCTTATACACTTGATCGTAGCCAAAAGGCCGAGAAGCGATGGCATGCTTCTTATAATGTTTAGAAACAAAACTAAGCAATATACTATTTAAGAATATATCTGTATATGGTAAAACTCTCCCTGTACATATATACATTTATATATTCATTTCTAAGTAGTACATAAATGAATAAATAAAAGAAGATCATGTATTGCCCAGCGACAGTATTGTATTAGGATAAATCCAAGGCTATGTACCTGAGGTCCAAGGGAAAAAAAATATTTTCAAAAAGAATGATCTCATAGAGCCACTGTTTTGCAGGAAAGAAGACTCCAGCGTGCAGTGTGTACTGAGCAAAAACCACAGAGTGTGACCTGGGAGTGGGAAACTGTTATTTAAAAGTCCTTAAATGTTTTTTTGTTTTATTTGATAACATCTGTCCTCTGCAGCCTTTTGCGCTCTGTGATTTCCAGCCAAGACATTGCTGTTTGTATTTGAGTCCACGGGGTAAGACTAGGAGATAGTCTTTGTAGGACTTTGTTGAAAAGAAAGCCTGGGAGCATGTCCGTTCCCTCCAGTCCTGCTGAAGCCCAGAGTAGAATAGAAAAAAGGCAACAGATTCTGAGGCTCATTCTTCAGATTTACGGAAAAAGGCCAAGTTAAGCCTTGCTTCTACCACTGGCTCTTCTTTCCTGTCTGCTGTTTGTTTCCTTGCTGCTGTGAGTGAGGACAGGTGAGGCCCAGAGCAAGAGAGAGGCCAAGAGAGGATACACCACTCAGCCCCGTGAGCCACCTTGGAGCAGCATGACATGTTTGAAGCATGTGTCTGGGTTTCTCTTCTTCCTGAATGCCCGGCCTTTGTTGACTTTCAAGTCTGAATCATAACAAGGAGCAAACTTGCGCATCGTGAAGTGCAAGGGTGAGCTTGCCGGAAAGGGCTGGAGCTCGGACCCTGGTTTCTCTTTCTCCTTACTCTTCCGATGACAAGAAAGGCCTACTTGTCAGATAAGCTTAGAGTTTTAAGCTGTTTCTGATGTTTTGACTTGGAATGTGCCAACTAGCAAAATGTTCTTCAGTCCGACGTGGAGAAATTTGAATGACTTACCCCTGCCTGTCAGCAATGTTGAGTGAAAACTACCCCCTCAAGGGCCCAGGGGAAAATTAAGCCAGTGCTCCTCAGACATTTCTGCCTGAGTCCCCTTAGCAGCAAAGTACAGAAAACTTGTGCCTCCAGGGGTCCAGCAGCGTAGTCCAAAGTGGCTGCTCCTACTTCTAGAGCTTTGGGAAGCAGTATATTTTATCTTAACTAATGAGAGTTTCCCTTCCACTCTGTAATATACCTTTTCTTTTTTTTTTTTAATGACGTGTAGTTGACACACCAGGCTCCATCAGTTTCAGATGTCCAACGTAGGGAAGCGACAAGTCTATACGCCTTGCTGTGCTCACCACAAGTGTAGCTCCCGTCTGATGTCTTCGTACATCGCTGTTATAATACCCCGCTGTACCTTTCATCCCCATGGCTTACTCAGTTCTTAACTGTAAGCCTGTATCATGCTCTCCCCTGCACCCATTGTGTGCATCTCCCTACCCATCTACCTGTTTGTTTTAATAGAAAAAAATTTTTTCCTGCGCAATTGTTCAAAAAACAAAGCTTCTGGAAGATGGTTATTCTGTGACTTCTGGTATTTCTGGAATGTGTCACTACGTATCTCCAAGGGGAGGCATACTTCAGTCTGAAAAGTACAGTTAGGGTGTCTAAGAAGGTAGTGGTGTTTTCTTATGCCAGGTGGTTTCACAAAGATAGTTTTTTAATTAAGTTAACTCAATTTAAATTGATTAATTCCTCAATTATTTGACTAAGCTTAAGATCAAACCACAAATGTGTATGTCAGTAGTAAGTGGCTAATTATTACTTTGTCGTATGGTTGAGATACAAAACAAACTAAAACTATTATAATATGTAGAAATTCTTAGCACATGATACTTTTTTTTCAAAGTAGCCTTAAATTTATGTTTTTGGGGGTGGCACCTGGGTGGCTCGGTCAGTTAGGTGTTGGACTCTGGATATTGGCTCAGGTCGTGATCTCACTGTTCATGGGATCGAGTCTCTTGTTGGACTCTGTGCCCTCTGCCCTTCCCAACCTTCCCCCCGACCTCCCTCCCCCCACTCATGCTCTCTCTCTCTCTCAAATAAATAAACTTTTAAGAAAATTTATTTTTTTCACAGAGGTAGAAATAAAAACAAGTATAAGCATTAAAGGAATAATTACAATAATATATAACTTGGATATATTTGACTAAATAATCTAAGAGTCTTACTAAAATTGACAGTCTACCTTCCTTCCACATTACTTCTTATTTTTTCTCTTTGTCCTTAGTATTATCTAAAGAGGTGGATTCCTGTTCTCCTTTCTGTTTGTATGGAGCCCCTAAATTTGCATAACCGGCTGTCTGTCACCTCTCTTCTGAGCCCCAGAGTAGCATATTCAACTTAAATATCTTTAAGATGTTTGGGAAGTATCTTGAATATAACATGGCAAAAACAGGACTCTGTTTCCTGTTTCAGCAAATGGCACCATGAAATTCCCAAATACCAAAGCCTCAAACCAGATAGCCTTTCTTTCTGGACAATACCCTGGCTTGTACTTTGTGCCTGCCCAGCCCCTCTCCTTCCCCCAGGAGCCAGAGTGAATTTTTGAATGTAAATCACATCACGTCACATGCTTGTGCATGTGTCCTCTGCTGGTGTCCATTACACTTGGGTATAACACATACGTAGTGTGCTTTCCCTGGCCATGAGGCTGAGTGGGATAAACTCTGTGACTCTTTTTCTTATTCTTCCTCCCTACCCCTCTCCTCCTGTTCAGTGTGCTTCAATCCCTGATGGCTTTATTTCTGTTTCCGGGAGTCTGGTTTCTACCCTGGGGACTTTGCACTTACTGCCTGCTTTGTGTAGACTGAATGCTTCTGGATCTTCCCATGGCAAGCCCTTTGCATCACTTATGTCTCAGCTCACACGTCCTTCCTTAGAGAGACTGTTCCTGACCAAACTTGAAAAACCAGCACCATCTCCTCAGTCACACTTTTTTTTTAAAGTTTCTTTTTTTTAAGTTTTTATTTATTTTGAGAAAGAGAGAGAAGGAGGGGAAGAGAGAGGGAGAGAGAGAATCCCACATAGGCTCCATGTCGTCAGGTCAGAGCCCAAAGCCAGGCTCAAATCCACAAACTCTGAGATCATGGCCTGAGCAGAGATCAAGAGTCAGATCCCCAACCAACTGAGCCACCAGGCGCCCTTCCCCTCAGTCACTCTTAAAGTATTACCTAGTTCTATTCTCTTCTTAGTGTTTATCACCTTCCAAAAATCTCCTGTATTAATTTACTTGCAGACTACAATGTAAACTTCATCAGTGTAGGGACCTTTTCTTTGTTATTCAATATTGTATTAGCTGGCTTAGTAAATACTGAATGTTTGTAAGTGTCTGGACAACCTTCCATTGACTTCATGCGAGTCTCATAACAACTCTGTGAGGTGGACACTATTATTGCTTTCGTTCAAGGGTTGGTGTCTTAACTATTGGTATGTGTTTAGGGACTTTTAGCAAGTCCTCAATAAATGTTTGTCTGAAGAATACAGAATTCTCATTTTACAGATCAGGAAGTCTGAAGGTTTATAGAAGCCAACTGATGTTCTCCATTGTTATAAAGTATGTAAATGGCACAGTTGGGTCTCAAACATTTGTCTTCAGCCTCTTGGCTCCTAGTTATCTGCTATTTCCATTGTAACTTGTTGCTTCCTTAATGGAAGCAAGTTTCTCTGTTAAAAATACCCTAGGGACGCCTGGGTGGCTCATTCAGTTAAGCATCCAACTTTGGCTCAGGTCATGATCTCACGGTTTGTGAGTTCAAGCCCCACGTTGGGCTCTGTGCTGACAGCTCAGAGCCTGGAGGCTGCTTCAGATTCTGTGTCTCCCTCTCTCTCTTCCCCTCCCCCATTCATGCTTTGTCTCTCTTTGTCTCAAAAATAAATAAACATTAAAAAAAAAAACCTAGAAGAAAAATTTTGGATAGTGCAACTTTTCAGATGGTGCCTACTCCATCCTACAATAACTGAAGGGACAGAGAATATTTAGTTAGGTGCTCAGAAATTGAATCAGTTAAAAAAATTTCTTTTGAAATGTTTACTTATTTCTGAGAGAGAGAGAGAGAGAGAGAAAGGAAAGAAAGAAAGAGGAAGAAAGAAAGAAAGAAGAAAGAAAGAAGAAAGAAAGAAAGAAAGAAAGAAAGAAAGAAAAGAAAGAAAGAAAGAAAGAAAGAAAGAAAGAAAGAAAAGCTGTGAGCTGGGGAGGGGCCCAAAGAGAGGGAGACACAGAATCTGAAGCAGGCTCCAGGCTCTGAGCTGTCAGCACAGAGCCTGATACAGGGCTTGAACTCACAAACCGTGAGATCAATACCTGAGCCAAAGTCGAACACTTAACCAACTGAGCCACCCAGGTGCCCTAGTGTGTGGTTTTTTTTTTTTTTTTTTTTAAGGCATGTAATCAATATATTTTTCATTGAGGTCTTTGATTTCCTTATTGTTCAGGCAGTGCTAGTCTGGGCTCCATTCACGTCCTACTAGAAAACATTGACATAATAAGGTTGGAAATGTCATCTTAGCACATTTACTATTGTCTTTGCCTAGTGGTGTCTTTCTTGGTTCTCTCTGCCTAGCTAAGTGCTACTTATCCTTCATTCAGTAAATGGAAAGCTTTTTGAGCGTAAAACTTTATCTTGGTAGTGATATTTAGTGGAGATGGTCCAGCCACTCTTCGGCTTAACACTGTTTGGAGTCTAATTCAGGCTTTGTTGCTTGCTAATTTTGTGACCCCAGAAAAATGCTCAAGTCTCAGTTTTCTCATCTATTAAATGAACATAGTAATAGTATGTATTTCTGAGGATTGTCAGAAGAATTAAGTAATGTAGTGCATAAATAAGCCCTTTAGTATGTAGCATTTGATGAGCAGTCAAAGCAGCTAGCTGGTAATCCTTTATGTCTTTGTAGTTCTAGTACCGAAGGACAGAGCCTGGCAACGTAGTCATCTGAAAGTGTTGGCTAGATAAATCCAGAGGCCATGTTATCCTCTAGATCTTTAACAAATTTTAAATAGGTTTATCCCTGTCGTCAATTTCCTTAAAGTTATACAAGAATCACGAATTGTGCCTAATGCTTCTCCTAGCATTTGTCACGCATCGCCTCACCAAACCCAATTTCTGCCCTAGAGCTATTTGACAGAATTTCCAATATAGCTGAATTCTTTCCACTGAAATTATTACAAACATGAAAAAGTGTATTGTTGAGAGAGTCTCTGCTTTCTGCTTGGATTTTAAACTGTTAAATCCTTACGGGATAAGGATGATGCCCCTCGCAAAAGCTGGTCTTTTCCTCTCAGGCCAAGTTATCCGCTCTTACTCTCTCTCCCGAGCATCTACCTCTTGATCCCGGCATGCTGTGTTATCTTGTTTCCCTGTTGATGGAAACATATCATTTTTCAATATCGCCTTTAAGCTGAGAAATTCAAAGATACACATAGATTTTTGGAGTCAGGAGGATATATACCATCTGCTGCCTTCTTTTGGATTTGTTGCTGCTGAAGGGAAAGCCCAGCACGTTTTCTGTTTGCCAATTATAAGGGAAGTGATTGGGGAGTCTTTAGAAAAGAATGAAGTTATCATTTCGTGGGCATATGTTGTTCACACAGAGAATCTGCATCTTTCAAGTTTCAGTACTGTGTTTGAATAAAGCAGAGATACTGAAGTGGCACTAATCTTGTCAGAAGAAAGCATGGCTTTGTTATCTAAGATGTTCATCTAAAAAAAAGACAAAAAAGGCCTAGAGAATTTAAGAGAATAATCTGTAGTACAAATTCCTATGTTTTTAACCTGTGTATCAGTCAATGTCCTGTTGCCATTTGTGTAGAGTTCTTTTTCTTTATAGTCACAGGCTCTGTGGAAAGAGAGCTTCTCATTTTAGTTGGATGATAGAGGAGAGTTGTGTCAAGCATTAGAAAAATGATACTGGGTAATCAAGTTTTTGAAAATGTGAACAGTGGCATCAGGTAAACTAGAATATATCCACTCCTTGATCTTCCCAGAACCATATACTAGATTAATTGACTCATTTACCTGTGAGGCAAAGAGGAAATGAATTTATCAGAAGCTCTCTTAACTGACTTCTACTTGCTCTGCTGTCCACGTGAACTCCACTATTTCTCCACGAAACATTTCTGACTCACCGTATGTTGCTCACTGCTAGGTAGTGGGTCACTCTCTAGCCCCCCTCACGTCCCCTATCCCAGGAATTGAGTGGACTGTTTACCAAGACTTGGTTGTGCTTGGTTCCATACCTGTGTGTGCCATTGTACTGTATTATGAAGTTTAAGGTCATGTAAACCAAAAGTATGATTTGTAAGAAAGGGGTTCTTGTTTCTGTGGAAAACAAGCTGCATGATTTGAAAATCATTGATAAAATGAGTTGATAAAAAGAAAATTGCTGTTGAATTACACGTCAAACCACTTTAAAGGATTAGAAAAAATAATAAAAATTTAGAAGGATGTCATGCTTGATTCTTTTGCAAGTGTTTTCAACCTCTTGCTTTACTTTAAAGAAATCACAGGGGCGCCTGGATGGCTCATTCAGCTAAGCGTCTGACTTCACCTCAGGTCATGATCTCACAGTTGTGGGTTCAAGCCCTGTGTCGGGCTCTGTGCTGACAGCTCAGAGCCTAGAGCCTGCTTCGAATTCTGTGTCTCCCTCTCTCTGCCCTTCCCCTGCTCATGCCTCTGTCTCTCTCTTTCTTTCTCTCAAAAGTAAATAAACATTAAAAAAATTAAATCATAGCTGTAAGTCTTACGTGATCCATTGTTGTTGTGTGTTGTTCAAGAAAGAAGACAGAGTTCTGTAATCTGTGCATCTGTATATTCAAAGGAGCACATTGAGCCTGAATAGAAAGATTGGAGAATGAATGTACATCTGTATGTTTTAAGGTAAAATAAAATGTCAAATGTATGTATATGTATTTTGAGGGTTTATTTTACCCTACTTTGCCAAATAACTGGCTATCTTTAGGCACCAACCAAGCCCGGTAAGAGGGTGTTTACTCATAAACCCCATGGGATTGAAGGTGGAAATGTAACAAAGAGAGATGTGAGTTGTCCAGGATCATGTGACTTCCGTTCCCAAGGCCTCAGTTTCATTTTCTCTGAAATCAAACTGTTGGACCGAACAAACCGGAGTTCTTTCTCATTCTCATATTTTATTTTTCTTCATTTCAAATTGGCCACTGACTGTTGGATGGCTGTGCTATTTCCTGTACTTCTGTCAGCTGTACTTTTTTGAACATTGTATTGACCCTAGAATATTTATTTGACTTCCATCTTGATCTCTTGTTAAACATTCAAAAGACACTTGTCTGGAGGAGAAATCCAGATTTAGTTCAGTTTGGCTTATACCCATATTGGATCATGCTGCTCCCTTCATTAAGATCCTTCAAGAGCTCACCTTAAATACAGGGAATTGTCCCCATTCCTTAGCATGCATCTGAATTCGTCCATCATCACATGCCTGCATGTAGTACCCATGCCTGATTCTGTGTACTTCTGTTACTATTGAATTGGCTGTTTTGTGCCTCTAAGACTTTGCTCATACTGTTTCCTCTGTCTAGAATGCTCATCCTCTCTTTTTTTCCATGTGAACTCCTTCATGTCTTCAAACACTGGCTTCAAAACATTTTCGTGCTTTCTCCTTCAGGAAGCCTTTACCTGATTCCCCCAGGTCAGGCAGTTGCTTCTTCTGTGTGTTTCTTGGAGATCGAGATCTACTTCCACCATTTAAAAACATTTTTTTAATGTTTATTTTTGAGAGAGAGAGAGACAGAGTATGAGCAGGGGAGGAGCAGAGAGAGGGAGACACAGAATCCGAAGCAGACTCCAGGCTCCGAGCTGTCAACACAGAGCTTGACATGGGGCTCGAACTCATGGACCGTGATCGTGACCTGAGCCGAAGTTGGACACTCAACCAACTGAGCCACACAGGTGCCCCAACTTCCGCCATTTTGATATTCCATTTCTTCTGCTAAACCATAAGTTCCTTGAAGAAAAGCACTGTCTTATTTATGTTTGGCCCAACACTTGCAGTTTCTAACATGAGGAAGTTGTTAAAAAATGTTTGGTCAAACACACTGTTGCAAACAATGGAAATTTGGACGTGAATATAAAGGAAGTATCCAGACTACCTAGCTCAAAACCTTCATTTTACGCATGAAGAAACTGAGGCCCAGAGCAGTTTAAAACTTTGCCCAGTGTCTGTTATCAGCACTGGAAGCTACGACTTGTCCTGCTGTACTTTGTCATTGGCTTCGTTCCCTCGGATTCCCCAAACTCAAGAGCATCTGGCTCACAAATTTACAGGGAAATTTATTTATTGAACAAGACATTAGAAACTGGCATCATGAGAGAGGGTATTGGAATGGTTTTACCCCAGCTCAGATTTCAAAAATGAATAGAGATAAAGGCCTGGTCAATAAGCCTTGTCCCCAGTTATCGAAGTGAGCATCCTTCTGTCTACATTCCATTATAGCTACCACAAGCCATTATTGAGAGATACTTCTGGATGTTTTTCTTCAGGGTCTCATGCAGTGATCACCCTGTCTTCTTCTGGAGGCTTGAATCTTTGTGATATATGGCCAATTACCATTTGAATGCCTTCATGCAGATCAAAACTCTGCTGATATTGATTACCGGGTAACCTCAAGGTTACATCAAGCTCCAGGGTTCTATCTTTGACTATCCAACTATACCCCAATTCTAAATGGAAAATTGTGAAATGTTTTAGTAGAAGGGAATGCAGGATAGCATTGGGCAGAGGATTAATCATTATAAAGGCACTGCTCAGAAGGAAATTCAAGAGGGAGAAGAATGATGGTCAAGGCAAGCTTTAAAAACCCAAGCCTTAAAGGTAAGTGTCACTTAAGCTTAATGTCCATAAAGTTAGAGATAATGTATTATCCAGACTGGAACACTTGTGGGAATGGGAAAGAGGACTGTTGGTAGTGACACGAGTGCAAACCAGACTTCCCTGGTGAAATCAGGACATACGATTACCCCGAATAGTTTGCCTCATCCTTTTATGGTTTCCTCACTTCAAGAACATTCTCCCAGACAAGACAAGCCCAGCATTTGGGCTGAGATTGTAAGATGAGTTTCTGATGTAGTTTTAACCTGTTCTGCTCCAGCCTGGTCCTGATATTCCACTTCTGTAGATCTCTACTCCCTGGCTGCACACGGTTTCATTCTTCCACTTGTTACATGGTTTCTGACCCCAGTGATGTTCAAACTCTGTTTGATGTAATTCTAGATTTTACGTGCTCAATAAATGGCTTTAAGTTTTGGAAAATATATTGTAAACTTGTAAGTATTTGACTTGCCACAGCCAAGGAAAGGCTGGGAAGAAAAAACATTCAGAGAAAAATGGTGCTGTTTTAAATCACTGCGTTTTGGAGTAACTTGTTTATGCAGCAACAGACAGCTAACACATTGTCCATCGCCCACCTTCCCCCACCAAGGTTAATTTCAGTCACAGCCCTGGTCCTTTTTCTTTTAACCTGGAGTGGTAGACAAGTTACCAAGGTTGCACAGTTAAGATCACTATGACTGAGATTTGGCCTTCTTACTTTTAGATACAGGTTTGTTTCTTTATGTCGCTATTTACTTGCAGATCTCCGGTAGTTTCATAGAGTTTCATACTTGCTCAAGTATTCAAAACTACTGATTGGAAATAAAACAAACTTTGGCCTTTCTCTTCTTGCCATGTGCTGCCTGTATCTGAGTCAGAGGACAACTTAAGATTTTTAATTTTTTGGTGAAATACCAGTGATGCTGTCTACACTTGGGAACTGACGCATTTCCTTTCAGTGAGCAGCACGGGGCACTTGCATAGAAGGACCTCAGTGTGAATTTGACTGTTACGCACTGCTCCACCAAAGTCCTGCTGAGAAAATTGGTATTCCAGTATTAGAGACAGTTGAACCATTTATTTTGCCAGATTCTCTAAGCTTTATTGTGGTATCAAAGCACACCAGGAGTTAACCACCCACTGGAATTTATTACTCTGATTCTGTGTAGAACTGCCTTGACAAAACTACAATTTAAAATTATTCCCCAAAGTTTGAAATGAGGAGTGGTCATGAACCATATCAGCTTTTGTAAAATCATTGTCAGTGGCACCATCAGTTTGCTCTTGTTCCATGTTCTTTCCTTATGATAAATTCTTTTTAGTTCAAAGGTAGGAAAAATTTTTTAATATAATTTATTGTCAAATTGGTTTCCATACAACACCCAGTGCTCATCCCAACAAGTGCCCTCTTCCATGCCCATCACTCACTTTCCCCTCTGCCCCACCCACCAAAGGTAGGAAATTGATGTATTTCCCTGGTGCATTGGACACATGTCCTTTTTAATAAACAATAAGACAGGTGTAACATTTTGTTGCTTTGTCTGCTAGGAGACACAGCTATTTTATGATTGATTATATAGTAACTATCCTTAGCCTAAGTTTGCTGCTAAGCTTCTTTTTGGTATTACATTTTATTACTTGGAACTTGTAAAATTAATTTTCTTTGAGTCTTCTTTTTGTGGTTGCTTAATTAATTTTCTTTTAATATTTCTTGTGGTTTTATTGTTTTTATGCCTCTGTATTTTAAACAATGACATTTTTGGAAGTATGTGGTGAGATGTTTGAGAAACGATTTTACTAAATTAAACAAGGAATATTTATTTCATTTATTCCACCTATATTGTGAAAATCTAGTTATAGGAGATCGAAATATTTTTCTTTGATGGTTTTATATATATATATATATATATATATACGTATATATACATACATATGTATGTGTATATATATATATATATAGAGAGAGAGAGAGAGAGAGAGAGGGAGGGAGGGAGGGAGGGAGGGGGAGGGAGAGCGCTGGAGCAGGGGAGAGACAGAGAGAGAGAAAGAGAGAGGGAGAATATTAGGAAGGCTCCACACTCAGTGTGGAGCCCCATGTGGGGTTTGATCCCATGACCCTAGGATCATGACCCGAACTGAAATCAAGATTCAGATTTTCAACTAACTGAGCCACCCAGGTGCCCTACCCCCTTTGATAATTTTAGAATAAAATCGGTAGGTATACCTTATTTGTCTTTATCCGCGTTGTTGAATACAGTTTTGTAGCTGGGACAAAGTCATGGGACAAAGCAGAACTGGAGTTGGAAGTGAGCAAAGTAAGGTGGTGGCCAGCTTGTACATGGAACGGTGGTTTCTGAGGGAGAGCAAACTGAGGCCTGCCATGTGCAGTTTTGGACACTGTTGCTGCTGAGTGGGATCCAAAGTGGTATTTTCAGTGAAGAAGCCCTGTTCTGTGGTTGGCGTTGTTCCTGGTTGAGAAGCTCCTTAGCCTGCCTCTCACTCTCTCAGCTATTCTACAAGCCACCTCGTATCCTTTAACAAATGCTTTCTTATTACCTACTTAACCTGTCACAACAGATTTTTATATTGTGCAACTAAGGAGCCTGACCAACACAGATTTATAAACATACATGCCTCAGGGTCTACTCAAATGACAAAAATGGCTGACGTGGGTCGGTATAAGCCTCAGGGGGCAGCGGGGCACATGGGAAGAGGAAAGTGCATACCCTCCTATTAAGGCATTCAAATCCAACTTTTAAAAACAGTCTCTTCACCCAAACTAACTTGGTTGCATTCGCTCTCTGAATTTGGCTTGTGGGATTACCACGTGTGATGTTTGACGCTCAGATTTAATGGAGTTATTTTTTATATTTATATTATTTATATAATTCCTTACTTGTGTTTTTTTTAGCTTTGCATTTTCCACCTCTATATTTTGCCATCTTAGCAACATGACCTGTGACTTTGTGGATGCTCTAGAGCTTCTCAGAGATTAGCTTGTACTGATTTTCCTTGTGGTGAGGCCCATTATGATCCCAAGTAAGAAGGAAAGAATCATCTCTGATGTTGTTGGCCAATAACAGCAGCACTTTTCTCTGGCAAATCCTTGTCCCTATGTCACAGAGGATGGGCTCCCCGGAAAACTCTGTGTTCTAAGTGTATTTTAATGTCCCAAATACTTTCTGACTTGCAACTTCTTTTAAAACACAAAACTGGAAACCTAGCTAACATTTCTAATCCTAGGATACAGCAGGAATGGGGTTCTACTGCAACTGATGTGCCTGAAAATTGCATCTGAAAGGGTGATTATTAGTGGCCCTGTTGGCCAGTTGTCAGAGTGACAGGTGTCTGGGATGATGCTCAGGAAAACTGTCATTTATTTCGTTCTTTTTTTTTTTTTTAATTTTTTTTTCAACATTTATTTATTTTTGGGACAGAGAGAGACAGAGCATGAACGGGGGAGGGGCAGAGAGAGAGGGAGACACAGAATCGGAAACAGGCTCCAGGCTCCGAGCCATCAGCCCAGAGCCCGACGCGGGGCTCAAACTCACGGACCGCGAGATCGTGACCTGGCTGAAGTCGGACGCTTAACCGACTGCGCCACCCAGGCGCCCCATATTTCGTTCTTGCCCTCAAGAGTAGGTTAGCTTTAGTCATAGGTTTAGTCCTTTAAAGAGCAAGCTTCAGCACCAACTAGTCTTCTCTGTTTCATCCAGAGAGATGCAGTGCTTGAAGCCAACATTTTATTTGCGGTTTGAAAACCGTATTTGGGTTGCATTCTGTCTTGTGATTCATATATACATTGCCTCCTTCCTTCTCATTGGAACGCTGCATCTACCGGCCTCATTATCTCTAATAGACCTTTTAGTTCTCTCAGGGTTATGTGGTTTCAAAGTATTACAGACTCATTCATGTCACTCTAATTTAAACATGATATTGTTATTACTGCATCTATTTTATAAACTACCTCTTGGCTTCCTTTTCTATGTATTGTGTGAACGAGAAGTGGAAGATAACATTCCAATAAACTTTGGAGCTAAAAAGTCTGGGTAATTGCATTTGACAAATGTTGAAACCTCAGATCTCAAATACTTACAACACTTTCTTTCCTGACACCAGCAATAATGGAAACGTCGTGGTGCTAATGAAGAGTTTCTACCACAGGCCCTTGAATGTGGTCCAAATAGTTGTCATCAGGCATAAACCATTTAGATTCTTAGTATTTCTTTGTCCTTCAACTCAAGTTCCATTTTTTTCAGGATGACAAAGATGTATTTGTTCTAGACATAAGTCCTGGAATCTTTGAAAAAAGGTAAAAACAAGGGGAGGGAGGTAGAGAGAGTATGAGAATAAAATGAGAATATAATGGTTGTGTATAAGAAAGTCAATTTTGTGATTAATTTTCTTTAGCTCCCACAGATGCAAGAGGAAAGATGACCATCAGGGGTATCATTCTTGAACAGGGCAAGTGGTACTTTAAAGCTATAGATTCTCATGGATGGGAGAAGGCTAGAGATGGTTTTGTCTGATCCCCTTGATTTGCAGGCAAGGCAGTGTGGTTTAGAAAATGGTGGTGACGTACCATTAATGGTAGATCTGAGGTTTCAACATTTAAAAGGGTGTGATTATGAGGTAGGAAGTTGGCAGAGAAACAGATTCTCTATGAGAATAGAACTCCAAGCTTCTTGGAAGGGAATAGCAAAGAAGTGAAAGTAAATACCTTTAGTGAGGGACATTAATCACCAGTGGTAGAAATGTAGCAGAATAACATTTTTTTGAAATATCTCTAGATTTGTTTACCTTCTTTTCCTTCCTTCCTTCCTTCCTTCCTTCCTTCCTTCCTTCCTCCCTCCCTCCCTCCCTCCCTCCCTCCCTCCCTTCCTCCCTCCCTCCCTCCCTCCCTCCCTTCTTTCCTTCCTTCCTTCCTTCCTTCCTTCCTTCCTTCCTTCCTTCCTTCCCTTCTTTTGTTACTCTTGTATTTACCCCCTGCAGCACTTTTACCATTAATTCTAAAGCATGGTTTCAACATGCGTAATTTTTCCCACAGGGCACATTTGGCAATATCTGAAGGCATTTTCTGTTGTCACAATTGGGGAGATTGGTATTGATATCTATTGGGTAGAGACCAGAGATGCTGCCATGCATAGGACATCTCTGACCAGCCAAAAATGAAAAGAATTTCTGTTCCAAAATGTCAGTAGGATTTCTCAACCTCGGTACTATTCAATCGGATGCTTACTGGAAAAGGTAGGAGTTTAGGGGATACTTGGAAGGAAGGAGAAGATATGATACAGCTACTTATCAGTGTCTTATTGTGTCATGACACTGTCCATGAGATTCGTGTCCTCTCTGACGGAGAGTATGTCACTGCATAGGACATCCAGATACATTTCTGAATCTAGCAGGGCCCTAGCAGGAGACATATGCAACTCTCAAATGCCATATGAGACAAGTTTAATAAAGGACCTATTTACAAAGCTAGTAGCAAGGTTAACAGAAAAAAACAAAACAAAACAAGATTGGACAAGTGTCTTGAAGACAACAACTGAAGTAGGGAAGAGGAGGGTGTGGTTATTGAAACCCATTGATATCTCTAGCTGTGGGAGGAATCTTTGGTAGAGGAAGAAGTCCCTGCCAACCCATGGCCCAGTACGGAGGAAACCAGGGATTACACACTCTGATCTTGGTCTTTTCCTACTCTCTGATCTCTTGCTGGTAATTCCTTTTAGTCAATTCAACTGGAAACCAGAAAGACTTGGTTAATAGAGTCCTTAGAAGTCAGCCTCCTGGAACATAGAACAGGGTAGAGAAGGGGTCTGTAGGGGAAAAAGGAGAACATCTAAAACAACTATGTTCATAGATGTGCGTTGGGTTTTATAACATGGAATCTGGGCTGTACTACACATGGTATGTGTGCCCTTGAGCAGGTTACTTAACTTTTCTGTAAATTAGTTCCCTCTTCTGTATTTTGTTCTACCTCATGTAGTTGCTTTGAGGGTAAGGGGTGATAATGCATGTAAAGCATTCATAATAGTACCAGGCATATCATAAGCACTCAGCAAATGTTAGTGGTTAATTTTCCTGGCGATTTGTTCTCTAGCAGGACAGATAGCAGGGGCTGTGATTTGAGGATGCTGTAAAATAGCATTTGCTCTCCATGTTCAGGAGTATGCCTTGCTAGGGGAATCCTGAACACGAGTAGGAGAATTGGTTAAACTCTACACTGTTGTACCATTGATTTCACACTTACTTAATTTCCCATAGAAGTCTGCTACCATCTTCTTTAAAGGATGCCTTTGAGAATTGCCCTTCTAAGAAAAATTAGTCACAATTAAAGCAAAACTGTATTGTTCAGTTGTAAATTAAATGACTAATTTTAGGATCTCATAGCTGTTTTAATGTTCAGTCATTGGATTGGGTGACTTAAACTCATAATTGGGCCCTTCACTTAATTTAGAAACAAAAACTGGTCTCTATTGTTGTTTGGTGCATGGATGCTATTGTGTGCTTCCTAGATCTCCCCTGCCTCCTTTTAGGATGGAGGCACCTATTTCCCCAGGTGTTAGAAGTGTTGGTGGTTGACAGTTTTCAGTAACTGCCTCTCTGAGAATTGTCACCTCCAACACACCCAAATATTGGTCAATACGATATATAAAGGCCTGATTGCCTTGCCTCCACTTGAGGCAATTTTAAGGGTCATCCCAGTCCCTTAGTTCTCTTTGGGACCAGCAGAAGCTTTTGCTGTGACTGCAAAAAGTTTAATTGCACAATTATCCCCCACCCCCACCCTGCCCAGTTCTGCTTTCCTCCCTCCCTCCTAGGTGTTGTTCCCAATAATCTACTCTGATAAACTTCCTTTCATGCAAATCTCCATGTTGCAATCTCTTTCTAGACAAATTTTACCTGAAACATTGGGGATCAAGAGTTAATGTTTTACAGATCTTTCCTCTGACTGTTGTGCCATCTGGAATGCTGATTAAGTGCTTCTTGAGATGAACAATAGCACTTGAAAAGTTGACTCAATAGGACCCTCGGTTTGGGGTGATATGATTTTTACAAAAGTCACCATTTTAATCTCCAGAATTGATTTGGATGCCAATTCATTTTCCCCCTTTACTGTTCCATGTGTGTTCCACCAAAGCCACAGTCTCCATCAGAGAGGATAGCTTTTCCAGATAGAAGAAGACTATGGTTTAGTTCTATAGTGGTTGAGTTCCCACTGTAGCACTTCTAAAGACCAATCTGATTTGGAATTTTTAAAAATTTATTTATTTTTAGTTTTTAAAGTTTATCTAGTTTGAGAGAGAGAGAGAGAATGAGCAGAGGAGGGGGGTGGAAAGAGAGAGAGAGAGAGAGAGAGAGAGAGAGAGAGAGAATTCCAAGCAGGCTCTGTGCTATTAGCACATGAAGCCTGATGTGGGGCTCAATCCCATGAACCATGAGATCATTATCTGAGCTGAAACCAAGAATTGGATGTTTGACTGAGCCACCGAGGCAACCCTGTGTGGAATGTTTATTATGGAATTATATACTCCAGTTAACCAGTGCATAGGCAGTAAAGCTCCATTTGTACCTTGCACAGTGAATCCTTGAGTTTGTGGCACATTTTATAGGGTTCATGTTCTGTCTTAGTCCATTTGGGTTGTTAAAATAGCAGTGTGTCGCTTATGCAAGCATTTATTTCTTACAAATCTAGAACCTGGAAAATCCAGGATTACGTATAGCAGATTTGCTGATCAGTGAGGGCTTCCTGGTGCACCTTCTTTCTATGTCCTCACAGAGAGGAAAGGGCAAGGGAGCTCTGTGGGGTCTCTTTTATAAGAACTAATCCCATTGATGGGGCCCCACCCTCATGACCTGCTCACCTCTCTAAGGCCTTATCTCTCAATACCATCACATTGGACATTAGGACTTTAACATATGAATTTTGGTGGGGCACAAACGTCCAGACGATGGCAGGTTCCCACCAACGAACTCCCATTTTAAAAACCAATTTGACTTGGAATTGTTATTATGGAATTATATATTCCAATTAACCAGCAAAGAGGCAGTAAAGCTCCATTTTGTACCCCGAGCAGTGAATCCTTGAGTTTGTGCCAGATTTTAGAGTGTTAATGTATGCTTAGAGCTCCTTAGGCAGAAATGTCCACCAGAATGGGGCACACAATGATGGTGGTGCTGTTGCTTCATGCCCTGGTGTGACTCACTAAGGTTCTTACTCTATTTTAACCTTGCGTTAGGAGAGTTGGTTTGGCATATACTGTTATGATTAAGAGAAAATGTAGCTTCATTAGCAAAGTCCACCTTAAGATATAGCAATGCCTTGGTAGCTTGCAGATGTCCGAGGCATTGGGCGGACTTTGCTCAGCCAGGGGACACGCTTCAGTTTTGCCAGCTGGTTGCAGCAGGTGTGACAGCAATGGCACTGCCCACAGTGCAGGCTTTAGAGTGTGAGCCATGAGCTCTCCTTTTAATGGCACTAACTTGATTGTACTCATGGCTTTTATGAAGATCTGCCAGGCTTTTGGGGAAGGTTCTGTTCATGTGCAAGTAACGCAGTAATGCTTTTTCATATGGCCAAAAGCTGGTCATACTCTGATATTTCCACCATGGCATCTGTGCCCCAATTCAAGCTCCTGCATCATAATCAAGTTCCATCACTTAGTTTTTAAATTTAAGGCCTACAGCTGCAACTAAGGAGACATTGTGGGAGATGCCATGGCAAAGTCTTGTTTATAGTGGTATTTTCCTGGGGGCCCAGACTTCAGAAGGGAATTGTTCTATGGAGCCCTACCAGTATAGAGTCTCAGTGGGTTGGTCTAAGAATTAAATGAGTGAAGGAATTGAAAATACAAACTGTAAGTCATTAAGGGTAGTGTTAAAAGCCAAGTGCAAATAGCCCTACCTAGTAAGTGAGGAGTGAGCTCTGCCCCTTAGGCTGAAGTATGACACCTGTTAAGTACAGCAAACAAATATACAACCTCAATTCTGGATTAAGGCAACCTTACTGAAAAGGAGGGATCAGTGCAGTATCTAAAAACACTTAGGGCTTTTTATTCCCTTTCCAATTTTGCTTTAAATTTTTTTTTAATATTTATATTTGAGAGAGACAGTGCATGAGTGGGGGAGGGGCAGGGAGGATAGAGACAGAATCTGAAGAGGCTCCAGGGTCTGAGCTGTCAGTACAGAGCCTGATGTGGGGCTTGAACCCACAAGTGGTGAGATCATGACCTAAGCCGAAGTCGGATGCTCAACTGACTGAGCTACCCAGGCGCCCCTCTAATTTTGTCTTCAGTTGATACATTGCTTCCTTTAAGTCCTTGGTAAGATGTGCACAAACACTCACATTTTAGAGATGATTATAAAATGTTGGTTTTGAAATAGGCAACTGATTCTAACTGGGATCAGTTTTGAGAGAAATATTTACAAGAAAGGTTTGTGAAGGGAAAATAATACGATTCAGTTCCAAGTAAACGGGATCCAGGGAAACTTGAATTGTCCACATGGCTCTCAGAGGTAGAGATGCTTTCATAATCCTAGAGGGTTTGATGAGTCAATTTAAATCTATACAGTGTGATGAATATGGTCTGTTAGACCAGGGCAGAGATGGATGTTTCAGCCAGTAGGAAAGATGCATTCCTACTCAGAGTGAGCAGACCCAAAGGAGAACTGTATAGCAGTTGAAAAAGTTAAATGTTCATCTAAATATGAACATGAAACAATTTACATAAAAAGGATGAAGAAATGCATTATGGGCATACCTGAAATAAAATGTAAATATCCAGTTATAACACCTCTGAGAGTCACATTTAAGGACTCTCTGGTCATCACTGACCAAAGGAGACAGGAAAGAGTGTGCTCTATTATGAGAGCTGATCCTCAGGCTGAATCAGGGCTTGAGGACCTGGACCAGTTTCAGGTGCTTACAGTGGAAGTAGCCTTTGGGGGACAAAGTGCCACGTCTAAAGGGAGAGTGATCATAATAGTTGGTAGTCTAAGTAAACAGTGAACAGTGAGCAGGAAGAGAGAGAGTGGGGCGTCCAAGGAAATTTAATGAGGCGTTAACAGGAGGGTGGACCCTAGAGATGGTGAATTTAAGGTTGGGTGCTACTTGGAAGTCTACAAAGGCAGTTGCATTGAAAAGGCTGTTCAGGGCTGATGTCACAGGACAAGGCTTCCCAGGCAGACTCCGGTACGTTGGCAAGTACAAGCTAGTGCAACTCAGAGTTCTAGTTTTGGAAGGTATCTTAGAGAACCATGCAAATTTTAAAAATAGAGACACGACACCAGAATATAAGGCTCAAATCCAGATAGAAAATAAACTGTGATTGGACGGTGGGGACATAATCACTCCCAAGATCATCAAGAGTCTATTTCTTACATACTCAGGCACCCTTTGAGCAAAGTTTCCATAGATATACTTGCTATTGATAGCAGCAGGCTGTCCTAACAATCAGCTGATTCCAGCAGGATGGCTTATCTAGTGGTTCCTAAGTCACCAGCTCGGTAACATAAGCAGATATAATCTGATTTTTTACTATATAATTCACTCTTTAATCTTTTCCATTAGTCCTTGGGATTCCTGGAGACTCATTTACTTTGCATCTGTTTTCATTATTCTTGCAAGTAGTGAATCACTTTGCTCCATGAACAGCAGGTTCTCTTTCAAAATCAGATCAATATGTCTAACGGGTTTTAGAACGAGTACTTATGATCAATGCGCATTATTTATCACAGAATTGCCTGTGTACACTTTTTCCTTGAAATACTTTTTAAAAGGCAACACTCTAGGTATGCATGAGATAATATGCATAGTAATCAGAAAATTAGTAATTTATAAATTAAATATTAAATTGGACCTGAAATTAAAAGAAACTCTTTTGGGGCACCTGGGTGGCTCAGTCGGTTTAGCGTCCGACTTCGGCTCAGGTCATGATCTCGCGGTTCGTGAGTTCAAGCCCCGCATCGGGCTCTGTGCTGACAGCTCAGGACCTGGAGCCTGTTTCAGTTTCTGTGTCTCCCTCTGTCTCTCTGACCCTCCCCCGTTCATGCTCTGTCTCTCTCTGTCTCAAAAATAAATAAACGTTAAAAAAACATTAAAAAAAAGAAACTCTTTTGGGGTGCCTGAGTGACTCAGTAAGTTAAGCATCTGACTCTTGCTTTCAGCTCACGTCATGATCTCACAGTTCATGGGATCAAGCCCTGTGTCGGGCCCTGAGCTGACAGCTTGGAGCCTGCTTGGGATTCTCTCTCTTCCTCTCTCCTGTGCCCTTCCCCCACATGCACTCTCTCTCTTAAAATAAATAAACATTTAAAAAAAACCCTCACCTTCTTTCTCATCACTTATGAGGCTATCTTATTGTCTTAAATGACAATGATTTAAAATAGATCAGTGATAACAGAAATGAAGATAAGTCTATATACTTCTACTGTATTGTTTAATGATGTGTAATACTTGTCAGCAGAAATATATACATTTATACATGGCAGAAATCATAGAAATGAAAAGGAAAGTTAGAAATCATACAGGAAAGGGGCACCTGGGTGGCGCAGTCGGTTAAGCGTCTGACTTCAGCCAGGTCACGATCTCGCGGTCCGTGGGTTCGAGCCCCGCGTCGGGCTCTGGGCTGATGGCTCAGAGCCTGGAGCCTGTTTCCAATTCTGTGTCTCCCTCTCTCTTTGCCCCTCCCCCATTCATGCTCTGTCTCTCTCTGTCCCAAAAATAAATAAACGTTGAAAAAAAATATTAAAAAAAATAAAAAAAAAAGAAATCATACAGGAAAGGCTATAGTTAATGACACTGTGCCTTAAATTTGTGCATGAGCTTCCTGGCTGTCAGGTCAAGAAGGGGAAGATCTCTTTCTCTATGCCAGACTTTTCCTGGCTCTGAAATTGAGATTGTATAGTGCAGTGGTTAAAATAGTGGGCTTTGGACTCAGTAGAAGTTGTTTTGAATTCTAGCTGTCTCACTTATTAGCATGGATGCCTGGGTTAGTGATTTCAACTTTGTGAGTCTTAGAGTCTTCTTCAGAAAAATGCATACAGCGATACCTATTCCCTAGAGTGGCTGAGAAACTGAAAATAGGAAATGCACATAAAAGGCCCAAGGTAATGCATACCACATGATAACTGCTTAATAACTGTCAGTCAAAAGTCCACAACATATGAGCCGATCCAGACCATTACATTCTCCTGCAGGTAAGATACTAGTTGAGGAGAAAATGCACAGGATTTGTGAAGTAATGGTGAAAACTTCATAAACACAAGAAGTATAATTCTCTTCTCCCTGAATTTTTGTAAAGGTGAGGTGAATCCAAAGTGGGTATTCAGGGCTAATGATAATTAATAACTGTTGTTAGCTTTGCTTTGTATATTTGTTTCAATGCTGTATAGAGGTGAAAATATTTGCTATGTCCCACCTATTGATAAAGTGTCCTATTCTGAGAATAACACCTGAGTGTATTCATTACTGAAGAAAGATAAACTAACAAATGTTTACAGCTGAGCAGTTTAAAGAAATACTTATCAGTTCCAAGTTAGAAGTTGGAGGCATGCTTACTGTTCGAGAAGCCAGAAGACTCCCCTTCCTTGCCCTGGATGGACTGGACACTTGAATGGTGCGCTCATTGAACATGTGGCTATTGTATTGTGTTGTCTGATGTCACCTCAGCATCACCACTCCCTCCTTACACAATCTTTACTGGACTGTAGAGATTTCAACAGCAGCATTTCCAGGCTCCTTTTGCTGAATGGTTCTGCCATTCTTTTGACTGTAATCCACCTGGTTGAAATTTAAGCTAACTTTTCTTAAGGCTGGAGTCTGGTGATAAAGACGAACCCTTTAATAACAACCGTCTCCCCCACTGATTCTCTTGGGCTCACTTTCCCCCTTTTCATCCTCTTGGTTGCTCCCTTGTGGATTTTAAAGCAGCACACTGTGCTATGGGAAGAGTATTGCTAGTGCTTGCCAGCCTTACAATCTCTCTGTATAAAAGCTTTATTTCCTGACTCCATTTATTTCCTGACTTCCTGAGCCCATTTTCAGTCTTGGACTAAGTAGATGATGAGGGTAGAGGCTATGTTGTGGTGAAGGAGACTTTTCAGCTGAGTTGGCCAAAGCCAGCCAGCCACCCCTTAGTTTTACCTGTTTCCTGCCAGGATGTTATACCTTTAACCTAAAGAGATTATCTCAGTTTATGAGTCAACTCAGTCAACTTGAATGAAGACTTCCATTCATTCAGCAGACATTTACCAATGTGGGGCTATGGTCCATGAACTCTGCTAGGCACTGGAGAGGGGGTGGTTATCCCAATGTGAATGAGCCACTCTCCCTGTCCTTAGGTTGTCTGAAGTCCAGATCAGTGCAGCAGGTGCTGTGATAGAGGGAAGCATGGAGGGCTGCGAAGCCCATGCAGGGAATCCAGCCCAGGTCTAACTTAGCATCAGAATCAGGGAGACTTGAATTTGAAATTGGATTCTGTCCCTTAATAGCAGTGTGATTTTTGAGAACATTTTTCAACCTTAAGTTTTCTTATCCACAGTAACTAGAAATGTAATTCTTATCTTAAGATTGTATTGAACATTACATGAGATAATTTGTACAAATGTTTACTATGGTGATCATTTCCAGTATTTAGTAAATAGTTATTTTATTATTTCCATAGGCTGGCCACATCTGTGATCTCTGCCTTCTGAGATGATGATTCACTCCCTTTTTCTGCTGGTATCCATTAACAACTGTGGGCTCAGCATTCAGAGTAATAGTGCCAGAGGCTCAGTGACACTCAGGACACCAACCCCTTTGTGCTGCTACTTTAGTTGACTTGCTTTTTCCATCTTGTTTTTTATAAAATTATGCCAAGCATCATTGCTAACATGGCTTCCCTTGCTTGGAATTCTCTTCTTAGTCCTCCCCATCTACTTAAATCCTATGTGCCTTTAAGTTTGCCTTAGGAAGCCTCTTTCTCCTGCCATAATCCACAGCTGTCTCCCACTCTTGGGGCTCCCGTGGTAGATCCTGTCAGCATATTCAGCTGATCCCACCACTTGGCAGCCATTTTATCACAATCCTGTGAAGGGACTTGACTTTATACGTGTTCTGTATTTCCACTGTGCTTTGCAAAGAGTAGGTAGCTAATAAATACTTGTTGCTTGAGGAAAAATCCTATATACCTTCTGCCTCATTTTGCCCTGCATCATTTGGGAATAATTTTGGCTGCAAGCATAACTCCCTTAACAGTGGATTAACCCAAAGAACACTTGTTTACCAAGCAAGAAGTCTAGAGAGAGGCAGTCCTACTGCTCATTCTTTAGCTCCATGATGTTATGGTGTTGAGTCGGCATCTTGCAATTCTATTGGCTTATCATATTTCTCATGCTTACTAGATTTCTTCTGCAGCCCTGGAAATCTCTTCTGCACACAACTGTGTCCAGAGGACAAGGCAAGAGTATACCTGTGTATGTATATGTTACACACACACACACACACACACACACACACACACACACACACACAGAAAAGGAAATTGAAATTTCATTGAGGGTCATTCTCTGTTCTTTTATCAGGGAAGAGAAAAGCTATCTCAGAAATCTCCTTATGTCTGTTGGCAAGAATGGGCTCCATGAAACCCTTGGCTGCAAGACAGGCTGATATACAAGTGCCTGCCCTTTTCTGTTTTTATGGGAGGAGGAAGACAAGGGGTAAGGGTCCTGGCAATGGCTTTAGGTAGCTAAATGACAGTGTCTTCCATGTGTCCGTGGCATAGAGTTGGTATAAATCAGTACTGCTGACATCATAACACTTTGGGTAAGAGCTCATGGGAAGAAGCACTTGGGAGGGAAACTAGAGACCTTCTGGGAGTGGAACATGCAGCAAACTTCATCCTTCCAGGGGGAGGCTTTGAAGTGTTAAGACTAAATGAAATAAGATGCCATTGAGGTAATAATGCTAGTTAGGGAATGCAGGATTGAAGAGAAGGACTGGTTCTAGGAGAACCATGAAGGTATACGGTTGGTATGAGTTTGAGAGTGTGGATCATGGTCAGAAGCATTCAAAACCAGATGCAGGAGCAAGAGTAGTTGCTGTTGGAGTGTGGGGCTGGTGTAAGCAGATTGGAGATAGTAGGTGAAATGTTCCCTTGACTATTACCTTTGTTCGTTTTCACAAAAACTGACCCTGAGACAAGGATTTGGGTGCAAACAGTTTCTCTGAAGGGTGATCTCAGGAAGACTGGGGAAGAACTGAGAAGGGAGGGGAAAAACCAGTAAAGGTTATATCCATGAGCATGTTACCACTGTGGGCAATTGGGGCTCAATCCCACTGTGGACCCTCTAAGAGACCGTGTAGCACACACCCCAGAATTGTCCCACCAATGAAGTGAGGAACTTGAAATATTTATCTGCCAATTTCCATCTCTCATTGATGGGAGCCAGTCCTGCAGGCAGGAGCTCCTTGGCACTTCTGCATATCTTGCCACATGGAGCTAAACATGGTCCCACAGCTAGGGGATCCCATTTGACAGTGAGTCACAAGATGTCATTGGCAGGTATGTGAACTGATCACAGGTGGGATCTGGGATGTGCTGAGGTAATAGGTGCAGGGCACTAACAGCTTCTGCTACAAGGAGCATCCTCCTTGGAGGAGGCTGGACAAACCCCTAGCTCTGATCTCAAAGGAAATAAGAGAGGAGGTTCAGACCTCTCTATTGTAGGCACAGAACAAACACTTAAGCACCTCCTGAGGGTGGACGGAAATACAACAAGCTACTGTGTCCTGAATGACATTCTGAATGGACGGTGCTGTCTGCAAACACCTGTGGCTACCTCTGGAACAGCTGGGTGGACTTGGAATGAAGTGAGTTGCAAAATTCTCCTTGAAGTTTAGGCATCCAAACTTTAAGAGTGGTGCAGGACATTGATACATCGCTGGCCTGCCCATAGTTCCTCTTAGTGAAACCAGCAAGCCTAGAGTCCTGCGTAAGGCATGATTTATGAGATCAGGAGTGGGTAAAAACCCCTACTTGGGTCAGCCACCCACGGCATGAGCTAGTGTGGAAAAAAAAGAGGAGCAATCAGATACTCTCCTGAAAATTTAAACTCAAAACTTGGAAAATCTGCTAGTTTAAGCCAATTTCTGCCAGGACTAAACTGAAGTGGAAGGAGAGACCTAATAATCCATATATGTTTATTTCCCAATAAATGAACATCCTTCATTTTTCAGCTATAACTCAGTGGGCCTCTGTTCCTTATAACTAAAACAGCATAGCATAAAATATATATGTATGGATTCATTTTCCGTTTTAATAGTTGATTAAGGAGGTATTAGTTTCTTTACCTTGAATATCTTGACACATTTTTTTTTCACCAGAGGGATAAAAGAGATCAATTGATTTAAGTTAATGGTATTATAAAGTGAAAATGGTTTTTTTTTCTCTCTCCATGCCCTGAGGATATTCAAGATTGGTTTGTTCTCTTTTTGAACTCTTAGAAACTGCTCCATCCACTCACCCTTTCTCTGTTTTCAGTCTCCATAGGTATCAAGGCTCTGTATCTTATGCAAATTCTTTTAGGTTGCTGTTTCTTGAGTTTTTCCAGAGCAGTCTTAATTTCAAACATTTTGTTCTGTTGTTCCCATATGCCATCAATGTCCCAGAAATGCCAATATTTTGACATTTAAACTACATCTCTCAGACAGCTTAATTCCCAGAAGTAGAAAAAGTCCTTTGTTAGACTTTATGTCCTGATTTTTGGCCTGGAAAATAAGGTCATCATAGCCTTATTCCACTATTCTTTCAGATCAGGTCTTGAAATTTGGAAGTTGTCATGACTTTTCCTTGAGCATGTACCTCCCATGCAGACTTCATCATCAAAGCACCATATTATGTAGAATAAGACATGGATTAGAATTTATTATGTTCATTCTCCCTTGGGATACTTATTTCTGGGCATCGGCACACCCAATGGAGTCTTCATTGAAGGAGAAGGTACGATATGGATACCAGTCCCATGGAGCCAGTTGACCTCCTGCCCCATCTCAGTTAGGACTGGTTGGGAGGAGAAATCTGAGTTAAGAGTGATATACCATTCTAAGGACTTGTAAAGATTTTATCTCTTCCCATAGCTTTTTGTTTTTGCTATCTATGGTCCTTGGAGATTGAACAATTATTTTTATTAACAGAAAAAAAATGTACTTCAGTGTGGTTGCTATGACCCTATGAAATTCACCATACCTGTCAAAATATCATGTTCCAATTGACTTTCTCTCCCACTAGACTCCAAGGTTCATGAAAACAATGTAGTGCTTGTCTAGTTCATGGTCATCCTGCATGTCTGGATTGGTGCTGATTCATGTAGGTGATCAATATAGATGCAAAATGCATGCATGAATGTGTTCTTAGATGGTTAGCATTCCTGGGAGTACTCTGGATGAATATAACTATTGAATGGTACATAGAGACTCTTGGTTTTTATTGGTCTCTTGCTGTTTTTGAAGAGTTTCTGGCAGATGATGGCTGATTAAACAAAATTTATGGGCACAACCAATTTGCTGCCATAATGGTTCTCTTTAAAATTTTTCTGTAATCAGGATAGATGTTTACTTGTGGGCTGAAGTTGGTAGTCTAAAATTAACAGTAAGTAAATTAACTAATTAATTAGAATCATCAGATATCTTTAGTCATTTGAAACAATGGTTCATTTATCCCGTTTCTTACCAATTAGTGTCCTGAATGCTTGTTAACAAATATTAATGTATGTGTGGGTTCCACATTTTACTCATTTTGCTTTGGTTTCTGGGATCTAATCTTTAAGAAGGGAAAGATAATGACCCCATTTTCACTCAGATGGCTAACAGAATGCTGAAATGATAAATTAGAAACTAATCATCCAGAGAGATTCAGTATGATGATGATCATCATGTCTATAAAAATAATAGCTATTTTATTGAGAGATAAATATGTGTCTGACACCATTATAAACTTTTTACATGCAATAACTAATTTAGTCCTTGCACAACCTGTGTTACAGATGAGGAAAAGGAGGCACAGAGTCATTAATTTGCCCAAGGTCACATATAGAACTAGTCGATGGAAAAGCAGAGATTGTGATGCTATAAAAACATAAGGATATGTTATGAATCAGAAGAATTAGTTGTCTTGCATTTTTAGGTAGGAGAAGAGGTTTGGGGATGGGGAATTGTTATTTCAAAAAAATTCACTTGTGATAGATGCAAGTTTTGTGAACTTCAAGATGACGGTACACTTTGTGATGGGATTTTCATGATTTGCGTTTGAAATTAGGTTGGTAATTAAAGGATGAGTGGGCCTTTGGACAGAAAAGAGTCTAGATATCCTTTTAAGCATCAAATTCAGCCCAGTAGGAATATGGTAAAAACCAGGAAGCAGTGGTGGTTATCACCTCTTCGTTGCCTTCCCCTCTCTTCCCTGGTTCTGTCACTTCTCTGGATAGGACTCTAGCTTACCTAGAAAGGAAAGGTGGATGTGTTCACAAGGTTGAAACTCCTGGTTAGTGAGTATTTATGTGAGAGCCACACTTCTGCCAGCAATTATACATTGTTTTTATGTCTTTCTACCTTAGCTTTTCCCAAGCTCTGCCGTGGGACATTACTTACAAGATATGTGAATGGGTGTTAGGTTCAAAAAAGAGTTTCCTCGGTCAAATAAATTTGGGGAAATGGAGTCTAATGAAAGCAAACTCATTTCGTGACACAGTGCTCAGGGTTCCGAAATACTTTGTGAATGTCCACAAAGAGCTTAAAGTAGTTGGCATTTCTCAAACTTCTTGGTGGCTTTTTTCCCCCTAGAGGAGCTTATTAGACTCAGTGGCCCACAGAATGAACACATTTTTAGAGAAGGTTTTCTTTCTACATTGATGAAGTATTAGAAAGAAGAGAACTCGAATAGCTCATTAAGGCATTGTGGTCCAATGGAAAGAGTTGAAAATCAAGAAATGTTAGGCTTTTATTTTAGTTCTGTTTCTAATTAGCTGTGAAGCTAGAAACATGGACATTCTACATCTTAATTTTTCTATTTGGAAAATGAAAGATGGAACAGGGTCATGGTGGGAGGGGTGGGGAAGAGAGGATGGGAAGAGATAGGGAAAGCTATTTAATTACAAAAGGAAACACAGTATCAAGTAGTGAAGGATTACCATTTTGTCCAGTGTTTTCATTCACTGGCTCATTCATTCATGCATTCCTTGATGATTTTTCTGTACTTACTGTGCACTGGAAATGAACAAGTATCCTGCCTGTCTCTGACCTCTTAATCTGGGCATGGGGAAGTGGAAAATAAATAAGGAACCAAACTGATAAACACATGACAACAAGCTGTGGAAAGTAAAAAGAAATGAACTGGGTTTCGTGATGGAGGATAGTAGAACTAATTCTAGTTTCCTAGGATGTGTTCTCCAAAGACCCAGAGGGGAGCAGGCTTCCTGTTGGCCTCTGATGGGGGGGATGACTAATCTCTCCACCCTCACATAAACCTTCATGGGGCTTCCCATTATGTTTTTAAAACAATGCAGCATTTCATTGGTGAGTCATAAAAGAAAAATGGGAAGCTGTGGTTATAATATATTTTGGATAGCTTGCTGCCCAGATGTGCCGTGAAATACTTCCAATTCTAGCAAATGTCCTGACACTCCATTACTATCCCCGTTTAGGTGGAGTAGAGAAGAGTCCATGTGCTGGGTGCCAAAGAATTCATGTCTCAACTCTGCCACTAAAGCACTAAGCCATCTGCACAATTCACTCGACCTTCTTGACTTTATTTTTCTTCTTTTGAGAAATGAGGGAATAGGATATCTTGTCTCAAATGCCTTCTAGCTCTTAAACATCTAAGTCTCCTTTCACTCTTGTCTTTGGCATTTTGGATCTGATGCTGAGGCCGCATCCTTTTCTCCCAAAGTATCATTTGTGATTTAGCTCATTCCAGCAAGCTTATACGCTAAAAGGAACCAGCAACTCTCAGGCTCCTATATCACACAAA
The DNA here is from genome assembly GCF_018350175.1 of Felis catus. Classification (NCBI taxonomy): domain Eukaryota; kingdom Metazoa; phylum Chordata; class Mammalia; order Carnivora; family Felidae; genus Felis; species Felis catus. Next base: position 90,362,468 of record NC_058377.1, read on the forward strand.
TAGAAACATTAAGAAGTCATCCCCCATGCCAGCCGTTTGATGCTTGTGAAAGGCTAATTTAATACTGGGAAATTTAGGTAACTTCAGAATTGGAGGTGCCCATTTACTCACTGTCATGGGTCAGGCAGCTCAAGTTAATAACTACGCTAATTGAACACATGAATCAGGGAAAATGATGATTGGTCACAAGCATGTGTGTGCTTAAAAAAGTGGGAATAATGAAAAACTAACACAAGACAAATTGAGCTGTAAGAAATTGGCAAATGGAAATTCCTGCCCAGAAAAAGAACAAGAAATATATTGAGGAGCCTTGAAGGTCCCTAGTGAGCTTCTCATTTTTCCCTGGCTGGGCTCTTTTTCTTTGCAGGTGTAATTCAGTATCGTAAATAAAGTTGTGTCTGCTGGAGAGGCTCTGAAGGCCTAGGGAGAGAGGAAGATCTGCTGAGTGTACCTAGTCAGAAGGGAAAGATGACACTGACTCCTGGGAATTCTATATTTTTAGACCTTGGTGCACGTGTGTGTGTGTGTGTGTGTGTGTGTGTGTGTGTGTGTGTGTCTGGACGGTGAGTACACAGCTGTGCAAGTCACTTTCCTTGGGTATACACTGCTGGCAGGGCGTCTGAGGCATCCGGCTCACTTCCCTTGTTTCCTGGTGGGTTATTGTTCTTTGTCTTTAATGGGGAGGATGTGGTAGGTGTGGAGATGCACTGCCCAGACCCCCTTTCGGGGAAGGACTTGGTGCCCCAGTGTTGGGAGTGCTTGCTTCAATATCCTTCAGCTGTCAGCACTTTGGTGCCCTGGTGCAGAAGGTACCCAAGGCCAGTCCCTTCACCCAGGGTGGCCCACATCCGGGGAATATTTGAGGCAGGGTATAGTGTCCCAATCCTGAGGGTTGGGAATGTATCATAGGGGTAGCATCGCAGCCTGACTTCTCCCTCTGCTCAATCCTGCTTCCACCCTCCCTATTTTTGTAGCTGTTGATCCCATGGGCACTCCTCAATAAGCATCCACAAGCTCATCTTCGATTTAGAGTCCCTTCCTGGTATACCTGACCTGCAACTGAAGACAATGGGAAATGCAGATTAGATCGTGTTATTTTCTTGCTTCTTGGGATGCTGTCAAAACTCCTTTTAGGGGCGCCTGGGTGGCGCAGTTGGTTAAGCGTCCGACTTCAGCCAGGTCACGATCTCGCGGTCCGTGAGTTCGAGCCCCGCGTCGGGCTCTGGGCTGATGGCTCAGAGCCTGGAGCCTGTTTCCGATTCTGTGTCTCCCTCTCTCTCTGCCCCTCCCCCGTTCATGCTCTGTCTCTCTCTGTCCCAAAAATAAATAAATGTTGAAAAAAAAATTAAAAAAAAAAACAAAAAAAACCACTCTTTTTAATGTTTATTTACTTATTGGGGGGGGGGGAGGGCACCAGTGGGGGAGGGACAGAGAAGGAAGGAGAGAGAGAATTCCAAGTAGGCTCCTTGCTGCCAGAGCAGAGTCCAATGTGTGGCTCCATCTCATAAACCATGAGATCATGACCTGAGCCAAAATCAAGAGTTGAACAGTTAACCAACTGAGCCACTCAGGTACCCCTGAAGTCCAAACTCCTTAGTAAGGTTTAGAGGTCCTTCATGAACTGGGCCTTATGAGGCATTCACCTTTTGAACTCCCATCTCCCATTGCTGCCAGACTGATACTGCACCCTACTTTGTGGTTCCTTGACTGTCCCAAGCATTCTCGTGCTGATGCTTTATAAATTATGTGTGTGTATAATATATATTATTAATATTAATATAATATTAATATAATTATATAATATAAATTAAATTACATAATATAAGTTAATATAATATTAATTTTATATTATGTATATATAATGTATATATAAAGAGTTAAGCCTCTGATCTAGTGTCTACTCTGAACACTGACTACTTGGATTCTTACATCTTCCCTGAATGGTAAAATATCAGAATTTGAAAGCAGATGAAGAAATTGGACTTGCTCAAGGTCACAGAGTAAGCCAGGGGTCCAAAATCCAGTTCCATTGCCTCCTAGTCCAGACTCTTCCTTTTTCCTTTGGATCTTATCTTCAGACTTGCTTCTGCATTTTAAGCATTAAAGGGCCATGGAGGAGCTTACATGTTGCTTCCTCATGTGGCTTTTGCTGATTCTGCAGTTAACTCAGGTGGCCCTTTTATGTGTTCCTGTGGCACCCTACACTTCCCCTTAATAGCACTTACATCATTTTAAGGATTTGCTGGATGGCTGTTTTCCTTAATAGACCTTAAGTTCCCTGAGTTCAGGGATTGGGTCTGTCCTGTTCACTATCCCATGTACCTAGTAAGTTTCTAGCATATAGGAAGTGGTCAGAAATATCTATGAGAATACAAGTAGCCAATACATATTTGACTGTCAAACTGAAGGGTGTATACGGTATCATAATTCTTCTTGGGTCCCTCTAGTTGAGCTCATCAGGAAGGCCACATGGGGCTGAATGTTTATATCCTCAGACTCCAATAGTCTTCTTTCCTTCCCCTTGGGACATGAAGATTCCATTTTCTCAGGTACATTCTCAGTTCGATCCTTGAACTATTTCCTATGTAACCCATGACCATTATTATCAGAGCCAATAACCGAAGGAAAGGAAGTTGGTCATCAAATGGCTTTGCAGTTTACTTTCAATCTTGACATTCTGTGATTCTTATCATTTATTCATTCTCAACAAATATTTATTGAGAATCTACCATGTTCCAGACATCATACTAGGTGCTAGAGGTACACTGGTTAACAAACAAACAAACCTCATGGAGTTTATGTTTTAATGGGGGGTGGGTGGGAATATGACAATATACATTCACATATATCAGATAGTGGTGTGTGCTATTCAGGTAGATAAAGTGTGTCAAGGGATGAGGGTTCTAGGAGAATGGGGTGTTTTATTTTATAACACTGGGTGTCTGTAAGTGCTTGATGCATATCTCAAGTGATCCAGATCTGCCTGAGGCACATCCCACACCAGGGAAGGATGAAAATCCTACCCATCACATCTTCCCTGCACCCCCTCCATAGCCTTTGCTGTTTGCTCAAAAGGCATTTAATCCACTTGGGGTTGATCTGGTTGTGCTGGAGCTGAGGCTCCAGAGCTGGAAATAACTGAGGATGAAGCATTAATTCCTAGGGAAAACACCTCCAAAGGCTAATTTGGTGTCAAAGTGATTTATATGTTTCACTGATAGGTAAAAGTTCAGGAGTCCCAGGGACTTCACTCACCTTAATGCCATTAGAGCTATAAATACCCTTTAAAGACGTAGACTGTTGGTATTGAAATATCAGCCAAATGATCTATACAGGCTGTGGAAATTTACCACTTCCCTTGTGAAGTGACTCTGCATATAGCCTTCTGAGCCTGTGGAGGCCTCTGAGGCTGCTCCTCTTACTCAAACTGTACGTTATCTACCAGGATCCTTCATAGTACCCTTGGCCATCTTGAAAGGAGGACAGACTCTACTAAACCATTGTTGAGGAGGACAAGGAGGGCTATGCCTAGGGTACCTTCATTAATTTTCATTATTTGCTCCTGAATTTATTTTTTCCTATGAAAAAGCCATTAATGTGGTGTCAAGATCCATTTGTTCTGGGCATTTTCCTTATTGTGTTAATTTTGCATATCATTAGGATCAATTTTTCTAATAGGTTCCCCCTTTCAAGGAGAAACTCACAAAAGCAACCATGCTGGCCAGCATAACATGACACCCCAGCTCCTGGGCTTATTTTGTCTTTATATGTTCTGTGCTGCACTTTGGAGATTCACAAATCTGAGGTGATGGAAAACAATCCAGGAACATGTGTTCTTTAAGGGTCATGCAGCGTCTCTTTGATTTGAATCTTTTGATTTGAATCCCTAGTGTCCAGACCTGTGCTCAGGGTTTGAAGTGAATCATTTAAAGTGATACACACATCTGTAACTGCAGTGTAACCTATGCTCTGCCCATTTTGGGGTTTAGGCATGCCTGGGAATCAGGGATCTGGGATGGACAAGGTGAAGGCAAGAGTGTGGAACATGAGGACAGCTAATGGGGGTCTATTTGTATGAGGAACATCTGCGGTGAGAACTTAAGAGGAGAAATACCTGTGCATTTATACAGTCTTGGTCATTGGTGTTATGTATGTATGCGGGAGTATGTGGTTATGAGTAGAATGTGGTGCCGGTCCCTCAGATCTGTGCCCGGATCAGTCTTAAGGGACCTGTTGCTGAGCTGGGGGGAGAGAGGAAAAGCTGCAAGCTATTTCATTAATACTCTCTATACTTTATGTTGCACTCAATGGGAGGGTTCTGGCAGGACTGATTATCCTACCCTATTATTCCACACACGACTTCTCAGTTTTGGCTGTTCCAGAGTGTGAGTGACGATGTCAGCTGAGAGACTAGTACTCAGAGGAGACAGAAGCAGCGGTGGGGTAGCAGTGTGCCCAGAAAAAGCCGCATGGTACTGGCTGGATTTGCATGTGTACTTATAAATGGACCCCTGGAGATACTCATGGGGTTTAGGGGTCTTTGTCAGAGGCCAAAGTCCTGCATTATTAGATGAGGACAAGGACAGAAAAATGTTATTATTACTGTTAACGTAATGTCGCTTGGATTCACAGGCTGTGGAAGTGTGTGTGTGTGTGTGTGTGTGTGTGTGTGTGTTACATTATGCCAACTCAAGCATACTCAATTAGGACTCCGTATATCCTTGGAGAGTGGAGGCTCTTTCTCTGCCTCTCTGGCGCTTGTTTGAAATATAGCTGGGCCAGCACGTCTGGGTGACTTCCCAGCTGGTTTCCCAGGGGGAAGAAAACAGCTCAGAGCACTTGTTAGTCCAAAGGTTTGAATGCACCAGAGGCAAGATAATTAAGGATCTCCAGGAGAGCACAGAGAAGAGTAATTGAGAGAAGCCAAGTGAAAAATAATGGGGGAAGAAAGGGAGACGAAGGGCCATAACTCACAAGGAGTTGGCTGGTCCTTGTTTGGATGATAGAAGGGCTGATTTGAAAGCTAGAAAGGATGGGATGAGTTGTAGGCAAAGGAAGTTTCATTTGAAAATTTTTCAGGATGTCTAAACTGAATGATCCAATAAACTGGGGCACAGAAAGTGAGTCATGTAACTCCTTAGGAATGAAAATTCTCCCAGTGGGTGAGCAGAGAACAGTAGGCTGAGGGTCTGGTTAAGTAAACACCTTTCTGGTCCCTGATACTTCTCATCCTGAACAGAACAAGGCTGGCTTTGGAAAGAAGAATGAAAGTACCATGAAGACAAGACTTGGGTCCTGCTGTGCCAGTGCCATCCAGAGATGTGAGCAGTTAAAGAATGAGGTGGTATGGAGCTGGGAGATTGATACTCTTTGGCCAGGCAACATGGCTGGGGACAGGCAGTCCACAGGAGGTCTCTTTGCTAAGAACTTGGCTTCCGTTCTGCTTGTCAAGAGTGGCTTGTAGCTCTGAGTAGTCCAGGAGATTTCTCCTGTTTGTTCCTTCAGATTGAAGGCATAGACAGAAAGGAAATGCAATTTTCTAGAAGCTCCAAACTGCTGCTGGATATGTGAGTGTTCTATATTAGGACAATACCTTTCTGATGTTGAATTGTTGGCATTGAGACTTCCCCATTCAGTCCAAGATGGTCCTGTGTTAGATGATAAAAATGAATTTAAGGGAAACCACATGATGACTCCTAGTCATTAAAATAGCTGTCATGTACTACCTCAGCACTGTCTGGACACCAATGAATATGATACCTCACTGTTATCTTTCCTTTGGCATTATGCCATGGGCATTTGTGGCCAAGCTTCCTGGTTTGTCTGAGACTGAGGGGTTTCCCAGGTTGTGGGACGTTCAGTGCTAAAGCCAAGAGAGACCCTGGCAAATCAGGACCATTGATCACAGTTGTGTGGGAGAGCCTGATTAGCTACACCCTGTGCTCAGCTTTATTTCATGTGTCTCCTCTACCACCTCTGACCCAGACTCTATTTGCTTTGGTTTCCATTTTATCAATAAGAGTAACCAGGCAAAAGAGGGTAGCTGACTTGTCCAGCAAAACGTTAATGTCCGTTATCTTTGGGTAATGAAATTTCAAGTGAACTTTACTGTTTTCCTCTGTTCTACATATTGTTTGAATTTATGGAATGAGAACACATTATGTAATAATAATAATAAACCCAATAAGCCTGTTTTCCTTGTGGAAAAGTAAGTAATTTACCAAAGTCATGTGTTTAATGAGCTGACTCTGGAACCTTGCTCTGATGGATTCCTAAGCCCAGGCTCTTTACGACCATGCAGGCAGGATTGGCTTAGAGGAGAGCCTCCCTTATTATAAAGTCCTTCTAGTTCTTTGGAAAGTTTCCATTCTCACGCCCGACTGACTTAGAACCATCCTATGCTAACTTCTCTATAATGAAGAATGTTATAATGAGTTTTCATTGTTTAACAGCTGCTCAGCTGGGCTGAGCATTCTCTTTTGTGGTGAGCAAATTTCTTTTCAACTACATGATGCCAGATATGAAAATCTTATTCTTAACATATTTAATTAGCACCCTGGGGCAAATACTGATAAAGTTCTTCTATTTCTCATGAATGTGGGAGAGTAAATTGGGAGCCCAGTGGAGGGCTCCTAAATTTCTGTATTTTATCACCAAGGCTGTCCATCCCCTGCTGTCTGGAGCATCTGTCCACTTCCCGTTGCTGCCTCAGAAAGGAAGTATGATAAGGGGGGTTGGCCAGCTGACCCCACTGGTGGAGGAGGCTTTGAGCCCAGCGCAGTTCTCAAAATTATTTAGAAAACTACACTCTTTCATACAGTTTTGTCCAGTCTGCCTTGAATGTTCCAAATTAATGGGACTCATGCTCATTCTAAAACAAATTTCTTTGTTTGCTCTTTCTCTGAAACATGTAAGAGGACTAGAGATTTCCTGGCAGTGTTTCTTCCATTTTGTCTTGTACTCATTCATAATTTGGTGGGAGACACTTCAAGACTCACAAGCCTGTGATCCAGGCTTCAGATTCAGACTGCCTGCATTCGGATGACAGATCTGGCCCCCTTTAGCTGTGTGATGCGGGGTAATTCATGTCACACCGCCAAGTGTGAATGATCTTATCTATACAATGGGATAGCAATCATACCTACCTCACTGCATTCTTGTGAATATGAAGTAATGCATATATAACATCTACTGCAGTGTAAATGCTCAACACCTATCTCAGTCACGATTTAACCAGGACAGGCAGAGGTCATGGGCAGGTTTGATCGCACAGGCATGGGCCAAGGGTATGATGCATGGTTGTCAGAAAGACAGAATCACAAACAGGCTGGAACTTCATGGTGTGGTCTGATGCTATTGTCTTATAGGCAGGATTTCTTCTCTATCTAGGGCAAGTCTGGGTCCTGCTTTTCATCCTTCCAACAGAGATAGCCAGGCTCACTCAGGATAATCTCCCTTACTTAGAGTCAAATGATCAGCAAGGTTTTTTTTTTTAAATTTTTTAATGTTTATTTATTTTTGAGAGAGAGAGAGAGAGAGAGAGAGAGAGAGAGAGAGAGAGAGAGAGAGAGAGGGAATGAGAGAGAATGAGTGAGCAGGGAGAGGCAGAGAGAGGGAGACACAGAATCCGAAGTAGGCTCCAGGATCTGAGCTGTCAGCACAGAGCCTGATGCAGGGCTCAGACTCACAAACTATGAGATATAAGCCAAGCTGAAGTTGGACGCTTAACCGACTGAGCCACCCAGGTACCCCAAGGAAGTATTGATTGAGTAACTGAGGATTGTAGCCTGGTAAAGGAGACACATATAAAGCTATCACCAACTGTTAGTTGCTGTTATCTGTATTAGTTTCCTGTGGCTGCTGTGACAAATTGCCCCAAGCTTGCTGGCTTAAAACAACAGAAATATATTCTTTCACTGTTCTGGAGGCCAGAAATCTGAAATCAGTATCCCTGGGCTGCAATTAAGGAGTCAGAAGGACCATGCTCCCTCTAGAGGCTCCTTGCTTCTTCCAGCTTTCAGTGACCACTGGCATTCCTTGGCTTGTGAGCATATCAGTCCAATCTCTGGCTCCATGGTCACATTTGTTTTTTTCTCCCCTGGAGGCATCAAATCTTCCTTTACTTTTCTCTTATGAGAACACCTGTGATTACATTTAGGGCCCACCCAAATAGTATAGGATAATTTCCCCATCCTAAGATACTTTAGTTATATCTGCAAAGACACTGTTTTTTTGATATATGCTAATATCTATAGGTTCCAAGGATTAGGACTTGATATCTTTGTGGACTATTATCCAGTGTACTATACCACCCCCTTGTATGTTTAGAGGCTTGCTTTGTGCCAGGGGCTTTGCCAAACTGTGGGGAATAGTATAATGTTAACTATACAATGTTAACTATAATAGTTAACTAAAATGGAATAGTTATAATGTGTATTAGAGAAACAGAACCATAAATATATAAAATAGTAAATCAGCTCATGTGATTATGGAATCTGAAAAATCCTACAACCTGGCATCTTCAAGCTGGAAACCCAGGAGAGCCAGTGTTGTAGCCCCAGTTCAAATGCAAAGGCCCAAGGACCAGGGAAACTGATGGTGTTAGTCCTGGTCTAGGTCTGAGGGAAGGAGAAGACCAGTCAGTGTCCCTTCTTCCACATTTTTGTTCTATTCATGTTCCCAACAGATTGAATAATGCTCACCCACATTGAGAAGGGCAATTTACTTTTCTGAGTCCGCCAATTCAAATCCTAATCTTATTCATATACACCCCTTACAGACATTCTTGGCAATAATATTTAGCCAAATATCAGGGTGGTCTGTGGTCTAGTCAAGTTGACACACAAAATTAACCATCACATCATCCTGCTTTAAGGAGCTGACTGGTAATAAATGGAGAGTCTTCAGACACATCAGTACCCATAATACAAAGAGGAGAGTCAAAGTGCCTCAGGATAGTTACCCCAAAATGTGTTGCAGGATTTTAAAGGAAGGTGGAGATCACTCTTGATTGTGAAGATCTGGAAAGGCTACGTGGGGGAGGGAGCATTTGAATGAGGCCTGAAAGGATAAGATTGTCAAGGCAGTCAAACTCAAACTTGAGCATGAATGAGAATTACTAAAACACAGATTCCTGAGCCTCCCCTCCCCTCCAGAGTTTCATATTCAGTAGCTCTGGAGTAGGGCCTGAGAATGTGCATTTTTAGCAAGCTCCCAGGTGATGCTAATGAGGCTGGTCCAGGGGCCATGCTTTGAGGACCACTATTCTAGACACGGAAGGACGATGGTGGAAGGAGAGAGTCCTCCTCCCTCCCTCAAATTACTTTAGGTCACAGTTTATCTAAATTAGATGTCATTTTCTGAGAGGTAGTCCTTCTTTAAGAGGCTATTTTTCATTTTTGCCCTGCTGTTTTCTTTCATGTTACTTACCATCACCATCACAGGGTGGGGGTTGTCTATCTCTCTCGCTAGAATGTAAGTTCCATTAGGGTAGAAACTCTGTGTCTTCTGTTCATGGCACTTAGAACAGTGTTTAGCACATAATAGGTGCTCAATAAATAAATATTTGTTCAGTGAAAGAGTGAATGATCTCCCAGGTTCCACAGAGTTGGTAGTTCTTCAACTACCCTGACTTTGTCACTGCAACCCTAAACCAGTTACTTCTTCCTGAGCACAATTATTTAAATAGAATTAAATTGGTCAGGTTAGCTATTTGAGAGGAGTTTCATTTTTTCAACAAGATGTTCTGGTTGACACAGCCTGTGCAGAACTGAAGATAATTTGGAATTTCCTTAAGCAGTGGAGAAATGCCCATAAAGTAATTAGGATGGTTTAAATTCATTTAATTCTTAATATTTCCATTTTTGAATAAATATTTCATGCATTGCTCTTCTGGGAGGCAAAGAGCCAGGAAATTTCAGCAATAATATGTGTATAAAATTTCTTTTTTCCCTGCAGTGGCACATTTTGAAAGATATCTCAACAGGTTATGACAAGTAGAACAGGAAAATATTATTTTAATTTCCCTGGGTCAATTATTAGAATTACTGAAAAATATACTTAAATCGCACTTTATCAGTATGATCCCCTCTGAGGAGGAGGATAGGTAGCAAAGAACTGTACTGGTTTATCATAATTAAGTTTGTGCCCCAAATGCCAAAACAAATCAAATGTATTGGGTACATCTGCCTTGTGGCTACCAGATACAACCCTGGAAAGGCGGGAGGTCAAAGCTGTGAAAATGTGACTTGCTACTATAAAGCAGGTTGTAAAATCTAAAGAAAATTGTCAGTAAAGTGCATTTTATGAGCTATGTCCCTAAGATTTCCCTTCAGAAACAGATGTCATATAATAAACAGTAATGGAAACTTTGTGTGGAAGGACATTTTGAATAATCAAGAATTTGTTTTAGTCATTGGGTCTGATGACACAGTGAGTGACGGACCCGTCCTGGTTTGCTTGGGACTTTACCAGTTTTAGCACTGATAGTCTAAAATCCCTGAAAACCCCTCTGGGCTAGGCAAACCTGGACAACTGGTCACCTGAAGAACAGGCTGGCTCCCTTATTTGGTAATGACACCCAATTACTAGGGGCAGTAAACAGGTTGAATGGCTCTTTCCCCAAATTGATAAAGAAGTGATTCTTGCATGGGGTGGGTCAATCTCTAATGGGCTTTAGAGGCCAATTGACTGCAATCGTCTTATTACAAAACAAATAAACCCTGACTTAAAAGAAGCTAAGTGACTAATTACACTTATATAAAATAGTATTTACTCCTGTGATTTCGTATTCTATTTTAAATTTAAAACAAAGATTGGTGGGGGCGCCTGGGTGGCTCAGTCGGTTAAGTGGCCGACTTCGGCTCCGGTCATGATCTCGCTGTCCGTGGATTCGAGCCCCGCGTCCGGCTCTGTGCTGACAGCTCAGAGCCTGGAGCCTGTTTCAGATTCTGTGTTTCCCTCTTTCTCTGACCCTCCCCTGTTCATGCTTTCTCTCTCTGTCTCAAAAATAAATAAATGTTAAAAAAATAAAAAATAAAACAAAGATTGATGAATGTGTTTTTAATCCTCCCAGTTCACAATCTTTGTTTTTTTTAAGATCATCAAAATTTGAAAAATAATTCACCCCTGCCAAATATGTATATAATTAATTGGTGTGAAAATCTCCTAACCTTGTACCAAGATCTTTTTCCTTTTGTTGATAAAAGGACTATTTTAAATCTGTGTGTGTGTGTGTGTGTGTGTGTGTGTGTGTGTGTGTGTGTGTGTATGAATGAGAGAGAAATGCTACATGATAGGATTTTTTTTTTCCAGATTTTATTATTTATTAGCTCTGGTAGTGATTCTCATTTGAAGCAAAGGTTAAACACTTTGTGTTCTGGAGGACATTTAAGCTGTGGCTCCCTTGTCTGTTTTCCCCATGGGTATGGATGATGTGCGGGCAGCGAGGAACCTCAGACTTGGTCTCACATCCACAGCCACAGGGCAGTAGAGGTGAGAGGTTTTCCATGGGGGAAGTGGAGGCAGCCAGCCCCGATGGAGGAGTGAGGTTTACTTCCTCTTCTTCCTACCATCCTACCTAATGGCAAATAAGCATTAGATCTTGTGTCTGCTTCAGTAAGGATGAAATGATTCCTTGGACAGTCAAGTGTGTATGTACAAAGGGAATGTAAGCTGCCTACCTGATATTAATCTTCCCTTTTTTGCTTACAGATTCCTAATTTAGGTTGAAGCAGAAATATGAGTAGTTCAAAACACTCCATTTCAAAGCTTCTCTTACACATTGGGTGGCCATGCAGTACAATTCTGACCAATGAGGTACAAGAAACAGAGTCCTTTGCTTTCCCATTACTCCTTCTTCCCACTGAAAAGAGGTTGTAATGCCTGGAGATGCAGCAGCTATATTGTGACCACGAGATAACACATGTGATGAAAAGGCCAAGGAAATGTCACAGCATCAGCCTTGGCATTGTTAAGCTGGTGAACAAATGCGTACTTCCAGAATTTTTGTTAAATGAGATGACTAGGTTAAGCTTGTGTGTAGCTCCAGTGGCAAGTTTTTCTGTTTCTTGCAAACAATTGCTTCCTAACTGGTCCAGGATAGCATGAAATGGTGGGGAGAATACTATAGTAGGAAGCCAGAAAAGTGTGTTCCAGGCTGCTTTTTGTGCCTTTTTCTTTCCCCTTGGAAACTTCTGTTAAGATATCCCCATTAAGTCAAGTCCTCAGTCCCCTCTTCTTGTGGTGTGGCACACAGTAGGACCTCTGTAAATTTGGCTCAATTTGCACATAGCATAAAGAGTACCTTACTGTTCTAATGCAGATGGAGGAGGTAGATGATTTGTGAGGTCTGCTTTAGGTTGAAGAGGTGTAATCCAATTCCAAATCATTTCTGAAGAGAATTGACTATTTCAAAGAAAATTGGAGTGTGTCTGTGTGTTGTACATGCGTGCATGTGTGATGTTTAGAGTTGAAAGTTTAAATGCTTTGAAAAATGCAGGGGCACCTGGGTGGCTCAGTCAGTTGAGCGCCCAACTCTTGATTTTGGCTCAGGTCATGATCCCAGGATAGTGGGATTGAGCCCTGCTTCAGGCTATGTGCTGAGTATGGAGCCTGCATGAGATTCTCTCTCTCCCTCTGCTCCTCTCCCCGTGCTCTCTTGCTCTCTAAAAAAATGCGTGCCAAAAATTATTTTAAAAATGCATATATATATGTGTATATAAACACATATTTAGGCCTATGACAGGTAATAGCAATAGTGAAGGTATTTTGATTAAATTTTTTTAACATTTATTTATTTTTGAGAGACAGAGAGACAGAGTGTGGGCAGGTGAGGGGCAGAGAGAGAGGGAGACACAGAATCTGAAGCAAGCTCCAGGCTCTGAGCTGTCAGCGCAGAGCCTGATGCGAGGCTCAAACCCACGAACTGTGAGATCATGACCTGAGCCAAAGTCGGAAGCTTAACCGACTGAGCCACCCAGGAGCCCTGGCATTTTTAGTTTAGAACACAGCTGATTTTCCTGCTGCTTATTATTGTGTTTCTCTGGCGAAGACCCTCGTCTTCTCTGGCTGAATTGGGCTCAGCTACAGCAGTGCTGTAATGTATTCTGCCTTTCTACCCCAGACTTAAGTTAAAATTGATTAACGTTGAAGAATTGCCTGAGCTTCATGGAGATCTAGGATTATTGCAACCTAAGGTAGGAAGGGCTATGCTGTGTGACCAAGACAGAGGAGTCTATAACAGAATCTGTTCAGTTTTTCTATCTGGTAAACCGCACTCGTGAATGGACCCTGTTTCCTCAATCCACAGGCCTTGGGGCACCATGGAGCTGAAATGCATTGAATCCAAGTGCTTGGGCTTTGTGTGTGATGTCACAGCCACTGCCTAGACAGAGACGCAAGTGGGGCTTTGTGACTTCTTAGAGGTCGTAAACCATCCACACCTGGGATGACCTTGATGTCTTCCAGGACTCCAGACCTCTGTTCAGTATAATTGACTGCAGCCAGTGGGAACTCTCAAGAGGGACAGTCTTTTCCTCTGTATTGATGGACCAGTAAAGAAAGCAAGCTGCCAATCAAGATAATTATCAGCGTGCTGCCAATAACCGAGTGAAACTTTGATGATATTCATCAGTGTAGTTGTTTTGCAATAGATGAAAAATCCCCATGTTGATTGCCCTAGTTGCTCTAGCTGAGAAACAGACTGACATGGATTATTTCTGTCTGGTTATCCCTACCAACTCTGCTCATAAATTATGTTCCTTCCCCTTCCTCCTCCAGGATTACCTCATCCTCCACTTCCTGTGACTCCCATTTCATGTATTTCTCATGGGGCTTCTAGGCTACCTCTTCCTTGTGCCCCCCCCCCCCCCCCCCCCACTGACTGGCTACACAGCTTATATATCTCTGAGTTCCTCTTTGGAGTTCTGGGTGGGACTTTTCTTGCAGTCAGTATCTGACGATAAGGTAACTGGGGTGTCAACAACACTTACCTTAGGGTCATCTTTGCCCTCTTGATAAAGTAAATGAGTGTGAAGAGTCTGTACAGTATTCTCTCACATTATAATACCTCTAGTGAGGACCATTACAAGAGAATGTAGAATTCAGGTCATTAGAGCTCATCTTCTTTTTTTTTTTTTTCCTCCAGTGATGCATCTTTGTCTAAATGAGTCTAAATGTCTTGTCAAGTGTACACATCTTTAAAACTAAACTGTTAACTGAGGTGTGATGAGTATGTTTTTCCTTTATTTTTAATATTTTCTTTGTATTTGATATCATTCCATTCAGCATATTTCAAGAATGCTGGACCTGAACCTCTGTGAATCAAGTATGTTATATTATCCTGGGAGGCAATACTAACCAGAAATGAAAAGCACAGGCTTAAAAAATTCTATATGCCCTACTTCAGTGCCTGGTACTGCCCCTTTCCAGTTGTCTGATCTAGAGTAAGATTCACAATCTGTCTGTAACATAGTTTTAGAATGGGGAAAATATGGGTGCCTGGCTGGCTCAGTAAGTAGAGCATGCAACTCTTGATCTCAGGGTTGTGAGTTCGAGCCCCACATTGGGTGTGGAGATTACTTAAAAAAGTAAAATCTTAAAAAAAATGGGGAAAATAGTTTCTATTTCCTGGGATAGTTGTTATGAGTTAAAAAGAGATAATGTAGGAATGACAGTTAACGTAGGCTTTGACATAGAGTAAGAACGTTATAAACGATGGGTATGTTGTGTGTGTGTGTGTGTGTGTGTGTGTGTGTGTGTGTGTGTCGGGGGACTCCTTGAGACTGTAGAATCTGGAAATAAATTGGGGTCTAGGTTACATACTCATACATCTATGTAGCCTCATTAGCCTTATACAATTATATTTATTTTTAGTTATCTATAAGCATGTTTATATATGTGTTTATTTTTATAAAAGTGTGAATATGAGTATAAGAACATTATTTGGCAGCTGGTAAGAAGTTGCTTTGCAGCATAAATTTCCAAATTTTTAAAAAATTGTTCTATATGTACTGGATCATTTTTATTTTCTCTAGTCCATCTTTTCTAACAAACGAATTTCATTTTTTTCAAAGTATAAATGTGCTCTGTGCCAAAACCTTCATTAACTCCATAGACCCTGCAGAGTAAGCCCTGTCTCCACAGCATGGTATGCTTCCAGTTTGGCCCCATCTCATGATTTGAGTCTCCTCACCTTCCTTATAGCCCTCTGAATAGTTTCATGCCCCAATTTATCCTTGTTTAGTCCTCAAGCCCATCTTACTATTTATTATCTCCATGCCTTGACAGGAACCATTTCATTCATCCTCCTTCTGTTTTCATCCGGGATTTGGGAAACCTTGATCCCTCTTGAGATGCAGCTAAAGTGTCATTCCTTTTCCGCAAAGTCACCCCCTAGGAGCTCTTATTTCTGTACCTTTATTATAGTATCTATTTCGTTGGATTGTAATGATTCGTCACAGGAATTTCTCCTCCACTAGGTTGAACTCTAACTCCAGTGCCTAATGCAGAGCTGGGAACATGTAAGGATTCTGGGACATACTCTTGCTGAATGTTGGAATGAGTGTGTGTTAAGTGTAAAACACTGAACGTGATGTTTACATTAAAATAAAAACACGCAACATATTTTTTTGGTTTTTAACAGATAATCAAGATGTAATTCACTTTTACCTTATTATTACATAAATATTTTAGCATTTACTTTAAAAAGTATCTTGTAGACCTTAACAGTACTGTCAGTAGAACTTTATGTGAGATGGAGACATCTGTGCTGTCTGATAGGGTCTCCCTCCAGTAGTCACCCGTGGCTGTTGAGCACTTGGAGTGGCCAGTGACCGAGGAGGTAAATTTTTAATCTTATTTAGTTTTAATTAACTTAGATGTAAGTGAAAATACTCATAAGTGGTTAATGCCTGTCCTATGGGATAGTAAAGGTTTACAGGACTTAGTGAAAAATTCTCAGGGTTCATGTATAGGTTCAAGAGTTATTTTAAGGAGCCATAAATTCAGGAAGCAAATTGATATCAACTTGAGGTACCTGGAAGACAAAACATAATGCATCTGAGTTTACTAATTAATCACTTTATTTATGTGAAATGTTAACTCACTTTTAGAAATTAATCTATTATGCTTAGCTTCATTAAATATTATATAATAGAGAACAAATTAGGCAAGCAATATTTGCTTTCATTCCAATAAAAGTAACTTCCTTTTCTCCCTCTGTATTTTTAAAAAATGTTTTGGCTTCCTTTTTAAAAAAAAATGTTTGTTTATTTATATTTCAGAGACAGAGAGAGTAAGAGAGCATGAATGGGGGAGGGGCAGAGAGTGAGGGAGAGAGAGAATTCCATGTGGGCTATGCACTGTCAGCGCAGAGCCCAACTCAGGGCTCAATCCCGTGAACCATGAGGTCATGACCTGAGCCAAAATCAAGTCAGACACTTAATCGACTAAGCCACCCATTTGCTCCCAAAATGTTTGGCTTCGAAGCACATGCTCATAGATCATTACTTTTAGTTCTACAGAGAGCGACAGAAGACAGGTAAATTCCAGTAGCTGAAGGGTACTATCCAATAGTATAGAACTTCAAGGTACAATTTAGTAAAGCTTAGACTCAGTGTAATCTTTTATTCCTTCGGCATACCATTTGAGCCTGTGAAGCAATAATTTCCTAAATTGCACCCTTGTGGCCTAAATGTTCATTCAGCTTCCAGAGACTTGTAGTCAAGGAGTAAGTTTTATAGTATGAAATCTGGGTCTGCTAATTTTATTTCCTTTAAGTCTCTAGATTAAGAAATCACAGCTTTCAAAATCAAACCACAAATTAATAGATGGAGGAGGAGTCAACTGTGAATCAAAGGACTGAATTGCATACTTGTGAAATTTTTTTCAGATGCTAGGAATCCTTTGACTCAGTTTCTAGGAACCTTGAAGCAAAGTTTTGTGATTAATTTTGGTATTAACTATCTCAGGAGACTAGTTTTATCTACTTCTTTATTCATTTTAATTTCATTGGTCTACTTTAACTTTTATTGACCTGTTTTATAATGTGCTTGGTTTTGTAAGCTATATCTGGTAGTTGCAAATTTCCCCTCTCTACACACTCAGATGTGCAGAGCAAATGCATTTCTTTTCTGACTTTACTGACTAATAATATCCCAGATGAGCCCCACATTTTGGGCAAGATAAAGGCAATTTATTTAGTCCAATTCAGAAAATTTAACAGTCTCTTTAAATAAAAAGTAGATTCTGAGGTCTTCATTTTTTTTTTTTTTTTTTAGATTTTCATACCTTCTCTATTTTGCTTTTTTCCCCAGAAGGTACCAGGTGTGTAAGCGAGTGTAGCTTACATGGCCTCAAGGGGAGGTAACACTTGTTAAGTCTGGGGTCAAGTTATCTGTACCCCTTCCATAGGATGATAGCTGTGGAGTGGCAGCAGTTTCTAGAGCAGAGAGAATCTGTCAAAGTCCTGAGTATGTTCTCCTTCCTTGTTCTCTTCTCAGCGTGAAGCAGTAGCTGGGGCAAATGGGTTGGCTTTGCAGACTTGCACTCTTCTGTGCTTGCTGTCTCAAGTCTGGACACGGATCTCAGTAGAAAGCTACCAGGCCCATCTGGCTTTCACAGCAAGATGCATTCTGTGATCTATGTACACCACTACCCAAAGTGATATTTCAAAATAGCATCTTTACTCTTTCACTGTATTTCTCAAACAGTACATCTTGAATTGGTGGGTGGAGTTTGGAAGAGGGATTGCCACTCAGATATTCCCAATGCACTAGTGTCTTTGTCAAGAACAGGAAGAACTAAAAAACTGGAATTTTGTATTTGTGGAAAGACTTCTAGGGAGGCAGAAAGATGAATTCTGCCTCAGTCCGTCCGTCCTTCCTTCCTTCCTTCCTTCCTTCCTTCCTTCCTTCCTTCCTTCCTTCCTTCCTTCCTTTCCTTCTCTCTTCTTATTTTTTTTTTAGTTTTGGTTAAGGCCCAGTTTAGACTGTTTCCTGGGCTTTGGCCCGTGGAAGGACTGTATTCCCCTGTTGTGTTTCTCAGCCAGATCTCAGGGCCACTAGGAAGTGTCTCTGGCTTTGAGACAGTAAGCATTGACCCTTGGCAGGGGTCAGGACAGGACTGATCTGGAAATAGGGATTTGTCTGCATTCTTTTGCTGACTTCTCTGGCTCTCTGTCTCTCCACCACCACATACAGATTTTGCTTGTGAATTTTAGAGTCAGACAGCAGCTTTACCAAGATAAATGAACTTTGTTAATGAGCAAAATAAAATGAAGCCCTCACTGTGTTGGTATCAGTCTCAGCTTGGATGGAAGAGAAGGAAGCTTGACAAATTATTACAGATCCAAAGCCCAACAAGAGAAAAAGATCATTAAAGAAAGCTTTTATCTGAGATGCTTTATTCCTGGGAATTAGATGGCATTAAAACAGAACAGGCAGCCTCAGTATTGCCCAAATTTGTGAATGCTACTAAAGCATATACTTTACATGTTATTCTCACTAGGACTATTTCTGACGTTGAATGAAATCATGTTGTATATAAGAATCACATCAGCATGTATGACTCAAACTTAAACCTCTACAACACCGCAGTTTACCACATATTATTTGTTTGTGAATACAGTGGTTGAATTAATGATTGTGTAATCCATGAATGCCAGAATTTGATGCATTTAAAGGACTCTGCATTATACTCTTTTTTTTTTTTAGTATTAGTTTCAGGTGTACAACATAGTGATCCAACATTCATATGCATTACGAAATGATCACCGTGGTAAGCCTAGTTACCATCCGTCATCACACAAAGTTATTACAGTATTCTTGACTATATCCCCTTCTGCTGTACTTTATATCTCCATGACTTATTTATTTTATAACTGGAATTTGTACCTCTTCATCCTTTTCAGCTGTTTTGCCCATCCCCACACCCCATCCCCTGTGACAGCACCCAGTTCTCCATATTTAAGTCTTTTTCCTATATTCTGCACTGTTTGAGGAACCATAGGTGTTTTTAGAGAAACTCTGTTATTACAGGGTTTGTTTCGCTAAGAGAGAGCAAACTCAGTTTAAGATATCTTTGTTTGTTTTGCAGTTGATGAAGAAAGTGGTAGTGGGAAATGTCCTGTCAGATTGGTGCTGGTCTGGTACATCCTCCCAGCTAGCTATGCTAAGCAATAATGTGCAGAGTGCAGAAAGAAAGTTATCTTGAGGTGCAATGTATGGTTATTTTAGAATAATACAGTCGTCTGCTTTCAGTCTCAGGCAAATCAAACACTAGAGCTAAAACTGTATCATGATTTTCTGAACAGCCATATGTAATGCCAAGAGTCACTCTAGCTTAAAAATCTGCAACATGACACAATGGGAGAGATGAAGAATTAAACATTTCAAATCTGTTTCCCCTCTGTCATTCCATCAAAGATCTAGATGATAATTAGTAACCATAAATTTACCTCAGGGAGTATTTATTGAATGCTCGGGACTGAGAAGGATCCGAAAGCTTTCAACAAGGTCTTCACCTCGTGGAATGTTGATAGGAAAGGACATCCTCACAAGAACAATCAAGGAATGATATAAGAGCTTAAAATCAAATGTCCAAGAAATTGGTAGAAACAGTTTCTTTCAGAGTTCAGTGTGAATGGAGGTTGCTGTGGGTTTAGGAAGTTTAAAGAAACTGGGTTGTAAAGAGTGAATAAGAGAGTAGAGGCCAGGTTGTGAGGACTAAATTCAGAGGGAGGTGAGACATAAGAGGTAGACGGCAGATATGAGACCACAGGGGGCTACTAAGTCAGGCTGGTGAAGAGAGTCTATGAGGTGGAGCTCTGATTTTGAGGCCAGACTGGGCCAGAGAGTGATGGTCAATTCTAAGAAGGTTGTAGAAAGGGAACTGAGGGGCGTGGCTTCCTTTTGCAGGTAGTCATGAACCACTGGAGAAAGTCAGTAGCCATGTACGTAGCCATTGTGGTCTTGGGACATGTGTGGGCATGGGTGTGTGGGGCAATGTCGTGCAAGTCTTCAGTTAGGAGCAAAGTGTGGGGAGCTCTATTGTAGAGAACGATATTGGGTTAAATTTCAAGAAAATGCTTTTTCAGGCCTCTGAGTGGGGATTCCTGTGGCTGGCAAAAGAGAGTTAGTAAAGTAGTTTACCCTCTATGGAGGATCTGCCTACAGTCAAGAGAAACCTTCACACATGACTTTGGTTCTTTGCCAAGGAACAGAATCTAAAGGCTCATTTGTATGAGGAGTGTTCTTGTGGCTACAACCTAACTAACTGTGACTAGTTCTCCTCTGGCTCTTCTTCCTGAGTTGCCATCTTCTTGATGCTTTCTTTCCCTAGTCCAAGAAAGAGAAAAAAAATATAGGAAAGGATAAGAATGGAGCCCTTCTTGGAACTTTAAAAAGTTGTCATACCAATATGCTTATGTACCTCTTTTATAATGTCATTTTCTGTTTTTAAACATAAAATAGCTACTTAATTCCAACTATACTCTTTGTAAGTCCCTTTAAAGATTAGAAGCTGCTTATCTACCTTTCTGTTTCTCTTTATCATCCTCATTATCTTATTAAATTCCCATCATTAGCGATTTCTGTTCTTTATTTTAGTTAGGCTTGTCTCCATACTAACTTACATGATGCCATAGCCATTCTTGTTTCCATGGACTCATTCTTGTATCCCTATCCTGGAAATAGCAAAGTTTTGGCTTGGATCCAAATTCTAGTCATTCTTTCCATCTCAACCCCCACCTGCTTCATAGATTTTTCTTTCTCAGTGTGAATCTGGAATGATCTTTATTATCTTTGGACCATTACAAGCCTTGAAAAACATAGAGCATAGAATTAGAAAGGACCAAACCATTAGAATGTTGAGGACTCCAGAACATACTGAGTTGTAACCTTTGTAATTGTACTTCCAGTTTTATTTCAAAAGGATCAAGAGTATTAACCTATAGCAGTCCAGGCTTTGTTTAATATATTTCCAGTGGCAGGGAAACATCAGCTCAATCCCTTTTGTTTTTTGTTTGTTTATTCAAAAAAATATTTCATGTGTTTTTTTTTTTAAAGTATAGCTAACATACAGTGTTATATTAGTTCCATGTGTACAATATAATATTCAACAATTCTATACATTACTCAGTGCTCATCAAGATAAGTGTGCTCTTGAACCCCTTTATCTAGTTCACCCCTCCTCCCACCCACCTCCCCTCGGGCAACAACCAGTTTATAGTTGAAACTACCAGTTTCTGTATTTGAGTCTGTTTTTTGTTTCTTTTTTCTTAAGTTTTACATATGAATGAAATCACATGGTATTTCTCTTTGAATGATATTTACACTCAGTATTATACCCTTTACACTATCCATTTTGTTGCAAATGGCAAGATTTCATTCTTTTAATGATCTATCTATCTATCTATCTATCATCTATCTATTATCTCACATCTTCTTTATCCATTTATCTAACAATGGACACTTAAGTAGCTTCCAGATTTTGTTTATTGTAAATAATGCTGCAGTAAACATGGGGGTACATGTATCTTTTCAAATTAGTGGTTTCATTTTGGGGGGGGGCGGTAAATACCCAAAAATAGAATTGTAGAATTACTGGCTCATATTGTATTTCTATTTTTGATTTTTTGAAGAACCTCCATTCTATTTTCCACAGTGGCTGCACCAATTTGCATTCCCACCAACAGTGCATAAGGGCTCCTTTTTCTCTACATCCTCGTCAACACTTGTTATTTATTGTGGTTTTGATGTAAGCCATTCTGACATATGTAAGATGATATCTTATTGTGGTTTTTATTTGAATTTCCCTGATGATTAGTGATGTTGAGCATCTTTGGTCTGTTGGTCACCTCCTGTGTTTTCATTTGGCAAAATGTCTATACATTTTTTAATCAAATTATTTGTTTTTTTGGTGTTGAATTGTGTAAGTTCTTTATATATTTTGGATATTAACTCTTTATCAGATATATTATTTGCAGTTCTCTTCTTCCATTTAATAGGTTGCCTTTTTGTTTTGTTGATGCTTTCCGTCACTGTGCAAAAGCTTTTAATTTTGGTGTATTTCAAGTAGTTAATTTTACTTTTGTTTCCCTAGCCTGAGGAAACATATCTAGAAAAATGTTTATATGGCCAATGTCAAAGAAGTTACTGCCTGTGTTTTCTTCTAGGAGTTTTATGGTTTCAAACCTCATATTTACATCTTTAATCCATTTGAGTTTATTTTGTGTATGGTGTGAGAAAGTGGTCCAGTTTCATTCTTTTGCACATACCTGTCCGGTTTTTCCAACACCATTTGTTGAAGAGGCTGTCTTTTCCTTGTTGTATATTCCTGTCTGCTTTGGAATAGATTAATGGACCATATAAGCATGGCTTTATTTCTGAACTCTCTATTGTGTTCTTTTGATCTATGTGTCTATTTTTGTGCCAATACCATGCTGTTTTGTTTATTATCCCTTTGTGGTATATTTTGAAATCTGGGATTGTGATAGCTTTAGCCTTGTTCATCCTTTTCAAGATTATTTTGGCTCTTAGGTTTTTTTTTTTTTTTTTTGTAGTTTCATATAAATTTTAAAATTGTTCTAGTTCTAGTTCTGTTAAAAATATTGTTGGTATTTTGATAGGGCTTGCATTGAATCTATAGACTGTTTTGGATAGTATGGACATTTTAGGAATATTGGTTCTTCTAGTCCATGAGCATGGAATATCTTTCCATTTATTTGTATTATCTTCAATTTCTTTCATCATTGGTCTATAGTTTTTGGAAATACAGGTCTTTTACCTCCTAGGTTAAGTGTATTCCTAGGTATTTTATTCTTTTTGGTGCACTTGTAAATGGGATTGTTTACTTAATTTATTTTTCTGCTACCTCATTATTAGTACATAGAAATGCAAGAGATTTCTGTACTAAATTTCTGTACTAAATTCTTTACTAAATTCATTTATCAGTTCTAGTAGTTTTTTTGTCTAATCTTCAGAGTTTTATATTTATGTCATGTCATCTGTACATAGTGAAAGTTTTACCTCTTCCTTACCAGTTTGGATGCCCTCTTACTTTTTCTTGTATAATTCCTGTGGCTAGGACTTCCAGTAGTGTGGAATAAAAGTGAAGAAAATGCACATCCTTGTCTTGTTTTTGATTTTTGGAGGAAAAACTAGTTTTTCACCAGTGACTATGATGTTAATTATGGGTTTTTCATATATGGCCTTTTATTTGTTGAGGTATATTCCCTCTAAACCCACTTTGTTGAGAGTATTTATTAGAATGAATGCTGTACTTTGTCAACAGCTTTTTCTCTATCTATTGAAATGATCATATGGTTTCTATCCTTTCTCTTGTTGATGTGATGTATCACATCAATTAATTTGCAAATATTGAGCCATCCTTGCATCCCTGGGAATAAATCTCACTTGATCATGGTGGATGACTTTTAAAATGTATGGGGCGCCTGGGTGGCGCAGTCGGTTAAGCGTCCGACTTCAGCCAGGTCACGATCTCGCGGTCCATGAGTTTGAGCCCCGCGTCAGGCTCTGGGCTGATGGCTCAGAGCCTGGAGCCTGCTTCCGATTCTGTGTCTCCCTCTCTCTCTGCCCCTCCCCTGTTCATGCTCTGTCTCTCTCTGTCCCAAAAATAAATAAACGTTGAAAAAAAAATTTATAAAATGTATTGTTGGATTTGGTATGATAATAATTTGTTGAGGATTTTTGCATGTATGTTCATCAGAGATACTGGCCTATACTTTTTTTGTGGTGTCTTTTTTTTTTTTTTTTTTTTTGACTTGGTATCAGAGTAACTCTGGCCTTATAGAATAAATTTGGAAGTTTTCCTTCCCCTTCTATTTTTGAAATAGTTTGAGAAGAACAAATATTAACTCTTCTTTAAATGTTTAATAAAACTCACCTATAAAGACCTCTGGTCCTAGACCTTTGTTTGTTAGGAGTTTTTTGATTACTGATTCAGTTTCATTGTTACAATCAGTCTGTTCAAATTTTATATTTCTTCCTGATTCAGATTTGGAAGGTTATATGCTTCTAGGAATTTCTCTATTTTTTTTCTAGGTGGTCCAATTTGTTGCCATATAATTTTTCATAGTATTCTCATATGATCCTTTATATTTCTGAGGTGCTTGTTATTTCTCCTCTTTCATTTCTGATTTTGTTTATTTGAGACCTCCCTCTTGTTTTGATGAGTCTGACCAAAACTTATCAATTTTGTTTATCTTTTCATAAAACCAGGTCTTGGTTTCATCGATGTGTTCTATTGCTTTTTAAATCTCCTGGGGCGCCTGGGTGGCTCAGTCATTAAGCGTCCGACTTCCGCTCAGGTCACGATCTCGTGGTCCATGAGTTCAAGCCCTGCGTCGGGCTCTGGGCTGACAGCTCAGAGCCTGGAGCCTGTTTCAGATTCTGTTTCTCCCTCTCTCTGACCCTCCCCCGTTCATGCTCTGTCTCTCTCTGTCTCAAAAAGTAAATAAACGTTCAAAAAATTTTTTTAATCTCTATTTCATTTATTTCTCTTTTAATCTTTATTATTTCCTTCCTTCTACTGGCTTTGGGATTTGTTCGCTACTCTTTTTTAGCTTGTTAAGGTTTGAAGGCAGGTTGTTCATTTGAGATTTTTCTTGTTTCTTTAAGTAGGCCTGTGTTGCCAGTATTGGTACTTATTGCCATTTTGTTACTTGTTTTGTGGTTGTTTTTGCAATCCACTCTGTTCCTTATTTTCTTTTCTTGCTCTCCTTCCTTATATTTTGATGGCTTTCTTTATTGTTATGCTTGGATTCCTTTCCATTTATTTTTTGTGTATTTATTATAGGTTTTTGATTTGTGGCTACCAGTAGGTTCATGTATAACATTTTATGCAT
This sequence comes from Felis catus, assembly GCF_018350175.1. Lineage (NCBI taxonomy): Eukaryota > Metazoa > Chordata > Mammalia > Carnivora > Felidae > Felis > Felis catus. Next base: position 90,387,333 of record NC_058377.1, read on the forward strand.
ATGGCAGCCTATATTAAGTTGTTGTTCACTTAAGTCTGAACTCATTTTTTAAAATATTTATTTATTTTTGAGAGAGAGAGAAAGAGGGAGAGAGAGAGTGCCCAAATGCTGGAGGGCAGAGAGAGAGGGAGACACAGAATCTGAAGCAGGCTCTAAGCTCTGAGCTGTCAGCACAGAGTCCTATGTGAGGCTTGAACTCACAAACTGTGAGATCATGACCTGAGCCAAAGTTGGACACTTAACCAACTGAGCCACCCAGGCACTCCAAGTTTGAACTCATTCTAAAACCACTAAACTTTTATGCGCTCCCCATGTTTGATGTATATGATGTCATACGTCATATCATTTTACTTTGTAAATCCCTTGACCAATTTTTTTTCACTTTTCAAAACATTTTATTTTATTTACTTATTTGTTTTTTAATTTTTTCAGTATATGAAATTTATTGTCAAATTGGTTTCCATACAACACCCAGTGCTCATCCCAAAAGGTGCCCTTCTCAATACCCATCACCCACCCTCCCCTCCCTCCCACCCCCCATCAACCCTCAGTTTGTTCTCAGTTTTTAAGAGTCTCTTATGCTTTGGCTCTCTCCCACTCTAACCTCTTTTTTTTTTCTTCCCCTCCCCCATGGGTTTCTGTTAAGTTTCTCAGGATCCACATAAGAGTGAAAACATATGGTATCTGTCTTGCTCTGTATGGCTTATTTCACTTAGCATCACACTCTCCAGTTCCATCCACATTGCTACAAAGGGCCATATTTCATTCTTTCTCATTGCCACGTAGTGCTCCATTGTGTATATAAACCACAATGTCTTTATCCATTCATCAGTTGATGGACATTTAGGCTCTTTCCATAATTTGGCTATTGTTGAGAGTGCTGCTATAAACATTGGGGTACAAGTGCCCCTATGCATCAGTACTCCTGTATCCCTTGGGTAAATTCCTAACAGTGCTATTGCTGGGTCATAGGGTAGTTGACCAATTTTTATAGATATTGATTTTACTACTTTTGTGCTTTAACCCCTGTACTGGTTTTTATAAGTGATTAACTTACTGCTTTTATTATATGCTTGCATTTACCTTGAAATTTTGTCCTTTCGATGGCCTTTCCTTTCCACTCTAAGAACTCCCTTTAACATTTCTTATAAGGCTGGTTTAATGAGCTATTTTAACTTTTGTCTGGGAAACTCTATCTCTCCTTCTATTCTGAATGATTATCTTGCTGGAAGGAGAATTCTTGGTTGTAGGTTTTTTTCCTTTCAGCATGAATATATCATGATATTCCCTTCCCAGCCCCAAATTTCTGCTGAAAAATCAGCTGATAGCCTTATGTATGTATGTATTGTATGTAACTGTTTTCTTTATTCTTGCTACTTTTAAAATTCTCTCTTTATCAGTACTTTTGCCATTTTAATTATTATATGTCTTGGTATGGACGTTCTTGGGTTGATTTTTTTTGGGGGCTTACTATGCCCCAAATTAGGGAAGTTTCCAGTTGTTATTTCCTCATATATATTTACTGCCCCCTTCTCTCTCTCTTCTCTTTCTGGGATTCCTATAATGTGAATGTTATTATGCTTGATGATGTCACTGAGTTCCCTTAACCTATTCCCAGTTTTTATCATTCTCTTTCCCTTTTACTATTCAGTGTGGTTGCTTTCCATTACTCTGTCTTCCAGGTCATTGATCCATTCTTCAGAATCCACTAATTTGGTATTGATTTCTTGTAGTGTATTTTTTATTTCAGTTATTGAATTCTTCAACTCTGCTGGTTCTTTTTATATTTTCTCTTTGTTGAAGGTCTCACTGATATCCACCACTATTTTCTCAAGTTAGTAAGTATCTTTATGATTATTACTTGGAATTATTTATCAGACATATTACTTATCTCCATTTCATTTAGCTCTTTTGATGTGGTTTTCTCCTATTCTTTCATTTGGGACATATTCCTCTGTTCCCTCATTTTTTCTAACTCTCTGCTTTTATTCTATGAATTAGGAAAGACAGCTACGTTTCCTGATCTTGAAAGTAGTAACCTTACGAAGAAGAGGTTCTCTGGTGCCCTGTAGTGCTGTGTCCTCTGTTAACCATAACTAGGCACTTCAAGGGTGTCTCCTATGTTGGCTACATACACCCTACTGTTGTGGCTGAGCCATATTTTCCTTTAGTCTAGTTAGCTGCAATAGCCAACTTTGCCTATTATGGATGCACCAGGCAGGGTTTTGTCTCTGTGCTGTTAAGGGGCCAGTCTGGGGCCGTCATGGGCTTGAAGGTGGGTGGTGTTAGCAGTCAGATCAGATGCCTGCCCTCAGCCTTTCTTCTAGGGCTGTAATCACAATGATCAGCAGGGCACTCGTAACAATGTTTAGCCTCTAGAGCTCCAGTTGAACTGCTGTGTGCCCTTCTTTTCAGGGCAGGAGTCACTTTGGAGTGGCAGTGGTTCCTGCCAGGGCTGCTTGCAGGGTATATTGGGGGCAGGAGCAACTTTGGAGATCATCTGCAGAGTTGGGCAGGTGAGATGGGGTAGAGATGCAGAGAATGTTGGAGCAGGATGCCATGGTGCTAGCAAGATAGTTAGATAGTGTTCACATTGGTTCCTCCAAGTGTCCTGATATCTATGCTGTGGGTTGGTGGGGGGTGGGGGGAGCAAAATGGTGCCCACCAGTTCTTTTGTTCTTTGAGAAGTTTCCTACATATCCTTGCCCCTCCAGCAGACTGAGATTAGTAAATAATTGAACTTCACATATACACGATGCACTTTTCAAATTGGTAGAGTTATTTGTTATACTGGCTTTTTTAAGTGTGGGGACTTAGTTTCCTGTTGCCCTCTACATTTCATGGAGCTAAGCCTGCCAATTTTTGAAGTACCCAGAGATAAATCCTACTGAATATAAAAATCGACAAAGTTAAATCCCATTGGATTTCAAAGTCAAATGTTATGGGGACATGATCCCTCCTCCTCTTTCCCATGTGTCTTCTTCTCTATGATTAACCATGGAAAGTCTGTTCTGCCAGTCTTCAGGTCATTTCCTGAATTAGTTACACTGATGTGTCCATCAGTGTGTAACTGATGTATCTTGGTGTATCCATGAGGCAGGGTGAGCTCTGGATCCTACTACTTTGCCATCTTTTTAGATCTTAGCCCATTTACTTTTGCTTCAGAGGGGCTTCTTTTGTTTGACTTTTTTTTATACTATAGAGGCAGGACAGAGAACTTTATTTCATGTTAAAATTTTTATTTTTTTTTAAATTGAAGTTAATGTTACATTAGTTTCAGACACATAACAGTGATTTCACAATTCTGTATGCAGAGAACATTTTTAAATGGCTTTGTATTGTGTGATAGATCACAAATTTATTGAGCAGCACCTGGCTTTCAGGCATGGTACTAAACACTGGAAATTTTAAGGTGAAAAAACACAGTCCCTTGCTTCAAGGTGCTCATAGTATACTCTGAGAGTGAGCCTGGTACATAATGTGTGATCAATAAATGTTTGCTGAAGAATAAAAGAAAAATAGGTAAGAAAATCATGTATTATCACTAATTTTTAAGAATACGGTCTCTTGGGTTAGACTGACTGCCTTTGAATCTGGCTCTGACACTAGCTATTTACTAAACTTTGTCTCAGTTTCCTCATTATAGAATAGAACATTAGATTTGAATGAGATAGTATATAGAAAGTGCTGAATCCCTTGTCTGGCACATAGGCGCTCCATAAATAGATGAGTATGACAATGATTTATTGGATAGAGGCATTTGCAGAATGCTATGGGAACATAGAAGAGGGACATTCCACTCAGACCAGTTCGTGGGAGGGTGGGGTGGACTGGCCAGTGAAGGTGTGTGAAAGGAAGTCCTCTGGGAAGCCTGAGCTATGCTGAGCTTGTAGGAAAATGTATACTAGTGATTGAAACAAAACATTTTTGACCTTTAAAAACCTGAAGGTGGTACAAGTGTTCTTAGGCTCAGTTAGAGATGTCATCAGTAATGTGACATTATTCTAAGAATTTCAGGGCAAGTATTACTTTCTGTGACAATAATTGATTGAAATAGCTTACCATGTGCTAGCTCCGCTTTCAGTGTTTTTGTTAGGGATGTCTGAAAATATCTATAAGTAAGAACTAAAAAACCACTGAGCAACACATTTTTTTTAAGTTTATTTATTTATTTATTTGTTTATTTATTTGTTTATTTATTTTGAGAGAGAGAGAGAAAGAATGAGCAGGTGAGGGGCAGAGAGAGAGAGGGAGAGAGAAAATCCTAAGCAGGATCCTTGCTGTCAGTGCGGAGCCTGATGTAGGGCTTGATCTCACAAACTGCAAGATCATGACCTGAGCTGAAATCAAGAGTTGGACACTTAATTGAGCCACCCAGGCACCCCTAATTTTTTACTACTACCTGGACTTATAAAAATGGTATTAAATGCAGAGTCTGATTGTTTTTTTTTTTAATTTTTAAAGTATTTATTTGTGAGAGAGAGAGAGAGAGAGCGAGTGAGAGAGCACAAGTGGGGGAGGGGCAGAGAGAGAGGGAGACACAGAATCTGAAGCAGGCTCCGGGCTCTGAGCTGTCAGTGCAGTCACCCAACGTGGGGCTTTAACTCATGAACCAGGATATTGTGACGTGAGCTTAAGTTGGATGCTTATCTGACTGAGCCACCCAGGCACCCCAGAGTCGATTGTTTTTATGTATACTGATCTCCTTAGTTTGTTGGGGGAATAAATACCCTCACAAACAAATGTTAGAGGGCCAAATGGAGGGAATTCTATTTTCTATAATCACATGTGGAGTTTTGCTGTTGATTTTACTTTCAAGCAATGGGATAGAAATTGTTATTTATGCAAATTTCTGGGAAGAATAAATACTCACATTTCTGGATATCTTATTTGCAGCTATCAAACAAAGTGTTTTTTTTTTTTTAAGAATAAATACTTTTATAGTTTTATCTCATAGCTTTTGGTAGTCAAGTGTCAGAGCAAAGGGTGTATCTGGCTGCATGAATTTATGTCCTATTAAAATTGATACCCAGCACTGGGTGGCTCAGTGGGTTAAGCGTTCAGTTCTGATTTCTCCTCAGGTCATGATCTCAGGGTTCATGAGTTTGAGCCCTGCATTGGGCTCTGCACTGGTGGCACAGAGCCTGCTTGGGATCCTCTGTCTCCCTCTCTCTCTACCCCTCCCTGGCTCATGCATACATGTATTTTCGTTTTCTCTCTCAAAAATGAATAAATAAACATTAAAAACAATTGATACTCAAACTCTTTAAAAGTATCTCAATGTGTAGTTTGATCTCAGTTTTAATAATGTATGCATATATACACCAATACTTGTAATAGATGTAGATATACTTATAATCAGAGAAAAATTACACAAAGGTGTTAACAGTAGATCATCTAAGAGCTGTTCTACCATTAGGTAGAATAGGTGGACATTCATAATCTACATGCCTTTTAAAAATGTTAATTTAGGGGCGCCTGGGTGGCGCAGTCGGTTAAGCGTCCGACTTCAGCCAGGTCACGATCTCACAGTCCGTGAGTTCGAGCCCCGCGTCAGGCTCTGGGCTGAGGGCTTGGAGCCTGGAGCCTGTTTCCGATTCTGCGTCTCCCTCTCTCTCTGCCCCTCCCCTGTTCATGCTGTGTCTCTCTCTGTCCCAAAAATAAATAAAAACGTTGAAAAAAAATTAAAAAAAATGTTAATTTATTTGTTTTGAGAGAGAGAGAGAGAGAGAGAGAGAGAGAGAATGAGAGGGGAGGGGCAAAGAGAGAGGGAGAGAGAGAATTGCAAGTAGGCTTTGCACTGCCAGTGCAGAGCCTGACATGGGGCTTGAATTTACAAACTGTGAGATTATGACTTGAGCCAAAACCAAGAGTCAGACACTTAACCTACTGAGCCCCCCAGGTGCCCCAGAATCTTAAGCAGGCTCCATGCTCTGTGTGGAGCCTGACATGAGGCCCAATCCCATGACCCTGGGATCATGACCTGAGCTGAAATCAAGAGTTAGATGCTTAACTGACTGAACTACCCAGGTGCCCCTTATATGCTTTTGAATTATAGTAGCGAGGCTAGGCTACCTGCTGTAACAAATAGACTGAATAGAGTTGGTGGCTCAAAGGAGATAGACGTTTAGTTTTTCCTTGTGAAACCAATCTAAGGCAGTTCTTAGACACTGAGAAGGGTAGGAAGGAGCTCTGCTTCACATAGTCATTCAGATGTCCATGCAGCTAACAGAGTTTTCCTGATAATCATATCCAAGCCTCTGGGCATTGACAGCTGAGTGGCAGAAGTGAAATAAATATAGATTTATGGTGGTGGTATATGTGTTTGATGAACCATGCCTGGACATGGCACTTTTATACACAGTTTGCTAGAACTCAGTCATGTGACCACATCTAACTGCAACGATGGCTGGGAAAGAGAATCTATGTTCCCAGGAGGAAGACAAGACAGATTTTGGTGAACAGCTAGGTCCTACCATAATCAGGCTCTCTGGTCACCAAATATCCAGGTTCTCCATTCTACTTACATGGAGAACACACTTATGCTCTTCCTTAAGGGAGATGGTACTGAGCTTTGTCTAAATGCTATATAAGATTCAAAGGCAAGGGTCCCAGGGTGATGTACAGTCTTCTCAATCATTTCCACATATGCTTCTTAATGGTCTGGGCCTTGTGTGTTAAGACGATAAGTCATCTTTTCCTTCTTTCAGTAACACACACACACACACACACACACACACACACACACACACAATCACACACACAATGATGAAGGTGGGACCAGATAACTATTTCTCATTCAGGAAAAGGAAGAATGGGAGTCACATAGCCATCACTGGTTCAAGGCAACAATGAAACCTTGCTGTGCAGACATTGTAAAGGCCTCCTTCCCTGGCAGTAGGGAAAGTTCCCTAAATAAATCCTGACTCTGCCCCCTTGGAGGAACTCCTTTGCCTACTGATTGGCCCCAGTCTCTGAGTGCATCTTCCTTGTGCATTATCCTCCCTAGCCACATGTGAAGTGAATGCGAGGGACAGCTTTCTCAGCTTGCTTTCTGCCTGTGCCAAGATGGGCTCTAAGTGTTCTTTAATGCTTGAATAGTCAAAAGCTTTTTTGTTGTTTTTTGTTTAGGCATAGGTTTCTTTGGTAGCATGATTTCCTCAAGTATTTAAAAATTTTTTAATGTTTATTTTTGAGAGAGAACGAACAGGGAAGGGGCAGAGAGAGAGAGAGAGAGAGATAGAATCTGAAGTGGGCTCCAAGCTCCAAGCTGACAGCACAGAACCTAATGAGGGGTCGAGCAGGGAAGGGGAAGAGAAAGAGAAACATAGAATGTGAAGTGGGCTCCAGGCTCCAAGCTGACAGCACAAAGCCTGATGAGGGGCTTGAACTCGCAGACTGTGAGATCATAACCTGAGCCGAAATCGGACACTTAACCGACTGAGCCACCCAGGCACCCCTGATTTCCTCAAATATTTAGCAGGCTTCTGATCTATTTGTGTCTAGTAGCTTCCATAGGGGAGAAATGTGATCCCCAGAATTCTTTCCTAAGCCAAAACACACAAGCCTTATCTGTTTCTTCACTTCCATAATCTAGCACTTATCTTCCTCAATTTAATGGTGACTTTCTGGCAGCCATTTGAAACTAAAAGCTTAGATGGAAAGGAAACAGACTTAATATTATTTGCCGCAATGTTAAATACCTCTGTTTAGCTAATATGGACCCTTCAAGGCCCATTTTTAGTCTTATTTCCTATTGTTTGTGGTTTGGAAGCAGTTTTGCAAAGTTTGATTTTCTAGATTTTCTTCATTCTCTTTCATTTCTGCTTGCAAATCAACCAGTTTTTTTGAGCTCATCTCTTTCTTGTAAATCCTTCCTAAATACAAGTAATAGTCAACATACTCTAATATTTGTTTTGTAATCACTTCCTTAACAGCTAAAAGCATAGAAGGCACTGGACCTGCCTTTCAAGGTAAAGGTGTTAGCAAATGTCTCATCAGTGCATATCGTGGGTCTCCATCTCTCGAGGAATCCCCTGGATTGCTCCATGTTTTCTCTCTTTTTAAAATTTTTTAACGTTTATTTATTTTTGAGAGAGAGAGAGAGAGAGAGAGAGAGAGAGAGAGAGAGAGCAAGCAGGGTAGGGAGAGAGAGAGGGAGACACAGAATCTGAAGCAGGTTCCAGGTTCTGAGCTGTCAGCACAGAGCCTGACACAGGGCTTGAATTCATGAACTGCAAGATCATGACCCCAGGTGAAGCTGGATGCTCAAGGGACTGAGCCACCCATGCAATCCTGCTCTATGTTTTCTTTACTCAAGTATTTTCCAAGTTCTCCCTCTGCTCCATTGAATAACTACCCAGTGGTAGTGCAGCTTTGTATAAAACACCCTCATATAACTTAATTTTCTTACTTAAACCCTATAATAATCCCAGGAAATAAGAGTGGATATTTTTATGATCAGGGATCCAATGCAGAAAGATGAAGTGACTTTGCCATACCTGTCATACCTGGTGAGAATTGGGGCCAAGCCTCAAGCCCAGGCCTTCTCTGGGTACACCCTGTCCATGCCACATTTCAACCCTGGCTGCACCTTTACATCACCAATTCCTTGGTTTCACTCAAGAACAAGTAAAAAAACTAGTCACTATGTTTTTAAAACTCTGTAAGTCATTCTAATATGCAGTCAGCTTGAGACTGTCTGTCCAGTGCCAGGCTGCCAAAGAGACTAAACTCACTGAGGCCTGCATTATGGGGAGCTGGGGACATGTTCTTTTGCTTCATTTCCTGTTGTATGTGATAGAGAAAACCTTTGAGGTGAGATAAGTGTTGGTAGTCTGGCAAAGACCAGGAAAGAATGTTAACTCTTGGTTCTTGTAGCAACGCAAAGGAGTCAAGAAAAGGGAAAAGAGGGGGAAAAAAGCCAAGATACTTGTTTGAGCCTGAGAATTGATTCCAGTGGCTTAAGATTTCTTCCCAAAGGCTCTGGAACAGCCCAAGGCAAATCTGTAGGAAAGAGAAACGCCTCTCTCCTTGTATTGTTCTCCTCTCCCTGTCTGCTTCCACACCCTCTTCTACCACATTTCCTATGCTCCTATAGGTATGATCCTGGCAAGAGATGATGGTGGCTTGAGCCAGGGTGTATGGAGGAGGTGGTGAGATGTGGTTGAATTCTGGATATATTTTGAAGGTAGAGTCAGTGATTACTTTCTAATGAAATAGATGTGCAGTTTGAGAGAAAGGCATGGTGAGGGACTGGTAGCTTCTAGAAGGATGCAACTGACATAAAGTGATAACAGGGAATGTAGTGGCGAGTGCAGTTTTCAGGGAGAGGATGAGGAACTCATTTAGCACTGTGTTGAGTCTGAGCCTGTTAAATTTGAGAGTCTGTTAGACATTTTTTGGGGAAAATACTGTGGAAGCAGTTGGATATTGGATATGTGAGCTTAGATTTCAGAGTGAGGTATGAGCTAGAGATCTAAATTTGGATAAGTAGCTATGCCAAGAAATCATAGATGTGAAATAGCAAAGTGTGTGAACAAGGCTCTGAAGCATGGTTGCCTGGGCTGGACTCTTAGCAAATAATCTAACCTTTAGGCACTCAGTTTCCTCATCTGTGAAATGGGGATAATAATTATAGTGTCCAGGGAGTTGCTGTGAGAAGTTAGTAAATATACGTATATTGCACAGATAAAGACCTTGTTTTATGGAGTACTAAAAATGTTAGTTATTATTATTGTTGTTGTTCCTGTTTTATTATGAGTTGCTTTTTGTTGTGATAATTGTTAATGCCTTTCATATTATTATTGCATTCAGTTATCATAAGAAACGTATAAGGTAGATATTATTATTTTCCTTAACAGAAATGGGGAAGCCAAGACCCACAGAGGATAAATCACTTGCCCAAGGAGACCCAGGCCTGTTTGACCCCAAAGATTGGGTACTTAATCATTTTTTATAAATAGTAAAATCTAGTCTTATCTATAGGTCAAGACAGGAGATTAGAGTCATTAGTTTATATAAATAGCCAAACTAGAAACTCAATGAGTTTAAGCTTGAAATAATCCTATGAACAAAGCAACAGGACAGTTTGAAATGTCAATGTGACATTATGTTCCACAGTAAATTAATAAGATGTGACTGAAGGCCTTTCTTGTCGTGGCTGTAACAATCAGAAGCCACACTTCTCTCCCCTCTAATGTCAGGCGATGACAATAGGCAATCAGTAGGAACATCCTTCAAATACCATCTAAGTCTTTTTCATACACAAAGTTGATGTATTTGCAGTATCGAATTTTATTCATTTCTGTTGGAGGAAATGTGGCTTTAAACACTATTATATAATGACACGAGCAATGTAAAAACAAAGTCGGTTTCCAATAATTAATTTGGTATTGGTAGAAAACTCTCATTCTCCTTTTTGTTGTTGTTGTTGAGCTAAGAGTTCACCAGGTGTTTTGAGTGCCTTTGAGGCATGGGCCAGAAGCTGTGAGGTCCCAGGAAGTATTTAAGGCACTTGATCACCCTTGTGATTACTCCTCGTATTTTGAAATCCTTTCATTTTGGCCATTTCTTTGGTTATAGATTCTTGGTTGCCAGTCTTGTCCATGGCTTTGTCCACCTTCTCCATTCAATGTCATTGCAACTTCTGAATCCTGTCTAGATCATCCTGATAACTCTGTCCTATGGATTATGGTCAGCTCCCTACTTACTATATTCTGGTACTTATCTAGCAACTGGCTTAATAATTAACACTCCTTTTCCCAAGTAGGCTAGAGTGAAAACATCCCCATGGATGAGGATGGTTAGTCCTTGTTGCCATAACTCTTATTCAAGGAGATGAGAGGGCTCTCAGCTAAGATTACAGATTTCCAAACCTGGCGAGTGCCCCTAGGATTTTGACAATATGGACCCTTCTGTGCTCAAAATGAAGGTTTAATATTTTCTTTTCTTGGGAGATGAGATTCAGAGGGGGCATCTTTTTTCTTTTTTTTAACACTTATTTATTTTTGAGAGAGAGAGAGACAAAAAGTATGAGTGGGGAGGGGCAGAGAGAGAGGGAGACACAGAATCTGAAGCAGGCTCCAGGCTCTGAGCTGTCAGCAGTACAGAACCTGATGTGGGGTTCAAACCCACAAACCACGAGATCATGACCAGAGCTGAAGTTGAACGCTTAACTGACTGAGCCACCCAGGCGCCCCAAGAGAGGGGGCATCTTTAATTCAGGTGTGTTTGTTTTTGTGTGTGTGTGTGTGTGTGTGTGTGTGTGTGTGTGTGTGTGTGTGGAGACAGGTCTTCAGAGCATATGGACATTTGAAAGACCAGATCTCACAGACACCTAGACCTCATCTATCTGTATTTCTTTTTTTGCCTTATCACCCACATTCAAACTATCAGCCATTCTTGTTAGGTCTACCTCCAAAATATATCCATTGTCTGTTTACTTCTCACCATCTCTTCTCCTGCTACCCTGGTCTGTGTATCCATATCTTGTAACCTGCAGTCTTGTGATAGCCTCAGAAGAAGTATACATACTTCCCCTCTTGTGCTCCCGTAGGTTATTCTCTACAGAGAAATTAAATAAACTTGTAAATCATAAACCTTATCATTTGACTCCCCTTCTTTGAAATACTGGCTTCTTATAAGGCCCTGTGTGGCCTATCTCACTGACCTCACCTAATACCTCCTTGGTCACCATATTGACCCACAAGACTTTGTTCTGCTTTTGAACAGAACAAGTTTGTTGTAGCCTCAGGGCCTTTGTACTTGATATTTCCTCTACCATGGAAGTTCTTTGTGATGGTCTTCCTAACCAGGGTCCTTTTAGTAAAAATCTTAGTTCAAAGAGAGGCCTATTGACTCCACCTAAAGTAGTTCTCTCCTGCCCCTCCATTATGTGTATTCATACAACAAATATTTATTTAATGCCTGCTATATTTCAGGCACTGTCTGAGACACCAGAAATAAAGTAGTGAGTAAGACAAATAGTTCCTGCCTTCATGTGTCTTATAGTCAAGTGTTCCATCTGGCTGTTTACTTTTTTTCATTGCATTTACATCTATCTGAATTACTGATTGGCTTCTTGATTTAGTCTTTCTACCCCAATCCGAAAAAGATAGGGAAAGACAAATTGTTTTTGTCTTTTCAGAATCCCTGAGGTGATCAGTCTCAGGGAGGCTGAAATTAGAAGGCTTTAGAGCCATCAAGGATCAAAGTTCGCACAGTTTTGTGACCTCCCTGGCTTCAAACATTTTTGAAACAAGAATTCAAGAATGATACTGTCAAAGACATTGCACAGATGTGTCCTTAATTTACATTGGAAACAGTATTGCCCATATCCCATTTTTTGGTGGCAGCAAATTTTGCTTCATTGGCTAGAATCTCTAGACACCATCTTTGTCTAGATTTTGGTTTCTATGTCAGAATTGCAAAGTCATTCAGATTTTACCAAACCCAGTTTTCAGTCATTCAGATTACTCAGTGATTCAGAATTATTTAAAAATTCAGTAATTCTGCCTCTAGAGGTTTTTATTATTAGGGTTAAGCGGGGATGACATTTTTAAAAACCAGTCCAAGTGCTACGTTTTGTAAAATACTTTGTAGAGTGTAGTCTGATTCTTACTTTCAGCATCTGGGGTCCCAGAGAATCTGCAACTGCAGGATCTTCTGAATTTAGGTGGCTATGTATCTAGGTTTGCTTTGGATAGTCCTGGTGTATATCTGTTTTCCTGGCTCATTATTCTCAGTGACACCTTTCACTGTCAGAAATGTCCCAATTTGGGTGATGTATTATATGGTAACTCTATGTGGATGGTATCACACTCAAGAAACTATTATGCACAACTTCTTCATTAGGGACTAAAATGATAGTCTCGTAAGAAAGGAATTAAGTGGGAATCTGCGTCCTGGCTCAGAGCTTCTGCCATGGAAATTTTTGGACTAATCCGAAGTATAATAAAGTCATCCCTCATATTTCAGGAATTCTTGTTTCTTTTTTCTCCTCATTACTAGTCCTCTGACAGACTTAACTTGGAAATACATTTCTTTGTCTAGATCTGTGCTGTCCCGTACTACAGACAATGAATGCAACATGTGACTATTTCAATCTTAATTCAAATTAATAAATATCAACTCAAATAAAAAATCCAGTTTTATTAGTCTCACTAGTCCCATTTCAAGCACTCACTAGCTATAAGTGGCCAGTGGCTGCTATGTTGGGCCATGAATTATAGAACATTCCATTATTGTAAAAAGTTTCTCTTAGACTGAGCTGGTCTAGGCTGTATTTCCATAGATTTTGCCCACCTCGATTTGTGTCGAAGACTTTTCCAAGTTATGACTTGAGAAGGGTTACAAAAGTAAAAATAATGTTGTTGGAAATTGTTTTAGAGATTATGTAACCCAATCTCTTGGTATAATTGATGTGTGAACAGCTTCAGAGAGATTAGGTAGTTGGCCAAGATCACTTGGCTAGACCTTAGACAAAGTTAGCTCGATTGAGTATTCAAACTAGTTATGTGATCTTAACTAATTGCTTGCTATCAAATTGTCCATCTGCAAAATGGGAACAATTACAATAGCCCTTCCTCAGAGTGACAGTGAAGTAGCCTTGTAGCATGTGAAGATGCCAGCTGCCGAATAAGTACCACCTTGTGTCATTAAATCCTACAGTGGCTTTGCCAGGACCCTATGGGCTGTTTGGTGTAATTCACTATGAATGCGATACGGAAATGGAGTAAAAACCAAGCTAAGTGAAAATAATCGTCAGTATGATTAGGTCCAAAGATGAATTACACACACAGTCTATTTTGTTATCAAAATAAGTTCTCCTAATGAGATGTGCCCCTTTTGACATGGTGTTGTAAAATGGCTACTACTTTGGGGGCTTTGAAGAGCCCTTAAGCGATGCTGTTCATAGTGCTTCATATTTATTTGACATCTTCAAAGGAGATCGTAAACCTGTTCCTGTCTGTCCATTTGGCCTGGTTACTAACACCCTGGCCTTCTTCAAAAGAAAGAGCAGTTCAATACTGCTTCCCTCTTGTGGAACACCCTCTCAGGTGGTGGATTCGCTGCTCTGGGAGAACGCTTTGATACATGTGTGTGGTGCATGAAAGAAGATGCACAGAACCCTTGTGTGATCATGGTTTGGACTTTGCTTCTTTTTGGTGGAATGTGCGAAGAAGAGGGCTGGAGCAAATGTCTGTGGGGAGAGAAGGGTAACGGATGGGTTCTGGGTATGAATTCAAAGCTCTCTTATTATGTATCAAACAAATGAAAATGGGCATTTTGGGAGACTCGTGAGCATAGATTTTAAAATCTAAGATGTGGCAGAACTCTCATGGGATTGCCTCCAAGGCATAGGATTTAGAGTCAGAAATCTTTAGTAAGATCTGTTAGTGACAAATGTGTAGTGATGGGCATGTCATTCTTCCTCTCTTAGCTTTACTCTGTATCAGTGGGGGATAATATTCCCTCTCTTCCTTTTCATAGAGCTATTGGGACAATTATGTGAGAAACAGATGTGAAAATACCTGTTGATTGCAATGCCATATGTAGAAACAGGTAGCATTTATTCTTCTTATTACTATTAGTATTATTAGTTGAACATACCTTTATTATTTGCATCTCAAGTGCCTGGAAGCACTCTGGTAGCCAAGTTCTTGAGAGTGTGGCATGACCTTTTTGAACTGAGCAAGGAGCATGAGTCGTCTTGGTTTGTTGAGAACCTTGATGTCTAGAGATATCTCAGTTTTTTGAGAACCTCTTTGTCTTCTCTCTCCTTTTAGTCCTAAATATGGCTTAAGTTTTGTACCTTCACTAGGAAGCAATGAACTCATGCCTCTGAAAAATAAGCCATTACTAATCTTAAGGCACCCAGACAGGATTGGCTGGAGAATCTGGGAACTCTTTGGATCATCAGATGAGGGCTCAAGATTTCTTCAGTGGGAGATGCCCAGAGCAAAAGCTCACTTGAAATCAGAGCCCATCTTTCAAAGAAGGCTATAGACATATGGGCGACTTTTTGGTGAATTAACTAGGCAAACTCAGGGGTCACTCTGTGGGTGTAAGAAGGACTTCATTTTTCTAACCGTTTGAAAGTCTCTGCTTGTTCTTGCCCTGAGATTTCAGAGAGTATTACACAATGTTACTGTCTCCAGAATCACTTTGTATGATTGCCCTGCTTGTGTCTTGTGCTGGCTGAGGTGGCCAGAGGGAGCTGAAATCCAGGCTCTTCTCCCATAGCACTATGTTCACCTAGAGGGGGTGGCCTTTTCAGTGTCATACAAAGGCATTTTATGGCATAGTGGAGCTTATGGGAGGTCATATCCTCAATAAAGGAGGAGACAATATAAATTCATATTTACCATCCAGGAATGGGTAAAACATGAAGGCAGGCTTAGAAAAGAAATGTAGAGGCTCCTGGGTGGCTTAGTCGGTTAAGCATCCAACTTTGGCTCAGGTCATGATCTCGCAGTCTGTGAGTTCGAGCCTTGCTTCGGGCCCTGTGCCGACAGCTCAGAGCCTGGAGCCTCCAAATTCTGTGTCTCCCTCTGTCTCTGCCCCTCCTCCACTCACACTCTGTCTCTGTCTCTCTCTCAAAAATAAAATAAAAACATAAAAGGATTTTTTTAAAGAGAAGATTTAAAAGAGCTTTGGTTAAAAATGGAGGTCTGAACACATGTGTTTATATCTACTTTCTCTTTAAGCCCCACTTAAAAATAAATATATGTGTATTCGTGTATTATGTACCTACTATGCACCAAGTGGCACACTTGCTCACAGGGACAGTGAAAGATAATTATTATTATCCCTTTATATAGGTGAAGAAACTGAGGCTCAGAGGCATGAAGTAAATAGTCTCTGGTTATGCAGCAGGGAGGCAGGATTCTCACCCAGTTGTTTGGTTCCAGAGCCCCCAGTCCATCTACTGATTATTGTGCTCTCTTTGTGTAGTTCAAGAAATGCATTTGGATCCATTTTCTCATTTGACACTACTCACATCCTGTTAGGTGGACTGGCAGGTATCAGTATCCCTATTGCTTAGACACATCCTCTGAGTGATACAGTGATTTGCCCAAGGTCGACCAGCTTGGGTGGGTGTCTGAGTCTCATGTATACACTTACCCTGCTACTGAAACTGTCAAGACACCAAAATAGATGGGAAATATTGCTGAAAGCTAACATCACTCTGCCCTTAAAGCATGATTCCGCATGCAGTGGACACTCTTGTCCAGCCAGCACTCCTGCTGTAATGAGACATTTGTCCTGTATGTTTTGATGCAGTCTCAGTAGGTCTCGTATTGCTGTGTCACAGAATGGCATTTCATATGGCTTTCTGGAAAAATAGATGAGTGTTCAAATGGCAAAGGCATCTGATGGGGCTAAAGAGACCAGTGATTAAAAACACATGCTGAGGTCCCTGGAAATGCCAGGGTCAGGAATTTCCTGGGTGCAGCGGGAATGTCAGCATCACAGCACGAATCTCTCAGCTGGCCTGCTGAGAAGAAAGTTACTTCTACCCAGCTGTGTAAATGACCATATTGGAAATATCAGAACACATGACATTCTTTTTTTTGGAGGGGGGCTATTTAAAAGACAATACTAATAGCAGAATTAGAAATGCATTAGCTTTGTTGGACAAGGTCTGTGACAGCATCTCTCCTTGGCACGAGAGTGGTCCCTAATGCACAGAGCAGGAGAGTAGTTGACAGGTTTATGATCTTCCCCGTAAAACAGTTATTGCCTGTTGATTCCTATACCATATATCACAGAGCTCATAAATTGATCTACAAATCCTATAATATCAAATGTCTGTTCTGATCAGCCCTTCAGTCTTTTTAATATTTATATGATTTCCTTTGACAGAGCTTGGTGCACTTTCTGGGTGTTGGAGCCTAGAGGAGGGATGGGGTGAGGTGGCTCGGAGAAACCTGTGAAGACCGACTGGCAGATTTAGAGGCCACCGAGCAAACAGTTGGGTTATACCTGACAGACGCACTGTAACAAAATGTAACGCTGTCACTGTTTTGGTTCTGACAGCTTCCCAGGAGAAGATACTGAGTGCTAGCCACGTGCTATGCCAAAAGCTTTTCTGTGGTGATATGTGGATTGCATGGACCTGTGGACTGTGAACTTGTGTCCATTAAGGGCAAAAAAGAAATTTTTAAAAGCTATTAGCTTGTGTTGACCCACACGTAACCACATTGCCATGTACTTCACATCCTGATGCACAAGATCATGCAAGGCATGTGTCAAAAATTGGGCCAGGGGAAACTCTCAGGGACACTCTCAGGGTGTAAAATCTTTTGAAGCCAGAGATTTGGAATTCTGTTGCAGACGTCAGTTTTCTGCACAGTGCATGTGTTTTATCATTCATTCATTCACTCATTCATCCTTTCATACAAAAAATTTACTGATAAATTTGTAATCAGAGGAAGCATATTTTATTAGTTTGTTAGGACAAATAAATGCCATTTGGCAAAGATACACTAATATGTAATATTCAGTATCCTGTCTGCTCAGAGTAGCAGGTAGAATAGTCTTTTCCTCTGAGAATGTTCTCGTGATGAGTACAAGAAACCTGGGATGCTAAGTGGTTGTAGGTGGTGAGCCTTCACTCTTTCTCTTTCAAGGCCTGCTCTTTACTGGTACTTGGTGCTTCATGAAAAGGCTGCCTTCCACCTGGTCCAGTCCATAGGGATTGAGTGAAATACAATTTGTGACATAGTGTAGAAGGAGTTAGGGGGGGAAATGGTCCTGAGTATTGCTTAGTTATAGGGGCCCCATGCCAACATTGACTCAGTAGAATAGCAGTTCCTCTAGCCAGATATTTCAATTAGCTCAACATGTTGCCTGAGGGTAATGCATAAGTGCATATGTTGCTAGATTACATGGTTTGGGATTAGCCTTTTGGCAAATCCGAGAGCAATGTCATGCCTCACACTTATGGTGATTTTCGTCTCAGGGAGCTCTGTAGAGCTTTCCTGCCAATAGGCCTTGATGATCAGGGATACCCTATAACTTCTCCTAAATATTTTGATGTTTCAATAACTTTGAACCTTGAGGAGGAGTCAAGGTTTTTGTTTTTTGTGTTTTCTGCTCTTATGCAAATTTCACACCCACTCCCCTCCCCCCCCCCCAGTAAACTTTAAATTTTGCATTTTAGTTTTTATGGGAGAAGGGTAAAAGCTCTATCAATCAACAGAGCTGGATTCTGCTATCAGAATAATGGACAGAGGATAATAAAATAAACCCTGCTTCACTAGGCATCCACCTATGTTTATTATGTATTGGACTTTTTATGAGGGCTCAGGGTTTTAAATTAAATAAAGTTTTATTAGAACAAAGCCATGCCCATTCATTTACTATTACTTATGGCTGCTTTCGCCCTACAGAGATAGAGTGGAGTCAAAGCCCATAGGTTGTGCAAAGCCTAAAATATTTATTATTTGGCCCTTCACAGAAAAAGCTTTTAGATCTCTGAGTAGAGACTGGGCATTCAGAAAGAAAAATGTATTGTTTCTGTTCTCAAGGGGGAAACAAAGTCACAAGAGCTAAAATGGAGCTAAGTACCCTGAGCACTGGTGGTAGAGAGTGAGAGTATTAGCTCTGCCTGTGGTACCTGGGGAGAGTTCCCCAACTGAGGAGGTCACATTTAACCTGGGTCTTGAACTGAGTTGCTTTCAACATGTGGGGAAAAAGTGAAGAGGAGGGAGAAAGCATTTCAGGCTGTGGGAATGGCTTCTGCAAAGGCATGAATGTTCATAGTGTTCTGGGGAGACTCAGGGCAACTGGAATGTAGGTGGGAGGGCAGCAAACCTGGGTGCAGGCTGCAGGTTTGTTTTTAGTGCACTTGGTCCAGGACTAGAAGAGAGCCATGTGGCCAGCGTCGGCTCTGGGAGAGTGGAGGAGCGGTGTCAGCGGAGAAGTAACAGGATAGGAAATATCCTTTGGAAAGATTGCAACTGCTACTGCATTGGAAGGGGGCAAGAGCAGAGCCAGGAGGGCATTAAAAGGCTTACTTAAAATGTCTATCTCCTTGGGACCCCTGAGTGGCTCAGTCGGTTAAGTGTCTGACTCTTGATTTTGGCTCAGGTCATCATCTCATGCTTTGTGGGTTTGAGTCCCTCATCAGGCTCTGTGCTGAGAGCATGGAGCCTGCTGCAGATTCTCCGTCTCTTTCTGTCACTTCCCTGCTCGTGCTCACTCTCTCTCTCTCAAAAATACGTAAACATTAAAATTAAAAAAATTTTTTTTTATTTGACATTTGTTGATTTTTGAGAGCCAAAGTGAGACAGAGCTTGAGTGGGGGAGAGGGAGAGAGAGAATGAGACACAGAATCTGAAGCAGGCTCCAGGCTCCGAGCAAGCGTTCAGCAGAGCCCAATGCGGGACTCAAACCCACGAACCGTGAGATAGTGACCTGAGCTGAAGTTGAATGGTCAACCACCTGAGCCACCCAGGCGCCCCTAAAATTTTTTTTTCAATTTTAAATGTTTACATCCTGTTTTGAGCAGCTGCAGCCCAGTTTTCTCCTTCAAATAAGTTCTCTGTCTCTATTATACTGATACCCACCCAGTTCTGGTTGTAAAGACTCCCATACCAGGACTGTTCAAAGCCTGAGCTCTCAAGCACTATTTTAATGGGTCTTTCTATTGAAATAAAATCTCAGCAAAAAGCTGTTCTCCACGAAACTGTCTTCTTATTTCCCAAGGCATGTTGTATTACTTCCCATTTAAATCTATTTCATTTTGTCTTGACTATGACTGGTTACACCTTTGCCTGCACCGTGCCAGGCACATGGTAGGTGCCCTATTTAGAGTGATGAATGGAAGAATGGCAGAGTGCGGCTGAGCATGGAGGACTGGGGAGCCAAAGGGAGTGATGGAACACTCAGGAGATACTGGCAACTGTGCCCCAAGAGATGGTCGGCCCCCACTGGGGAAGAGTCAAGGTGTCAAGGTCACACTTTTCTTCGTTCTCTTGCTTGAGTGATCATCTCCTCCAAAACAGGCATTAGGGAAAGTCAGCTTAGCAACATGGGGATAATTAAAAGTCATTTTCAATATGAATGATGGACTTAAATTGGATTCAGTTTCTCTCTCTTTATTGTGGAAAATCTGCACAGTATTTTGTGTGTGTGTGTGTGTTATCACTAAATTTCTCGTGTTCATGTGGATGGACATCTGCATGGTAGGTAATTGTGCTGAAGTTGTGGTTGGGTGGATGCAGTTGGAAGGTTGTGCAATATAAGGGTACGGATTGCAAGGAGCAGGTGTAGCTTTGGTTATTACACACTAGCATCCAGTAGTTAGAACACGAAGCACTTTCATATTAGTTGGTAAATAGCTGCTGCTTCTTGCAAGTGTGCCTCCAGCCACATGGCTGATCTTTCTGCTCATCCTTGGAATTTCCTGGATATTCCTGCACGCTGTCATCTACAGGGTTAATGCCTGGTACAGAGGACATCCCTTCGGTGTTCTGTCTGATTGGTTGCTGTCAGAGCCACTCTGCACACCCCTAAAGTTCTGGCTCCAGAGCTCTCCCATAAAAGCCTTCCAGGACCACAGAATTCTATACCTTTCTCACCCACTATACACTCTGTCTTAGGTCCAGCTCTGGGGTAGATACTACTGGGGGCTGCCTTTGTGCCCACCAGTTGGCCTGTATGGCTCCTGTCTCCTGGTTCCTCTCCTTTGGCTTATGTATATATATAAATATATACTATAGTGTGTGTGTGTGTGTGTGTGTGTGTGTGTGTGTGTATGTATTATATAGTATAAATATATATATAGCTTCTTTATATATATGTGTGTGTGTATATATATATATATATATATATTTTTTTTTTTTTATTTTGAGAGAGAGAGAGCATACATGCAAGCATGAATGAGGGAGGGGCAGAGAGAGAGGTAGAGAATCCCAAGCAGGCTCAGCACTGCCAGTGCAGAACCCTATGTGGGACTCGAACACACGAACCGTGAGATCATGACCTGAGCTGAAACCAAGAGGCAGACGTTTAACTGACTGAGCCACCCAGGCACCCTCCTATCCCTTGGCTTCTGCTCCTGCATTTCCTTTATGCTAGATCAAGCATGGACCTTAGTAGGGAGATGGAGCCCTTGGCAGGGGTGCTTACGCCTTGGTAAGAAAATTCCACCTATACTGGATTCCAGGTGGTCCACTGCAGCAAAGCGTGCCCTACTCTGGAGGCACCATTGTGTTTCTGCTTGCAGGAACTGCAACATCCATGGGAGTTTGGATCTGAGAGTCTTGAAGAGACAGGAAGAATGGGGGTGGGGAAGGATGAAACAGTGGACATCACAGCAGTGACCAGACACAGTAGGCTTCCTTGCACATTGGGCACTTCTGAGATAAGAGAGAGGCGGGGATGACTGGAGTCAGGAGGGATGAATGGCATTTCCATTTAATGACCTAAATCTTTGAAAATCCATGGAGTACCCACCCATTGTGGGTACCTATTATACATTCATTTTAATAAATGTGAAAGCTAATGTTCATATTGGGCTTCGCTCCCAGGCATCATGTATGGTAACTAATTTGCATACTATAATAATGATCATCATCCCCATTTTACAGGTGGGAACCTGAAGACATGCGTAACAAATGTGGTACAGTCAGGATTCAAACACACAAGCTGGAAGGCTTAGATTTGATCTAATCAGCTATGACAAACCACCAAATGACTTCTGTTGTGATTTAGTTTATAGAATCATTGAGTACAGATGATATTTAGACATTACCATAAGAACTAGCAGAAGATTGGAATGTAATTGTTGTAACTTGAGCAGAAGCGGAGAGAGGTTTTGGCTCCATAAATAATACATTGCTATTGGTGAGAAGAGTTCATAATTTAAGACTGCACATGACCTAATGATGATCAATTTAGAAGAGTTTGCTTATGGGTTTTCTGTCATATTGTGACTCAGGGGCTCAGACTAGTGTCAGCTAGTGACAGTCCCACCCAACAAAGGGTAACACCCATAATTTATAATACTGGGAGAAATTATTAATTAGATAAGCAACATTTGTTACAACTTACATGACATGATAATTGGTTCCGTAAGTATATACAGTTTAGTTTTTTTTAATGTTTTATTTATTTTTGAGAGGGAGCTTGAGCAGGGGAGGGGCAGAGAGACAGGGGGACAGAGGATCTGAAGTGGACTCCATGCTGACACACGTGAGCCTGATGTAGGGCTAAAACTCATGAACCATGAGATCGTGACATGAGCTGAAGTCAGATGCTCAGCCAACTGAGCCACCCAGGTACCCCTATAGTTTAGGTTTATTTAGAGTCAAAATAGGAACAGAGGTTTTCATTTTTGATTTATATATTTATTTTTCTACACAGGTTGTTAGATACATTAAATGCAACTTGATATTGTAGTTACATAGTGAAATAAATCAAATAGGGAGACTAATGGATGTGAAAAATGCATCATAAACTGTAACATGCCCATAAATTATAATGGAAAGCATTAATATATTATTTTACACTTGCACATATATTTTTAAAAAGCAAGGCTAAAAGGGGTTTAGAAATATGCTCTTGATTTAACACTGGGGCTGGGAGTCAATACTTCTTCTTTATAAAATAAATGAATCTATGTGGTAGCTCAATTGTGGGTAGAAATGTGCTTCAATTAAGGCAGTATAACACAGTGATAATAGTGTGCATTTTGAAGTCGAGTCTAATCTATGCAAAACTTGGCAATCTATGTAACCTTTCTGAGCTTGTTTTCATTCTTGTAAAATGTGGATAAAATTTTTACAACCTTAAGAATTAGGAATGTAACGCTCCTGTATCAGTGTCCTCAATATATTGATAAATATTATGAATTTATTTCTGACATCTACCATTTCTTCTTTATGATTTCAAGAATTTGGTCTCTGGTTCCCCATTTAACTTGTAATCCTAAATGCAAGGAAGTTCTATTTTATTTATTTATTTATTTATTTAATTTTTTTTTTCAACGTTTATTTATTTTTGGAACAGAGAGAGACAGAGCATGAACGGGGGAGGGGAAGAGAGAGAGGGAGACACAGAATCGGAAACAGGCTCCAGGCTCCGAGCCATCAGCCCAGAGCCTGACGCGGGGCTCGAGCTCGCGGACCGCGAGATCGTGACCTGGCTGAAGTCGGACGCTTAACCGACTGCGCCACCCAGGCGCCCCAAGGAAGTTCTATTTTAAATTAAAACTCATTTTTTTTAATTACAAAAGCAATATGTAGTCATGTAGAAGACGTGAGAAGCACAGAGAAACAAAGAACAAAATTAACACTTATTTCTTTCATCCCTAGAGATAATCATTAATTTTCCCAGTCTGCTTATGCGTAAATATACCTTCTTAAATCGATTCCATATTCTGTTTTGTAACCTGCTTCCCCCCAAATTTATACTGAACATTTTCCCTGTGTCATTAAATATGATACAACATTTAAATGACTATATATTGTGTGAATATAAAAAGCTG
This sequence comes from Felis catus, assembly GCF_018350175.1. Classification (NCBI taxonomy): domain Eukaryota; kingdom Metazoa; phylum Chordata; class Mammalia; order Carnivora; family Felidae; genus Felis; species Felis catus. Next base: position 90,410,833 of record NC_058377.1, read on the forward strand.
AGGAGTTTTTGATTTGCAAACCAAATCCCCAATTTTTTTTGGCTTTGTTTTGTTGTTTTCTGTGTTTTGGTGGGGCTGGGGAGGTGGGAGAAGGTATGAATTGTTTTGAAGGTGTGTTTCTCCTATTTGTTTTCCTTAATCATGGTTCACTAGTTTGAAAGACGTGACTCAATCCATACCTTGTGCATGACAATGACAGGATTTAGTAGCATAACCCTCTCAGGGAACTCATTGCTTGCCAAGACCTAGAACTAGAAGATTTACTGATGCTAGAGAATTTGCTATCAACAGGAGTCACGGGAAAGGCATAGAGTTCCTGTCTGACTTTCAGTTATTCTGTGCAGGAGTGCCTGCCTTCCACTCTGCACCAACCACCTCTGGTTGCCTGAAATTTGCAAACCAGCAAGTGACAAATGCTTTTTGGAAAGGTATGATTGCATTCAAATTGAAAATGGAGGAAGTTGATCAAAGGAGAAAGAAAGAAAGGCATTAAAAATTAATCGTCCCAGGGCCATAAAGTCAGCTGTAAACCCTTAGCAATAAAAAAATTAAATAAAGAATTTAATGTTTTAAGCAGAGATTTAAATTTTCCAGGGGCGGGGGGAGCTTTATAGCTGCAGCCGATCAGGTAGCTGGCAAGATTTACAGGGGAAGCCCAAGCATCTCGTCCCACCAGAGGCTCCAGAAAGCATAAAACAGCCATCAAATAAAACATCATTTATATTATTTAGTATCATTGTGAAAAACCTTGGCCATAAAAGGAAATGACACTTTTGACCAACTGAGGATATTACTCTATTCAGTACAGATTAAAATGGCAAAAAGTCCAGGAATGCTAAAAAAACACATCACTGTGTGAAAAGCCCAGAGGAAATATTACAGAAATATACTATATTAGGGAGTTGTATGACTCCAAGTAATAATATTTATCTATCTGTCTTTCTAGTCCAAATATCAAAGCCTAAGCCTATACCTGGAATCACGCATTTATTGGCGGGTTGTCTCTGGGACGGCTTAATGAATGGTCAGGTCCTCAGACTCTAAACAGAAAGTTGAACCAGATTTATTACAGTTTCTGACCAAAATTGGCATGCATTTTAGGGTTTTCCTGACAAACTTAAAAAATTGGGCCTGGAATGATACAGGTATAAAGACATTATAACACAGTGGCTAAGAGAATGGTTTTGGCAGCAAAGAGACCCCTTCTTGAATCTTGGCTGTGCCACTTGCAGTGAAACCTTGGGGAAATCGCTTCTCTTCTTTGAGCCTTAGTTACCCCATCTCTAGAATGGGAATGGAAATAATGGTATTCACAGGGTGCTGGATATGAGAATTAAGTTTTAGGTACTAGATATTAAGCATTTAGCATTGGTCTGTGTACTTAGTAAACCTTCAGTAAATGCAGCTTCTTATACTATTTTGTTCTGGTAGATAATCACGTGGAGGTCAGACAGATGTGTGGGAATGATTGGAAGACAGCCTGGATGGCTTGTCATTCCACAGCCTTGGAACTCTGGGTGAGTGCTGTCTTATGGCCTGTAGGTATTCTGGTTTCTTCCGGTGGATTCCCAAAGGTTTTAGGGGTCTCTTCATGGCATTTTTGGTTCCTTTTTGCCCAGCATACAGGGTCTGTGGGTGTGGGGCGTGATGTTTATTTATGTCTTCCAACTTGTGTCCAGATTTCGGCCAGCTTTAGGTGACAACATATTCACCGGGATAACTCAAGAAGGGCCTTATTCCAGCTCAACTTCCCCGGGTTCACCCACAGAGATATATTATTAATGCTTAGCAACTCTAGGAGAGAATGTTCCAGCTGTTGAGAGGAATTAACACTTACTTAGCTACTTTTTTAAAGCTCGTTAAAGTTTATGGTGCTCTTGTTTATGTACTGATACTGTTTCTGTGCTGCACTGTCAGTCTTCACTTACAGGAAACAGTGGGGAGGTGGAAGGATGTGGACTTCAGATTATTAGTATGTCAGATGAGAATAATAAAATAATCTTTTGCAAATATTATAGTTCTTTTATTCCTGGTGTTCTTTCAAATGAATGAAGTCCACTTGCTTTTCCTGTAGGAAGCTGGCACTGTGCACACGCATGAGACTTGCCCTCTGCCTGCATTCTTCCTTCAGTCTTTCTGACTTTCATGTCACTGTCATCCATCCAGTTACCCAAACCAGAACCCTGACTCCCATTCCATATGTCTCCTGTAAACACGTGGTCAGCAAGTCTTACTACTTCTGGTTCCTGAAATACACCTGCCTTCCATTACTGCTACCACTGCCTTAGTTTAGGTTGTTGGCATCTCTTGATGCATTTTAACGGCCTCCATACTGGTCTCTCTGTTCAATCTTGACCCCCTGTAACTAATAATTTCTCAGATATTTACAGTCTTCTTTCTTCTTTTGTAAATGTTTATTTTTGTGAGAGAGAAAGATAGACAGCAAGTGGGGGATGGACAGAGAGAGAGAGAGAGAGAGAGAGAGAGAGGGAATTCCAAACAGGCTTCATGCTGTGAGCACAGAGCCCATTGTGGGGCTCAAACCCATGAACCATGATATCATGACCTGAGCTGAAATCAAGCGTCGGATGCTTAATCGACTGAGCCATCCAGGCGCCCTTTTATAATCTTCTTTCTAAAAGATCAATGTGATTCTGTCATTCTTTGCCTGAAAACCATTCAGTTGAGTCCAATTAGGCACCTATCTCCTTGGCATACTTCCCTCCCCTTCCTTCTTTCTGTAACTGGCCTGTGCTAGAATTATACAGAATTAGCTGCAGGTTCCAATCGGTCAGGCTTTTTCATGCCTTCATTCACTCTACCTGAAGTTTGCCCCTTCCAGTCCATCGTCTGTTGAAAACTGATGGAGATTGCTCATATGACACCTTTTCTAGCACCTGCTCTGTGATTTTATCCTTATTCTTCTACTTTTCCCCTCATCATCACCTGATCATTCTGTGTTTCCAAGACAATGAATACGTTCTGAGATTATAACACTAATGGACTGCACTATGCTGGTTATAAACTCATTTATCCCACTGTACTCTGGATTCCTTGAACATAAGAATGGTATCTCTTTGTGTTTGTTGCTAGGCACTTAGACATTGCATATAGTAAGTAGATACTAAATGATAATGGTTGAATAATTGGATGTATGGATGGATAAGTGAATGGGTACTTCTGTTAATTTTCTGACTCCCTGCTGCTCTGTGCACTCTGGAATCCTCCACTGCAATTTCAGATCTAGGCCTGTTTTCAAAGGCAGCCCCCTCATTATTCATAACATTTTCCTCCCTTGTTAACATCCCTTTCTTTCTCTGCACAGATTTTAAGAGAGAAGCATTTGAATGTAAACCATTTTATTCTAAATTGTGAATGACTTGCTATCTCCACATTTACTATTTTTTTTATTAAAATTTTTTTTTTTACATTTATTTATTTTTGAGAAACAGAGTGAGACAAAGCGTGAGTGGGGGAGGGGCAGAGAGAGAAGGAGACACAGAATCTGAAGCAGGTTCCAGGCTCTGAGCAAGTGGTCAGCATAGAGCCTGATGCGGGGCTCGAACCCATGAAATGTGAGATCATGACCTGAGCTGAAGTCGGACGCTCAACTGACTGAGCCACCCAGGCGCCCCCACATTTACTATTTTTAAAATTATTTTTTATGCCTACTTTTAGTTTTAAAGACAAGGTATAAATTCCTAGGTAAGATTCCAACAAAGATATTAGGCCAAAGGATATAGCTTTGCCCTGTCAAATTACCCTTTTACTTTGAGTCTATAGGCCAACCTGGTTTCACAAAGAAGAGCTTCCCTTTTATAAAATCAACAGATGATATTTATTATAACAATAATAACTACCTTTCCATGAGTGCTTGGCTGTTGGTTGTCCACTATTTTAAATCCTTTATACATGTAATCTCATTTAGTCCTTAACAGTAGCCCTGAAAGATCAGCCTCATTTCCCCATATTGTAGTTGAGGAAACAGAGGTATGGAGAAGCACACGATTTGCCTTAGCTCACACAATTAGTAAGTGGAAAACTGGGATTTGAACCTGAGCTTTCCTGTGCCACCCAACCTATGCCCACAGTGAGTCCCCATGCCAGGTGAACACAGTGACTTTTCAGAGAAACACATTCAAGCAAACAGATTCAGGAAGAGATGGGGACAATCTATCAATTCTACATGGAATGGTAAGAACGATGAGTAGTGAGGCACTCTTCAAAAAAACTCCTTAAGTAAAACATAAAGAGAAGAAAATTGAACTAAAAAAGTTAAACTCAGAAAGTAACTTGCTCAAGTTGTTCAGTTAATAAATAATAAAAAGGGGATTTAATAAGAGTTCCAAGAATGAATACGCTTATTTTATCAGTTTGATTGAAAAAAAAAACCCCTGAGGCTCGGTGGAGTGTTCATTTTAATGAGGGCCTTGATATTTTTATATTTTGTGTCTATTATTAGAGCCATCAGATGAAGAAGTCTGCAGTTTCAAGGGTCTTTTTACTTTGGGCCGTGAAGTCTACCTTGCTATTCCCTGGTGTTTGTATTTCAGGATGTGTTTATATTTCCTTTTAGAAGAGAAATTCTAAGTGCTAATTCAATTGATTGCCTATAAGTGAGACACTGGGGCCTGGTGATGTGCATTTGTTCCAGTTCTCGAAACATCCCTTATTGGTCTTGATAGATGGCTCATTCCTCACAGGCTCCATTACTTCTGACTCACCCAAATGCCTTTTCTTGCTTTTCAAGGTTGCAATAGCTTTAAGGAATGAGGTCAATATTTCAAAGGCATAATTAATTTAGTATGCTTCCTCTTTCATTAGGAAGCTCATTTTCTCTTGAGCCTCTCTTTCTCAGCATATTTGCAAAGCCCTCTCATTCTCCCTTAATTCCCTTTGTGAACAAAAGGAATTCACTTTTCCTTCCTTCCTTCCTTCCTTCCTTCCTTCCTTCCTTCCTTCTCCCTTCCTTCCATCTTTAGCTTTGTATTCTCATTCCTTAACATTATTTAACCTGACAGATGGCATGAATTCTTTCCACAATTTTTATTCTATCTTCAGTGGCAATGTATTTCTTTGCAGGGACCTGTGGGTCAAACTCACTGTGGTTCCAGCTACCTGGCCCAGCGGGAATGTCCACAGGGTGAGCTATAGACCAAGTTACACGTTAGTGGGACAGCAATGCCTGTGATAAGCACAGGAGAAAAGTGACCAGCAAGGTGAATAGCTTAAAATTTTTAATGATGGTAAAATACACATAAGATTTGTCATTTTATCCATTTTTAAGTGTGCAGTTCAGTAGTGTTAAATGTATAAACTGTTGTGTAAACACTCTCCAGAATTTTTTTCATCTTGCAAAACTGAAACTCTTTACCCATTAAATAGCAACCCCCACTTTCCTCTCCCTAGGCCCTGGAAACAACCATTCTACCTACTGTCTTTGTGAATTTGACGTCTCTAGGTACTTCATGTAAGTAGGATCATACAGTATTTGCCTTTTTGTGGTTGGTTCATTTAACTTATCACAATGTCCTCAAGATTCATCTTTGTTGTAGTATGTATCAGAATTTTCTTCCTCTTTAAGAATGAATAATATTTCGATTTTGTGTGTGTGTGTGTGTCTGTGTGTGTGTATACACTCAGAAGTATAATTCTTGGATCATATAGTAATTCTATTTTTAATTTTTTGAAGCATTTTCATGTTGATTTTATAGTGGCCACACCATTTTACATTCCCACCAATGCATATGAGTTGTGCACAAGAATTCCAATTTCTCCATAACTTCACCAGCACTTGTCATTTTGCTTTGTTTTGTTTTAGAGTAACCATCCTAGTGGGAGTGAGGTTGCATAGCTTACTTTTAAGGTGTTTGGGAAAAATGGAAGTTTAGTTTGTTACAAGAATTTCTCTCTAAGATCTCAGTCTGCAGGAGGAAAGATAGTACCTAACACCAAGCAGTAGTTCTTGGCATCAGGTGAGAAAAGTGGTCTTAGATCAAAAGATTCTGATATAATATTAAGGAAGTGAATTCAGGACTCCATGATGAAAGAAGGGGCTGAGAGAAACTTGTGAAAAGTTGGCTTTACCCAAACACTATTTATTTTTTTTTTTTATTTTTATTTAAAAAAAATTTTTTTTTTCAACGTTTATTTATTTTTTATTTTGGGACAGAGAGAGACAGAGCATGAACGGGGGAGGGGCAGAGAGAGAGGGAGACACAGAATCAGAAACAGGCTCCAGGCTCTGAGCCATCAGCCCAGAGCCTGACGCGGGGCTCGAACTCATGGACCGTGAGATCGTGACCTGGCTGAAGTCGGACACTCAACCGACTGCGCCACCCAGGCGCCCCTACCCAAACACTATTTAAATTCACGGCTAGATCTCAATGCCCGGACCCAAAAGAACCGTGCAGAAATCTAAGTAGGCAGGTTGGGGCATCAGCAGGGAGGTTGCCACCAGATGGTTCTCACAGACACTGGGGGTTGTGTTCACCTTCAATTTCAAATTAAGTATTGAAAAACTGAGTTCACTTAAAATAAGCCAGTTTGGTAGGAGCTGAGTTGATTTTCTTGAACTGGGGAGAAGTTTTCCCCTGATGTGGAAAGGAGGGTCGTTGAAGTGTTGGTTCCATTTATGATAGCCAACATCCAGTGCTCCCTGGGTCTCTGGTCCCACTGACCTATGGTTGTGAGGGAAAATTGGAGTCATGGAAATGAAATTTAGTGAGAAAAAGCATATCCCAATTAGAAAAGAAAGGTTTAAAGACTGATTGAATGGGTGAAACAAGAAAGATCCCACTGGGTCAAAGTACAATGGATAGCCAGTTCCTTGCTATGTCTTTCTTAAATACATGACTCAAGCTTACGCACAATGTTCTAGCTTGTTAAGGAGGACTTGAGCAGAGTAAATAGAGTGTGATGATATAACTTTTCTGGTGGGAATGATTTGTAGATCTTTGTAGGTCTTTAATTTTCTCCTGTTCGCAAAATTAGCTCCACAGAGGCATAAAGCTAATAAATGCCCATTTTAGGTCAGCTAGTCATTTTCTAGGTAATATACATGTGTTAGTGCTCTTAATATGATCCTCAAAACAACTCTATCCGGACTGTCTTATTAATCCTATTATGTCTATGAAGAATCAGTGGCTCACAAGAGTTTAATAGATTTTTTAAGAATTCAAAGCTAAATGGTGACACTGGGGTTTGATTCAAGGATTATATTGATAATCGTCCCTTACAGCAAACCACTGCTTCTACATTATGCTGATTAGAATATGCACTATACATGCGATGTGGGTCACATATTCTCCTCACCCTGACCTTGACTTCTTCACTGTAACATACCTGGCCATTGCTTCCAACTCCCTTGTCCTTGCTGCAATGCCAGTGTTTTAAGAGAATGAGCTTCACTCATATCATAGGAAAAGCCTCTGAGTTACTGACTCTTGTGTTGATAATTAAACCCTCTTCCCCCAAATCCTTGGAGAAATAGCCTCACTAAAACCAATCTGAGGGGGTACCTGGGTGGTTCAGTTGGTTGAGCATCCAACTTTGGCTCAGGTCATGATCTCACAGTTCATGAGTTTGAGTCCCGCATTGGGCTCGATGCTGTCAGCATGGAGCCCACTTCTGATCCTCTGTTCCCCTCTCTCCCTACCCCTCTGCTGCTGGTGCTCACTCTCACTTTCACAAATAAACATTAAAAAAAAACCAATCTGAGGAATATACCTTATTACTCTTACCATATAGTTACCCATTTTATTTATTTATTTTGTTGTTGTTTAGTTTTTATTTCATAATCATAAACTTGACTCTGCAATTCAGCTAGACTTGGAGAAGAGTAAAGAAAATACTCTTTTTTTTTTTTTTGAGAGCACAATGATTATAGGATATTTTGAGCAGGTAAGGGTAAAAGGTTGCTCTCCTAAGCTACAGAAGGAATGGTCTGGTAGTTAAGATAAAACACAAGTGAAATTTATTAGATTTGTCCACAGTCAGCAATGGTGCTTTTCTTCCTGGTTTTGCCATTCCTGGACCCAAAGTGTTCCATGGCTTCCACGATATTCCTGCCCTCTTTCACCTTGCCAAAGACCACATGCTTGCCATCCAAGCAACCACTGTCTTGACAGTGCAGATGAAAAAGTGGGAACCATTTGTGTTGGGTTTAGCATGTGCCATGGATGAGAGGCCAGGACCCGTGTACTTCCAGATGAAATTCTCATCATCAGATTTCTCCCCATGGTTGGGCTTGCTGCCAGTGCCATTATGGCATGTGAAATCACCACTCTGGTGCGTAAATCCCAGAAAACTCCTGTGAAAGCAGGCAACTTTATAACCAAATCCTTTCTCTCTGGTGTTCAGAGCATGAAAGTGTTCTGCTGTCTTTGGAACTTTGTCTACAAACAGAAGGAGAGCCAGCCCAAGGTCTTGCCGTCTATGGTGATGTCAAAGAACATGGTGGGGGGGCGCCTGGGTGGTGCAGTCGGTTAAGCGTCCGACTTCAGCCAGGTCACGATCTCGCGGTCCGTGAGTTCGAGCCCCGCGTCAGGCTCTGGGCTGATGGCTCAGAGCCTGGAGCCTGTTTCTGATTCTGTGTCTCCCTCTCTCTCTGCCCCTCCCCCGTTCATGCTCTGTCTCTCTCTGTCCCAAAAATAAATAAACGTTGAAAAAAAAAATTAAAAAAAAAAAAAAGAACATGGTGGGGTTGACAGTGGCTGGGTGGTGTGGGTGGCTCTGGGGTGGCAACAACTGTAAGGCCTATAGTTATCTATTTTAATCCTCATAAAAACCTATAGGACCAGGCCCTAATATCCCCATTCTGTAGATGATGCAGTAGAGATGCAGAGGTTAAGAATTTGCCCAAGGTCACTTCACTAGGTGGTGTATACAGGAACTGTATGGCATAAATGCCACTCAGTGCCAACTGTTTTGAGCCTCAAGTTTCTATTTTTGCACCATAAAGAGCTTCGTTACATTTTTAAATTAAAGGACCCGTTGAGTGGATTTTTATTCAGTAACTCCTTGACTTGATCCCCAGTTTGCAGATTAAAGCAATTGAAGATGAGAGCAGCCACGTGGAAGTAGAGAGGTAGAGTTGGGATTTGCATCTAGGTTTGATTGTCTGCACAACCCTTCATGGTGCACCCAGGCAGGGAATCTTGGGTATGAAGTATATCTGTTCAAGGGCTTTTAAATTTTTTTTTTCCCAACGTTTATTTATTGTTGGGACAGAGAGAGACAGAGCATGAACGGGGGAGGGGCAGAGAGAGAGGGAGACACAGAATCGGAAACAGGCTCCAGGCTCCGAGCCATCAGCCCAGAGCCTGAGGCGGGGCTCGAACTCACGGACCGCGAGATCGTGACCTGGCTGAAGTCGGATGCTTAACCGACTGCGCCACCCAGCCGCCCCTCAAGGGCTTTTAAAGATACATTAATTACTGAATTCTCCCATTTTGCATGGGAAACCTCTGGAACAGTCTAAATGCTGGTCTTTGGTCCAGACACTCTCCCTCCTCCCCTCCAGGGTAACTCTTGGCTCTAGAGTACAAGATGAAACTGGTGATAAGAAGGTGTATAGATTTCACATATTGTAACCCATGGCAGTATCTACTAGATAGGATTAGGCTTTTGAGTCCTGTTTGGGTTTGAATCCAACTTTCTGTTTCAACCTCATCTGTTAAGTGTCTATCTCATAGTAGCGCTGGAAAGATCATATAAAGTAATGTGCGTGAAGTGCTTAGCATGATCTCTGATGTGAAGAAAGGGCTCAATGTACCACAGCTGTAGTAAGAACTACCTTTGACTTGACTTGGGCTGAGAGGTGTGATTTTTCTGAATTGGAGACACTGCTCAGCAGGACTAAGTTACATTTAATTCACTGACGTGATGTTTGTATTCTTTGGCCATAAGCATTTATATATCTGCAAGGGGGCTATGAAGACTCACGGGTTTATCTGAAACATTACTGACTCTTTCCAAACATGTTTCTTTCTCTTGCCTTTTTTATATTCTTCTCTTTGTTGCCTTTTCCTCTCTCTCTGTCAAAGGATGCACGTAATTTTAACTCTCAGCACAAATAAACCAGATATGGGGAAAGAGGTGGGAGAGAAAAGCATTTAACTAGAATGCTTAAATAAGTGAAAAAGAGCAATAAGGAAATATGATTGATTTCCTTCTTTGCTTTTATGAACAGTGTTTTAAGACATAGCTCTATAAAATTGCAAAACCAAAATCTGGAAATAGGCAGAAGAAACCACATACCATGACCCCCCCCCCCCCATTCTAGTGCATTCAATCCAACCCCTTCCAGTCTTTTTCCCAATGCACTTATTTGAAATGCACATATAAGACAGAGGATAAACATCCTTGTACTTTTCCTTTTAACATGTTGCTGTAAAGCCATAAAATGACATGGGTGGAACTTAAATGAATATTGCTAAGTGAAAGAAGCTAATCTGAAAAGGTGACATACTGCATGATTCCAACTCTATGACGTTCTGGAAGAGGCAGAACTCTGGAGGCAGTAAAATGATTAGTGGTTACCGGTGGCTTGGGGGTAGGGAGAGAGGAATGAATAGTTGAAGCACAGAAGATTTATAGGGCAGAGGAATTATTCTGGGTCATATTCTAATGGATACGTGACATTATCCATTTGTCAAGAACCATAGAACTGTACTGTACAGAGAGTGAACACTAATGTATACTATACAATTTAGTTAATGATAACACATCAATACTGGTTCATCAATTGTATAAAATGCACAACACAAATGCAGATGTTAGTAATAGGGGAAACTGTATTGAGAAAGTGGTATATGGGAATTTTCTGTACCTTCTGCTCAATATTGCTATAAACCTAAAACTACTCTAAAAACAAAGACTATAAAAAATAGATATATTAGAATTTAAAATTTTGAACATCTGTTATGTCCTTCAAAATAGTCTTCTCGGATGTTATGTGCATGTTTTAATAATTCTGTCTTTGCTCAAAACGTGTTGTAAGCCCTTATTGAAAACTCTATACAGAGATGAGGTGGGTGATCAAGATGGAGATCCCATTTTTAAATTGCATTTGCATAATCATCAGGAAATTGGGAAGAAACGAGACCTTTTCTTACGTGACCCACACATTGGATTTGAAGGTCTTCTCTGTAGAGCAAACGCATCCTGGCAAGAATATGTGTGTAGCCTCCCAAGACAGCTCTTTGAAAGAGAACGGTCCTTGTTTGGATTATGAAGGCTTGCATGCAAGGAAGAAAAAATGAAATCACCACATTAACATCTTGATGTTTTTCTTCCATGGGACAGTGGACATTGGTGACTTTTGAGTACCATATTGCAGTGGACGTAGACATTTAATCAAATCCTAGTTCTACCATATGCCAGCTGCAGAATCCGGGACAAGTTTGAATGCTAGTTTGTTTCTCCTCAAAATGGGGACTATTTTCTTGGAGGGTTTATGTGGAGTTTCATGGAGAATGCAAACTGTGCCTGGAATGTGTGACTCAACACCACTCAGTCATGGTAAATATTATTAGCAGTAGTATTGTTTTTATCAAGACAGCATGTGATTTCAATATTCTCTTGTGAGGCTGGTCTTAAAAAATTAGAGTTAGATTTATAGAAAGAAAAATACTTTGCAGCAGAAACTGTGCATGTCAGTAAGTTATTACCTGACAGATCAATACCTATTATTTTTAACCTATTTTCCTTTTTGTAGCAGTTAAGTTACAACATTCATGACTTACCATTGAAATTTTTGAGTTTACAGAAGTTCCTATAATGTCACTTTTGCTAATTGCATGCCGATATACTTCTAAGTGTGAAAGGAACTTGTATGTTGAAGCCGTGTGTTGAGAATTGCCCATAACCTGCAGCCCATCTTAGCAATGCTGAGATCTGTAACCTGGAACAGCCATGGATGTATAATGTGAATGTGATTTGTCAACTGTTTTTGACAGAATCACTGTTTTTGGCTTAGTCCATGTGCCAGCTTATTATTCCTATTACCCTTCAAAGTCAGACTCAGCTGCTACTCTAATTCCTGGGGGCAACATCTGGAGTCCGGTTTGTTTTTCCAGAGTATCATTTTGCCTCAACCTACACATTTCCAAGCAAATGTTAATATATCAAACAGGACTGATGAAGGATTCTGCTAATTGCCGAAACCCTTGGTTGATACTTTAGGAATAAGTACAAGAAATATCCAAATAAAACTTAGGAAAGGATAGAAATTAATTTTAGTAACAATATAATGCCAGTTCCAAGCCTGGCTCTTACAACTAACCATCAAGTTAATTTAATTCCTCAAACCCCATTGCTCCAACAAAATGTTGTTTAAATTAATTCATTCTTTCATTAGGCTGCCTAAGAGCACCGTGGAGTGATGAGAAATTACTGAGATGGCATTCGTGTTTCAAAAGCCCCTCAGTTTCACTTCATTTTCCATCCTGACATGGGACTAATGTTCTGCATTTGCATGCTAAAATAGTATTTTTAATTGTAAAAGTGGTGTTGTTAAATTACCTTCAAATGAGTTTATTTTAAATGGTTCATTAAAGTTTTTGAAATCATTCCCTGCATGATTGCATCTCTTCTCTGCTTTGATGTATTACATCTCCTACCAAAAACACTGGAGCTGAGAGAAAAACCTTTTCTTGCAAGACTTCGCATCTCACGATCTGGCCAGTTTTGAAGTGAGAACAGCAAAAGCCTCATGCTATTGCAGAGTGGCTGAGGGCATCGGCTCCCGCACCTCAGCTGAGAGGCTCGGGTGAGGGGTGAAGGCAGGTGGCTGTGTTCTGCAATAATGAAAGGTCAAAGCCACAGAGGTTTCAGAAGGCTTGTGTCAATTCAGAAGATGAAAAGCAGCTCCCTCTGGATAGCTAGTTTGGTTCTGAGATTTAAATATATCTCACAGATTCTGTGTGTCCCCTTTCATTTTAACTCCCCCCATCTCTCCCCGGATGCCACATTTCCTCTTCATTGTTTCTCCTCTCTCAGTGTCTTTTAAGCCTCAACAATTACTTTCTCAAAGAAGGTTTCTTTGGGAAACAAATAGCATGATTTTCCTGAGATTGTCATTTGTATGTCTGTGAGAGTTCCTTTGCCATATTATTCATTTACAGTAGGTTTAGGGGAATGTAAAGTTGCAATAGATTAATGGAATAGATTTGAGTGTGACTTTTTTGTTATTGTTATGAAGTCCTAATTTCCCATTCAGACCCACTGCTTTCTGCAGTGGTGGAAGCACCCGTCAGAAACCATCGAGCAAGAAGGCTCTGCCCATGGAGGTAGATAACAAGGAGAGAAAGTGTGGAGAGCTAGCTGTGTTATATGCTCTAGTATATAAGGTCAGCACTTTGAAACTTGTTGATCAGTGGATGGCCTTGAAGGTATCTCTTTATCTCTTATCATCCTTCCTTTATTTTAAATGTTTTTTAAAGTTTATTTATTTATTTTGAGGTGGGGGAGGGGCGGAGAGAAGGGGAGAGAGAATCACAAGCAGCCCGGAGTCCGACGCAAGTCTCGATCTCAAGAACCCTGAGATCATGACCTGAGCCAAAATCAAGAGTCGGTCGGATGCATAACTGACTGAGCCACCCAGACGCCTCTCATCCTTACTTGTTAAATAAAATCCAAACTCTGCTTAATGACCCAAACCATCCTAACCTTGCGTGGAAGCAGCATTTCGTTTTCTATTTGGACAGAATTCTGGCTTTCCCCCTTCACGTCTTTTATTGAACATGCTGTCTTTCTGGTTATGTTTAAAATACCACAGTACTGGGGCGCCTGGGTGGCGCAGTCGGTTAAGCGTCCGACTTCAGCCAGGTCACGATCTCGCGGTCTGTGAGTTCGAGCCCCGCGTCAGGCTCTGGGCTGGTGGCTCGGAGCCTGGAGCCTGTTTCCGATTCTGTGTCTCCCTCTCTCTGCCCCTCCCCCGTTCATGCTCTGTCTCTCTGTCCCAAAAATAAATAAAAACGTTGAAAAAAAAATACCACAGTACTATTACATGTTAAAAATTTGTTCTAGCTTTTTAAATAACGATAATAGCCCTGTTATCCAATTATCAATTGCTGGAGCCAATGTCAAGAGCAGAACTCCTGTTTCCTCAAGTAAGCCACAATTCCTAGACCTTGCCCTTCAATCTTTGACCTACGTTAACTTTTCCTTGAACTTGAATTGCACACAGTGCATCAGCATGCACTTGTTGAGCACCTACTATGTGCAAGATACTGTAGTAAGAATCGTGAGGAATACAAAATTATAAAAATGGAGAGGAAATGAAAGCTAATAATAATTTTCTCCATGTTAGTTACTGGTCTATGTATTTTCACCTGAATTATCTCATGACAGCCTTCTAGGATAGAAAAGATCATCTTCATTTTATAGACACAGAGTCTGTAATTCTAATTTTAGTAGTCAAGGAATTGACCATCTAGTGGGGGAAATAAGGCACACACACATGATAAAATAAAAATATAAAGCAATATATAACGGATATAAAATGAGTATTTCCCATGTAACTACCATAGTTGTTGAAAAGAGAGGTCATGAATTTGGGTTGGGCTTAGTACGAACATCTTTGATACTATGGTGGGGAAGGAAATGCATTCATGCTGTAAGCATTTTTGTAGTGCTCGCCATAGAAAAATTTTATAGTCTGAGGGCATGGACTGATATATAAACAGGAGCATCAAGGAGGGAGTGACTATGTGACTTGACATAGGTTTTAAATGAGAGGGGACGTTTAATAAATATAAAGTGTTGGCCATAGCTCTTTGAGAATCCATGACTTATTCGAGTAGTTTTTACATTTTTCTTCACTTCTGGTGGTACTTTTGTTCACTTCATAAAATTCATGACCACATAGGAGAGCTTACATTTTTGATGTTTCTCCTCCTATAAGCTCTTGCTTTTACTCTAACATTGGATTAAAACAATCTGTTTCATTTTTCAGGATTCAGGGCAGTTGGTTTTGCAAATCTCAATGTGTCTCTAATAGTATCAAAATATTCTAGATTTCAAATTCACTTCCACATTACTTCTCCCACCTGTTTTCTCATGGGCATGTTTTTAGTATTGACAAAAACAGTACAGGCTAAAAATTGATATTTGAGTCTTGACTTATAAGCTGAATGTCTTTGTTTTGGATGATGAGAACTTGGAATTTTAGTTCAAGCTATGATAAGAATGGGCTCCATTGCTTTATTAGAAATGAAGTCTTTTGTTGAAACTATTAATTGAAATGATGCAGAAAATCAACTCCAGGTTCCAGACAGTTCAGTATTTGTTGCTGACCAAGGAGTATATTGAGGAAAATCTTATCTGTTTCCTGTGACATCAAAGGTTAGGATTTTTTCTCTGAATATTTCCAATTTCCTTAAAAACTTGTTGATAGTGCTACCAAAGAGAAGTTTAGAAAGCTGTATTTATGTGTCATGGCATAAGGAACTTGATAGATGTAATTAAGATTACTAGTCATCTGACCTTAAAATGTCGCTTTTTCTTAGATAATCCTGGCCAGCCAAACATAATCTCATGAGACCTTGGAAACAGAAATATTTATCAGGATAGTAGCAGAAGTGGAAGTCAGAAATTTGAAATATGAGAATTCAATATGTTGTTGTTGCCTTGTTCCTGAAAGGGCCCTTGTGTGTAAGGAACTGAAGTCTGTCTAAAACCGGAATGAGCTTTTTGAGAGCCTTGAGATGAGAGCCCAGCTTAATGGACACCTTGTCTTCAGCTTTGTGAGGTCCTGAGCTGAGGACCCAGTTGATCCACGCTGTGCCCAGACTTCAGGCCCACAGAACTGTGAGATAATAAATAGATGTTATTAAAGCCATTAGCTTTGTGGTTATTAGTTAATGCAGCAATAGAAAACTGATATACTCAGCAAGGCCTCAAAGGCATATATAATCTGGCCCTAGCCTCTGTCTCTGGCTTTATCTTGCTCCACTTCTCTTAACTGCTACACTTGCTACTTTTCAACAATGCTGACTAACTATAGTGCATTGAATTGTGGTCTCCAAAATATATGTCCATGTCGTAGCCAACAGAACCCATGAATATGACCTAATTTGGGAAAAAGGTCTTTACAGATATAATCAAGGGTCTCAAGATGAGGGTCATACTGGATTAACCAGGTAGACCTCAAATCCAATGACAAGTGTCCTTATTAGAGACAGAAGAGGAGAAGACCATGTAAAGATGGGAGCAGTGACTGGCGTTACAGTGTCCCAAGCCAAGGAACATCTGAAACCGCTATAAAGAGTAATATGCAAGAAAGGAGTCTCCTGTCCAGCCTCCTTAAAGAACATAGCCCTGCCAACACCTTGACTTAGGACTTCTGGCTTCCAGAACTGTGAGAGAATAAGTTTCTGTTGATTTAAGCCCCTTGCTTTGGGGTAATTTAATATAGCAGCCCTAGGAAACCAATATACAGACTTTTCACCTTCTTAAGCATATTGCAACCCTTCCTTTCTCTGGTCCTTCTCAGTGTTTTCGAATTCAAGTGTCACTCCATGTAGTTCTCCCCCCAACTCTTTCCATTTGCCTGGTTGACTTCTTCTCATGCTTAAGGTCTTAGCTAAGTTGAAACTTCCTTAGAAAATCTATTCCTGACCACTCCTCTCTACCACTCTGTTTATGGTTTAGGCTTCTTTGTTACATACTATAGTAGCAACATATTCTTGCCTATACTTATTTGCATAATTATTTGTTCCATGTTTTTTTTTTTCTTTCTGCTAGACTGTCTGCCATAGGACGGTCCTCATTTCCATGTTGCTCATCCAAGTACAGTACCTGTTACAGAGCAGGTGGGCTATAAATATTTGTTTCATGAATAAATGAATATTCCTTCTGGCACATTCTCTGGGAATATCAAAAGGATCAATGCCATGCAAAAGCCAATGGAAAAAGAATTTAAATGTTTCTCTTCATGACACCCAACTCTCATGCTGTTTCTCAAAGTGCCAACCTTCTATTTATGTTCCAACTCAAGAATTAAGCAGTGATGCGGACTGGTGAAGATAAATAGAGAATAGTTAAGACTCAGAGCTTCTGTTCCTAACCTTCTCCTTAAATGCCTTTCAGATTTGTTTCTAAAGAGCAGCAACTGAGAGGAGGAACGTGATGCTTATCTGATGCCCACATAATTGTTTATTTCTGAGCAGACAGCCTATGCTGTAAACAAGTTTTTTTTTCTTTTTCATTTGTTTCCCCTTTTTGTTTAAGTGAAAGTAATTATGTTTGCATTAGATTAAGCACTGGCTTGTTCTGGTGCCGAAACAATGGAGATTTGTTTTTCTTCCCCATCTCCCATTCACTGTGTCATTCTGACAGTAGCACTGAGGAGTGAAGCCACAGTCCTATTGCAGAGTTGGAGCTGTGTCCTGAGAGACACTTGCCCTCTGCAGAAAGGAAGGGGGGGGGCAGGTGGCAAAGGAAATTGAAAATATGATACTGGGGCTATTAGCAAGATAAAAACTATTGTAAGAATGATTTTGGTTTTGCTTTCTTTCATGGGAGGTCACATGAGGAGCCAACTTTCAACAGTCACTTAATGAAGCAGAAAAATAATTAAATCTCTTGTGACCTCAATCATTCATATCTGCTTTTTGTGTGTTTTATGGCCAGTGGGCCCCCAAGGTTTTCCCTAGATGCCTAAGTTCTTAAATTTTGGGGGTAGACTCTTGGACAGAATTGCCATGAGGTACTCTGCAGTAATTAGAGAAGCCTGGGGAGCTTCTGCAGGTGGACCTGGGAGAGGTAAAGACTGGGGAAGGAGTGCTGAATCTCCTAGTCTCCCTGAATTCTCTGAAGAGTGAGGACAATGACCTTCTGGATCAACAGTGACCAAGTGGGAGCCAGTTAGCTCTGAAATCAGAGTTCTAACGATAATTGGAGTCTCTCCCTCTCACTATGGAAGGCACACATCTCATTTTCCTCACAGAGCTCACAGACACATATTTTTCAGCTGCTTGGCCTGGTCAGAATGACTAAGTTTCTTAGTACAGGAAGCTTTCTTTCAGCTCAGGATTTTATTTGAAACTTTCCAAAGTTTTTTTTTTTTTTTTTTTTGTCATTCTCTCATTCCTGGTCTTGTCTGCATCTGGGAGGCTATGTGGGGAGACGTGGAGGCTATAGAGGCTCAGAGAAGCTTGACATAGGTGTGTTGGCTGTGGGAATATCAGCATTTTACTTGTCACGTCAGGCTGTAGTTTCTTCTAGTATTAAATGGGTGGGATAATGTTCACCTCTGGGGCTTGCTGTGAAGAAAAAGGTGAGATAATGTAGGAAGAACATCAGCACAGTTTCTGGATAATCTTTCACGATTGGCCAGAACATTCGCCACACTGTGTCTTTAGTGGACTATGCCAGTAGCTAAGACAGCACCACTATTTCTGTTTACTTAGGGTGTTACAGTTTAATCCTCTGCTTTACCATGTAACATATTTTATCCTCAGACTTGTTTTTTTTTATTTTTTTTCTCTAACATTTATTTATTATTAAGAGACACAGAGCGTGAGCAGGGGAGGGGAAGAGAGAGGAGGAGACACAGAATCCGAAGCAGGCTCCAGGCTCTGAGCTGTCCACACAGAGCCCGACGCGGGGCTCGAACTCACAGACTGCGAGATAGTGACCTGAGCTGAAGTCGGTTGCCCAACCGACTGAGCCACCCAGGTGCCCCAGACTTGTTTATTTAAGGTGGGAACATAGTTTTTTTCTTTCTTGGTAACTTGGACTTTTATCATTCAAAATGTCTACCCCAGTGAGACCTACCTTAGGCCACACAGTCCCCTGTTATCACATTTTCTCATTAGCAGGGATTTTAATAAGAAGAGAAAGAACTTAAAAATAATATTTTTTGAGCACTTAACTATGGGCAGACAGTCTACAAATGAAAAAAGTTGGTAACTTTTTACCACACACACTTATTACAATATTACTGATTATAGTTTTTATGCTGTGCTTTAAATCTCTGAAAAACACGTTCTCTTTTAATGAAACCACTTCTCTCTATGTTTTGAAGGATAAAAGAGTGAATTCTTAAAGTGGGACAGAGTAGGATCTGTGCCTCCTTAATGCTTATGAGCACTAGAAAACTACCCCTTTCCATTCAGAAGAGACTTCTCGATTGCTCAAAGAACTCATCTTCTCTCCCTGAAATGATGAATTCTTACCCCTTGAAGAGTGGTTAAAACAGTCACAGAGAGGACAACCTGTGTGAGGGCTTGGTGTATTGATTGGCAGATCTCCACTGGCTTTGGGTTCTTCATGACAAAGCTCAGAGCTATATGGGTTGTGGGCATTGTTTCTGGACCCTTGAGAAAAATCCCCAGTTTCTCTTCTTATATAATCTCAGTAGGTCCCTTTTTAGTAAATTATTGTGTGTCCCTTAGTCACATGATACATTCAGAAACAAGGGTTTGGTATGCAGAGTTTGAGTAATGGGCTAAAATGAGACCATTTCTCTTTGCCTGACAGCATCTCATTAACCACTCAAACCCATACTCAGCCATTGTTCACACTCCTTCTGAGAGGGTAATAGCAAGACATTGAGTTATGAAGGGAATCTGGGGTTCCCCCAAAGCCATAGCAGATTGACATGTAGTTTCTAAAACTGCCTTTTGTTCAGTGTAATTTGACATAATTTGGTTAGGCTTTGTGTATTTTCCCTCTCACTGGGTAAAAGTGAAACTCAGTATTGCTTCATAACATCTGCTATTATGGGAATAATTTTTTGGATTACTTAGAAAAATCTTCCACTAATCGCCATGCCGATGCCTCATTGTTTTTGTAACTTTATTTATTCTAAAGCTGACTCTTCGAAGAAATGTAGATAAGCACTGTGGCACAGCTCCTGGGGGACCATGGTACAGAGCTGTGCACAATAGGATCTCTGTCTTAAGCACTTATAATCCAGTTTACCAAACCAGACATTCCTGTAAAAGAAACCTAATGTTATAGGACAGAGCCTGTAAGCTGCGTGAGAGGGACACTTTGAATGATTCACTTTGAATGATACCCCACAATCTGCAACATTGTACGTAGTAAATATATATGCATTCAGTGAATGAATAAGTGAATGGTACAGTAGGCAAACGAAACTGTAATATGTCATAAAAGAAAAATTATGGGCTTTGGAGCAAAGGGGAGAATTCTGGCTTTACCTGTTTATTGTGTGATTTGGGGCTAGTCACTGATTCTGTGTTCTCATTTGAAAAATGGGTATACTAAGCATTTCCTCTTTTGTTTGTGATGAGTTAGTGAGAAAATGCTTGAAAAAACCCAGGATGAGTAAATGTGTATATATCTACATATGTACCTACGTATGTAATTATTTCTTCCTTTGTTCTAAAAAAAGGATTTACAGTAACATAAAGAAATATCGAAGTTACTAGGATTACATATAAAAGTAGAGGAGGAAATGTTAGTAATAGGAAATTAAAGATGGAGAAAAATGTAAGTATAATCAAGGCTGAATATACATAAATTGCAGGGTATATATATTTCTACACTATCTAGAAAAGAACCACAAATTTGGCTCTGAGCTTTCAAGTAAATAAGGAAAAGAAGTTAATATGATAAGATACATAATTCACATTGTTAATCAAATTAAAAAACAAAACAAAACAAAACACCTTTTCAGAAGACTGGTCCTGAGTTAAAAGAAAAGTTTTCTGTGAACTACATTCTCCATAAGCAGACCTCACTGCGTTATTTCTTTTAGTGCATATCACTGTGGAACTGTGGAATCCAGTAAACAGTATGACTTAAAATGGGAAGGAGGACATGAAAACCTGCTATATAAAACATTGATTTCTCATGGTAATATTTATTCCTAGGATAAGTTTAATTTATCCACTGTTATTTCATTTTAGAAGCACCATATAAAAACAAATCAAAGATAGAAGAAGTGACCAAAAGGATAGCCAATCAAAAAAGCTTGGCTGCAGAGATTATAAATAGGGATATTTTGGAGTTGGATTTTTGGAGGAAAAAAATTGCTTACTCAATTGCAATTATTGATGATTATGGTTTAAAGTTATTTTTAATAATTCACTTTTTATTTGGCATTTTTGTCATATATTTTACTTCTACATAAGTTATAAACTCCACAAAATGTTGCTATTATCATTGCCTGAAGCAGTCAATGATCTTTTATATTTCCCTATATTTACCTTTTTGGGTGTTG
Source organism: Felis catus (assembly GCF_018350175.1). Taxonomy (NCBI): domain Eukaryota; kingdom Metazoa; phylum Chordata; class Mammalia; order Carnivora; family Felidae; genus Felis; species Felis catus. Next base: position 90,432,032 of record NC_058377.1, read on the forward strand.
TTCATTCTTTGTTAGTTTTCCATGCTTTCTTCTGGAATCATTTTCCATTTGGATCAAGGAAATTCCTTTATTTTTACAGTAAAATTGTGTTCCAGTGAATTCTTTCGTGACTATCTGAGAATATCTTTCTTTTGCTTTCATTCATAAGGGATATTTTTTTTTTTTTTACCAAGTATAGAATTCTAGTGCTGGCGGTTTTTCTTTTAGCACTTAAAAAAAAAAAAAAAACGATTACAATTTCTTACGGCAGACATAGTTTCTGTTGAGAAATCAGCTGCCATTTTCATTGTTGTTTCCCTGAAGAAAATGTTTCTTTGCTCCCCTCTGGTTGATTTTAAGATTTTTCTCTTTATTTATTTTTTCCTTTTGCTTTTGGGTTTCCAACTTCTATGCCTAGGTGTGATTTTCCTTGTATTTATTCTGCTTCAAATTCACTGACCTTCTTAATATCTAAGTTCAGTTAACTCCAAAGTAAATTTGTGAGTCTGCATGCTATCTCTTGAGCTTTGGCTGTGCTCAGATCATATTCTAGTTGTGCCTAAATGTATTCAGTGATACCTTTTTAAGTTATAACCATGTATCTCTTCAGAGGAAATATCTATTGATTCTATTACCTTTCTCAGCCAGCCATCATCTGCTTCTTACACCTGACTGAACTGAATGCACAAGCAGAGTCACATTTGATAGAAAACCTTTTAGTGACCATTCCTCACCCAGTTTTCATGGGAACAAAGACCAGTCCAATAATAGGTTAATTTTTGGTTTGATTACATTTAAAGTTTGTCATTTTATAAGAACCATTCTATCCTGGCATAATGGACTTACCTATTTTTTTCCCTATTTTTTTTTTGCCAAGACTATAGCTGCTAGGTTTTGATGGGTTAGTCACTTACCAGATACCAGTTAATGTCAAAAGAAACATTACTTAAATATTAAGAGAAACATTACTTAATTATTGCAGACTTGAATATGAAGTAGATTGGACTATTTATACAAAGTCTAGAAGTTATACAATACAGGTCTGGGTTAAAACATTCCATGAGAGCTTTGATAGCTTTAAGACAGAGTCTACAAAATTATGGCTTGCTCTACATAGAATTTTCATGATAAATCCCTCTTTTAGAAACTAACTCTTGAATGTTTTCCTTATACAAAGACAAAAAAGAGGATAAAGATTCAGAAATATATTTGCCATTTACTTGCAATTTCTTGGATGCTGTAATCGAGCTATATTTACAGGGGATTTGTATTGCTGAATTGTTGATTCCTTCACGGAGGGCATACAGTTCTTAAGCCAGAATCATTACCATTTGGAATGCTGTGTGGTATAAATTGGAGAAGCCCTGAACTTCAAATAGAGTAATCTAAGTTCTAGGAACCATTCAGTCTTTGAACAGTTGGATGAAGTTGGGTAAATCACTTCATTTGTAAAAGGATGGAATTGAGTTAAATGATTTTTAGCTTGATTATTTCTAATTATAGGGCTAATTATATTGCCTGTCTTTAAGGCAGGCAAATTTTGTGCCCCATCCATTTTCAAGAGATGTTCAGATTTTTTACTTTGGTTGTTGATGTATAGGTGCCATTGTGGAAAAATTTATGAGCATCTAAATCTGTCATATTAGCTTTTTTTTCAGGAGGACAAGAAATAAGACTGACTCCTTTCTGTGCTTTCTAAGTTTAGAAGCAATTAAGAGAAGAGCTAATTGTAGAACAGGGATAAACCTAGGAGGCTATTTGAGTGTTATGGAAATTTTAGGAGGAAAGAATTTGAAGAAGGGAGTGATAAACTGCCAAATGTTGTAGAGAGAGAGAGAGGAAGTTGACGAACAGAAAGCAGAAAACACCATTAGTGAGCAGTGAGAAGTCAATGTCATTTTTGAGTAGAGGCCAGTTTTCAAGGGATAAAGAAGGGAGTGGGTGATGCATGGGAAGTGGAGTTCACATTCTTCCTTTGAGAAACTTGGAGTCATAAAACAAGAGACTGTGATCCTAGGAGGAAAACACTGCTGAAAAAAAGAATGCTTTATGATTAGAGAGAGTTAATGAAATTTGCACATGATGGCTGTTACTTTTTTTTCTGTGCTGTATAATTTTCTTTTGCAGGATCACCTCGTTTATAGCCTCTGTCCATGTAGTGTATCAGTAGCTAATTCACACTTCTCTCTTCCCTGGTACTCCAAGATTTCCATGTGACTCAGACCTAGGCAAAAAAGCATTCTATCTTTTGGTCAAAGGATTTGGTTCAGGGAGAAGCACATGACTCCAGCCAGGAGATTAAGAAGTCTCTCTGGGGACTTTTTCTGCAGTCATTAGGAAAGAGGAAATATTTTCCCTCTATGTACATAGGATAATGAGAATGTTTGAAAATGAAAGACCCAGAAGTAAAGAATACAAACACTTATAGAGGATACACACACACACAGAGAAGGGGCATTGGAGAGAGACAGAGACAGAGAGAGAGAGAGACTAAGGTTGACTGTCAACACTCTTTGAGCTTTTATTTTTTTTATTTTTTTTTAAAAATTTTTTTTTTTAATTTTTTTCTCAACGTTTTTTTTTTTTTATTTATTTTTGGGACAGAGAGAGACAGAGCATGAATGGAGGAGGGGAAGAGAGAGAGGGAGACACAGAATCGGAAACAGGCTCCAGGCTCCGAGCCATCAGCCCAGAGCCTGATGCGGGGCTCGAACTCACGGACCGCGAGATCGTGACCTGGCTGAAGTCGGACGCTTAACCGACTGCGCCACCCAGGCGCCCCTCTTTGAGCTTTTAGATCTAACTCTAAGTGTAACTCTGAATTTTAAACAATCATAGTAAAAAGGTATACAAAGGAAAAATCCAGAGAGAAGAATGAAAGACTTATGTCTGGCAAAAGCAGTGTCTACTGATGAAATCGAGTCTCAGAGGGAGCTCTAGGAGATGAAGTGGAGGGGTTTGCCTTCCGTACCCCTCAGATGCCAAAGAAAGGAGAAAAGGATAACACTGGAGATACAGAGAAATGTTGATATGGGGAGAAGCAGAGTTGAAGAGATTGATATTAAACAGCTAAGATCACTTTTATACAATAGGAAAAAGTTACCAATCATTTGACACATAATCAACTTGTTACATTGATTTTTTTCATAAATGGTTATAAGAAGTTGCATTCAAAAAGATGTTATGTTACTGATTGATTTCTATAGGTGATTGACTATAAATTGCATAGGGATATATGAAAAGCAGTAGAAGATGTCTCTCTCTCTCTCTCTCTCTCTCTCTCTCTCACACACACACACACACACACACACACACACACACAACTGCGGACATAGGTGCACTACCTTTGCATATTGTTATTTGTGAATGCAGCTGTGAATAAGCCCAAGCACTGGAAGTGGATCTCTGCCTTGATGTCCTAACCAGCCAACTCCTGGTATACTTTATGAACATAGTCCTGTTTCCTCTCTGTGGTATTCCTCTTTCCATCCTTTTTTCCTTATTCCTTCCTTGTGAATATTTATAATGTGCTAGCCATAGGGATTACACTTTTCAATAAGAAAGATATAGTCTCTGCCATCACAGTGGTAAAAAAAATGATGAAAGGATTAAGAAGGACCAAATATTTCAAGAGCCTGGAGTCTTGTATCTATTTTTAACAACTGCAGAAGTTTTTATAAGAACATTATTTATTGATAAGTTGTCAAAACAGAATCAGCTGTGCTTATTTTTATTGAAATTGGAAAGTTGATTATGTCCGACAAGCTTGACAATTTATGTGGACAAGTCTTTGGAGAAAAGTCAGTTTTTAAAAATAGTGTGTTCAGCTAGGCTACATCTAGTTTTATTTAATTGAATATCAATAAATATATTTTAGCATGTGCCATTTCTTTTGCTATCTTCTCCCCACTTGACAGGTGTTTATTAAGCAAAAGTCTTATTATTTTGTGACAGATAAAGGGAATTAAATTATTTTTTTAATATATGAAGTTTATTGTCAAATTGGTTTCCATACAACACCCAGTGCTCATCCCAAAAGGTGCCCTCCTCAATACCCATCACCCACCCTACCCTCCCTCCCACCCCCCATCAACCCTCAGTTTGTTCTCAGTTTTTAAGAGTCTCTCATGCTTTGGCTCTCTTCCACTCTAACCTCTTTTTTTGTTTTTACCTTCCCCTCCCCCATGGGTTTCTGTTAAGTTTCTCAGGATCCACATAAGAGTGAAACCATATGGTATCTGTCTTTCTCTGTATGGCTTATTTCACTTAGCATCACACTCTCCAGTTCCACCCATGTTGCTACAAAGGGCCATATTTCATTCTTTCTCATTGCCACGTAGTACTCCATTGTGTATATAAACCACAATTTCTTTATCCATTCATGAGTTGATGGACATTTAGGCTCTTTCCACAATTTGGCTATTATTGAGAGTGCTGCTATAAACATTGGGGTACAAGTGCCCCTATGCATCAGTACTCCTGTATCCCTTGGGTAAATTCCTAGCAGTGCTACTGCTGGGTCATAGGGTAGGTCTATTTTTAATTTTTTGAGGAACCTCCACACTGTTTTCCAGAGCGGCTGCACCAGTTTGCATTCCCACCAACAGTGCAAGAGGATTCCCGTTTCTCCACATCCTCTCCAGCATCTATAGTCTCCTGATTTGTTCATTTTGGCCACTCTGACTGGCGTGAGGTGATACCTGAGTGTGGTTTTGATTTGTATTTCCCTGATGAGGAGCAACATAGAGCATCTTTTCATGTGCCTGTTGGCCATCCAGATGTCTTCTTTAGAGAAGTGTCTATTCATGTTTTCTGCCCATTTCTTCACTGGGCTATTTGTTTTTCAGGTGTGGAGTTTGGTGAACTCTTTATAGATTTTGGATACTAGCCCTTTGTCCGATATGTCATTTGCGAATATCTTTTCCCATTCCGTTGGTTGCCTTTTAGTTTTGTTGGTTGTTTCCTTTGCTGTGCAGAAGCTTTTTATCTTCATAAGGTCCCAATAATTCATTTTTGCTTTTACTTCCCATGCCTTTGGGGATGCGTCAAGTAAGAAATTGCTACGACTGAGGTCAGAGAGGTTTTTTCCTGCTTTCTCCTCTAGGGTTTTAATGGTTTCCTGTCTCACATTCAGGTCCTTTATCCATTTTGAGTTTATTTTTGTGAATGGTGTGAGAAAGTGGTCTAGTTTCAATCTTCTGCATGTTGCTGTCCAGTTCTCCCAGCACCATTTGTTAAAGAGACTGTCTTTTTTCCATTGGATATTCTTTCCTGCTTTGTCAAAGATTAGTTGGCCATATGTTTGTGGGACTAGTTCTGGGGTTTCTATTCTATTCCATTGGTCTATGTGTCTGTTTTTGTGCCAATACCATGCTGTCTTGATGATGACAGCTTTGTAGTAGAGGCTAAAGTCTGGGATTGTGATGCCTCCTGCTTTGGTCTTCTTCTTCAAAATTACTTTGGCTATTCGGCTATTTTGTGGTTCCATATGAATTTTAGGATTGCTTGTTCTAGCTTCGAGAAGAATGCTGGTGCAATTTTGATTGGGATTGTATTGAATGTGTAGATAGCTTTGGGTAGTATTGACATTTTGACAATATTTATTCTTCCAATCCATGAGCATGGAATGTTTTTCCATTTCTTTATATCTTCTTCAATTTCCTTCATAAGCTTTCTATAGTTTTCAGCATACAGATCTTTTACCTCTTTGGTTAGATTTATTCCAAGGTATTTTATGCTTCTTGGTGCAATTGTGAATGGGATCAATTTCTTTATTTGTCTTTCTGTTGCTTCATTATTAGTGTATAAGAATGCGACTGATTTCTGTACATTGATTTTGTATCCTGCAACTTTGCTAAATTCATGTATCAGTTGTAGCAGACTTTTGGTGGAGTCTATCGGATTTTCCATGTATAATATCATGTCATCTGCCAGAAGTGAAAGCTTAACTTCATCTTTGCCAATTTTGATGCCTTTGATTTCCTTTTGTTGTCTGACTGCTGATGCTAGAACTTCCAACACTATGTTAAACAACAGTGGTGAGAGTGGACATCCCTGTCGTGTTCCTGATCTCAGGGAGAAAGCTCTCAGTTTTTCCCCATTGAGGATGATGTTAGCTGTGGTCTTTTCATAAATGGCTTTTATGATCTTTAAGTGTGTTTCTTCTATCCCGACTTTCTCGATGGTTTTTCTTAGGAAGGATGCTGAATTTTGTCAAAGGCCTTTTCTGCATTAATTGACAGGATCATATGGTTCTTATCTTTTCTTTTATTAATGTGATGTATCACGTTGATTGATTTGCGAATGTTGAACCAGCCTTGCATTCCAGGAATGAATCCCACTTGATCATGGTGAATAATTCTTTTTATATGCTGTTGAATTTGATTTGCTAGTATCTTATTGAGAATTTTTGCATCCACATTCATTAGGGATATGGGCCTGTAGTTCTCTTTTTTTACTGGGTCTCTGTCTGGTTTAGGAATCAAAGTAATGCTGGCTTCATAGAATGAGTCTGGAAGTTTTCCTTCCCTTTCTATTTTTTGGAATAGCTTGAGAAGGATAGGTATTATCTCTGCTTTAAACGTCTGGTAGAACTCCCCTGGGAAGCCATCTGGTCCTGGACTCTTATTTGTTGGGAGTTGTTGATGACTGATTCAATTTCTTCGCTGGTTATGGGTCTGTTTAAGCTTTCTATTTCCTCCTGGTTGAGTTTTGGAAGTGTGTGGGTGTTTAGGAATTTGTCCATTTCTTCCAGGTTGTCCAGTTTGTTGGCATATGATTTTTCATACTATTCCCTGATAATTGCTTGTATCTCTGAGGGATTGGTTGTAATAATTCCATTTTAATTCATGATTTTCTCTATTTGGGTCATCTCCCTTTTCTTTTTGAGAAGCCTGGCTAGAGGTTTATCAATTTTGTTTATTTTTTCAAAAAACCAACTCTTGGTTTCGTTGATCTGCTCTATAGTTTTTTTAGATTCTATATTGTTTATTTCTGTCTGATCATTATTATTTCTCTTCTTCTGCTGGATTTAGGCTGTGTTTGCTGTTCTGCTTCTATTTCCTTTAGGTGTGCTGTTAGATTTTGTATTTGAGATTTTTCTTGTTTCTTGAGATAGGCCTGGATTGCAATGTATTTTCCTCTCAGGACTGCCTTCACTGCATCCCAAAGCATTTGGATTGTTGTATTTTCATTTTCATTTGTTTCCATATATTTTTAAATTTCTTCTCTAATTGCCTGGTTGACCCACTCATTCTTTAGTAGGTTTTCTTTAACATCCATGCTTTTGGAGGTTTTCCAGACGTTTTCCTGTAGTTGATTTCAAGCTTCATAGCATTGTGGTCTGAAAGTATGCATGGTATGATTTCAATTCTTGTAAACTTATGAAGGGCTGTTTTGTGACCCAGTATGTGATCTGTCTTGGAGAATGTTCCATGTACACTCGAGAAGAAAGTATATTCTGTTGCTTTGGGATGCAGAGTTCTAAATATATCTGTCAAGTCCATCTGATCCAATGTATCATTCAGGGCCCTTGTTTCTTTATTGACCGTGTGTCTAGATGATCTACCCATTTCTATAAGTGGAGTGTTAAAGTCCCCTGCAATTACCACATTCTTATCAATAAGGTTGCTTATGTTTATGAGTAATTGTTTTATATATTTGGGGGCTCCCGTATTTGGCACATTGACATTTATAATTGTTAGCTCTTCCTGATGGATAGACCCTGTGATTATTATATAATGCCCTTCTTCATCTCTTGTTACAGCCTTTAATTTAAAGTCTAGTTTGTCTGATATAAGTATGGCTACTCCAGCTTTCTTTTGACTTCCAGTGGCATGATAAATAGTTCTCCATCCCCCACTCTCAATGTGAAGGTGTCCTCAGGTCTCAAATGAGTCTCTTGTAGACAGCAAATAGATGGGCCTTGTTTTTTTATCCATTCTGATACCCTATGTCTTTTGGTTGGCACATTTAGTCCATTGACATTCAGTGTTATTATAGAAAGATATGAGTTTAGAGTCATTGTGATGTCCGTAGGTTTCATGCTTGTAGTGATGTCTCTGGTACTTTGTCTCACAGGATCCCCCTTAGGATCTCTTGTAGGGCTGGTTTAGTGGTGACGAATTCCTTCAGTTTTTGTTTGTTTGGGAAGACCTTTATCTCTCCTTCTATTCTAAATGACAGATTTGCTGGATAAAGGATTCTCGGCTGCATATTTTTTCTGTTCATCACATTGAAGATCTCCTGCCATTCCTTTCTGGCCTGCCAAGTTTCAGTAGAGAGATTGGTCACGAGTCTTATAGGTCTCCCTTTATATGTTAGAGCATGTTTATCTCTAGCTGCTTTCAGAATTTTCTCTTTATCCTTGTATTTTGCCAGTTTCACTATGATATGTCATGCAGAAGATCGATTCAAGTTACATCTGAAGGGAGTTCTCTGTGCCTCTTGGATTTCAATGCCTTTTTCCTTCCCCAGATCTGGGAAGTTCTCAGCTATGATTTCTTCAAGTACACCTTCAGCACCTTTCCCTCTCTCTTCCTCCTCTGGAATACCAATTATGCGTAGATTATTTCTCTTTAGTGCATCGCTTATTTCTCTAATTTTCCCCTCATACTCCTGGATTTTTTTTATCTTTCTTTTTCTCAGCTTCTTCTTTTTCCATAATTTTATCTTCTAGTTCACCTATTCTCTCCTCTGCTTCTTCAATCCGAGCCGTAGTTGTCTCCATTTTATTTTGTAGCTCATTGATAGCATTTTTTAGCTCCTCCTGGCTGTTCCTTAGTCCCTTGATCTCTGTAGCAAGAGATTCTCTGCTGTCCTTTATACTGTTTTCAAGCCCAGTGATTAATTTTATGACTATTATTCTAAATTCACTTTCTGTTATATTGTTTAAATCATTTTTGATCAGTTTGTTAGCTGTTGTTATTTCCTGGACTTTTTTCTGAGGGGAATTCTTCCGTTTCGTCATTTTGGATAGTCCCTGGAGTGGTGCCGACCTGCATGGCACTTCCCCTGTGTTGTCTTGAAAAACTTGCATTGGTGGGCGGGGCTGCAGTCAGACCTGGTGTCTTCCCCCAGCCCACCGCTGGGGTCACACTCAGAATGGTGTGTGCGTTCTCTTCCCCTCTCCTAGGGGCGGGATTCACTGTGGGGTGGCGTGGCCCGTCTGGTCTACTTGCACACTGCCAGGCTTGTGGTGCTGGGGATCTGGCATATTAGCTGGGGTGGATCGCAAGGTGCACAGGGGCGGGAGGGGCAGGCTCAGCTCGCTTTTCCTTCGGAGATCTGCTTCAGGAGGGGCCCTGTGGCACCGGGAGTCAGACCCATTGGAGGGATGGATCCTCAGAAGCTCAGCGTTGGGTGTTTGTTAGGTGCAAGCAAGTTCCCTGGCAGGAACTGGTTCCCTCTGGGATTTTGGCTGGGGGATGGGCGAGGGAGATGGCGCTGGCGAGCGCCTTTGTTCCCTGCCAAGCTGAGCTCTGTCCTCTAGGGCTCAACAACTCTTCCTCCCGTTGTCCTCCAGCTCTCCCATTCTCTGAGCAGAGCTGTTAGCTTATAACCTTCCAGATCTCAAGTCCCGCTTGATGTCGGAACACACTCCGTCTGGCTCCTCCGCTTTTGCAAGCCAGGCTCGGGGGCTCTGCTTGGCCGGCGGGCCGCCCCTCCGCCCCGGCTCCCTCCTGCCAGTCCGTGGAGCGTGCACCGCCTCTCCGCAGTTCCTACCCTCTTCCATGGGCCTGCCGTCTGCGCTTGGCTCTGGAGACTCCGTTCTGCTAGTCTTCTGGCGGTTTTCTGGGTTATTTAGGCAGGTGTAGGTGGAATCTAAGTGATCAGCAGGACGCGCGGTGAGCCCAGCATCCTCCTACGCCACCATCTTCCCAGGATCCTTCAGTAGTGTACTCGGGAATTAAATTATTTGCAATGATTTCCTTATCTTCTTTATCTTCTGGCACAAGGGAGCTATTGACTGTATGAGGGGAGTTGGAAGGGGTATTGGTCCCTATAAAAGTTACACAAAGTAATGCACCATACTATAAACTAGCCATCAGAATGTAATACAGAATTCAGAAGGAAAATCTTTTATGTCCATTTCCCAATCATGTTAAATTTCGTAGAGTTTGAAATTCAACAATGGCTGGAACATAGATTCTACAAGCATTGTCTTATATATATAATTTAACGCGTGCTTGTATAATGTCTAAAACCTGTCCATTCAGAACTTTGCTTCAGTTTAAGGAAAGTTCTTCTGTCTCTTAATGACCTCTCAATCCCAGTGATTGGTTGGCTATATTGTTTATTTCCTCCACGGGTGATTTTTCAAATCACAGTCATACCCAAGGCTTCTATATCTTACCTCCATTTACATATCATTAAATTCACTTCTTATAGTTTTACTAGTTGAAGAAAACATATTTGGCATGGAGTTCACCTTCTCCCTCATCTGTAATTTTATTTATATTTCTGTCTTAGAAAACAGGGATAGGAAAAAAAGAGAACTGGATCAAATATTTTGTAAATCATGTCAAATCTCTGTGAGTTCAGCAATGAATGTCTTTACTGATAGGCTAGTGCCCATCTCCAAATAATCACTGGCTTTACTCTATCAATACAAAGCCAGCCTTGCTCAATAGAAAGAACACTTGAATTTCAGGGGAAAGGAAAGTTGGGTTTAGTTTAAGGTATTACAATTATAATATGCACAGCTTTGAGTTGTCACTTAACCTTTCTGAACCTTGTAATTTTATAAAACAGGAACACTAATATGAACATATTCCAGACAGATCACCTTTAGAATCAAATGAGATCAATTCTGTGCAAGTGTTTGTAATTTTACAGGGGTAAATTCCTATACCATTAGTTTTGCATAGCTGTCATTTAGATCTCAAGGGAAACATCCCTAGAGGGATATTTCTCAGTATAGGAATAAGTAAGCATCAGTATTCCATTAGAAAGAAAAGGTCTAACCAAGTGCAGCCCATCATTTTGTCCATCAATGAAATGATGACTTTAACAGCTATGGTGATATCATGCATTGTACACATTCTTATTATAGGTCCATTATTAACCACGGGAAGTACTATAATTCAAAATGATGCAGAGCGAACTATTCAGAAGAACAAATGGTTTTATAAACCTTTCTATTCTTTTCTTTATTTCTCAATCAGAAAACTGATATTTTTCATTAGAGCAAAGTCCTGACTGACTCCATGTTTATCTGACAGTTGTTTATCTACCAAAGAAAGCTAAATCTCTCTTTTCCCAGCTAATTTAATTAAAATTCTGTCTTACCTTGAATTATCAGTCAAGAGTTTTATGATCCTTTGATAATAATTTTTAAAAATATTTTTTACACTTATTTATTTTTGAGAGACAGAGAGAGACAGAGCACAAGTAGGGGGAGGGCAGAGGGAGATGGAGACACAGAATCTGCAGCAGGTTTCAGGCTCTGAGCTGTCAGCACAGAGCCCGATGTGGGGCTCGAACTCACAAACCATGAGATCATGACCTGAGACCAAGTTGGAAACTTAATCGACCGAGCCACCCAGGCATCCCCAAGAGTAATTTTTTTTAAAAAAATTATGTATGTATGTATTTTTGTATTTAAAGTAAGCTCTGTGCCCAACATGGAGCTTGAACTCATGACCTCAAGATCAAGAATCACATGCTCTACTGATTGAGCCAGCCAGACACCCCAATGCTTTGATAGTAATTTAGTTTTTATTTTCTGGTATGTAAAATTTAAATGGCCTAATTTCTTCGAAAATGCAATCTTGATCGCTTCTCGGCCTTTTGGCTAAGGTCAAGTGTAAAAATGCAATCTTGAAAATAAATTGTATGAGTATTGAAAAATAAAAAATAGGGACTTAAAATCTTGTGTTGAAATAGTAGTAAGTCTGAAAGAACAGAAGTTGTAAGAAAGTTGGTATCAGAATATTCTTCTAAAGCTGCTCATGATGGGATATGAGTTGACAGATAAGCTTGAAAGGTAATATAATCTATCTCTATGGGGTTCCATTGGGTATCACACAGCCTCAAAAAATCTCAAGTTCCATTGAGTTGACTAGTCTAATTTTGCTCTATGTTACCACAGTTCTCTAGAGTGGAAGTTGGCGGGGTTGAATGTAGAGTGCTGAAGTAGAAGGCCTTGCACATAATAAACGTGCATTAAATTCCACTTTCAGGATGCAACCCTAACAGTTTTATGCTTTTCTAGGTACAACTGTGTTCTTACGTAAAAATGGACAGGAAGCTTATGTGATAGGCTTCACTTTAAGAAATTTTAACAAAAAAGCTAGATTTGAAAAGACTATATTAAGTGTTGGCAATGAAGTAAAACACGTGACACTTTCATATACTGCTGGTGAGAGTGTGAATTGCTATAACCACTTTCAAAATTCTTTGCCAGTATCTAATCAAGTTTAACATTAATAGATTCTATAACCAAACACTCCACTTCTAGAGATATACCTAACAGAAATGTTTACATGTGTGCATAGAAATATATGCATAAGAATACTCATATTAGGAGCACCTTGGTGGCTCAGTCGGTTGAGCATCTGACTCAGTTTTGGCTCAGGTCATGATCTCTTGGTGTGTGAGTTTGAGCCCCACATTGGGCTCTGTGCTGACAGTGCAGAGCCTGCTTGGGATTCTCACTCTTTATCTCTCTCCCCTTCTCTCCCTCTCTCTCTGCCCCTCCCCTGCTTATACATGCATGTTCTCTCTCTGTCAAAATAAATAAACTTAAAAAAAGAATACTCATATTAATATTATTATTAATGGCACCAAACTATTGACCCAAATCTGCTTTAGCAGAATAATGGATACATAAATTATGATATATTCATCTGATGACATATAATGTACAATAATGTATAGTGATCCATGATAATGATGTATAATGTAGCTACATGCTATAAAAAATTATGAATGAGCCCATTTATATTTCATAAGCAGGCAGAGATGCTTATCTATAATGATATAATGATTTTGAGAAGAGGGAAGAGTTAGTGTTAGGGATGAAAAGGGAGATTTTGGGGTGCTGGTAATATTTTCTCTTTTGCTCTATGTGGCAATCACATAAGCATGTTAACTTTGTAATAATTCATTCAATGGTACAATTATATTTGGCCACATTTCTATATGTATACTATACTTCGAGATAAATGTTAAAATAAAAACTGATGTTGTCAAGAATCAACCAAAGCATCAATCAAATGTGAGAGTAAAGATCTTTTGTAAAAATCACACAGCATTTAAAAAAAAATTTAATGTTTATTCTTGAGAGTGAGAGAGAGAGAGAGAAAGAGAGAGAGAGAGAGAGAGATGGAGCATGTGTGGGGGAGGAGCAGAGAGAGAGGGAGATACAGAATCTGAAGAAGGCTCCAGGCTCTGAGCTGTCAGCACAGAGCCCGATGCAGGGCTCAAACTCACGAGCTTCCTAGATCATGACCTGAGCTGAAGTAGGATGCTTACCCGACCCCAGGTGCCCCCAAAATCACACAGCATTTTTAAAACTTTACTGAGATATAATAGACATGTAACATTGTGTAAGTTTAAGGTGTACAATATGATGATTTGACACACATATATATTGCAAAATGACTACCACAGTAGTGTTCGTTAACACCTCCATCACCTCACGTAATTACTATTTTTGTGTGTGCATTTGCTGAAAACATTTAAGATCTGTTCTCTTAGTAACTTTAAAGTATATGATACAGGATTGTTAACTATAGTCACCATGCTGCATATTAAATCACCACAACTTATTTACCTTATAACTGGAAGTTTATACCCTTGATTAACATCTTCCTATTTCTCCCACTCCTGACTCTTGGCAACCATGATTCTACTCTGTATTTCTGAGAGTAGATACATGTAAAAAAAGAACATATAAATGAGATCATATAGTATTTGTCTTTCTCTGTCTGACTTCTTTTACTTAGCATAATGCTCTTAAGGTTTATCCATGTTGTCACAAATAACACAATGTCCTTCTTTCTCATGGATGTATAATACAATATATACATATAATATATAGTGAATATATATATATATATATATATATATGCTAAGGAATATTATACATGTATAATATACACACGTATATATACATATATAAATATATATATGCACACACATATATACACACACACACATACCACATCTTCTTTGTTCATTCATCCGAGGAGGAAGACTTAGATTGTTTCTATGTCTTGGCTATAATGAAAAATGCTGCAATGAGTATGGGAGTATAAATATCACTTTGAAATACTTATTTCATTTCCATTGGATATATTTCCAAAAATGAGCTTGCTGTATTATATGGTAGTTCTAGTTTTAATTTTTGAGGAACTTCTGTACTGTTTTTCATAGTGACTGTACCGATTTGCTTTCTTACCAACAACAAACACAGCATTTTTAAGGAAACTACTTGTGTTTATATCCTGGAGAAATGAAGGTGTAAACCATGAATCATGCACATTTAGGATCCAGGAAGAAAGAATGGTTTGAGGGAATAATAAAGGGAAGTTCAGCCTGACAATCATGCTTAGAGAATAAGAGTTCTTTGCAGAGGAAGAGACCAGAAGACCCCAGGAGGGTATTTAAGAGATTTGATATTATCCCAGAGAAATGGAAAAACTTAAGAATTCAATAAGGGTAAATAACGCAAGAAAACATTAAAGACCAGTAGAAAGATCAGGATAAAAGACCACGTAAAAAAGAAAATATAACTAGAGAACATTGCTTGGCCCTGCCACAAATGGTACTTACATGGTCATAATAATATAAGCCCTGTTTATTATTGTCCAGATCTTGAGACTTAAATTTGGTTGCAGAACAGAAATGTGAAAATAAAATTCTGAAGACAAAAGCCTGGAGGCAGAAGTGTGTATGAGGAGTGGAAAGACGGGTGGGAACTTGGGCACTGTGTCTTAAAAAGTATTGTGAAAAAAGGTTCCGGCTATTGGCCAATTGGTCGGGGCTGAAATGTTGGAGTGCATTATTTCAAGCCAGAAAATGGAACCAATTAAAAAAAAACCAAAAATATATTAGGAGGGGAATGGGAAAATGGTCTGAGTTAAATCTTTATCATTTCATAGTGTCAAACAATAATGTTGCACAATAATTAACCAAGAAATAGTAAAGTGAGCAAATCATTGAGTGATGCAAAGCCCTCATGGAAAACTGAAAAAAAAAAGGCAATTCGGAGTTAAAAGTGGTTATTTCTGGAAGTAGGACTTAGGAGTGGAGGTGGGTATAAGATAGGGGACTACTTATTTTCCCTACAAGCCCTAATGTACTATTTTATTTTTAAAATGAAGTGTAAGTATTCTGAAAAATGTAATTAAGTAAATTTTAATGGTTCCTCCAATGTCCATGTTTCTGTTTATAAAATTTTGTTTATAATTTGTCAAGATTACATCTATGTAAAAATCTATTTTCTATTGTTGGCATAATTAATTACCATAAACATAGTGGTTTAAAAAAGCACAACTCTAGGGGCACCTGGGAGGCTCAGTTGGTTGAGCATCTGACTCTTGATTTTGGCTCAGGTCATGTTCTTATGGTTCGTGGGATTGAGCCCCACCTCGGACTCTTCACTGACAGTGCAGCACCTGCTTGAGATTCAGGCTCTCCCTCTCTCTCTGACCCTCCCCTGCTCACGGTCTCTCTCTCTCTCTCAAAATGAATAAATAAATAAACTTAAAAAAAACACAAACAAATCCCACACCCACAACTTTATTATCATAGAGGTCCGTGCTTTAGAAGTCTGACATGGTCTCAGTGGGCTCATATCAAGGTGGTAGCAGGGCTATGTTCCTGTCTGAAGGCTCTAAAAGAGAACCCATTTCTTTGACTTTTCCAGCTCTTTGAGGGCTCCCACATTTCTTGGCTCATGGTACCCTCAATTCATCTTCAGAGTCATCAATATCAAATCTTTCTGACTCTTTTTCCATCATCAGGTCTGTCTCTCTCTTTTCTTTCTTTCTCTGTTTGTCTGTCTCTGATTGACCAGGGAAAATTCTTTGATTTTAAGGACTCATGTAATTGGGTCCATTTGGATAATCCAGGATAATTCTTTTTATCCCAACATTCATTACTTTAATCAATTTGTAAAATCCTTTTTTTTTTTTTTTTTTTTTTTTTTTAGCCATTTAGGGTAACATATTCATAGATTCTGGGAATTAGGGCATGGACATCTTTCACACCATTATTCTTTCCCACAAAACAATTTAAAACTCAACTGTACCAAAAGTTATCCACAACTCCACCATACTAGTATATCTGGGGGAAAAATGAAAGCTTGTAATTATTAAATTAAGATGATGAAAATAAAGCCAACCTCATGCTAAAACTCTTCCTGTTCTTCCCTCAGAAGATAGAGGTCTGTATATGTTTCTCAAAAGGTTTTGCTTTGTTCCTATTGGAGATATTTTAGCAGATCAGGATGAACACATGTATTTGGTGTGAGAAGGCATAAAGTGGTCAGATCTGATGGAGTGAGATTTAAGAGTAGAAATAGAGTTTGAGAAGAGGTTTCTGCCTATGGGATTTATGTGTCCTCACCTGCATGTAATACTCCAGATGCCATGGCTTGCTTTGGATACTGTGCACACTCTACACTTAGAGAGTGCCCTGGAAAAGGAACCTGATAGGATCTCTGAGGTTGAACCACTGTGAGTATCCTTGAACCCACCCAGAGTTGAATGTCCAATTAATCCTAGGACTGGCCCTGAGGAGTAGGTACAGGCCACAGAGAATGATCAGCAAAAATGTTATGTCCTTGGGCTGAGAATGCAGACCCTCTCCCAGTTCTCTGTTTTGTGCTCTTAGGATTCTTGTTAAAGCATAGAAACTCCAAATGAATTGGTGGAGGGCTCAGAAGATGTCTCTCCTTATAGAAACCACTGTTTCAGGGTAGGGAAATGGATTTTGGATGTAATTTTGCATTACTGCTCCAGAACATACTAGATCTTTAGCACTGAGTAATTTTTTTTCATCTATAACTCTCAAACTTCTCTGTAAAATGAGAATTGCAAATGGTTTCTCCAAGGCTGTTGTGATGTTTAATGGGATAGCATATAAGATTCCTTTTCTTATTGCTTTGTTCATGACATGTCTAAATGGTATTTGACCAATTTTGGCTGAGTTATAACTCACATTATCTAACACAATGAATACATATGTCCCTATGTGTATGAAGAAAACTAATATATTTTTTAAATCTATTATATCTCAGGAGTTTTGTGAGATGTGGATGGAATACAAAATGAATAAGATTCATTATCTTTTCTCAAGTTACTTAAACTTTAGTTGAAGATACAGGATGTAAACAAGTAAAATAGTACAATATCTAAATATCAATATGAGACACACTATACAAAGGTAACTTATAATCTTAGGAGGCATACGTGCTGTAGACTGTCACCACTATTATCAGTAGGACTAAGAATAATGACTCATAGGGAAAAGGAAGAAGGCCCCAAAGTGGACTTTTCAGGGATATTGAAGACAATTCTGTCTAAATAATTTGAATTACTAAATCTTCTAAATAATTATTTAAGCCAAGGAAACAACTTTTATTTTAAACCATTGATTCTTACACAATCAAAGTCTAATTAGTCAAACTGTTTAAGCAATGATGTTCTAATTGGATTATCTGGCCCACTGAGGGTTAAGTAATCATTTACACTTCAGCGCTTGCTGAAATTCCTTTTAAAATGGTCATGTTCATTTTCCTGCCTTAAACAATAGAACGTTGTTTTAAAAAAGTAATGGATTCTGATGGCAGGATGTTATAGGACATCATGGAATTGCAAAAAGGTTGACTATTGAGATGGACAATCAATGATCCTAAAATACTTTAAGAACACTTTTTGGCAGCTGCTAACTTAATACACAAGATTTTTTGTCTTGTTTTTGTTTTTTGCTTCATTGTCTTGGGGATATCTTTGTGATTAGACTTTTTCTGAAAGCAGAGTCAGCAAAATATTCCAGTACACTGAAAGCCACAGTTACCTGGATTCCAGTAAATCAGGATATTTCTCCATCTGTTAGGTGAGATACTGATGGAAAAGGGTTCTGCTATATTTGGCACCAAACTGCCAGCTTGGATTTAGAGATGAAAGTTTAAAAAATGCAATATAGCAGCCCCAGCTCTCAGTGCCAACTGCACGGATCAATATCATTTGTACACCACAGTGAGAGCATTTGTTAAGAAATCTCCCTGCCTCTGAGTCCCAGGGAGAGAATAAAGCTTCATACTTTGGGTTTACATGGCAGTTTTCTCTATGGATAGTAGCGAGCCCTTGTGAAGTCTAAGTGCAACTTGGGGGTGTGAGGCTTGCTCCTACCCCCTCTCTGAATTTATAGATATTGACTGATTGACTTTGGAGCTAAGGAGCTTTTTTGAAAAATCATTTCCTTGGGACCAACACCTGTTAATGCAGACCTACGCAGGCAGGACTGATTGACTGAAGGGCACCTAAAGAAAGCCAAGTTGCTATGGTATACTGGGGGGGCAGTGGGAGAGAATCAAACCTGAGTGATAGATAATAAGCCACGGGGCCTGAGGGTTGGAGGAAGAGTGGTACTGGGGAAAGTATGGTGCCTATAACTCAGGTATTTATACCCTTTGATGGCGAAGGTTGTATATGTTGAATATATAGAAACAAAAATTAATGTATAAGTGCTCCCAACCTTATCCTCCTTATGACTCTCTGTGTGTGATAGTGATTGTTTAACTTCTTTCTGCTTTTATTAGATTTACTCTTGAGATGTGTGATTTAGAATCTTGAGAATAGATAGAAATTCTCTAGTTGGCTAGAACTTAAGGGGGAAATGATACATGGCAAGGTGAAGGTTGTGTTTAAGATGGGCAGCTTTAAAGGAGAACTAGAGAAAGAACTGGAAGATATGGGGCATGGAAAAGCAATGTTAAGGGCAGAAATGGGTCCAATTTTTGTGTGACTGAAAGCTTATACAACTATTGGGATCCTCTTTGAGAGAAAGAGTGTGAAATTATGTAAAAAAATTAGGTATGAAAGTGAATATTTATTTAGAAAGAGAAAATAAATGAATTGCAAATGTTAATGAGCTTTCAAATATCACAAACACCATTAAATATATAATAATTTTATTAATTATTGTACACAGTCATGTAAATATGTAAAAGCCTTAACCTCCAATATGACAGTATTTGGAGATGGAGCCTTTGGGAGGTAATTCCAGTTAGATTAGGTCATTAGGGTGGGATCTGAGTAGAAGAGACACCAGAGAGCTCATTGTCAATCTGTCTTTAGCATGTGAACAAAGAATAGGTCACATGAGCACACAGTGAGATAGCAACCACCTACAAGCTAAGAGAAAAAGGCCTCTGAATGGAGGCTGGATTGCCAGGCCCTTAATCTTAAACTTCCCAGACTCCAGCACTGTAAGAAATAAATGTCTGTTGTTTAAGTCACTTAGTCTATGGTATTTTGCTATGGCGGCATAAGCAGACTAAGACATGTTTATAGTAGCATTTTTCTCTCTATATATATTTTTGACTGCATACATTGAACATTTCTTCATGTGAAAATATACAATTTTTGTAATATTTTCAGCCTTACCATGGTTGATTAAAAAGTGTATTTATTCTCAATAGTTTTGATGCATAATATACATGACTTACCTCATAGATACACTCATTGTTTTATAGGTTTGTGCCCTAAAGGAATTCTGATAAATTCTATTTTCTGTTTACCACCAAAAAGGCAAAAAAAAAAAAAGTATGGTATTTTTATAATAATAAGTGCCACATTGTTAAATATTTTCCAGAACAGAAAGATTACTCTGTTTCTTATGCTTACAATTTTACATTTTTGGTGATTGGAAGAATTTTCTACAAACTAGGTTCAGGGTCTCCTATTTCAAACCTGGTTTCTCCTCCACTATCTACACAATTCTGGTCCTGTGTTTATGACAGTGGGTGAGTACTCCTGAAAGCCATTCCCAGTGGGGAAAGCTAGAGATAACTGTAAGCCACATAAGCGTGTTCCACTCAAACTATAAGTGTCTGATATGCAACTCTTCCTTAGATACCCAAATTTGCCCCCAAATTCCAAAGATTCTCCTAGTTATTCCATTGCTACCTGACATGACAGCATGCATGGCAAAAGGGGAGTCAGACTGTGAAGAGACAATCTTAAAGACTTTTCACTTAAATATATTACTTTTCCAAATTTTACAGGAACATATGGGATCACACTTCTAGAGTCTTTCCTTCCCTAGTTGATCTTTTGCTTAGTTGTCTTGTCTACCATTGAAAGTGGGTTTTGAACTCTTCAGCTATGTCCATTGAATTGTCTGTATCTTCAATTTCTGTCAGTTTTTGCTCTGTGTATTTTGGGTCTCATTGTTAGGTGCATATATGGTGTTGTATTTTCCTGGTAGATTACTCTTTCATCATTATCATTATAAAATATTCCTCTTTATCTTTAATAATATTTTGTTTTAAATCTATTTTGTCTGATATTAGTGTAGCCACTCCAGTTTAGATCTTTTCCAAGGGAAGTGGTAATTGTCAGTTTGATATTGCCTAAGGTGCAATATCATTTTTTTAACATTTATCTATTTTTGAGAGGGAGACCGAGAGGGACAGAATGTGAGTGGGGAGGGCAAGAGAGAGAAAGAGAGACACAGAATCTGAAGCAGGCTGCAGGCTCTGAGCTGTCAGCACAGAGTCCAATGTGGGGCTCAAACCCACGAATCGCGAGATCATGACCTGAACCAAAGTCAGACGCTTAACCAACTGAGCCACCCAGGCGTCCCTCATTTTTATTTCTATATCAAAAATTCATCATATGTGAGGAAGCAGAAAACACCATTAATATTGGAAAAATAAATATCGTATCATTGGGAATAACCTTCATTTTTTATTCTTATTTGAGTTTTGGTCAGTGGAGATATGCTATTTGGATAACTGTGTGATGCAATAATTGTTTGATGAAATGTATGAAAAAAATAAAGTTCTACTTTGGAGGGGTGCCTGGGTGGCTCAGTTGGTTGAGCATCCGACTTTGGCTCAGGTCATGATCTTGCAGTTCGTGAGTTCGAGCCCCGCATCGGGCTCTGTGATGACAGCTCAGAGCCTGGAGCCTGCTTCAGATTCTGTGTCTCCCTCTCTGCACCTTCCCCGCTTATGCTCTGTTTCTCTCTGTCTCTCAAAAATGAATAAACATTAAAAAAGTTTAAAGTTGTACTTTGGAATTCTTTCTAGTTTAGGGTGAGGGAGGAGGCAATGTAGGTTAGTATTTTTCTTTATCTGGAGTCCAACTCCACTGACATAACCAGAGCTTGTTTGTATGAGAACAACTTCTGTAAAGTTTCATTATCATCTAGACAAACTAGACAAGCAAGTCCCAAGCTAGACATCTTGGACTTATCCATGATTCTTCTTGTTTTCCCATATTTCACATCAGGACAGATGTGTCTTTAGCTAAGAAGTCTTGCCTCATTTATCACTGTTTCTGAGATTCTCCTTACCTTTCTACAGAAGTCAGTAGCCTCTATACTCCCTCTGTATCCTCAAAACAGTTTTTATACTCATATTATAGCAATTCTTTCATTGTACTGTGATTCCCTTCTTTGTATCTGACTTCCCAATGACAATAGATGGTGAATTCTAAGAGTAAGGACTATTTGTTAATCTTTGTGTCTTCCACACCTGGTATATGGTATGTGGTACATGCCTAATATATGTGTAGAACTCTTGAAAACTTGAATATGAGCATCCGATGTATTTAACCAGCTAGCACTAGAGAGTTTATTTAGAGACTAAAAAAGTAAAAAGTAGAAGTATTTGTCCCAGATGTTTATGATTATGAATGTCACCTTAAAACTTAGGGGGAAATGGATGAGTGTAATATATGAAATAATTATGTATTTAATATTTAATCATTGAGATACTCTATATTCATTAAGACAGTAATTGGCATATGTTCCCTTTGGCTTTTATATACTGCTAGATGAAATTATAGATATTAACATATACTTAGGTTTTATTTGAAATGACTGTACACCAAATACAGTTGGCTCAGTCGGTTAAGCATCAGACTTCGTATCAGGTTATGATCTCGCTGGTTCGTGAGTTCGAGTCCCACATGGGGCCCTGGGCTGACAGCTCAGAACCTGGAACCTGCTTCTGATTCTCTCTCTCTCTGTCTCTCTCTTCCTGCCCCTCCCCAGCTCGTGCTCTGTCTCTCTCTGTCTCAAAAATAAACACTAAAAAATAAATAAATAAATAAATAAATAAATAAATAAATAAATAAATAAAGCAGTGCTTCATTAAAAAAAAAAACCTACATTCACATGAACAACATCATGAGAGCCCATTAATAACTGCAGGTTTTTAACAAACTATTTGTTTGAAATTGGCTTAGATTTAATCTAGTAGAAGAAAAAATCCCTCCAAGCTAGGATCTTCTCTGTCTCCAGAGTTGTTATGTTTGTCAGGTTTCCAGGATTGTTGATTTGATAGGTCAAAATTATTGATTTTTAAAACTTAAAAAAGGTTTTAGATTTAATTCCAGTTACTTAGCATACAGTGTTATGTTAGTTTCAGGTGTATAATATAGTGATTGAACAATTCTATATAGTACCCTGTGCTCATCACAATAAGTATACTCCTTAATCCTCATCTGTTGATGTTTTTAAAAGATGAATTTTTTTCTACCAAACTGCTGAGAGTATTCTCAAGCCTGAGACATACATAGAACCTTAAAGTCTTGAATTTGAATGGGATATTCTAAATCAACATAGCCTAACTTTCATATTTTACAGATGAAGAAATTGAAATCCTAGGAATGGAAATGGTTTTCCAAAGGGCAAGAACCTACATTTCTTAAGTTCTAGCCAGTGCTCTTTTCCCCTTATAATTCAGCTTCTTACAAAGCATTTAATAAACGGATTCAACACAATACCTACCAAATCCCAGCTGTCTGTTTTGCAGACACTGCTGTGTTCGCTGATCCTAAAATTCTTACGGAAATGCAAAGGATCCACAATAGCCAAACAGCCTTGAAGAAGAACAAAGAGGACTCACACTTCCCAATCTCAAAACTTACTATAGAGCTACAGTAATTAACTGACAGTGTTATACTGGCATAAGGATAGACACAAATAGCAATGGAATAGAACTGAGAGTCCAGAAATTAATTCTTATATTTATGCTCAATTGATTTTCAAGAGTGTCAACATGGTTCGGTGGGGGAAATAATAGTCCTTCTAACAATTAGTGCTGGGACAACTGCATATCTACATACAAAAGAATCAGTTTGAACCTCTACCTCACACGACATACAAAATTTAGGTCAAAATGGATCATAGACCTAAATGTAAGAGCTAAAACTATGAAGCTCTTTGAAGAAAACATAAAATTAATGTTACTAACTTTGGGTTAGACAGTGGTTTTTCAAATATGCCACAAACAGAAACAACAAAAAAACCCAGATAAAATGAAGATCATGAAAATGGAAAACTTTGTGCTTCAAAGATCACCATCAGAAAAGTGGAAAAATAATCACACAAAATAGAAGAAAA
Source organism: Felis catus (assembly GCF_018350175.1). Classification (NCBI taxonomy): domain Eukaryota; kingdom Metazoa; phylum Chordata; class Mammalia; order Carnivora; family Felidae; genus Felis; species Felis catus. Next base: position 90,455,600 of record NC_058377.1, read on the forward strand.
TATTTGTAAGCCATATATCTGATGTGGACTTATATCAAGAATAGACAAAAAAATATTACAACTCAGCAATTAAAAGACAACACAATTAAAAAATGGCAGAGGATTTGAATAAACATTTCTCCGAAGAATTTATCTGAGTGGCTAATAAGCACATGAAAAGATACTCAACATCATTAGTCATCAGGGAAATACAAATACAAAACCATATGCCCCAGAAATTCCACTCATAAGTAAATACTCAAAAGTGAAAATCTATGTCTACACAAAAACTTGTACCAAAATGTTCATTGTAGCATTATTCAGAGTAGCTAACATGTATAAACGACCCAAATGTTCATCAACGGATAAATGGATGAACAAGATATAATAATCCATACAATGGGATGTTATTTCATAATGAAAAGGAATGAAGCATGCTACATGCTACAACCAGATCAACCTTGAGAACACTATGCTAAGTTAAAGAAATCAGTCATAAAAAACTACATCTTGTGTAATTCTACTTATACCAAAAGTCCTGAGTAGGAAAATCCATAAAGATAAAAACTAGATTATTAGTTGCCACTGATGCGGGGTGGGAGGCAGAAAGCAAAGTGACTGCTGGTGAAAACAAGGTTTATTTTTGGTGTGATATAAATGTCCTAAAATTAGATAGTGGTGATGGTTGCATTATCTGTAAATATGCTAAAAACCAGTGCATATTACACTTAAAATGGTAAGTTTTATGCTATGTGAATTATAGCTTAATAAAGCTGTTATAAATGCAACTTCTGTGAGGCAAGGACTATTAGTAACTCCATTTTATAAATTAGAAAGTTGCCTTGGTGAATTTTGGCACTTGCCTAAAAGTTGCATTGAAAATGACTTTAGAGGCTGGGATTTGGGTCCAGGTAATCTGAATCCAGGTCCTTCTGCTTTATGGGCACTCATGGGCTACATTATTGCTATAATGGAATCATGGTTCTTCGTGTTGCTAGGATATGTATAATGAGTGATGTAGTATACTCAAGAACTCAGAATCAGCTGATGTATCCTACATGGCGTGAGTGAGTTGATCTCTCATGCATTTGTATAGACAAGTCAGTTTAGCAAGAAACACATCTAAGTTCACATGAATAATGCCCATTTAGGTGATTTAATCTTTTTCCCTCAAGCTGGCATTATGTGGATAGACACAGCCTAAAAAGTATTCAGTTACACATTTAAATACATACATGATTAAATATACCAACTTGAGTCCCTAAAGTAGATTTTTTTGTGCTTTATAGCCAAAGAATGGATTTTGCCGATCCATGAATGATTTGATATCATTTGCTCATGACCGAATAGAATTGGCCATTTGTCTAAATTTGCACTCCTCATAGATTTGCTAGATTTGCTAGTTGGAGATATTTCTTTATATCCCTTCTGTTATTTTTTCTATTTCTTATACTCTTTCCAAAAGAATCACTTCATACATCCTTATTGCCCTCTGGTATTTCAAATACGACCTTGCCCATTAGCTGGGTATGTGGTACTCTCAGCTCTCCAGCATACAGACAGAGGCTAGGAAGGAAGCAAAAAAAACCAAACAAACAAAAAGTCTTTCAGTGTTTGTGCATTGACATCCTTGCAAAAGACTAAAAGCCCTTTCTAGAGTCTTACTCTTGTACAATAACTTTGGTTATCCAGTTTCTCTAGTTCACGTAAAATCAGAACCAGTGAGCTAGAAATTTTGGGGAGACTGAAAGAGGGACACACCTTGATGCAGAAGGATGGGACCGCTGAGAAAATATAAATTCTGGCAGAGATCCTAAATCCTGCCTCTGATGCCCTAGTTGCTAAGTGTCTGTATAACCTAAGTCGAATACAAGGCCACCTCACAGGACTTGCTTGGTGACTATAAAACAAGTTCATTCAGCAGCAGCAGCAGTGTCCATCTGGAGAGCATATAGTATTGAGGAGGTGTGGCCTTGACAGAGAGGATTCCCTGGGGACAAATATCACTGCCTGTGTGTTTCCCTACCCAGTGGAGGAGGAAAGGGAGAGGCTTCTCCTTTACCTTCAACTAAATGAGAGAGGCTTCAGGACTTGCTCTTTGTCACTCGAGTAGAGACTTTAATATCTGTGGTGATGGAGATGTCCCTCTGCCATTACGGTGGTCACTAGCCACATCTGTGTACCAAGGACTTGAAATACAGCTAGTGAAACTTAAGAGATGTATTTTTAATTCTGTTTGATTTCTGTTTATCTATATTTAATTTAAATAGCCACATATGGCTATGAGATAGTTTATGGCACAGCACAGTTCTAGTGTATTCCTTATGAATAGAGTAGTTAATGCTTATTGGTAATTTGCTGTGTACCAAATACTGCATTGAGTATTCTAGTACCATTTTGACCCTACCAACAGCCACTTGATATATCTTGATTTTATCCATGAGAAAACCAAGGCATGCAGAGGTTAAGTAAGGGACCGATTTAGGGTAGAACTAGAGGATTTGATTCTAGAACTTTTGCTTTTAACTGCTGCCCTATGTTTTGTAGACATGCCCCTTTAATCCTTCCTGCACCATGTTCATAGCTTTTATTAATGAGAAACAGTAGCAGGGATCCTCTCAGGAGACTTCATTTATAGCTTTTGTACTCTATCTTCTTTCAGTTATACAAACTTCTAATCTTTCTCAACTACTTTTGTATATATACATGTGTATATTTTTATACGGCACCTCTGAGGCAGAATAATTCCATTTGTCTTATTTTGTAATCATCTTCGTTGAATAGTAAGTGGATTCTTTGAAGATGAAAAGATTTTTATCCTTGAAATATATGTTTGGGAGGTCCCTAAGTGCCCTCGTATGTTTGATATTCAGAAACCTTAGAACGTATTATCACCTCTACCTCAGAAAAACCTCATTTGGTCCATAATGAGAGTGAGGCTTGGGGGCTTTTTGACAAGGTTTTCTATGCAGAACGTGCTTTCCTTTTTGAAATGTGAGCAAGCCATGGAGTTCCATTTGTACTTTTTATTTTCCAAATGGGATAATTATATAAGATGAAAGATTTGTGCCTTAATATTTTTATTCCAGGTGCATGGGGAGACTTTATGGATTCTAGAAGAATATCCAGTGACTGCAAAAAGAGGATTCACAGGCAGTCTGGAACATAATGTTATAGGATGGTAGCCATTACCTAGCAAAAATGAATTTGCACCATGTGCAAAGCTCTGTATGCATAGTATCTTCTTAATACTCTCTACTTAAATATCATTAATCCATTCACAGGTGAGGAAACGGAGCTGTAAAAACAATGAAGTCATTTATCTAGGTTCATTTTGTAGGATCACATATGTAGAATCAATATCTAAACTTGGGTTAGTTTGATTCCAAAGCCATCTCCAGGAAGAGGAGTATGTTTGAGCAGCCAGTTTCAACTGTGGCTGCTCATCGGAACTTCTAAAAGTCCCAGTGCCCAGGCTGCACACAAGACCAGTTAAATCAGAATCTCAGGGGGGTAGGACCCAGACATCCATACTGTAAAGCTCTCCATGTGACGTCAGTGTGCATCGAAGGTGGAGAGCCACGCTGAAATAGCCATGCAACTGATTCTGTTATGCTTCCTGTCAGGCAACGTTGCAGTGCCCTCTAAGAGTCAACAGTGGGTGGATAGAAGACCTGCGGCATTTTCCTAAGGCGTTTATACATTATTTGGAAGAAATAATTTGAATACTGAGTATCAGTTATTCATACCAGAAAACCAAATTTAATGTTTATTTTGAGCCCCACCTCCATTCTCTTTGGGATTAGGAAACAGTTGAGTCACTTGTAGGTAACCAAGTCATGTTAGTCAAATCAGGATTTACATTTGGTCAATTTAGGATTTAAATTATTTATCTATCTCTCTATCTAATCTACCTACCTTCTTTTTCTCTCCCAGAAAGAGACTCTTGCAGCATGGAGACGAAGGAGGCACTATCTGGCCTGTGGCCATCCTCTGTCCTCCATCAGGGCTGGCTATGGCTTATCTCCCTGGTCTTTGGATGTTAGCCTGTAATCCTGTGTGTGGTTCTCATATTTGGGGTCCATGCTATATTTGATGGTGTTTTCTCTCACCATGACTGTAGGATCCCATCAGGTCCGCCATTCCATCCCACCCCTACTGGACTCTTTGAGACATGGAAAATTCAAATGCTCTCTCACACAGGCGGTACTCTGGAGCCAGTGTGTACCAGCTCACAAGGGCTATCTGTGTGAATCTTACCATCTTGTGTTCAATAACATCACCTTGGTAGCTTCAAATTAGCCTTGGGGCGTCCTTATGCCATTTTAAAACTCCATGTATTAGTTTTCTATTGATTCTGTAACACATTATTGCAAGCATGGTAGCTCGAAACAACAGAAATTTATTCTCTGCTTTGATCTCTCTCACTTTCTTTCATCTGGATAATCCAGGATGATCTCAAGGTCCTTGACTTAATCATATCTACAAAGTTCCTTTTGCCATCTAAGGTAACATCTTCACAGCTTCTGGGGATTAGGACGTGGACATCTGTGAGGAGTCATTATTCTGCCTGCTCTACTCTAAAAAAGATATTTTTATTTTCAAGAGAGCTAGTTGTTAAATATTTACCTGCGCACACTCCCCATGACCCTCTAATGCCTCGGTAGACTTGTGGGGAAGACCCTACTGCTTCTTGTAGCACTCCCGTTTGGATTTCAGTGCTTTCATACCTTCTGCTCTTTAGGGACATCTCTAAGGTTTCTGCCTCTGGAAAGTGAGGCACAGCTACCATGTATCCCCAAGCTTATCTGGGTGTCTGTGAAGACCCAAGCTGAGACTGCAGGGCGCAGTAATGCCATCCTGTTGTTTAAACTGTCATTTCTTTCTAGTTTCTCTCCTCCCTCAGTCATTGCCCGTTACCTTGTTTGGAATGGGAAAACATCCTTTTATGTCATTATACATTCATCCTAAAACTGTGTTTATCAAATAAACTTTATATATCTCCTGGGTCTTAGTTCTTAATAGCTGAAGGCAAGATTTTAGAATTTAACAAACCGTTTCTCTCTCCAAAAGCTGGTTTCTCACAAATCAAAATCACCTTTCTTTTAAGATTCCATTTATTTCCAAGTTTCAGAATCCTATTTTGAACCTCAAAGCCAATAAGTGCTGTTTTGCTATCCTTCTAAAGCAATGACAGCCACTGAATAATAAATGGGTAGTTGGTCTCCGGGCAATTAGAATATAATACAGCATTTTAAAAATCTTTTGACGTAGCTAACAGTGTGGTACACCACGTATCAAAATGCCAAGCAGGTGGTACAGATAATACATTACTGTAGAACGTTAGGGGATGGAAAGGTTGGTGGGAGATGCAGACTTAAGGGAACTGTCATGGTATCAGAAAAACTAAGCTAGCCAGGGTGGGTGGTTTGAGTTCAAGTTGGAAAAAATAAGATGGATGTCATGTCAGGCAGGGGCGGGCATGCACGAGGGAGCAAGAGTCCTTTAGTGTGCCTGAAGAGGGCATTGAAGAGGGAAGGTCCCAGGGAGACGGGATAGCTGGAGGCTTTGAATGGCAGGCTGAAGAGCTGGGACCGCATTTCCAGTCCCTGGGAAATCTAGTCTGCGGACGTGCCACGAGCTGTGAGTCTCCCGAGGGGGAGTGTGTGGCTGCGGCTTCTCCTCCTGAACCTGAATCTCGTCCGAGCTCCAGAGCAGCAGAAGGGTGCTGTCGTAGAGCTGCCTCGACATGCAACCATGTATCACAGACACCTCCGAGCCTTCCCCTGTGAAGCATGTATGCTGCCACCTTTACCTCGTAGGACAAGAAATGGACCGTCATGCATCTTGAAATTCTTTTATAAGCAGCTTATTCTTGGTGTCTGTTATTTAGTTCTCAGCTCATCTTGGGGATGCTTTGGGGCATGTACATGTGAGTGTGCGCATGTGGTGTGTGTGGGGCATCTGCGTGAGATGTCCTTGTGCGTGGTGCGGTGTGTTCCCACTGTATGTATGTACGACGTGTGGGGTGTGTGAGGTGCGTGCAACTACGTGCCAAGTGTGTGCACGTGGCAGGTGATGAGTGTGTGGTGTGTGGGATATGTGTGAGATTTGTGGGCTATGTGCGTATGGTGAGTGGGGTATGTGTGATGGGGTGTGCGTGTGCATGGAGTGAGATAGGTGTACGCGCTGTGGTCTGTGCCCAGTGTAAGCGTGGATCGTGTGTGGTATATATGTGGGGAGTGGAGTGTGTGGGTGTACCCACACCTGTGAACTTGTGCTGTGGTATTTCAGAGCCCTGGCCATGGAGATGGAACGCCTGAATTGATGGCTAGATCCCCCCGATGGGCAAAGTTACTACACTTCTTGGCGTCGTAGTTTCCTTATCTATATAACAAGAGAGTAATAAGGGGCGCATGGGTGGCTCAGTTGGTTAAACGTCTGACTCTTGATTTTGGCTCAGGTCACGATCTCACGGTCCTGAGATCGAGCCCCTGGGCTGTGAAGCCCGGAGCCTGCTTGGGATTCTCTTTCTCCTTCTCCCTCTGCCCCTTCCCCATTTGCTTGTGTGCATGCTCTCTCTCTCAGAATAAATAAGCATTAAAAAAATAAATAAAAGGAGAGTAATAAGATTGCCAACCTCCAAGTGGTATTGTGTGCTACTACCCATAAGACGTTTGGAGTGATGCCTACCGCATACATGACACTCAGTAAACATTAGCGGCTGTTTGGTCACAGGTTTTCAGGTGCTGGTTAAAGGTCTTTCTGCCCTTTCTGCTGGCCGACGGGCCCTTTGAAGTAGCAAGCACTGACAGTTGATTATAGAACTGTTAGATCCAGGCTCACAGAGGAGATTTTTGTTCTTAATGTCCTCGCTCATCTCCAGCATCGGGGCTCATCTTTCCATTCACTGTAGATTCTGACAACACCACAGTCCTGAGCTGCTTGTTTTTCCAGAAACTTGCCTGGGCTGATGAAGAATACCGGCAGCACTCCAGCATGCTCTGCTCGTAAGCAAAGCAAATATTTGACAAGGACAGTAGGTGGTCGGCTATCAAATATTAACCACACCACTGCCACAACTCATTAATAGTAGCATATGTTTGGTGAGATGCAGTATGTTAGCTGCCTGTGTGACCTTTTAGTTTGAACAGAGAAAAATGCCCATGAAAGCACTCTGTGCTTCCATCTTGGAAGAGGGGGGACGCCTCTGGCTGCTGGTTCAAAGACTGACATTCATTGTGAGTAGCAAGGAGCCAGGGGTTGAGGAAAACTCATTTTTTTTTTTTTTACCAGAAACCAGAGAGGTTTCTAGGGCATGGGCAATGAGAGCCCACTTGAAGTCATTTTATAAATGTCAGGACCATCCTGTCCAGGTATCAGAGAGTAGGAAATTAATGGTAGTTTGATAATAAAATTAGGACTAAGTTTTGTACCTGGACAATTGCAAAGCAGTGTTATATTTTATACAATTAAATATATGTGTAAATATATGTGAACTCTGAAATAGTTCAGGCACATGGCAGGTTAGTTTTTCAGTAAATAAGTTAAAAAAAAAAAAAAGAAAAGAAAAAAGAAAAACAGAAAGAAAATCACTTACCCATCCAGGGACAGGGTTTGGTAAAGTACAATACAGCACCTTCATACAGTGGAGAACAGTAGAACCATTAAAAGTGATAAGGCAAGTTTAAATCTTTACTTATTAACATGGAAACAGATACATTATGTATTTGGTGAAAAAATCAGATTGCAAAGCAGTTTATGTGTTTATCTTTTATGTGTGTGTTTATACTTCTATATATGTATGCATGGTTATACATATATGTTTGTGTAGAAAAATCTGTAGCACATCAGTGATAATCTCTTCGCAGGGGGCAATGGGAGATTTTTATTTCTTACTTTTGCCTTTTTGTATTGTCTAAAAAAGTTAAATAGAAGCACAAATTGCTTTAAACATCAGAAAAGTAAAGATAATTTTCTTTAAAAATAGATTTTCTTTTTTTTTTTTCTTTTGTTTTGAGCTTCTAAAACCTTTCTTCAAAGCCTGTGTCCCGGCGCTAATTTGTTCCAGCTGCCAAGGGCAATGGAAACTGGGCACTCAAGATTTTGAGAAGTATCCAAATAATTTCTTCTGCTTGATCAGTATGGGCTTGAACTTTTTGGAGCTTCAGAAGGAAAAGAGGAAAAACTCCAGCTCTTGGCATCATGTAGGCCCTCAACACATGTTTGTTAAGCGGAGTGAATGCAGTTGTAAACTTACATATGGCTTGCTCTCTGCCGAGGTAGTCCTTCTTGATTCCAGGTTGATTTCTGGTATTCTGGAGAATCATGACAGTTCCCCCAAGTTCAAGGTCTTTTTACCCCATCAAATGTATTTATTCAAAAATCCTACCATTCCAGGTTGGGTTAGAATGAATGAGAGTGACCTGGTGAGCAAAATTGACTCTTTTCAATGTGGGAACCAACTAATGTTATAGTTCATGAGAGAATTATACAGACTGAGTTCCAGATGGCACAGCCTTTTAATGTTGAGTTGCTAATAAAACCATTGAGTTGCTACCCACCCTGTCTTCTGAGTTTTAATAAGGTTTGGGAATTTTAAAATCTAATAAAGGCTACAATTATTTTGGGCCTCAGGACAGTGGGCACATCGCTTAGCAATAAGGTATTAAAATAACCACTAACATTACCAGGCACTGGGCTAAATTCCTTACTTGCAGTATCTCGTTGAATCCTTTCAGACCATACTCTCTGAAATGCATGTCGTTATTAGCCCCATTTTAGAGGATGATGCACCTGTGATTTAGGGGAGGTTAGTACCCTGCTTGAAGTCTGGTGTGTGGACATTCAGTGACACACTGGGGCACACAGCCAGCTCTCTCCTGTTCTAGAAACTATTCTCTTAAATCAAAATTTTGGACTGTTTGTGTTCTGTAATTCCTCAGTCACACCATTAATGGAACCACCTACTCTATGTACATTCCTGGTCCCTTCTGGTAGTTGGGTGACCTTATGTGATACCTTTCAAGGTGAATTGGTTTGGGATCATTCTAGAAAGGCTTGGAAGCTTTGTGGAAGCTTTGGTCAATAGCAAGAGGGTATTTTACATTAAGATTCCATCAGGTCTGCTTTGCTTTATTTCTGGTGTTGTTTTGCATCTCAAACTTAACCTGTCCATGTTTAAATTTGCATCTCCTTTTAGACCATACCAGTAAATATAGAACCTCACTGGGGAGTTGTGGGAAATCCTGGTTTTCCTTAGTGAACAGATGATCAAATATTGTATTCAATTGGAAGAATACCTTCTTTGTTTACCTCACATAACTGTAAAGGGAATAGGTTCATTTGATTTCTTTTCATTGATTTCATTTTTAAAAGGAAAACAGGAGGTTGGTAGTTATATACACTTATTATCTAGAATTTCACACAGCTTCTTCATGAAGTCATAATTATTTAGGACAGCAAGAGGTTAACTTGTCTGCAATCGCCTCCCCATATAATGATGCTGAGAAAGAACAATTCATTTTCCAACATAAAATATCAGGAAATGAACATAGGCACCCAAATATAAGAGATTAATCATTTAAGTATTGGAAAAGGGACATAGAGACCAGTTAATTGCCAGGATCTGAAAGTCAGCAGTCTAATCCGATTAAATATGTAAATGGGGCAGTGCTGTTCATTTTCAGTGTTCTTTTGGACTAATAATTAAATGATGGATTTAGAAATTAATTGCTAGGTGGTGAGCTGCTTGTCCAGAAAACACTGCCTCCTTCACCAGCTGTGGCCAGCACTTGGAAATTCCACGGCCTTATTGTTTTTTTTTTTTTTTTTTGGCTTGGCCTTGGAGGAAGCGAGAAGAAATTCACACTATGAGCAAATAGTCTCCTTCCTCTGCCTTCTCCCTGACATGACAGCCAAAATGAGAGAATATTTCTCCTTGAGGACAGTGCTATATTGCTACTTGACTTGTAATAAGCATCAGGAGAATAGCACTGGGGAGAGAAGAAAACTAAGCCCTAGCAGTGCTGCTTCTGTTCAGGAAGCAGATGTCTAAATAAACCCGAGTCTCTGGTTCATAATGGAAAAAGTCCTTCCCTGTTCACATCAGCCTGCAACCATCTCTCCCTCCTCCTCCCCCAGAGGAAACATTGTCTTAACAGTGCACCAAGGACATCTCTTCCGTTGTCATCTGGACTCATTTGACTTATCACACTCCTAAGCCTGTTTCCCCTGGATGATTACATGATGTGAGCCAGAACGCTGTGTGATAGCGTGTTCCGCTAATATTCTGGCCATGCGACTGTCAGTAGTTGTGTGTTGACATGCTGTGGGGTGGGGTTGCCCAGGTGCCAGCGGGGTCTGGGGTCCATCCCAGGCAGGCAGGCAGGCAGGCAGGCAGGCAGGCAGGGGGAATAGCCTGATCACATTCCAGCGAGATACGATTCTTCCCTCTGTTGTGTAACCTCATAGCACATTGTCTATAAATCTGTTAGGTTACTTATTTGAATAATCTTTGAATATTACTAAGTTTCTAATTCAGGCCCTTACACATACTGGCTCTTTAAAACAGTCTGTAGAATACAGAATTAAGTGAATAAATGCATGATGAGGGGAAATAGAAAGTTCTGTCTTCTTGGTAGGTACTGGACAGAGTAAATTAGAAAGATTTTGTGTTGAAATCAGCAAGATCAACTGAAAGACATTCAGATTTCATTCACATTCAGTCAACCAGTTTTTTTCCTGAACGAACTAGTTTTTTTTGGTCTCTTTAATTTTTATTTCAAAAGTAGAACATGTATATAACAATAAACTCAAATAATGAAAACTAACATCGGTGTGCTCATATTTGTAAGGGTCCTGACTGATGGGCACATTTTCTAACCACTTGTCAATACTGCCTTTTTTAAAATGTAATTTACCTGAAAGTGCTTTGTACATTCCAATACTATACATTTCACTATACATTTCAACACTGTAAATGCCAGTTCCTTCCTCTTGTTAGCTGATAGCTGTATATGGTGAGGTACTGTAGAAAAAGTCTGATGTATCTTTATATTCCTGGCAAGTTGAGCCCAACCCCTTGTATATAACAGATGTTTAACATTTGTTAGTTGAACAAAACAGACAAGCACACTGGAGCCAGAGTATTTAGGGATTCATTTATTATTCCTAGGTGAGTGTTTTAAAGTTAGAAGTTAAGAACTGACAACACTCAATGTAAATAAATAAGTGAACCAATGTTAGTGGAATTTCAGGCATGAGCAATGGAGATATTTGGGGCTGAGTAGAATTCTTTATCATGTCAGTTAAGCAACTTTGTACTTAAAGTAAAGGTTGCCTCTGACTTGTGTTAAAGTCTAATGTGTGTTTTTCTTTTTTTTTTAATAGAAAGGTAAAATTGATAGATGTAGAGAACACAGGCTTTGAATTCAAACATACCTTGGTTTGAATCCCTATTCTACCATGGACGTGCTGTCACTATTGGACAGCTCTTTTGAGCCTCTAGACTCACAGCAAGAACAAAACACATCATTATGATGGAAATTGGAGATAATGTGACTTGCATGGCATATTGTAGGCACTCAATGCCTATTACTGTTTTATTTTATTATTATTTTTTTAATTTTTTTTTCAACGTTTTTATTTATTTTTGGGACAGAGAGAGACAGAGCATGAACGGGGGAGGGGCAGAGAGAGAGGGAGACACAGAATCGGAAACAGGCTCCAGGCTCCGAGCCATCAGCCCAGAGCCTGATGTGGGGCTCGAACTCACAGACTGCGAGATCGTGACCTGGCTGAAGTCGGACGCTTAACTGACTGCGCCACCCAGGCGCCCCGCCTATTACTGTTTTAATTGTTGCTTTTATTTTAGAGAGCCATATACCCATGTAGTATTTTCTAATGTTTGTGGGTATCTAAAGAATTCCAAAGAAATCAACATATTTTAGTCTTTTGATATCCCAAATGTCTTCATCTGCTTGGACTACCATAACAAATAACCTTAGATTGGGTGTCTTGAACAATAGAAATTTGTGTTCTCACAGTTCTAGAACCTAGAAGTCCGAGATCAGAGTGTCAGCATGATTGGGTTCTGGTGAGAACTCTCTTTGTGGCTTGCAGATGGGCACATTTTCATTGTGTCCTTACATGGGGGAGAGAGTGAGCGAGCAAGCTCTCTGTTGTTTCATAAGGGCACTAATACCGTGACCTCATCTAAACTTAATTATCTCCCAAAGACACTATTTTCAAATACCAATTATTGGGAGTTACAGCTTCAACATATGAATTTTGGAGGGATACAATTCAGTCTGTAGTACCCACAAAGAGGTCCTATCCCAGAATTGATTGACATGAAGGTTTTTCTCTTTAGTAATGGGTTAATCTTAGCAGTGGGCTAAGGGAAGGTGTTTTGTAGCTCAGTGGGTTATGATCCAGGTTGATGGGTACCTCTAAGTGTATCTGTAGGTTTGTCATTTGAATTAAAATTTTTTTTAAGTTTATTGATTGAGAGAGAGAGAGAGAGAGAGAGAGAGAGAGAGAGAGAGAGAGAGAGCAGGGTAGGGACAGAGAGAGGTGGGGAGAGAGAATCCCAAGCAGGCTCCATGCTGTCAGTGCAGGCTGCAGTGTGGGGCTTGAACTCATGACCCATGAGATCATGACCTGAGCCAAAATCAAGAGTCTGACACTTAACCAACTCCATCACCCAGCTGCCCCTGTCATTTGAATTTTAAGTTTTCTTCCCTTCAAGTGAGGAGAAAGCAAGGATGGCTGATGGCACAGTGCATATGTTGAGTGAGGTTCTTGGGTTTTCATCAAAGACCATGTATTTGCATCTTTGATCAGGGGTGCAGAGAGTGGAGGGCTGAAAACTGAAAGATGATATTTAGATGGAGGATGACTACATATAATATGTTAAAACAGAGGATGTGTTAGAGAGTAAGTGAAGGCAGAACACAGAAATTCTCATACCCCTGCCTCTAGCATTTCTGGGTATTGTGCAGGTTATCTAATTATAGGCCCAACTCCTTAAAGGTCTTGACAGTTATCACTAGGTGACTTCACTTGAAAGTCTAGCTGCACCCCTTATCAGCTGTGAGACCTTCAGTAAGTGACAGAGGCACACTGAGCCTCAGTCTTCTCATTTCTAATAAGGTAGTTTAAGGACCAACGTTCCTGACACATAGTGGGTACTCTTTGTAAGGTTTATTGACTTTGAAAATGCATTTGTTTACCTCTTTATCACTGAGGGGTAAGTGCTAGATAACGTTCATGATTATATAAACAGCTGAACTGACGTGTTTGACTTCAATTCTAAAAAGGTAAGGTTACTTTATAAAAGTAAAATTAAGAAGTATTTCAATAACCCATGCTTTCAATCTTATCCAGAATCTTTAGAGCCAGATGTATTGAGGAATTCAGAAATTTCAGATGTTAAAAAGATAATGCAGTGTGTGTGTGTGTGTGTGTGTGTGTGTGTGTGTATACATATATATACACACAAACACATATACTATATACACACTGTACATATATATATATATATATATATACACTGTGTGTATACTGTGTGTGTGTTTGTGTGTATATACACACACACATGTATATATACTTCATGTAACACACCCAGTGGGGTATGAAGGAAACACTCCATAATTAAACACATTAATAATTCTTTAGTGAAATGTGTGAATATTTATACTCAGTGGGATATGCAGAGACTATAAATAGTCTCACATTAGTTCAGGTCCGGTTTTTCCACAAAAGCAGTTCAGTTTAGGTCAGATTTTGCTACCAAAAAATAAAAAATAAAAAAAATGTCAAGCTTTTTAGATAAGTTTTGGAATTGTAGATAAGGGACTGAGGATCTATGTTATTAAAATAACTTTTGATACTACTTTTATGAAGTAATATTGACTTTCAGATTTGAAGTTGCTGCCATAAGCTTGGTCATAAGTATTAGATTATGAAAACAAAATTTGAATACTGGCTTCCCAGTGAGAAATGCAATCCCAAGACATTCAGATACAGGCAATCATAGTTTCATAGATTCATGAACTAGTAAATGATGAGTATCTAGGCATAAAACTTTGATGAAAGCACAAAGAGCATACTCTGCCATATCCCACAATCTTATCATGTGTAATTCACTACTATTTAGATGACAGATCTCATAACACAGCTTCGTCTGGATAATGCTCATAACAGGGAAAAATAGTTTGAAAATTAATCACTTAGTTTTTTTTATTCTTTGAGAAATTCTACACAGGCTATTGCAAAGAAGTACATTTGACCCAAAGTCCTATGCAAATTCTGTCTATCTACTTGCTTCAAGATCAAAAATTTGATAGGTGACCTCTACTATAAGGCAGACTAAGCAACGCCTGGCCATGATGTTCGCAGCAGAGATGAGAAGCCTTTGTTTCTCTGAGTCCTTTTCTGCAATTACAGTATTCCCTGGGATGACCCTCATCTGTAGTTATTAAAATTACCTGCTCAATAAAATCACCAGGAAAAAATAAGTCAGATTTTCCATATAGCATCCTAAGAGATTCGGTAGGGATGGAGTGGTAAATATCCTTTTGTGTGTTAATTTTTCTAATACTCAATTAAGTTTGGCTACCAGGGTTTCAATCTTCAGCTTGTACCTGCCTTTTGGGTCACAACACCAGAAATGCAGTTTGGGAAGAGAATGCCATGGTGCACAGTATTTACTTCCAGATTCCTGAGAAACTCGGCACTTTGAAATTATTAATGGAATTTTGATAATTGGACACTAAAGACTTATTGGATCAAAGGACTTATAAAATATCCTTCCAAATGTGTAAGTTGGGAGCCCAGTTGGAGGATGTCCATAGAGAAGTCACTCCTGAACTGTTTTGTTTCTGTCCTTTGCTCTGGCCTCACTGTGTTAACTTCAGTTACGAGGTTCTTTAGGGAAACATGCTAGGAGGGGCTTTCACATAGCCCCGCCTCCATCACTTCCAGGATGGTGTGCAGCAGGGTTCACAGGCTCAGAGGCTTACAGGTGTTGAATAGGCAGCTTGGGTGTATGAATTGGACCAGATGGGGAATTTGCCATAGTCTTCCAAGATTGGGCAAAACCCACTTAATGTATAGCCAATTATTGCCAGGTTGAACTGTGGACCCAGTATTCTGGAGTTTTTTATTTTTTTAATTTTTTTCATACTTATTTTATTTTTGAGAGGTGGGGAGGGGAGAGAGAGAGAGAGAGAGACAGAGAGAGAGAGAAAGAGAGAGAGGGAGAATCCCAAGCAGGCTCCAGGCTCTGAGCTGTCAGCACAGTGCCCGAAGCCCTTGAACCCATGAACTGTGGGATCATGACCTGAGCTGAAGTCAGATGCTTAACCGACTGAGCCACCCAGTCGCCCCTGGAGATTTTTTAAAAATTTAATTAGAAAATCCATGTTTTCATGTGAAATCTTCTGATTGTTTAATGGAGACTAATAATCCAACAGTACCAATATTATCTCCATTTGTCAGGTAAGGAAATACATTCAGGGAGTGTCATAAGTCAAATTGTGCAGTCTTTCTTCAATTAGAGATAGTGTACATTTCCCTGGCCAATGATGTTGGCCTTGGCCATTTGATTTGCTGTGGCTCAAGGATGTGAGCAGCATGACTCATTCACATGCTATTTATGAGCCAATGCCAAAAGGAGGCCTGGCATGTGTGCCCTTCTGCCATTCCCACAAGAACAACATGTGCCTGCTAGTCTGCTGGTCCACAGAAGATGAGAGCCACATGGAGATGTGATTCCCACCTGCAGCTCAAAGCTGAACCTCATCCAATCTGGTCTACATCAGCCAACACTTTGGTAACCCTCAGACACATGAGCAAGAATAAATGATAGTTGTTTGTACATTATTATTTTGACTATGAGTAACTGATAGAGGAATTTTACAAGTTGCTACAAATCAGTTATATAAGTTATTGATTTAGTGAGGATTTGATCCTGGGCCTATTAAATCTAAAGCCATAATTACTAGTATTCCTTAGTTACTGGTATGTTAGCCCATGGACAAGATACTATGTGATCACGCTTTTTCAGGTTCATGATTCTAAGGTACTAAATTGCCTTGAAATGACTTTAAAAATACTGCCAATGGGGAAATTCCATTGTTCTTTAAACTTTATAACTTCTAATTCTTTGAAACTGATGATCACCATATGGTGTATTTATACAGACAATTTTTATTGGTAGAAAAATACTTTGGACTTTCTCTGGTGTGTCTGGCTTCTTAAAATTACACACAAACACATATTATACACATACATATATACTCACACAAACACATATATGATACTTCTCCCCTTCATTCCAATCTAGAGTGAGTATCTAGCATTCCTCCTGTTGGACAACTCCCTAATTTTTTCACCTGATTCAGGTTCACCTTATCTTACCCCAATGTATCAGTTTTGTAGGGCTGCCCGAATAAAGTGCCATAAATGAGTGACTTAAAACAATAGAAATTTATTATCTCACAGTTCTGGAGACTGGACTTTAAAATTAACACATTGGTAGGGCCATACTCCCTTTGGAATCCATAGGGAAATCATTCCTTGCCTCTTCCTAGTTTCTGGTAGCTTCCTCATAGTCTTTGGTGTTCTTTGGCTACCAGCTGTGTAACTCCAGTCCCTGCCTTGGTTGTCACATGGCATTCACCTTGTCTTCCCAGAGCCTTTTCTTATAAGGACACCCATCATATTGGATTGGGGCCCATATCCAGTATGACCTTATCTTAACTAATTATCTGCAATGATCCTCTTTCTAAATAAGGTCATATTCAGAGGCGTAGGGGTTAGAACTTCAGCATATCTTTTCTGTGGGGGACAGAATTCAGCCCATAACACTCAGAGTAGGCCTGGAGGTTAGAGGAGACTTCACAGGCATAGGAATTATGTTCACATAATCCTCAAATGGCCATGCCTCTGTCTCCCAGGGCCTCCAGACCTTGAGCGACTCTGAGGCTTTATCCTCCGGGCTTTGCATAGTTCTAGGAGAGAAATTGTCTTCAATAGTAGGTCCTTTCTCAGAGAGCCCTCAATTCATTTTTCTTCAAACAATACATTTTCTGCTCACTGAGTGAATATCTTTTGTCCCGGGTGGCCAGGCTTTTTCATTACTTGGAAAATCCCTCAAACTCCAAATCAGAAAGAACCACAAGTTAACCATATTGCTATCTATTTTCCCCACATAAGTGCAAAAAAAGCGTTAGGGAATAAAGCTGAAATGTCACGCTGGGCTGACAGTTTTCCATGCTGATTGACTTTAACACTAGTTGATACAGGAAGATAGACTTGGCACTGAATGCCAGAAAGCTGGTTTCCTCTCCTCGCTGTGCTGCTCAGCTCAGTTCTCCTGCCCTGTGTTTGGCTGATTCAAGCTCCTGGTCTCATGTGCCTTCCTGTGAGTTTGAAAGAATGGTCCTGGAGAATCAGGGCCATTTGGAAAGAGAGTGGTTCCATTGGTGCCCTTGTCCACATCCCAAGTATTTCTGGTGATAGCAAAGGCTGCTAAGAAATAGGGCTTGGAGGAGTCAGGCATGGACAACAGTGCTATACAAAATATGACAGCAGATTTTTTTTTTTGGGGCGGGGGGGACAGAGAGAGACAGAGCATGAACGGGGGAGGGGCAGAGAGAGAGGGAGACACAGAATCGGAAACAGGCTCCAGGCTCTGAGCCATCAGCCCAGAGCCTGACGCGGGGCTCGAACTCACGGACCGCGAGATCGTGACCTGGCTGAAGTCGGACGCTTAACAGACTGCACCACCCAGGCGCCTCTGACAGCAGATTTAACCATTGAAAACCATATGTCTAGGTATTAGCTCAATTTTGTCCATTTTGTCCACTGGCTGCCACTGTGCCTATGTTCCTCACAGTTTTATTCTGATTTCCTCTTCTCTCTGAGGAGCCGGCTTCTAGTCCCTGGTCCCAGTCTGTCTGTTCTACTGACCCTGTGGTTCGTTATTGACCCTTTGTGTCAACCCCTTTCCCTGGGCTCTAGAACTACTGTATTTCATTCTGACCCCACAGTTCAACATGATAGGAACAAGTGTTGGATTTTATTGCCAAATAGTCGTTCTCAGTTTTTTCTATACATAAGGAAATTTTTTATTTCCAAAAAAGTTGCCTATCTTCACAGGAGAGGCATTATGCACTGGCTTATTTACAAATGTTGTGACGCATACAGGAAGCTTCTGCATTAATGTGTTGTCTCCTCAGGGGCCCTCCACCTAAGGAGTGGGAGTCAAAGCTTCAAGACCTAAGTGTCTCTTTCACATGGCTGTCTCCAGTTACTGTTTGCTTTCCTCTGAATCAGTGCATCACCTAAAAAATGGAAATAAAAAAGGTTTGTTCATTCATTCACTTATGCATTCATCCTTTGATCAAACTGTTAGTGAGCTTTTTAATGCAGGTAATTAAAGTCTTTGCTGGAGATGTAAATAAAAATGTTCGGCAGTCCCTGACCCAAGGGGTTCAGATTCTGGTTAGGGAAACAGGTGTGCAAAAACTTTAAGATCATTCAAAATGTACAACAGTAATTGTAGTTGAAGTTACGTTTTATGCCAGATCAAAAGAGTAATATAATACATAATATAGTGGATCCAAACTTCCTCAGTTTGAATCCTGGCACCAATTTAGCTCCTGAACCTCCGTGTTCTAATATCTAACATGTGGACATGGGTGAATTCAGGTGTTGTGGGGTCTAGACCCTAAGCAGCTTTGGAAATCATCTTTAAGAAAAATAATGCCAAATTAGGAATATAAAATTAGGTGCAAAAATGAACATTTAAAAAGAGAAAGGAAATCACAGCTAACATTTTAAGAATTTCAAAGCTTACATGTCATCAGCATCATGAAATTCAAAAATATATAATCTCATTATTATTGATAATATGTATTTGTCTAGTACCTCTCTGAAAAACATTTTTTCACATATATTTTGGCATATTTTTATCACTTCTTTGTATGACAAAATTTTATAATAATTCTACAAAGAGAAAATAAAAATATCACATTTTCTAACACCATGACAATTAAAAAATTGATCATTTAGAAAGTTTAAAAAAATTTTTTTTGAACGTTTATTTATTTTTGACAGAGAGAGAGAGAGACAGAGCAGAGGGGGGAGGGTCAGAGAGAGAGGGAGACACAGAATCTGAAGCAGGCTCCAGGCTCTGAGCTGTCAGCTCAGAGCCTGATGCGGGGCTGGAACTCACAGACTATGAGATCATGACCTGAGCCATGACACTCAACTGACTGAGCCACCAGGCGCCCCTTTTTTTAAATTTCACAATTCATTCATGCCAATATCACAAGTGTGTGCTTTTCTTAGGTGGTACTTAGGTGGTGCTTCTTGCCTGTAGCGACGTCTAAGTTGAATCCAACCTTTCTATTCTTCTAGGGATGGCCTGGAAGGCCATGCCGGGTATCCGGGAAGTTGGACCAAAAGCTAGTCTACTTTGCCACAATTGGTTCCTCCCTGTCCTAGTCTATTAGCGCTGCTATAACAAAGTAGTGTAGACTGGGTGGCTTACAAAAAAACAAAACAAACAAACAAAACCCCAGAAATGTATTGCTTAAAGCGTGGAGTGTGGTAGTGTGATAACAGGATGCCAGCATGGTTGGGTTCAAATGAGAGCCCTCTTCCAACCTACAGACTGCGGACTTCTCATTGTATCTTTACTTGTTGGGAAGAGTGATATTAGCTCTCTGGTCTCCTATAGGAGACTCAATGAGGTCTCCATCCTCATGACCTAAATACTTCCCAAAGGTCCCACCCCGAATATCATCACATTGGGGGTTAGGATTTCAGTATATGAATTTTGGGTGACATAAATATTCAATCCATTACACTCCCTAATCCACACATTTTGGGATATGGTATGTATGACTTGGCCATGGACCCCGGGTCCTAGTGGCTCCCAGCAGGAGTAGAGAAGCATTTATTTTCAAAGGGCTAGACTATGTGTACATTGCCACAAAATAAGTTTTTTAAATACAAATTTTTCACAAAGAAAGCCCCCTCCAAGTTTTTCAACTTTAAAAATTGGTAGGGTTGTTAGAAGCCCAATCAGGGATTTTTTTTTTAATATCAAGAAGAGGAAATCAGATGAGTTAAATTTAAAAGAAGGCTTCTTGAAAAGTAACAATAAATAGTGTCACGGAAACAAAATTGGGAAATGCAGAAGAAACGGAATTTGGGAATAAAGGACAGCTGGGATCATTGGAGATTAACTTACAAGTTCCAACTTGAGAAGTTCCACCTTCTCTCACAGGCCTCTTTGTCTATGGGTGCTTTCTTTTTATGCACCTGTTCCTTTCCTGCTTCTCAGAAGGCTGGCTCTTCCTGCTCTTCTACTCACCACATAACTGTTGTAGAGGTGGCCATGAATTTCCATAGCACAGGGTCAGCCTTGATCCTCTGTGACTTCTCAGAGCTATGTATCCAACAGCATCTGAGTTTATTTATTTATTTTTAATATTTTTTTAAATGTTTATTCATTTTTGAGAGAGAGAGAGAGAAAGAGTGTGAGCAGGGGAGGGTCAGAGGGGGACCCTAGATGGGGAAGGGAGACCAGAATCTGAAGCAGGCTCCAGGCTCTGAGCTGTCAGCACAGAGACTGATGTGGGGCTCGAACCCATGAACCATGAGATCATGACCTAAGCTGAAGTTGGACACTTAACCAGCTGAGCCACCCAGGAGCCCCTACATCTGAGTTTCTTAAAAGATAGTGGATCTAATTGACTTATTCCAGTTTCCATATTGGTTCTTTCTATGCCAGAGTTCTGTGTCCCGACCACTTCTGTGTAGCTAGAGCAAGATCACAGCCATTCAGGCAGGGGCTGAGGTTGAGCTGAAATTCCTAAAAGGAGAATATAGACAGGGTATCTATTATACATTAGACACCGATTCAGAGGAAAATGGGCTAAATTCAATAAAAAAGAGGTATGAGCATGTGCTCTATGTGTTTGTGCTTTTCCAAATGAGGTTTACTGCATTGTTCAGGAGAGAATTCTTAACTATAGTACGCCATGTTCCCTTTTTCTGAATCATCAACTTCAAATATGGATAATTTGAAAACATCATTTGAAGGATGAACATGGAGAGGATAAAGTCTAGCTGTTTATGGTCCTGACCTCCCAGGTATACATATTTATTACTCCTCTTTGGCTACTTCAGTGGAAATGTTTAAGAAGCAGTGTGTGCGTATTTATATACTGTCTACTCTTAAAAAAAATTTTAAGACAGGAACAAACTTTATTTTTCACAATCACATTAGTAAATTTGTGAAATTGACTCATTCTCTCTTTGAAGCACTCTTGTCACTCATTTGGCATTCTTTCATTCAGCCATTCTTTAAATATGTGTTGAGTAAGTATTATCTGCCAATAATGACGAGACCACCATATGGCTCTGCCATTATGGAGCTTATGGAGAGGGGAGGGAGACTGAAAATAACCATGTTAACATAGAAATAAATTATGCTGGATTAATTGAGGTAAGGTCTATGAAGGAATCAAGTGTGCTGGGTTGGGAAATAAAGAGGAGGGAGGTACAACATCAGAGAGGACTGGCCTGAGAAGGTCTAAGAAGATGATCTGCGAGCTAGACTTGAACAGTGGGGAGGATATAGCTCTGGAAAAACCCCAGGAGGAGCTTCCCAGGCAGATGGAATAATATGAGTTCAGGCCTGGTGCAGGGAAGAACATGGTGTGTCTGAGGAACTGAAAGACAGATAGTATAATGGGAGATGGATGAGAGATTTTGGTGGGTTATGAGGAAAAGAGATAGATGGGACTTATGAGCAGTGAGTTTGGGATTTATTCCAAGTATAATGGGAAGTTATTAAAAGGTTTTAAATGAGAGAATGGTTTCATTTGGTTTATATTTTTGAAGGGTCACTCTGGTGAACTGTAAGAAAGGACTGGAAAGGAGCAATAGGGAGGCAGGAGGTTCAGCTGGGAGGTGTTCGTGCAGAGCAGTGATGGTGACAAAAGGTAGACATCTCACAGAACGGGAAAGTGAACTTATCGGAGAATAGAATTTACCTTCTGGATGGTGATACCCGTCTGTCCAGATGTATACTTTTCTCCAACACAGGACATTCTGCTCAGATGTAGGGATAGTGGTTCTGGATAGTAGGGTTCTTCATGCAAGTTTAGGATTTTGTCTGGAAATATGACTGAAGGCAGGGGATGAGTAGAGGATGCAGGTCCTTACAATAGAGTAATTAGGAGGAAAGGCAAAGCAGGAGTAAGCTAGTTGGTATGAGAGCGTACCCAGATCAGTAAGACTGAGGAATCCTGCAACGTGGGTGTTTGGGCAAGTGGGCTGAAGAGGATAGGATGTCAGGGCCAGTAAGAGGTGTGTCTGAATAAAGATGGGAGAGACGGTGCAGTTTCTGGTAATGAAAGGCCGGGTCTGACTGTGAGATGGGGCAGCCACATGGGTGGAGGGAGGGCTCATTGTAGACAAGGAAATGCAGCAATTGAGAGACCAGTGTTGAAGTCACTGAAATTGTTTGTGAAAAGAGTAAAGTGTGAGGAGAGAGAAAGGTTCGATGACTGAGGGAGGTGATCAGACAACTGCAGCAAGAGTGAGGTAGAGGAGAGTGAGATAAGTGGATGGGATGTCTGAAAGGAGGAGAGGATCTTGCAGGATGGAGAGAAAGCCAGGCATGTGGTCTGGAAGCAGCAGAGGGGAAGGTGAGGGCATAAACCCTCTCTTCTAACCCTGAAGAACTAGGGGGATGAGAGAAAAAACTGAGAAGGATGCTAGGGAAGCAGCTTTTATGGGGGCAGCCAAGTCAGATCAGGAGATGAAGGGAACAGAGAATAGCCACTGGATGTGGGGATATGTGTTGATCATAGATGGACTATCCCAGAGGGCACAGTGGGTATGCGGGGGAGATGGGGAAGGTTGAACCGAGTTAGGGAAAGTATAGGGAAGTAAAGGTGAAGAGAGGCAGGTGATAATAGATGCTCTTAGGGGCTTGTGCTTCTGGGAAGGATTGCGGTAAACAGAGTTCAAGCCCTGACAGGTTGATCCTGATACTCTCCTTGAGAAGGTTTGGTGTTGGGCCTGGCTCTGAGATCCAGGATCCCCTTCCTGGTCGTGTGGTGGGTACCAGGGCACTGCTTGTGAAGCTGTGGTTGCAGAGGCGGGGTACATGCAAGTGAGGGCAGTGAAGACCAGCAAGCTTGTTCCTGACTGGTATTAATCCTTAGGACAGTGCTGCTAAGTAGATTTATTATTGCCATTTACAAAAGCTGACACTACAGCTCAGACAAGTTAAAAGACTTGGTCAACATCAGACAGTAAGGATGGAGAGAAGAGTTTTGTTTTGTTTTGTTTTTTGGTTTTTTTTGTTTTTTTTTGTTTTTTTTGTTTTTTTTGTTTTTTAGAGAGAGAGAGTGCACATGAGCGGGGGAGGGGCAGAGAGGGGGAGAACGGCCCCTAAGCAGGCTCCACACTGTCAGTGCAGAGCCAACATGGGGCATGAACCATGTACTGTGAGATCATGACCTGAGCCTAAGTGGAGAGTTGGACGGTTAACCGACTGGGCCCCCCATGCGCCCCTACAGAGAAGATTTTATACCCAGGTCTTTCCAAACCCCCAGTCAGAGTTCTTCTCATTTTTCAGACCATCATCAGTGCTGGAGTAGGAACCAGGAGGTTAAAGAATCAGAGAGAGAGATGTGGGAACTTCCTTTGAGTTTGGCTGGGACAAATTCCTTCACTGTTTGGCTCTCATTCCCATGAGATTTTGAGCTTCTTGAAGGTAGAGCCTATTCCATTTGTTTCTCTAGCTACTAACACAGTGCCTGACACATAGTGTGTGCTCAATAATATTTAATTAATGAGCAAATTAATGAATTACTTTATGCTGTTCTTTTCTTTTTCCCATCCTTCTTTCCTTCTTGTCCCTTCTTTTCTTCTTTAGTAGCAAGTCATTTAACTCCTGAGCTTCATTATGGGTCTACAGCCATAATTTCCCAGATTTGTCTCAAAGTTTGAGCTGAGACATCCCTTAACACCAAAAAAGCTATGCTTTTACTCTTTGATTATTA
The DNA here is from genome assembly GCF_018350175.1 of Felis catus. Taxonomy (NCBI): domain Eukaryota; kingdom Metazoa; phylum Chordata; class Mammalia; order Carnivora; family Felidae; genus Felis; species Felis catus. The sequence continues at coordinate 90,479,680 of NC_058377.1, forward strand.
GCGTGTTTATTGCTGAGCCTAAATGTGCTGTGTGTATGTGTGTGTGTGTTTGTGTGCACACAGTTTCATTTGTATAAATTATGAATGAATGCATGGTCCATATTTACCACTTTACCCTAAGACTCCAGAATAGATGAATCGGTATTAACAGATGGTTTTCTTTAAGAATTGTTAATATAGATATGCGCCAGTCCTGTGTGCTTTTGTTCCTACTCGAACACCCCTCCCATGTGCATGTTCTTTTGGGGGGCAGCACTGAATACTCTTTCACACTTGTGTGCACGTCTTCTTATATCCTTAAGGTGGCAGGCAACAATCAAAACAGTATTTAAAGAGAATTAACTGAAAGAGTGGGGAAGTGCGGGAAAGAAAAAACTAATTCTTTCTGAAATGTTCTCTAATCCCCCATTTTCTGCTCAGCAGAATTATATTCATAGCTAGATTATTCATTATTAAGAGCTTATTTCAGCCTAGGCTGTGTGTGTCAGTAGATTAGGATGTGGAGGAAGATTAGTTTCTCACAGTGGGTGGCTGGAAATAAGTTCCTTATCTGATCATTAAAATCGGTTGTTCATGGTTTTTTGATCATAATTATTAATTCTGTCAGGGGTTTTTGCATGCCTATTAAATCTCGGTGCCCGATATGTAATATTAGGATTCAGTTGCATGGTACCAGTGTTGCATTATCAAGGCAGAAATGAGTGATGTGTGGGTATGTTGGTGTTAAAAATTTTTCAAGTCTTTGCAGTGCCCAGTACTTATTTTAGAAAGTACTTAATGATTTTGAGACTTTTGTAGGATAGTACTATTATTAATAAATAAAATGCCAGCAGCTACTAGTAATTCTCTACCATGTCTCTGACACGGTCTCAGGCTATTTTACCTCTGTTGCCTGTTTTTCTTTTTAATTTTCTTTTTATTTTATGTTCATAGTAGTTTTAGATTCGCAGCATAACTGAGCAGAAAATAGAGTTCCTGTATACCCCCTATCCTCAAAAATGCACAACCCGCCCTGCTCTCTGTCCACATCCCCTCCCCTCCCCACCCCACACTGCAGTGGCAACATTTGTTACAATCAGTGAGCCTTCATTGACTCATCATTATCACCCAAAATCCAATTGGGTTTACATTAGGGTTTATTCTTACACATTCTGTGGGTTTCAACCAGTGTATAATGACAAGTATCCACCATTGTGGTATTAAACAGAATAGTTCCACTGCCCTAAAAAGCCTCTGTGCTCTGTCTGTTCATCCTTCTTCCCTAACTCCTGGCAATCACTGACCTTGACTGTCTCCATAGTTTTGCCCCTTCCACGATGTCATAAAGTTGAAATCATGTTGTATGTAGCCTTTCAGATTGGTCTTTTATTTAGGAATATGCATTTAAGCTTCCCCCGTGTCTTTTCATGGCTTGATGGCTCATTTCTTTTTAGTGACAAATAATATTCCATCGTTTGATGTACCATAGTTTATTCATTCACCTACTGAAGTATATCTTGGTTATGGCCATGTTTTGGCAATTATGAATAAAGATGCTGTAATATTCATGCATAGGTTTTTGTGTGGACATTGTTTAAGTTTCTTTGGGTAAATAGAGCAGAGTGTGGTTACTGGATTGTATGGCAAGAGTATGTCTCATTTAAAAAAAATCACCAAACTGCCTTCCAAAATAACTATACTGTTTTGCATTCCACCAGCAATGAATGAGTTCCTGTGGCTCGACGTCCTTGGCAGCATTTGGCATTGTCAGTGTTCTGGATTTTGGCCATCCTAATAAGTATGTACCTGTATCTCATTGTTTTAATTTGCATTTCCCTAATAACATATGATGTAGAGCATCTTTTCATATGCTTATTTTCCATCTGTATATTTTCTTTGATGAGGCGTCTGTTCAGGTCTTTAGAACCCATTTTTTACTATAGTTGTTTGCTTGTTTTTAACTATGTTTTAAGAGTTCTTTGTATATTCTGGATAACAGTCCTTTATCAGGTATATCTTCTACAAATAAGTTCTCCCAGCCTGGCTTATCTGCTCATTCTCGTAACACTGTCTTTCACAGAGTAGACATTTTTAAAAATGTGTTATCTATTTTGAGAGAGAGAGAGAGAGAGAGAAAGAGAGAGAGAGAGAGAGAAGAGAGAGAGAGAGAACATGCATGTGCAAGCAAGGAGGGACAGTGAGAAAGGGAGAGAGAGAATCCCATGTAGGCTCTGTGCTGTCAGCATGGAGCCCAACACGGGGCTTGATCCCATGGACCGTGAAGTTATGACCTGAGCTGAAATCAGGAGTTGGATGCTTAAGTGACTGAGCCACCCAGGCACCCCACAGAGCAGAAGTTTTTAGATGTAGTGAAGTCCAGCTTGTCAATTATTTCTTGAATGGATCACGCCTTTGGTATCATATCTAAAAAGTCATTGTCATACCCAAAGCCATCTGTGATTTCTACTTTATTATCACCTATGAATTTTATAGTTTTGCACTTTAAATTTAGGTCTGTGATCCATTTTGGTTAATTTTTGTGATGAGTATAATGTGTGTGTCTAGACTCTTCTTCTTTTTTTTTTTTTATGGGGATGACCAGTTGTTCCAGTATCATTTTCTGAATCTATTGTTTACTTTCATCTTCTCTTAAACCCATGCCAGAATTGTCACCTTTATCTCCATGTTAAAGACAAAGAATGCAAAAAACAGAAGGATAAAATAACTTCTTCAAGTTTACAGAGCTAATGAATAGTAAAGTTAGGGTGGGAACCTAAGTATTTCTCATTGAAAACCCGTCCTCTGCTGGTCTTCTAATAAAAGAGACTTTGTTTTTAATGTGGGCCTAGACAGTAAGTAGGGTTCTTAAATTAATATACTGCCACGGTGATCAAAATGAATACAGTGATTTTAACATAGGGGTCAAGGTACCCCTGGTTGATTTGTTCTGGCAAATCAAACCTGAAGAGAAATATAAAATTTTGAAAATGTGTTAGGTGATTTTCTCTTGTTATCCAATTATAACAACTATTTGAGTATGAAGCACTGTGTTAGGTGCTGTGGATACAACTTTGAATAAGTTACAATCTGACTTCCAATAGGAAATTAAAATGTTATCATGGTATTAGGTTGACTACAAAGGAAGAAGTGATTTATTTAGCTTTCTAGAGGAAGAGGACCCTTGAAACAAACTACAGAATTGTTTACAGCTACTCTTTAAAGAAATGTTAATGATAATGTCTTCCCTTAGTTACCACTCCACCTTCAGGTAATGTAAAAACATTAAGGATAGCTTTTTAGGTAAGATCACAAAAGTTGGTGAGGTAGAGCGTGAAGTCTTATTCTTTTGGCCCCACTTTGCTGAAGAATGGCTGTGGATAAATCCTCAAGTGCATGAAACACATAAAACCTGGGGTAGGGGTGGGTGGACAGTGATGGTGGGAAGTGGTGGGGTGATGGTTGGTACATACATACATCAAGTTGTATATACAGTGTTTACATTTATACAATCATGAAGTTGTATAAGGTGGGCATTTAGACTCCACAGTAAAGCATACTCCCAATCATGAGAATTGAAACTCGAGATCAGTGCATGCTTTCATTCATTCAATCATGACTTACTGATTACCAATTTTATTCTAGTTCTGTAGTTTGCTCTGAAATTAGGGTTATCTGAATGCCTACCTATTAGGAAAAGAAGTGTTTCAATAGACTAAGTTTGAACCTGTAGGACAGTATCTGGTGGACTTGGTCTTAAGTAAAGATAGATGTGGGGGGTGGTGAATAGAATGCCTGGTAGATCTCTACATACTCAAGTCATGATTAGGAAATTTAGAGGCCCTTATTAGCATAGGATCAACATAGAGGGTGAGAAGAATTGAGTGATTAGGGTGGAGATGGAGGTTTTGATCTTCTATAGCTGGAATGGGGAGGAGGCCCAGTGGTTCCTTTGTTCATGTACTCATTCATTTGCTTATTGAACCGTTACATGACACTTTCTATGTGCAGACAATATAGATAATAACTCACTTATCCTAACAGGAATCTCATGGGGTATGAATTATTATTAAACCTGATTTACAGGTAAGAAAACTGGGCCACAGAGATACTGAGCAACATGTCCAAAGTCATATAGCTTCATTCCCTCACAAAGGCTTTTTATCTTCTTTTATTCCTGACAACCAAATTTATACTAAAATAGGAAGTGATCACCATATTCTAGTTTTGTGCAGACAACTGATTTTTGAATCAGCATTCCCGGGAAAGGATAGACTTCCTGTACCTACGCATCTGCTTCTCAGCCCAAGGTTGGGATGGACCAGTTACCACCTTTTTTTCCTTGATGGCATCAGCAAATACCAAGAGAACACAGGCATCTTGTATCGTCAGAGGTCCCAAAGCATGAACAGAATATCACCAAACTCACACTGATATAAGCTTCTGGTCTATCAGGTCACTAGATGCCTTTTACAGCTAAAATCATACCATGTGCCCTGCACAGCCCTGAACTTATACAACTGCAGACCTTGCAATAACTCAAATATCCCGTGCAAGCATTATCTCATAACAAGGCTCCAGACACGGATATGGAAAATGTCCAGTAAAGATATTAAGAAGGAATGGCTCAGAGAAAGCACAGCTAATCACCGCCCTGCTGGGTGAGAGTGGGAGGCCAGCAGGAGCCCAGGCCTTTTCTTCTATTTTTAAATTAGGAGTCTGAGCAGTAAACCCCATGTCTCATTCAATTCACTGCACTGGTCTACAGAGAAACACGTGACGTGGCCCACAGTGGCAGCTGAATGAATTGTTCATGCTGATTGTCCCTTCCTCTGTCTGTCTCTGCCATCCGGGTAGAGATAGTTTAAAAATACGCTGTCATTAAGGGCATTTCAGCTGCAGACTGGAGTGGTTGGCATAATTGTGAGCTTCCTGAGTCTCTGGGGCTTCCTGAGTCTCTGGCTGCTGCTTTTCGGCTCGTCGACACTCATGGCCCACAATAGTTTTGAATGAAATGTCATGTCTAAGTTGTTGATAACTGTTAGCCAGCTCCAGGAGGTAATTGAAATGATCCTGTATTTGCATTGGAGATTTTGTATTTATGCAAAAGATTGCTGAATTGCATATCATTGAGGATATATATTTTGAGAAGAGCTTTTCCAGCTGGCTTTGTGGCTCTTGTGTTTTGTTTCCAGTAAAAGATGAACGAGCATTGGAATAAAATAGGTTTTAAAGCATTTTAGTTACATAGTGGCAGTTTTTTTGCGCTGGTCAGTTATAATTTTTCAACTTGATCTTCCTGTCAATTGGTATTTGGATTTTGAAATATAGCAAGGCCCTCTGTAGCTTTTTGAGGTTTTAGCAACCCCTAAGTCTAGAGACCAATAAATAGTTGAGAAAGTATCTGACACATCAGTTGCAACCAAAGAGTTATGCCATTTGTACCAAACCTAGTTGATTTTCCTCTCTATATCTGCTCAGCCCTACCTGTCCCTTGGATATTGTTATTAGATGGCTATCCCTGGCCAACACTGCTCTCCTCCTAACCATCTAGCTAACCATTAGTTATCTTACTGGCGAAAACCATGCTCCAGCACAGTCTTTCCATGGCAGGGGTCGCATCAGCTTTGGTGCCTTGGAGGAACTGACCAGACCCATAGAAGATATGGTACCTTCTACCACTTTCGGTCTCAGACCAAAAACTGAGACCACTGAAACACCAAACACTGGGGCACGAGAACTGGATTTCCCAAAGACTGTCTAGAATAGCCAGTTTATATAACCAGAAAATATGGGACAAACTTGGACCAGTGAGAGACAGGAGACAGAAATAAGCTGGTAGATAAATTCTGTAACCTTCATCCCTCTTCAGCTTGTTCCCATGCATAGTGGTTCTGTACAGCTTCTCTAGAGATACCTTACATGGCTGAGAAGTGGGCTGTGGTCTCCTTATGAAGGCCAGCTCAGCAGTGTGCCACCTCGTAAGTCATTTTCTACTTTGCAGCCTCACTTCCAGAGCAGCGAGACTGGAAGTCTTGCTGCCTGACAAAGCACTAAGTGTATCGTTAGGCTAGAGAACCTGACAAAAATGACATGGTTCAAGAGAGGTTTGCTTCTCAGATGATCAGTTATAATGATGGTAAAATGAAAGGTAAAGGAAAATAAAGGGAGCAGCTTAGGGTGAATAAGAAGTATGCACAAAAGTGAGCAGGAGAAGGTGGTTCCTTCTGAGAAACACAGGTTGGGTGGATTTAGAGAACAAAGCTTTGTCACCATTTTTTAGAGCAAAAGAAGGGAATGGTTTATTCCAGTTGGTTTAATTAATAATTCCTGATACAACAAAAATAAATAAAATCAGATAAAGTTGAATAACCATTTTTTATGTAAAAAATAATTGCTGATACAACAGACACACCCAAAAATCTCTTTGACTTGACCTAGTGTAGATTTTTTTCTCCTCAAAATCTTATATGGTTCTGGTGGTTCTTCTCCATTTTGTAGTGTGCAGTGTGAAATACTTGGCCTCCAAGATTTCTGGAGCTGGGGAGGAGAGATGGAGCTAGAGCAGGTGGTAAAACAAGAGTAGGAGAGAGGGAGAGAAAGAGAACTAGTGAGCATGAGAGAGGCAACATCATCTCTTAACTGCCTTAGCCCAGAAGTAACACGCATCCTTTTCCTCGTAGGCCAGAACTAATCATATTGCCACAGCCTAACTGCTAGAGAGGCTGGGAAATGTAGGGGAATACACAGATTTTTGCTGTGCACACATCGTCCCATGATAAGGTTCATCAACAGAAACTAACGGAGGGGACCAAATCAGACAAGGCAAGAGATTCGTGCCAGAAGAATGCAAAGATCTTCAAGAAATGCAAAAGTGGGGAGGAAGAAGTAGAAGTACAAGACCTGAGACAAATGTATGTTTAGGAATAGAGGATACAAAGCTGAAGGAAAAAAAAAAAACTAATGAAGAGTTAGGTAAAATTTTGGAGCAGAGCTGAGAGAAAATACAGGTAGTTGGGATAGTGCCTTTGATGGATATAAGGGTGAAACCGTGGAGGAAGCAGTTCTGCCACTTCACAGTGAAATAGGGCAAGAAACCCTGGAGAAGACATCAGACGAGCTGGCCACGCAGTAAGGCGGGACAAGGAGTAATATAATATCCCTTAAAATAAGGAATACTGAAATGTTTAACTCACAGATCCACTCACTGTGGGCAGCATAAACTAGCGAACATATGATGATGTCCAGCTAGTCAAGAAGAACTAACCCACATTTCTATGAGACCTGTTAAATTTTGCCCTAAAAGGTCATGTGTGTGAAAATGCATTCGTTAAGATTCAGGTGTTCATGTCCAAGGTGATGTGAATCAAGTAAGGCTCATCCAGATGTGCTTCACGTCACAAGAGAGAAGGAGCTGGGCTGCAAGTTGGAGAGGCAGCATTCTTTGACTCTCTGATAGGGCTGTTGTGAGGATTGAATCAAACGCCTAGCACATCCTAAATGATCAATACATGTTACCTATTGTTTGGCCAACCTTTTGACATTTCTGTTTTAGAGATTAGGAGACTGAGGCAGAGAAAATTTCAGAGATGTTTCTGTGAAGTCATAGCTGGCCGAAGCATATAGTCCTAGGTGGCCATTGCCTAATCTAGGAGGTCAGGAAGGTGGGGTTGTCATTAAAGACCTCCCTGACAAAGTGATATTTAGGCATAGACATGACAGATATGGAGTTAGCCAGGCAAGGAGGGTGAGGAGGATAACAGGAGATTTCATGTAGAGGGCAGAGCATAGAAAATGTTGAAGTCAGGAATGAGCTTTGTGCAAGCTGGTAGGAAGAGGGTGTGGTCAGGGGTTTGATAAAGGAGAGAAAGAGTGGTCCAAGATGAAACTGGAGAGAAAGATAGGCTTAGGCAGTCTCAGGTCATGTAACAGACAATGAACCCCATCCTAAGAGCTAGTGGGCCACTAAAAGTGCTTTAAGTAGATTCGTGGCATAACAGATTTGTGCTTTATAAAAATCACACCAACTGTTATATGAAGAATGGATTGGGGAGGAGGGCAAGTGAGAATACAGACAACCAGAAGAAGACTACTTGAGTAGTTCTGGCAAGGAATGATGGAGAATTAATTTGGGATGATAGCAGTTGACACGGGGGAAAGTTGATGATTTTCATATTTACTTCGAAGACAGAATCAGCAGGAATCTAGGGATAAAGCAATTGAAGTTATCCTTGGGTCCAGGTTTCTGGCATGAGCAACTCTGTGAGTAAAGGTACCATTTACTTTGGTGTGGGGTGTATTCTACATTGTTGGTTGAAGGGTATTTTTTAAAAACTCTTATGTAAAAAAATTACATAAAACTCATATATAAAAAAAAAACTTCACCAGCTTGTTCTAATGTTAACATCCTACATAACCATGGTGCATTTTTCAAAACTAAGAAATTAGCATTAGAACAACACTATCAACTAAACCAAGGACTTTATTCCTATTTCACCACTTTTTCCACAAATGTGCTATATCTGATCCAGGATCCAACCCAGGACATACAGTCGTTGTGTGCCCTTGGTTTTCTACAATCTGTAACACTTCCTTCATCTTTCCTTGTTTCTCATGAGCTTGACACTTTTGCATAATACGTAGCTCGGGTATTTTATAAAATGACTATCCATAAGGGTTTGTCTGATATTTTTTCATGACTAGGCTGGGCTATGCAATCTGGCAAGAATGCCACAGAGATCATGTGCCCTTTTCAACTTATCATATCAAAGGATACATGATATAAACATGGCTTATTATGCCACTTGGTTAACATGGTATATGCCAGGTTTCTCTATTTTAAAGTTATTATTTTTCCCTCTCCATACTCTGTTCATTAGGAGCAGTCACAAAGTTCACAAGAAATTCATGCTCAAAAAAAGGAGAATTAAGCTCTGCCTTCTGGAGAAAATGTCAAATAATTTGTGGACATATGTTAAAACCACCCATAATTAATAAGTATTTGGGGGGAGGTACTTTTAAGCCATGCAAATATCCTATTTATCTTTAAAGTTTCCTACCCATTAGTGGATTTTGCCTGCAGCAATTATCACTGTGGTGTTCTAATGATGATTGTCTATTTCCCTAATTCTTTCTACATCTATAATTTGAAATGGTGGCGTCTAAATGTCACAGATCCATATTTGTTCAGCCAGCTAGTCTCATTTACTTAATTTATTTTATTGACAAGACTAAGAAGTTCTTTAATGAGGAGTTGTGTCTGCTAACTTAACACTATATATGTCCAACTTTTTCATTCATTGGGATTGGTGTTACTTATGTGGGAATGTCTTTTGAAAATATATACTTATTTATTGGGCTTTATTTTTAGTTTATTTATTGTTTAAAACTAGAAATAATAAAATAAATAATGTATCCATTTCTAGACAGTAGTTAATAAAACATTGTTCTTAATTCTATATTTATTGTAGAATGAATACGAAACTGGGGATTTTATTTAAAAAAAATTTTTTTTTCAACGTTTATTTATTTTTGGGACAGAGAGAGACAGAGCATGAACGGGGGAGGGGCAGAGAGAGAGGGAGACACAGAATCGGAAACAGGCTCCAGGCTCTGAGCCATCAGCCCAGAGCCTGACGCGGGGCTCGAACTCACAGACCGCGAGATCGTGACCTGGCCGAAGTCGGACGCCCAACCGACTGCGCCACCCAGGCGCCCCGAAACTGGGGATTTTAGATTGATAAAAAGAATACATGTGAGACCTGGGTGGCTCAGTTCATTAAGCGTCTGACTTCAGCTCAGGTCATGATCTCATGGTTGGTGAGTTAGAGCCCCACATCAGGCTCTGCTAATGGCTCAGAGCCTGGAGTCTGCTTCAGATTCTGTGTCTCCCTCTCTTTCTGCCCCTCCTCCACTTGTGCTCTATTTATCTCTCCCTCTCACAAAAATTGAATGAAAATTTAAAAAAAGATAAAAAGAATGCAAAATTCTTTTTATCCATTACAAAGAATGGAGAAGATTTCTATAGACTACCCTTAATTTAAAAAATGTATAGGTAATAGTTGGAAAACATTCAGGAAAATATAAATAAGAAAATGATAAAAACTCATATTTCTACCACCTGAAGGTAATTTTTTTTTAGTATTTTGGCAGATATTCTTCCTTATTTTTAAATGTTTATACACAAGGGTATATGAATTTATATTTACATAAATAACTCAAATTTTAAAAATTTTATCTTGATTCTTTTCTTTAATACAATATTATGTGTTTTGCATTTCATTAAGCACTCTCTTAAAAAGCTTTCAAATGATTGCATAGTAATTCATCAAATGGCTATTTATTTATTTATTTATTGGCTCATAATTTATTTAAGTATTCTACTGTATTTGCCAATGTAGCTTGTATCCAGGCTTTTGCTAGTGTAAATAATTCTGTACTGAGCTTTTTTGGAGCATATCTTTATATACAATTTGATGATTTTCTTAGCAAGGAAACAGTGGTGTGGTGGTTACAAGCTCAGTCTTTGGAGCTAGATTACCTAGTTTTGTACCCATCTATGTCACTTGATAATTGTATGATCTTTAGAATATTGCTTAACTTCTCTGTGTTTACATATAAATTGTGGATAGTTACAAAACCTACCTTAGATGATTGTTATGTAGTAAATGAAGGCTATATGAAAAGTATTCAGAAGGGTACCTAGAACTTGGCAAGCATTATATATTAAATGAATACATGAGAAAACATCAGTGTTATATGGTCTGTAGTAGTAGAATTGCCCTGTAAAACCATCTGAATATGCTATTTAAAAATAATGATTTAATTTCTTTAATGATCATAGGGCTATTTGCGTTTTCTAGTGCTTCTTGTGTCAATTTTTGAAATTATATTTTCAAGGACTTTCTATTCATGGCATATTAAAAAATCCTTTTACATTTATTTATTTTTGAGAGACAGAGAGAGACAGAGCACAAGTTGGGGAGGGGTAGAGAGAGAAGAAGACACAGAATCCAAAGCAGTCTCCAGGCTCTGAGCTGTCAGCACAGCCCGATGCGGGGCTTGAACTCACTGTGAGATTATGACCTGAGCCCAAGTCAGACATTCAACTGACTGAGCCACCTAGGCACCCCTCATGCCATATTTTAAATATTTTAAATTTATTGCTATATAGCTTTTAGATAATTCTCTTATTCCAGAATTATGTGCTCTATCTGGATTTGCATACACTTTTTTATTTCTTCTATTTGTGTTTCATCATATTTTCTTTTGACAAGTATTGATAGAGATTTATCCATTTTATTAGTCTCTTTTTTGAAATTTATTTATGTTTATCAATCTATTTATTTAACAACTTTATCGACATATAATTTTATATACCAGAAAAACTCCACAGATATTCAATGTATACAATTTTGTGAGTTTGGATATGTGCACACACACACAAAGCATCACCACAATCAAGGTAATAAACATATCTATCACCTCCAGAAGTTTCCTTGTGCCTGTGCCTGTGTTTTAGTTTTGTTTTTGTGGTAAGAATGGTTAACATGTGATCTATCCTCTTAACAGCTTTTTAAGTGCACTGTGTTGTATAGAAAATCTCCAGAACTTCTTCACCTTGTAATCTTGCATAACTGAGATTATACCTATTGTAACACAGGTCACCATTTACCCCTCCCCTAGTCCCTGGCAATCACCATTCTACTCTCTGCCTCTATGAGTTTGATTATTTTAGATACTTCATAAAAGTGGAATTATGCAGTATTTGTCCTTCTGTGACTGGATTATTTCACTTAACATAAGGTACTCCAGATTAATTCATGTTGTCTCATATGGCAGGATTTCCTTCCTTTTCTTTTAAGACTGAATAATATTCCAATATATGTATAAACCATTGTTAATCCATTATTCATCACTGGGCATTTAGGTTGTTTCCATATCTTGGGCATTGTGAATAATACCGCAACAAACAAACAAACAAAAAACGGGGTGTAGATGTTTCCACATCTTATTCTGATTTCTTGTAGATATATACCTAGAATGAAATTGCTAGATTATACAGTAGTTCTATTTTTAATTTTTTGAAGAGCTCCCATACTGTTTTGTAATAGCAGCAGTGCAATATTACATTCCCTCTAACATACATCAGGGTTCCAGTTTTTCCATATCCTCACCACTAGTTGTTATTTTTTATTGTATTTTTTATAATAGCCATTCTAACAAATATGAAATAATATCTCATTGTGATTTTGATTTGTACTTCCTTTATGGTTGGTAATGTTTAGCACCTTCAAATACTTGTTGGCCATTCATTTTTCTTCTTTAAAGAAATGTCTGTTCAAGTCTTTTGCCTTTATTTTAATCAGGTGTTTTTGGTTTTTTTTTGTTTTTTTTTTTTTGTTTTTGCTGTTCAGTTTTGTGAGTTCCTTATATATTTTGGATATTAACTTCTTATGAGATATATGGTTTACAAGCATTTTCTATCATTTCTTTAGGTGGCCTTTCCATTCTTTTTAAAGATTTTTCAGCTTTATTGAGATTTAATTGGCTTACCATTATGTAAGTTTAAGGTGTGTAGTGTGAATATTTGATAACATATACATTGTGACTTATTGTCATATTCACACATCCCATTGCCTCACATAGGTATCACTTTCTGGGGAGAGAGGGCAAGAAATTTTAGATTACTCTCTTAGCAACTTTCAAGTGTACAGTACAGTATTATGTTAACTTTATATTATATTAACTGAAGTCACCATACTGCACATTATATCTATATAACTTATTCATCCTATAACTGGAAGTTTGTGCTTTTTGAGAATCTTCACCCATTTCTCCCTTTCCCTCACATCTGACACAACCAATCTGTTTCTATGAGTTTGGTTTTTTTTTAAGATTATATATATGAGATCATATAGTATTTGTCTTTTTCCATCTGACTTATTTTATTCAGCAGAATGCCTTCAAGGTCCATTCATATTTTGCAAATGGCAGGATTTCCTTGCCTTTTTAATGGCTGAATAATATTCCATTGTGTATAGATATACATATATATCTATATATACCACATTTTTTTATTCATCTGTCAACAGACATTTAAGTTTTTTACATGTCTTATCTATTGGAAATAATGCAACAGTGAACATGGGTGTATAGGTGTCTCTTCAAGGATGTGATTTCATTTCCTACAGATATATACCCAAAAGTAGAATGGATAGATCATATGTTAGTTCTATTTTTAATTTTTTGCATTACCTCCATACTCTTTTCTATAGTGGCTGTATCAGTTTGTATTCCTACCAACAGTGCACAACAGTTCCCCTTTCTCCATATCCTCACCAACATTTATTGTTTCTTGTCTATTTGATTATAGCCATTCTAACATGTGTGAGGTGATACTCACTGAGGTTTTGATTTTCATTTTCATGATGCTTAGTGATGTATAGCACCTTTTATGTGCTGATTGACCATTTGTATGTCTTCTTTGGAAGATGTCTATTCAGGTCCTCTGCCCACTTTTTAATTGAATAATATTAATAATAAATAATACATTTAAATTTATTTACATAAATAATATTTGATTGAATTATTATTATTATATTGAGTTGTATAAGTTCTTTATATATTTTGGATATTAAACTCTTATCAGATATATGGTTTGCAAATATTTTTTCCCATTCTACAGGTTGTCTTTTTATTTTCTTGATGGTTTCCTTTGCTGTGCAAGGTTAGTTTCATGTAGTCCACTTGTTTAGTTTTGCTTTTGTTGATTGTGCTTTCGGTGTGACATCCATAATAATTTCTAATATCTTTGCCAATGCACAAGACCAATGTCAAAGAGCTTTTTTCTGTTTTCTTCCCAGAGATATATGGTTTCAGGTCTTACATGTATATTTTCAACTTACTTTGAATTAATTTTAGTGAATGATGTAATACAGGGGTCCAGTTTTATTCTTTTGCATGTAAATATCTAGTTTTCCCAACACCATTTGTTGAAGAGACCATTTCTTCCTCATTGAGTATCCCTTGTTAAATATTAGTTGACCATATGTACATGAGTTTATTTCTGGGCTCTCTATTCTATTTCATTGATATATGGCTTATTTTTATGTCAGTACCATACCATTTTGATTATTGTAGCTTTATAATAGTTTTAAATCAGGGGGAATGAGGCCTCCAGTTTTGTACTTTTTTCTCAAGAATGCTTTGGATATTCATAGTCTTTGTGGTTCCATATGAATTTTTGGGTTTTTCTTTTATTTATGTAAAAAATGCCATTGGAATCTAGATAGGGATTACATTGACTCTGTAGATTGCTTTGGGTAGTATGGACATTTTAATGATATCAGTTCTTCCAATCTGTGAATACCTGATATCTTCCTGTTTATTTGTGTCTTTCTCAATTTCTTTCATCAATGTTTTATCATTGTCAGTGTATAAGTCTTTTACCTTCTTGGTTAAGTTTATTCCTAAGTATTTTGTTGTTTTTGATACTATTGTAAAGAGGATTCTTTTGTTATTTCTTTTTCAGTTAGTTCATTGCTAGTGTGTAGAAACTAATTTTTGTATGTTGATTTTGTATCCAGCAACTTTATTGGATTTATTAGTTCTGGTTTTTTTAAGTTTATTTATTTGTGGAGGACAAAGGGGGGGGGAGAAAAAACCTCAAGCAAGCTTGTGGTGTCAGCACAGAGCCTGATACGTGGCTTGATCCCAGGAACCGTGAGATCATGACCTGAGCTGAAACCAAGAGTAGGACACTTAATGACTGAGCCACCCAGGTGCCCCTGAATTTACTAGTTCTAACAGTTTCTTGGTGAAGTCTTTAGGGTTTTTTATATATAAGATCATGTTTTCTATATATAAGAGACAATTTCACTTCTTCCTTTCCAATTTAGATAACCTTGATTTCTTTTTCTTGCCTGACTACTTTGGTTAGGTCTTCCAGTACCATGTTGAATGAGACTGGTGAGAACATCTTATTCTTGATGTTAGAAGGAAAGCTTTCAACCTCTTACTGTTTTGAATGATGTTTTTTTCTTGGTTTATCACGCACAACTTTTATTATATTGAGTTAACTCAATTTGTTGATAGGTTTTATCTTGAAAGTATGTTGATTTTTGTCAAATGCTTTTCCTGCATCTACTGAGATCATCATAAGATTTGTATCTTTCATTCTATTAATGTGGTATATCACATTTATTGATTTATTCATGTTGAAATATCCTTGTGTCCCAGGGATGAGTTAATCATGGTGTACAATTCTTTTAACATGCTCTTGAATTCATCTTAGTAGTTATTTTGTTGAGAATTTTTACTTTTATGTTTACCTATATAATACTTATGAGAAGCAAGACAACCACAAAAAAATGGAAACCTGCAAAAATAATCTATTATCCTTATTTCTAAGTCTTTATTTTAGTCCTTTTTTATATTATGTGTTCATGTTATAAGTTTATAATTTGTCCTGGTAAAATTGTTCCTAGTTGTGTGATAGATTTAAATCTATTTATTAGTGTTCTGAGTTTTTCCAAGCCTTGTTTACAGATGGATTACATAGAAACAATAATCTAAAATTCACTGACTCAGGCCCTCATGCCTCAGACCAACTGCCCACATGGCATCTTTTGTTCAAGTCATGGTTTACATTGTACCCACATCATTCTGTCAACTGATGTATCCAGACTGGGTGCCACATCCAGGTGGTATGGGATACTTACTTTTTCTTCTCTTGCTCTGATGCTCACATTTGATGTACTCTCTGGGAAGTCACTTGAGCATGCATAATGATACATTTGCTATATATCTGCCATTGCTAATGCTGTATTTGTGAAAATACGAGCATCTCTAGAAAGGATTCTATGTTCTAGTGCTCCATATGCCACCAAATGTCATCCTTTTCTGCACTTAAGTGGAGGAATATCTCCTTTTCTATCTCTCCATCTGCCTTCAAACACAGCAATTTGTCCCCGGGGTGACCCTGAATCCTCCAGGAAAAGATTCCTTCAGCTTTTGCTATGGGCTAACAAATGAACCCACAAACTTAGGGATAATGGGAAAAATGCTTTCTTCTGTTTTCCTCTTCATCATCTTACCTTAAAATTCCCTTCTCCTGGGTGAGACAGATGCTGTTACTCGTGGTTAAGGCTGTGAGTTCTGGGCTGGACTTGGCTGTGTTCAACTTTCTGCTCTACCACATACTAGCTTTGTGACTTTAGGCAACTGACTTCATCCATCTGTGCCTCAGTTTCCTCTCTACCATAGAGCTTAGATTTTCTAGGTCTGTTGAGAGGAACAAATGAATTAATACATGTAAAATGCTTTGAATTGTATGTGGTATTATAAAATTTGTGATAAACATTGGTAGTTATTATAAGCCTAGACCTATCTGATATTTCTCTTGGCTAAAGCCAGGTTACATCTATGAATTTATGGATTACCCATAGCTTTTATATGCATATAAGATAAATATCCTCTCCAGTTTAAAACTTTTATGGAGCTGAGACAAATAGTTTTAGTACATTAGAAAAAGTTGGCAGAGAACCAAAATGTAGGTGTCACACATTTCACCAGGATGTATTTTGATACTGATAACACGTGACTTTTATCTGTACAATTTCCGGGCCATAGACTAGGATTTCAGAATTTGTCTCAAACTACTCAGAGAAGAGGCTATTTCTCACTGCCAGGCTCACTGGTAGCTGGAAAAGATACCAAGAAGGAAAAGGGATTTAAAACTTAAAGGACAAGACATAAAACACACATCTAACTGATAAGAACAGAAACAAAAGGGTGCTTAAACTACAGATAAAATGGAATGTTAAGAGTTTTGGGTTTCAGCCACATGAAGTCACGGGGCATTAATTCTTGATGGGTAGCCTGACAAGAGAGTAAATGAAGCTCCAGAAATCGGGGCTTTCTGCCAAAAAGCTGTAGAACTGGAGGGTTCTGAATCACAATATTCTTGGGGAGGAGGAACCCTGAAGTCTGTGTGTTTACTTCAAGGGGGCTACTGTGAGCTGACAAAGGTAGCAACTCTGGAGGCCACGTAATATGGAGGAGTGCTTTTGACCTTGGCCAGCTCTGAGTTTAATGCGTGTCCAAGGTGACACTGTTGAAGATTCCTAAGCTCTCATCAACAGAATAGAGATTTTTATTTTGATGATAAAGATGTGATGTGTAAAAGAGGGCATGTCATCCATTAAGCTCTATAAGTAGAGTCCCTACAACCTACAAGATTTGTAAGGGTCTTTTAAGTTGTTTGATATATAAAATATTTTTTTGGCTTCAAGTTATAAATTAAAAAACTGGAAAAACTAAAATTGAAAGGGATTTGAAGAACACAATTCTAAAAGGCCTTTCAATTTTTTAAATGCCAAAAATGAGGTCATGCGGAATATGGATGCGTTTTAATAATTAGGATATGATATGATACCAAGTAGAGCATTCTAAAGTAATAAGTCTTAGGAAGAGCCCTCTGTAATAGCAGGGTGCTTGCAACATGTTAGGAACTGAATTAGTATTAATTCTTTCTCACATTTTTTTACCTGGAAGTCTTTTGAAATACGGGAGAAATTCAAGGTCATATTATTTAACTCAGTTGTTATTCAGGTAGTCAATATGATATTAGGCATAAAGCGATTAAATAAGAGTTTATTTTTATTTTGACTGTTATTTCCTTTTACTGTATGTACGCTGTGTACCAGGTACTCTTCTGGATCACACATATTAACACATTCAATTCTCATAATAGTCCAGTGAAATAGATATGGCTATTATTCCACTTTTAATGAAGAGAAGATGAAAAAATAGTAATACTAGGCAGTTGGTCAAAGTCATATAGTGGTGGAGCCAGAATTCAAATACAAGCATTTTGACTCTGGAACCCAACTCATGGCCACTAAGTGGTACTTGAGGTACAAAATATAAATATAGGCTAGTACGATGCTTTGAGGCATGTCTTTTTCAGGTTTGACTTCAAAGAGTAAGCCAATATTCTGATCAAAAAAGTTTAAATTTTTTTTTTACATTTATTTATTTTTGAGAGACAGAGTGTGAGCAGGGGAGGAGCAGAGAGAGAGGGAGACACAGAATTTGAAGCGGGCTCCAGGCTCTAAGCTTTCAGCACAGAGCCCAATGCAGGGCTCGAACCCACGAACTGTGAGATCATGACCTGAGCCGAAGTTGGACTCTTAACTGACTGAACCACCCAGGTGCTCAAAAAAATTTTAAAAATTTCTCCCCCATTGCCATAATATTCAGGATGCTGGTCACAGGTGGAATTTGAAATCTTGTAAACACATAACAAAGGGCTGGAGTTAGAACAGTGGTTTCTCATTTTCAAATATAAGAACACTCACTTAAACCTCCCAAACTTCATATACTGTCCTGGCATAGAGATACTTTTAGTAACTACTATCTGAGGAAATACATAAGCAGAGTGACACCAAATAGCACATGCATATTATTTACTTAATCATGGACAGTGCTGGGAGCACAGGTAATTTCTTGGACCCTTGAAATCACTCTCTGCCCTCTTCGAATGAAGTTAATAGAGAAATAATGAACTACAGTATCATGTAGATACTCCCATTAATTAAGTAGGGTAGCATCTAAGATTCTTCTGAGTATACTGGAAAGAAGCAAAAGCTATTTGCTGTTGTTGTTTTATGAAAATATTCCAAAAGGATTCAGAGATATAGATGAAACAAATACATAAGCAAAAACTAACAGGACTCTTGAAGGAAGAAGAAAGTATTCCTGTGCACATAGGATATGAGCTGTCTGGAAAATGAAGAAACCTCACTGAACATATTGGAGACTCTTACAGACATTACAACTCATTACCTGTTTCTTAATGAGGCAAGAGCTAAAAAAGACCGTTCTCAGAGCTGACTCTTTATCCTATATAGTTTCTAAGTTTTAGCATATTAAACTGAAACAGATTCCCATTTTAAATTGTATATGCAGCAATTCCCAGCTAATTTCTTTGCTGACTCATACAGTCTGGAGGTAAAGGACTTCAATGTGATTTGTTCAAAAGTTTCTTTATCCTTAAAAATGTTCATACCACTTTCCAGAATTTCTGCCTATGACTTTATCCTAAGAAAATAATCAGAGATACATCCAAATATATTTATGTAAGGATAGTTATTCCAGCTCTGATTTGTAATAATACTTGAAAACATCTAAATTTTTATCAATGGGAAGTTAATCTCCAAGTTGTAATACCCTTATGATATAATACTATGCAGGTGCTTAGCCTGGGTCCATAGAAGAGAGATCTTGAGAACAGGTTGGCAGGCCAATTCTCATTGGAAGGTGTACTTCTAGGGCGGCAAGCATGAAGCAAAAAGGAGTGAAGCAAAGAATGAGAAGCCTATGTATAGTGATGTTAAAGCATTGGCTATGACTTGCCTTCAGGCTTGGGGGAGAATTTATCCCTTGACCCTAATCAGTCTCTTGTTTACCCCTGGTCAAAGTTCATCCCTCAGGGAGTTAACTCCTCCAAACGGCTGGGTTATATCCCTGGCTCTTTCTTCGCTCAGTAGGGAAGCCACATTCTGCACACCGGGAGTGCTTCGTCAGGTTTGGAAATGGTGAGAGGAACCAGAGACTCTAAGCACGTGGCCAGTTGGCCTCCATAGACTCACTTACCAATGCAGTGGCTGAGACTGAGCAGGGCCATAAGTGTGAGGGGACAGTCGGGGCTGAAAGAATTTGGGGACACACATAAGATCTGAATATTAAAACAGATATAAAAATACTCTAAAAAAGATGGGGCGGCGTCTGGGTGGCTCAGTCACTTGAACATCTGACTTCTGATTTCAGTTCAGGTCATGATCCCAAGGTCATGTGATTGAGCCCCATGTCAGGCTTTGTGCTGAGCATGGAGCCTGCTTTTTATTCTCTCTGTGTTTCCCTTTGTCCCTCTCCCCTGCTCGTGCTGGCACACGCGCACAAGTGCTCTCTCTCAAAAAGAAATACAAAAAACAAAATAAAAACAAACAAAAAACCCCAGACGTAAAAATCAAATGAAAAGCAGATTGATACATTCACAATATAATGGTAAGAAAAAAGAAGATGGGGTGTGTATTTAATTTGATACTGTTTTTATAACTCTATACACAAATATGAGAAGAAAGGGAGAGAGAAAGAAGAAAATACTGAAAAACATAACAAATCCTCATTATGTAATTATCTATAAAAGGTAGATTCATAAACTTAAGAGATTTTTTTTTCCATTGGGATCTTTGTGATTTTCATGACTTTGTGTGGAACATGAATTTCTTGGCATTATGAAAATAAATCATAGAGTAGAGATTTATCTGTGGGGTAGTTCAAATACAGTTGATATAATAATAATAATAATAATAATAAAACATAATGCTAGTTGTAGTAACAAAACGAAAACTCAGAGATTCAGCAGTCTTTTATATCATATCAATGAGAACATATCCTGGTACTTTAATACCCTGAAGTCCCCATAATTGTTTAAAAGTATTCACTGACATGAAAAGTATTAATAATATATTGTTTAATGGAAAAAAAAAGCAAGTTACAAAAACAATGTGTTTGATGTAATCACGTGTTTTAAGAATATTTTGATTCTATAAGAAAAGGAAATCTTGGGGAGACTCCCAGATAGGAAAAGTAAATATGGTAAAATTGTAAATTATTCTCAAATTACACATAGTTAATGCAAGTTCATTCCGAATCTCATTTTTTTTAATTGGAAAAAAAAAACATTTTAAAATTCATATGAAAAATGCATTTACAAAATAGAACATGTTAATTCTTTGTCTAAAATCCTAAAATCAAAATGGTATGAGAGCGGGATAAGAACAGAGGAATAGATCATTGGAACAGAGTCTGGGAATAGATCTAAGCATGATGAGGCCTTACTATGTTACAAGGATGCCTTCTAAATTCAGTGGTGAAGGGAGGGTTGATATAATAAATGGTGATACATATTTAGATACCTATCTGGAAGAACAATGTTGGATTTCTACCTCATAGCTTATTTAAAATACATTCCAGATCAGTTAGACAACCAAGTACAAAAAGTAAAACAATAAAAACATTGAAAACTTTAGGGAAAGGTTTATGTAGCCTTAGGGTGGGAGAGAGATTCCAAATGAGATGGGAAACCCAGAACTAGAAAGAAAAGGATTGGCAGATTTGACTGCATATTAATATAACTTTTCTTAATGGGAAAGAACACAATTAACAAAGAATGGAGATAATTTGTAGGCTAGAGAAAGTATTTGCAATATTTATAACAGACAAGAAGCTAGTAATTTCTAATGTCCAAGTAAGACCTAGAGTTTAGAAACTGGATACACTACTGAGTCTGCTAGTCTCTAGAGGGAAGACATAATTGATCAGATAATCACAGTGAAAAGTAATATTTTAACTCATCTGTGATATTATAATGAAAATAGTGGGAAGTGAACCAGTTAGATAGTTCATGAAAACATGTGAAGAAAGGATTGAAAATATGTGAAGAAGAGGTTATTGAAGGAAGTAAAGGAACTCACGAGCTGAAGGGGAAGCTGGAACAGCAAATGCAGGAAACACGCACGGTCACCGGGGCGTGAAATGGCACGACTGTTTGGATTTTGCATCACTGAGGTGTGGTGGTGAAGGGGAGCCAGGAGGAGAGAGGTAAAGGGTTTCAGTTAAGGGGCCTGGGAAATCTGAATCCTGAGTAGGTTAAGATGTAGGAAGAAGCTGTGGACAGTGCCAACAGTGGGGAGCCAGGGTAACATGGGAGGGCTTGGGAGGCATTTGCAGTGTGGGAATTAAGGATAGCTCTTCTGCTGCAGGTAACTTGATCCAGATTGAGGGCATTATGGAGAGGTTGAGGAAATGCCCATCAGAGATGCTTTATTTTCTTTTCAAACCTTATAAAGCACCGGCTACCTTTAACTTAAGAAAGTTTTAGAATTGCAGTGACTCAGGGTTGTGAGCTGTGAGCACCGCTTATCACGTCTAGTCAAGAGATTGCCAGAGAATCAGAGCATTTGTGTTTGTTCCAATAGATCATGCTTTCCTTTCCCGGTGATGGTACTTTAATGAGAAAATTAGTGCGCATGTATATTATCTGTCTGATGGATCATTATGCGAATGTGCCTGTTATTTAAAATACCCAATATATCAGATTCATAAAAAAGTGATAAGCAGCAGATAATTCATTCTGAAGGCCATTAGGCAGTGCAATCCACAATCTCTCTTTTGAAGGTAGAAAATGCTTTGAATAATGTCAGTTCTGGGTTTTCCTCTTCCCAGTACTTTGTACTTTTCTACCCTAAGGAGGAGCATAAGGCTAATTTATAAATCTATATATATGTATTTTTTTTCCATGAGGGTACCAGTGTTAGTGCAATACTAGCACACATAACCCAGACATTTGAGGCTGGCAATTGAATTTTTCCCAAAAAAGTCTCCTAACACCAGTCAACCCTGGATAGACAGGAAACCAAACGGTTTAGTGCTTGAGGGGTAAACATGAGGATTTGTATCCAAATACAGCACTTTTGTTCTGTTCCTGCTTTATCCAGAATGAGTTCTTAGCAACACCCATGTCTTCCCTCTGCCCCTTATCTCCTTGCTGTAGCCATATTCAAAAAGCATCAGTAAGAGGGAAGTTATGAATAAAGGCCTAAAACCATATGTTACAAGGTTGTACCAACTTGTGCCCCATGAATTGAGACGGATTAATGTCAGTGAGAACACACTGCATACATAATAAGAATTTTTTGTAAAAAGGAGCTGATAATCTGCTACTCACTCATTTTTAGGAACTGTTGTATAATTCATGTGGCTTTTGCATATTGTTCATTGAATTACTGAATAAAGAATACCTGTACATCAGATAAGATGCACGCTGAAACCGAAGAGAGAGTAAGAAATGCATTTTTCAGTTTTGTCCCAATACCAGTAGTCAGTCATATTTGAATGATAAAAGGCAAATAACATTAATTTACAAAAAAAAGATTAAAATCAATATGGTTGGAATTGTAAAACTAGCAGAGATCTCAGTTTGTAGACAAACTGAGCAGGGATGTCAAGCATATGGAGGACAAATCATTTGCTATTTCTTTGAGATGGTAATATTTTCCAATGAGCAAATAGCTACAGTATTCAGTGTCAGCAGAGGGAATTGCTGTTTTACTGCGGTAATGAATCATTTAGGCTGAGGAGGATTCAGGTACGTGCGTCACATCTGCTGTTGCATGGATGTCGTCGGCCTGGCTCAGATGCCTCCTGTGGTCCTGGGGGATTTCAGGAAAAGGCTTTTGGCCCGGGATACTCTGCATCTTTTCACCTGCCACTGGTCACACACTCCTTTAACAAGTAGTGGGAGAAGGTATCTGCTTACAAGTGTGATTTATGGAAGGGAAGCTGAGGAATTCCTCTCACCCATTGCAAAATCGGAAAATTAATTTCTCTCCCAAGAGACTGCTGGAATTGAAGTTCTGTCACTGGGGTTTATGCTGTGGCTTGGGGCTTTGCTAAGTGAGTTACAAGGAGATCTTCAAGAGAGTTTCTGTCTTTTAAACATTATTGTGCAAATGTTCCTTGAATTATATCCCTGATTAGATGTTCATAGGAGGAAAGAATAGAAGGAATATGAGGGACCGAATTGGCTGAGGCATAGGAGATTTTATAAGGAAGATAGGTTACTCCAACCACAGTAATAACTTCCATTTATTATTTACCAAGCATTGTTCTAGTTGCCATATACATATTATTTCATTGAATCCTCACCAAATCCTGACTATGAGCAATTCTTTTTTAAAATTTTTTTAATGTTTATTTATTTTTGAGAGAGAGAGAGACAGAGCATGAATGGGGCAGAAGGCAGAAACAGAGGGAGACAGAATCTGAAACAAGTTCCAGGCTCTGAGTTTCAGCACAGAGCCTGACATGGGGCTTGAACTCATGAGCTGTAAGATCATGGCCTGAGCTGAAGTCAGACGCTTAACCAACTGAGCCACCCAGGCGCCCCTGATTATGAGCAATTCTTATATCCATATTATAGGTGAGGCATACACTGTGTGTGTGTGTGTGTGTGTGTGTGTGTGTGTGTGTGTATCTGTATTATAGGTGATAGCTCATAAATTAAGTGACACACCCAAGTTCAGTCAACAAACGAATGGTAGAATGGAAATCTGGATGAAGGTTGACCATTCCTGGATATGGACAAGGAGCCACTATGCTGTCTAGCAACTTTGACAAGGTCTGTCTCAGTTATGATCTGCCATGCTTTCCTTGACATTTCTCTGCCTAGTGTCACCAGGATCTCTGCTCAGGCTATCAAGGACCAGGGGCACAGTTCTATCACTAGCTTAGTGTATGAACTTGAGCAAGTCACTCAGTTCTTTTGTCCTATTCCTTCAATCATAAAATCACAGTGGGGCGAGATCAGTGGTTCTTAACATCCTTGAGAGTCATAGAACCATCTGAATGGACATTCACACAAAATTTTTTTCATGGTTTTACATTCTTATGAACTTCCTCAAATTTGGGTCAGGCTAAGCATGTCTGGATTAAACAGTCCATTATTCTTTGATGACGGTTGATGGTTTAGACTTTTCGCCTTAGAATTTTGGAGAGATAACGGGTAGTGATGGTTATAGGTTAGGTAAAATGTTAAAGAACAAGGAAAATGTGAACCTAATATAATTAAATGGAAGCTAACTGTCTACATTTCTGTAAGATAATATTTTATAAACTGTATTTTTTAAAATCAAGAATAGTATTCTTTATCATTGAGGAATACTTATAAATGGGTAAAATTCTTTATCATTTAATACACAATTTGCTCCAAAACCTCTATTCTTTTATAATAATGACTAGCAACAACAATAATAGCTGTCATAGACTGAACACTTACATCTAAGCATTGTGCTAAATGTTTTGCATGCATTATCTAATTTTTGCAAAAATACTATAAGATAGACATGTTTTTAAAATTTTTTTTTAATCTTTATTTATTTTTCAGAGAGAGAGAGACAGAGCGTGAGCAGGGGAGGAACAGAGAGAGAAGGAGACACAGAATCTGAAGCAGGTTCCAGGTTCTGAGCTGTCAGCACAGAGTCTGATGTGGGCCTTGAACCCATGAACTGCGAGATCATGACCTGACCTGAAGTCGAATGCTTAACTGACTGAGCCACCCAGGCGCCCCAAGATAGACATGTTTTAAAAAATACATATAGATATATAGATAGCTATCTATCTATATATCTTCAGTTTCCATTGCACTTTGGTTTCTCTAAATAATTATGGTTCTAAATAAGCACATATTCAAACTAAAATTTATTATTGTCAAGTGAAAAAGGTTTTATATATCATTTAGGATTATGATCAGCTTTAGCTAGAGGTAAACTCAATTTACAGTGGCTTAGCCAAATAGGTATTTTATAAGCCTAGTGCTCCTGAATATGCCCCGGAAACTTCATGACAATGTCTCCCACCCCCAAAACTAATGTATTTGCTATATTTAAGAGGAAAATGGGTATGAAAACTCAAATTAAGTTGCACCTGGGTGGCTCAGTCGGTTGAGCATCTGACTTCAGCTCAGGTGATGATCTCATGGCTTGCGAGTCCGAGCCCCATGTGAGACTGTGCTGACAGCTCAGAGCTTGGAGCCTGCTTCAGACTCTGTGTCTCCTGGAAGATTGAATCCCAGTTGCACTGAGTGTTAACCTGTTTATTTTCGTGTATGCCTTGGTCTTCTTTTCTTCACCCTCTTTGCCACTGCATGGCTTGTGCTTTTTAAGGAATCACTTCCGGATCAACTTGTGAGTTAAGTCACCTAAGGCACTTTATTTAGGCTCTAAGTAATTTTTTTTAATGCAACCTTATGATCATCTCGGTGGAGAAAACATGTAAAAGCAGAGCTGTCATGGTTGAAAGGGGTGATGGAATGATGTAGAGCTGATCAGGGAGTAGAACCCATCTACTTAGCCTTTCCCTCTACCTCCATCCCTAAATATTTCAGTGGGACGCAGGGTACCTTGGGAAAAGTTTGAAAACCTTTAGAATAAATGCTTTCTTTCACTTAAAAAAATATCTCAGTCTCTCACTGATTTCTTCTTCCCAGTATTGCATGCTAATTTGCCAGATATTTAGTGCGTCTATTAGCAGTACGTTTATTTACTCTTTCCATGAATATGATGTTTTTAAGAATCCTTCTCTGAGGTGACCAAAACAGTTTTCCAAATGCAGTTAAAACTTGTTCCTATTCCATACACTATCCATTCTATAACTAGTTCAATCGCACGTTAATGAGAATCAAGTCAGTTAACCTCGATTCCTTGAATTAAGAGATTGTATAAATCCTAGCTGAAGTCAATGCTGACTGAACTTTTTTTTTTTTCCTAGAGTGTGACTTTTCATATAATAAACTTATTTAATGGACACACATAACAGTAACTTATCTTGGAGTGTGACAGGCAAATTTTCTGGGAAAAAAAATCAATTTCCTTCTTTCAATATTTCTTTTAACAAGGTTGAAAATCATATATCTTAACAGAGAATGTTCCCCAGCTCTGTGATTAACATGCAAAGCTGTTTCTTAACAGCTCTCTCTCACTTTTAAAATGACATTGAGAGCTTAGAGGCTCTTGTTCTTAATTTTTAAACCTACTGATTTCATTGTGCCTGACACAAAGAAGAACATCTTTGCCATAATTATTGTATAACAGTTATTTTTCACAAAGTTGTAATTTTCCTAAAATTAGCTGGACTGCCTCAATTATGTAAATTGAACCCTGAGACTTTAATGAGAGCATTTGTGGGAGCACACTAGACTTTTATAGGGAAATATCAGGGGGGAAAAATCCCCAAAGCATTTTTCTGTCTGTAAATGAGACCAGGAAAAAGTAATTCACAGCTGGTGGTCACAATTTCCTGTGGACAGTTGTTTAGTTGGGTCCTCTCTGTGTGCAATAAAGAAAATTTACTCCCAAGAATCCAAACCGAAAATCCCCCAGTTAAGAAGGACGCTGCCAGAGTCAAGGTTCCAGGTGACCTTGATGCTCTTTTTTGGCAAGGCTAGTCTGCATCTTCACTTCTTGTTTCCTTTCGACACAATGTCATCTCTCTCCCCACCATATGCCTTGTTCTGCTTATCTGTTGTTGTGTGACACACTACCCTAAAATTTAGTGGCCTCAACAATATTTTGTTATTGTCTCTCTCAGTTCTATGGGTCAAATGGACTGAGCTGGACAGTGCTTGCTTATCACCTCTTATGGGATTACAGTCAGAAAACAGCTGGATTTGGAATCATCTGCAGGTCTGACAGGGCTGGCTATTCCAAGATCGCTTCTTTTTCGAAGACACACACATTAGAGGTGCTTAGCGCTCCTTTACATGGCCTCTGTCTCCACCAGAGTAGTTTGGACTTCTCTCTTGGCACTTCAGGGCTCCAAGGGGAAGAGAGGGGAAGTGGCCAGTTCTTTCAAAGCATAGGCCCACAACTGCTATAGAGAAGTACTTCCACCATACTTGATTATTCAAAGTACTGACAGGCTGGTCCAGATTCAAAGGAAGGGGCATGGACCTGGTCTCTTAGTGGAGGAGGAAGGGAAAGACTTTGAGGCATCTTTAATCTGCCACACCTCTTACTCAGTTGTTTGATCTCTGACAAAGTGTTCTTCCTTCCTCACTCTCTTCCTTTTTCCTTTCCTTCCTTCCTTTCTTTTCTCCTCTCTCTTGCTTATTTTCTTCTCTTTGCTAGAAGATAAACTCATTAAGTTGGCTTACTTTGCTGCTTATCAGTTTATGTAATCCTAACTCTCAGAGAAGGTTTTCGATTGAACCCCTCCTGTCTAATTACCTATATATCTTCTCTCACTGTACCCACTTTTCCTTAATGGTGATCTTCTCCATTCTGTAGGCTTCTCCCCATCTTCCTGCCCCTCTTTCTCTGTGGCCTACTTCCAACTCCACTACAGTGACTGAATTTCTCCTTCTGAGTATTATGATGTATTTGAAAATGGCATGTCTTTGGCATCCATGATATCTGAATTTTGCATATCAACTGAAGAGATGCATGTCTATTCAATGATATTAATAACAGTATCACCAACTAATACTTACTGAGTGCTCATATGTGTTGGAGTGGTAGGAATTTACATGTATTATCTCATTTAAATCTTTAAATCACCTTGTGAGGTAGATTTTATTACCCCCATTTTACAGATTAGAAAAATGAGGCATGGAGAAGTCCAGGGTTAGCATCTTTAAATGTATTAAATAATGAAAGATAGTTTTCACAGTGGCTATACCAGTTTGTATGTGAGAAAGCTCTCTGCTCCACATTCTTCACAGCATTGCTCTTGTTGGACTATTCAATTTTTACCAATATAGAGAGTGTGAAATTGCATTTTATTGTGATTTTAATTTGTATTTTTCCAACTGCTAATTAACTGACACGTATTTTCATACAATTTATTTGCTATGCTTGTTTTCTCATCTAGAAAATGCTTGTTTATGCCTTTTGCCTGTTTTCCCATTAAGTTCTCTTTCCTGTTGATTTGCTGGAGTTCTGTATATATTTTCAGAACTGATCTTTTTTTAATATGGTTATATATATTGCAAATATTTTTCCTTCACAGTGTGGTTTGTCTTTTCACTGTCTTATTGGTGTTTTTTGATGAATGGAATTTTATTCATATGTATGTGTTTTGTCTGGAAATAATTTGCTTCTTTCTTCTTGATCCTTACATCTTTTATTTCTTCATTTTCCTTAGTTGCCCTAGCTAGTAACACCCTTACAAGGGTACTAGAAGATATGATAGTGGACATTCCTGTCTTTTTACAATAATGGAGAATGCCTTATTAATACCTTACCATTAAATATGTTTGCTTTTTGTGGAATAAATTCATGGCCCCTTAAGAATTCTTTCCTTTTCATGAGTGGATGATTTTCAGTTTTTATCTAGTGATTTTTTCTATATATATATATTTAGAGGATTATGTGAGTTTTTCCCCTTGTTTGTTGTGCTAAAGCATAGGAAAATATTTCCAGTGTTACATCAACCTTTCACTTCCAGGATAAAATCAAGTTGGTCATAATGTTTTATCTTTTACTTACATTACTCTTAGCTTGCTAATATTTTAAGATTTTTGCATCCATATTTATGAGTGAGATTGACTTAAAATTTTCATTTCTCTGAATGTATTTTTGGTTTTAGTGTCAGGATTACATATACCTCTCCTCTTCTGGAAGTGTTGGTGTAAAATTAGAATTATCTTTCAATGTTTTGTGGAACTGCCTTATAAAAGTCTCTAGCCCTGGTGTTTACTTTTGTAGACAGATATTTTCTATTTTATGACTAACTACGTTTCTTTCATGTTTATAGGACTATTCAAATACTTTATTTCTTCTTGGCTCAATTTTAGTACATTATATTTTTCCAGGAATTTGCCGTTTGTATACACTTTCAAAGTTTTTGCATTAAGTCATTTATAATACTATTTTATTATCTCTGCATGTCTGCTGCATGTATAACTAGGCCCCCTTGTTAACTTTCACTATTGCTTAGTTTTCTCTTTTATTCTGGATTACTTTTGCCAGTTTGTTTTTCTTTTATACTGTATGGTATTTTTCTATTATTTTATTACTCATTTTCTCCATCTCTCAGGTTTTCTTTGTCTTCTAATTTTTGATATGGAGATTTAACTCATGAATTAATTTAGCTTTCTTTCTTTTCTATAATAATTATTTATGGCTCTACATTTCCCTTTAAGTTTGTCACATTATTTGCTTGTTAGAATTTATGATACAAAGCATTTTTGTTATCATTCAGTTCTATATATTGTTTTCCTTACTGATTTTGTTAAATCTATGAGTACAAGTAAATGTATTTTCTAATGTAAATACATCATTCTTCAATTATTCTTTTTTAGCCTTTTTTTTGGTAAAATGAGACAAAGATTCAAAAAACACAAACAAATATGTAGCTTAATAAAATATTGTAAGGCAAACACACCTGAAATCACCATCTGTTAAGGATAGTTTCTCAATCACCCCAGAAGTTCTTCCATAAACCCTCTCTCCTTCCAAAATAAGAATTAGCATAAATTTTAAAGTAGTTATTTACTTACATTTCTGTATAGTTTAACCAACCCAATTTGCATTTCTAGATCCTAATCTTACCTATTTAATTAATTTTTTTGATATATCTTTTAAGTCTTCTTATCTATAGTTTCTTCTTCCTTTTATTTTTCTAATATTTTATCAGTTGCAGAGAATGATTCATTTATCAAAATTAAGGTTTTGCTAATATATGCTCCTGGTACAGTGTGCTAATTGAACATTTGTGTTTGCTTGTTTTCTATATTTCCTGCAGATAGATACTTGGATAAGCTGAATCCAAGTAAGTATCATTCTTTGTGTATTTATAGCTAAATACCACTGTGGCACATTTCTTGCAGTGGAGAATACTCAGATTAGCTATTTATTAAATCCTTCATTCTATGTATTGCTAATCTTTTAAAATGAAATAGGCAATAAAATGTTACCACGTTATTTTTTCTCTTGATTGTTAGTTGGTATAATTGGCAGTTGATGAGCTTTAAAGTTCTTTGTATAAAAAATTTGCATCCATAATAGATGTAGGAAAAGTGCTGCAACCTTTGAGTCATAACATTTTTAGGGAGAAAAGAACATGTGAGCTGTCTCCCACATGGCTTCAGATTTCCCAGACAGATCTTGTAGTTTCCCCTTGGAAAAATACTTCCCTCTTGTGATAACAAGCTGACATTGAACAGAATCTATCTCTAGCATCTACATAAACTCCTCATGGCGAAGTTTTGTGTTACTGGACTTTGTAAAGTTAAAGAATAAGCACTCATATTTTTTTCTTTCCCATATCAGAAGGTACCTTTTAGATAATGGTCTCACTCTGAATCTCTCACAAATCTATTTTTAAAAGACCCACTAGATCTTCAAATAATAACCTTAATAAGCCACACTTAGGTACTTCTAATTTTTATGACCAGTGGTAGCAAATGTCTTCAGTAACAAAACAGACAGGTGGTAGTGGTAACCGAGAGCGTTCATCTGCCCCATATTGGGAGGGCATGACATATTCTTTCTAATTTTGTTATGTCTGGTGAAAATTTTCTGTAATCATGCTGGAGCTAATTGAAATTTTAAGAAAACAGGAGTTCAGAGAATCTTTTGATTACTTGGTTCAGCCTCTTTGATTTAGGCAATTGAAATGGCATCTTAAAGTTTAGAGTGCCATTTTTTATTCTCCCTAATGGATTTTGAAAAGAACAGTAAATGAATGGAAAAATACTAAGTGGATGAGAAGCAATTTTAAAAAATAACCATCCTGGTTATGGTTCTGCTTAGGAACAATTTAGAAATTAGAAATCAGGCAATAAATGCTTCAGTTTAATGATAGAAAATCAGCTTTATATTGATGTTTGATGAGACCCTGGAACATATAATTCTTAGTTGCCAGATTCTTCCATGAATTAGTCATAATCCATAAAGCTGAAAACTATTGGGATTTCGGAATAGAATTTTATACTTCTGGTACTGTTCTTAAAATTTCCAGAAAAACTAGCAAGCTGAAATATGATTTCTATTTTTCTATATGTTTCATAGTCTTTATATGTTTTTACCTTTTAGGAAGTTGGGCTTCTAGAGGAAGCTCAATCAATAACATCTGTAATAGATTAATAATGGGTGCAATTTTTTTTTGTTTCTTTCTGTTGAAATGTGGCAGTTCTCTTGCATCTTAGTTTGCCTCAGAGGTATGCTTGATCATAGAATGCTGCAGGGGAATATTGTGGGACTTCTAAGGCTGGTTCATAAGAACTCTTGCAGCTTCCATCTGGGCTTCTTGGAACACTTGCTCTTGAAACTCAGCCATCATGTTGTGAGGAAGCCCAATCAGCCCCAGGGAGTGGCCCCTGGCCAGCAGCCCCAGATGAACTCCCAGCTGACAACCCCCACCAACTGTGGGGTTGGTGAGCAGGCCATGTGAGTGAGCCAGCCATCTTGGAAACGTATCCTCCAGGCCAGTTGGGCTGTTGATACTTTATGGGATCGTAAGTCCACACTGCCAAACTCTGCCCAAATTGTAAATTTGTGAGCCAGAAACATGATTGTTTTTATTTTAAGCCACCAAATTTTGGAGTGATTTGTTATACAGCAGTAGATTACAAAACAGCAGCCATCTCTTGGACTGATTTCTGAATCAATAGAAAAATAAGACTAGAGAGTCAGGAGAATGGAAAGCCAAAATGTTTTCTGATTTTTAATAGTGGTTAAGTTAGAGAATTTGTCTTAGTTTGAGTGCTAAAGTTAGTTTGCTGAGAATTCCTCTGCATTTTTGAATTTGCCTACCTGAAGCAAAGTTGAATTCTGTGGATGCAGATCACTGCCTCCCACTGATTCAACTGAAGAAAGACGGGCAAAGACAGTAATTCCTTCATGCTCAAGCCATTTGACAGGTCATATTCACTTGTTTGAGAAACATAGATCGATGACTGTTACCACCCATCAGACAATTCGCTCCACATTTTAAAAGGAAATGAGAGTGTTCTGTTTAGTCCCTCCTTATGAAAACTGGAGAAGTGTGTTAAAGACATTCCTCTCTCCCACTAAGTAAAAAATTAAGAGGAGCTTTTCAGACAGAATTTGTTCCAAATCCTGACTTGGCAACTTAATAGGAATGTGCCCTTGGACAAGTGACTTAACCTCTCTGAGTATCAGTTTCCTCATCTGTAAAATGGGAATAATACTAGCACCTAACTTACTGGGTCTAATACATAGTAAGGACTCAGAAGAATATTTCTATTGTTTGTAATTATAAGAAGACAGTGAAGGTATTCGTGCTTAAAATTTTAGGCATGTGGAATCCTAAAAGGAAAATCAAAAGAAAAATACCATGGTCCAAGTCAAGTGCCTATTACTTATTTGCATTCCTGACAGCATACTTTTCAATGTGAAATAATGTGATCACAATGTAGTCAAGGTTATATTTCGGGAGAGATGAATGTGGTGGGGAAATTGGGGATTGGTATAACCATACATCTCCATACAGAAAAATAGCTGAATTAATATGTGCTCACTTTAATATTTCTGATCTATCAGAAACATTAGGGCAGCTTAACAGACTAGTAAATAACAGAAATGCAATTAAGGAAACTAGTTGTATAAGGTTTATTAAGATACTGCTGTGTGTGTGTGTGTGTGTGTGTGTGTGTGTGTGTGTGTGTGTGTTGTGACTGAGGATTTCAAATTCTTGATTACTCCACATTTTGTGCAGATTCAAGTCTGACGATTCACTTAATAGTCCATTCCAAATTCATTTCTGTAGTGCTCATTGATCTACACTGCAACCAACTGAAATATATTTTTCTGCTTTGTGCCAGTGCCAACAAACTTACCCTTAATTAAGACCATTTAGGGGCCCCTGGGTGGCTCAGTGATGTAAGTGTCCAACTTCAGCTCAGGTCATGATCTCACGGTCCGTGGGTTCGAGCCTCGTGTCAGGCTGTTTCAGATTCTGTGTCTCCCTGTCTCTGTGCCCCTCCCCCACTCACGCTCTGTCTCTCTCTGTCTCTTAAAAATGAATAAATGTTAAAAAAAAAAAAAAGAGATCATCTAAGTGTTTCACTTGTGTTAGTTTTATCCCTAACAGTGAGGGCCTCAAAGATATCAGGTACTTCCATTATAACCTTATCATACCCAGTACAAAACTGGTTCTCAATAAAAATTTTCTTGAATTAATTAGAATATTTCATACTATTCTAGTTGTAGCCAAATATGTTATCAAAATTAAAACTTATATTTTTCTGGCTGCTTTAGCTAAAAAGATGGTGGTTCCCTACTGTGATTGAAGATATCAAACATGATTATCCAAATTCTGTTATTTATTAGGGATTGGAGTTTTGTGTTTCAGAGCTGAAAAGAAGGTATAGCAGAACCCAAGGAGAAAATGGGAAAGGAAAGTGTTCTGCTCTGAGTTTGTAAATGACTGGATGCCTGGGTGCATTAGACTGTATA
Organism: Felis catus; assembly: GCF_018350175.1. NCBI lineage: Eukaryota > Metazoa > Chordata > Mammalia > Carnivora > Felidae > Felis > Felis catus. Next base: position 90,513,702 of record NC_058377.1, read on the forward strand.
TGGGGACCCTCAGCCTATAGGGTGCTGGGGCCAATGGACAAGAAAGAGGGTTTCTTAGGGAGGCATAGAGCCACAGAGCATACTAGAGGGTCATCCCAGACTGAACATTACAGGTGATAGCTCTCTCAGGGATACTACACCACACAAATGTTTTAGAAATAAAGACCACTAATCTTCCAGTCAATCAGACATCCCAGCAGCTGAAGAGATTCAGCGTCCCATTTACAATCCTGGACATTCGTAAACACTCAGGTCTCCCTGGGTATCTAAACGACAAGTGAATAACAACTGGTTTAGGCTTGCTACTGTCATTCATGCATGGATAAAGAATAGAAGTTACCATGGGAATTGGGAGAAAAAAGAGTGTGAGCACATGTCCCTGTTGCATGCAATAAGGAGGCTAGAAAAACTAACCCATAAAAAATTGTGACCAAAGTTATGTGACAATGCCAGGTGAGAGGAATAAAAATATTAACAAATATAATAACTGGCCCACATCACTGTGTCATAGGTAACACCTATAGGAGGGAAGGATTAACAAATAAACAAGTGACACATTTATTTATACTTCAGACAGATGCATATATTTCAACATATTGTTAGGATGTATATTATAACAAGTCATCAGGAGCATTCAAAATGAAATGTAATATAGATTCCACAGATATTGTGAGTTCTTTAAGACTTACCTTTCACAGCAGAATCCTCTCATTAACTCGTTCTTCATTTATTCAATGTTATTTATTGCATTCTTGCAAAGGATCAGACATGGTAGGTGCTTTCTCGTAGGCACAAGTGCCCGAGATATAGGACTTAGGATACTAAAATTTAGTCTTGGGGTGCCTGGGTGGCTCAGTCATTTAAGCGTCTGACTTCGGCTCAGGTCATGATCTTACGGTTCATGAGTTCGAGCCCTGTGTCGGCTCTGTGCTGGCAGCTCAGAGCCTGAAACCTGCTTTGGATTCTGTGTCTCCCTGTCTATCTGCCCCACTCTGCTCACATTCTCTCTGTGTCTCTCAAAAATAAATAAACATTAAAAGAAATTTAAAATTTAATCTTTAAAATCAAAGGTAATTTAGGAATTTGCTAAATATTCTCATTTGTACTTATAATTGCCATTATTGTTGATCTTAAAGGCTTATAAATAAACAGAATCATTCTAAAAGACTGACTGCTGTCTCATGCTTCACTTTTCTAATAATACCCTCAAATTTGATATCTTGAAGCCTCATCAAGTTGACTAATAAAGAGTCATTTCCAGGAAATACATTCCCCCCAAATCCCCCAGGATTCCAAGGGTCTTACATGTGTAACCAGAGTGTATTCCCAATGCCAATGCCAGTTTATGCATTCAAAAAGAGCTAGTTCCACAGTGGGCTGGAGGACACAGTTGTCCTATGTGTATATTCAGAGTCACTGCTACCAGTAATATGTAACATTTACTTTTGAGTGTTTCCCATGTGCCCAGCCCTATCGTATACACTTTCCTCAAATTTATTCATTTTGTTCTCACAAAACTCTATGAAGTAGATATAACTATTATTCATATTTTACTGACAGGGGCAAAGAGGCATGGGGAGGTGAAGTAGGCTGCCCAGATCACATATCTTGGAAGAGGCTGAATTGGTTCAAACTTAGACAGTCTGGGACCTGTATCTGAGTTCTTAACAGCGCACTCTGCAATATGTGACATGGTGCCTGCTGTGATATTTGATGCTGCTGCTTTCTTTCTGCTGAGTTGTTAATTGATGTTCTGCTAATTATGGTTCACAGTCCACACTGTTCCCTTTCTTGTCTGACTTGCCCATCCCTGAGTTTCTCAAGCCTTTAGCTCACACTGTTGCTGACATCTTCTTCGCCACAGGGAAAGATCTTTTTGGATCCAGTTCTTTCACAGTGATGTCCCACAATGGAGCTAGTTGGTCCCCAGGGATCCAGTAATTTCACTGATATCCTGCATTCTAGGGTAGGCAAAGAGGGGGAGGGGTAGCAAGAAGGACTGCACAGGAGGAATGGATAAGCCCAGTCCTAATTTGAACCTGGAAGCCCAGCCCTCCACCCTAAAATTCAGCTCTTGTTGCTGAATTGGGTTAATTCAAGCAGACTTCTGAATTACTCATACTTATTTGTCCCAGGAGATCACACATTGGTCTGTTCCCCCATTGTGGATGCATTTTCAAAGGTGTTTACCCCTGCCATGGGCTGTAGGAGCACTTTTAAATCAGGGGTGTAGCCAGACCCAGAAATGTTCTTAGGTATCTTGTGATATGGAAAGCTTTTGGGGAAGGATTGCACAATCTCCTATGAATGCCTGCTCAACGCCTGTCATAATGTATGGTTACTAAGGAAACCAATGACCAACTATTAAAAAGCACATTTATGAAATAGCAATGTGTGTGCCTTTTTACAGAGACATTAAATATTAATATCTAGGAGCAAGTCTGATTTCAAAATCATTATAAACATAAGTGATGTTTCAAACTATACAAAAACTGTAGAAGGATATGAAAGCATCTGATTTCTATGGTAACAAAATCACAGAAACTACTAACACTACTGTGGTTTGTTGCCTACATCTGTATGTAATTGAAGAAAATGCTCAGTCTCATTTATAGGTTACTGAAGAAAAAACTTTTCCATTGAAGTTCAACATACTCTAAATTCTATCCTAGACCTCCTTAGGTGACACCCATGTAGCAAATCTTCACATATCATCTTTTTGCTAGAGGGTGGAATGTGGCCCTTACCTGGTAGCTTGACAGAGGAGAATATAAGTTCACGGGACAGATAGGTGGTAGGCTTTGTAAAAAGAGTCTTTGAGTTCTGCAAAACTGATAAGGAGAGTCAGTGAATAGGAAGTTCTAAGTTTTGCTTCTCACGTCAGTTCTGCCACTAACCATCTAGGTGACTTGGACAATGAAATTTGCTTCCCTAGGTCTCAGATCTCATCAGGAAAATAAGGACGTTAGACTAGCTGACCTCTGAGGAACTATTCTGATTTCACATTCTATTATTCTGAGAATCTTTTCTTCTACTTGGTTCCATGTCGCCTATATTTATTCCTTTATGATATTAAATGAGAACAGGAAAATGTCATATCATTTGCCAAACTATTTCCCCAGGACATCCTTCACTTTAGAATTTACCTTTCCTTTTCCTTCAGGAGTAAGAACATTACCTGAAACAAATGTTCCTTTCCTTGAATGAAGATATTTGCCAGCTACAGAAGACTTTGCACAAACTTGAGAGAAACACAAACTTGAATGTAAAATAAGCTATTTCCATGGCTACCTGCTTTTTGCATTTCCTTCATGGTTACTTTTTTATTATTTGAATTTTAAGAAATAGTTTCTCATAACCTGACTTCTCTTTTGAAGAATTCTGCACTGAAACCATAACTAATAATAATAAGAGGGTAAAATGGAAATGAACCAAACAAAATTAACTTGCTGCTTTAATTCTTATTTCCATGATAAAGGTGAGGAAATAGTTCCGAGTGATACGCAAGCAACAGATAGTCCAAATTGAGGCATTCGAAGCCATAGGGAGATTGGAAGATTTAACCATAATGAAACTTAAAATATCACTCAGGCAGTTTGATTCTTGACGGTCTCTTATCTAAGTGTGGTTCTTTATGAATATGAAAAATAAGTTACAATGATGAGTACATATGTGAAAATGCCTAGCTCAATGCTTGGGATACACAGAGGCTGAGAGAGGGCAGGAAATGGAAACCCTATGAAATTTTTGCTGCTTCTTTGTTTTGCCCATAAGGAATTTCAGCTTTCTTTGTTCCTACTGAATGTGCTATTTTAGGTGCTACTATGACCTGAAATAAGTCCCCATTAGTAAAAGTTGCCTTTAGTCTCATTACTCACTCTGTCTCTAAAGCCAGGTGATTTCACCGAAAAGCATGCAAAATCCATAGGAAAACACTAACCGATTCATTCCTGCACAATTGAAATCTTCTTTCTTTGAAGCTACCTTATAACCTTCAAGTCCCCTTTTTTGGGGTCCTCTACCAAGTCCACCAAAAGATAAATCCAGCTCACTAGGTACTTGTAGATAATAGGAACTTAATAAATTTCAATGAAAAGATAATATCTGGTTTCTGGTCCAAAATCTAAAGAGCTTGGAAGTTGTCACTCTGTCTTAACAAAAAGTAAAAAACTGAACAAACTGAAAAAAAAATTAACAACAACTCTTCTTAGCTCTTCCAGAGGAATAAAATCACAGGACAAGTTCTTACCTCCCCCCCCCCCCCCCCCCCCCCGCCAAATTAGAGAGATGGGTGATACAGAGAATTTTAATTTACCAGAGAAGAAGCTTGTGGGAAGAAAGCTCCTTGGGAACCAGTACAGGCTGGGAGAACCTAAACCATGACTGACAAATTGCTGGAGAGTCAATGTGGACATGTCTGAGAATTAAGAACTCCATGGAGTTGTCAAGTCCAAGGAGAATCCCCACACTTTTGTGAATTTTGCCTCTCAGACCTCTACCAGGATTTCATAGTAAATGTTGAAGGAAAATTCTTTCATGTTTCTCGTAGGGGGAGAGGAAAAGGAACCATTTGAAATACGCTAGAGCACTTTGTTCTTCCTAACAAGGCTTGCCCTCAAGAGAAACTGTTTTACCGGAATTCTAATCTACTAGGGTTTTATGAGAGCCTAACTGACCTGGGGAAAGGGATTTCCCAGTTTTTTGGCCATCTTGCTCCACCTAAGTGGGTGGTGGAGTTGATAAATACTTGTGAATTTCACAGCCCAAGGGCACATGCTCACTGAAAGCCTGAGACCTAATTACAGGACTACAGAATACTTTTCCTGTCCCCTACAATCTGAAACCACATCACTAAAGCCCCATTTACTGTAGTTCTTTTTCCCAATCTAGCGTATCCTGCTTTCAAAAAAAAATTACAAGGCACACTAAAAGGCAAAAAACACAATTCAAAGAGAGAGCAAGCATTCGAACCAGGCTCAGATATGGCAGAGACTGGTATTATTAGACTGAGAATTTAAAGCAACTATGACTAATAGGCTAAGGACTCTAATAGAAAAAGTAGACAACATGCAAGAACAGATGGATAATGTAAGCAGAAAGATGGAAATTCTATGAAAGAACCAAAAAAGAAATGTTAGAGATCAGAAACGTTGTAACAGAAATGAAAACGCCTTTGGTGAGCTCATTAGCAGACTGGACATGGCTGAGGAAAGAATCTCTGAGCTTGAAGAAATGTTAATAGAAACTTTCAAAACTGAAAAGCAAGTAGAAAGATGACTTAGAAAAATGGAACAGAATGTCCAAGAACTATGGGAAAACTATAAAAGGTATAACATATATAATATGAGAATATCAAAAGGGGAAGTAAAAGAGAAAGGAAGAGAAGAAATACTGGAAGAATAATGACTGAGAATCTCCCCAAGTTAATGTTGGACATGCAACTGCAGATCCAGGAAGCTCAGAGAACACAAGGCAGGATAAATGCAAAACAAACAAAAACCAAAACAAGGTGCATGTAGGTATATCATATTCAAGTGGCAGAAAGTCAAAGGTAAAGAAAACCGCAAAAAGTTGGAAGGGAGGACACTTTACCTCTTGTTTACATGGAGAATGGAGTAAAATATTTAATTAATTAATTTTTAATTGAGATATAATTGACATAACACTGTATAAGCTTAAGATATATAACATGTTGATACATTTATATATTGCAATATGATTACCACCATAGCTTTAGCTTTAGCTTAAACTTTACCTCTTGTTTACATGGAGAATGGAGTATGATTACCACCATAGCTTTAGCTTTAGCTTAAACTTTACCTCTTGTTTACATGGAGAATGGAGTAAAATATTTAATTAATTAATTTTTAATTGAGATATAATTGACATAACACTGTATAAGCTTAAGATATATAACATGTTGATACGTTTATATATTGCAATATGATTACCACCATAGCTTTAGCTAACACCGCTATCATATCACATAATTATCATTTTTTTGTGATGAGAACACTTAAGATACAATCTTTTAGCAGTTTTGAAGTATGTAATACATATTGTTGGCGATAGTCACCATTCTGTGCATTAGATCTCAAGAGCTTATTCATGTTCTAGTTGTGAGTTTGTACCCTTTTCCCAGTATCTCCCCCACCCCTTAGTCCCTGGTAACCACCATTTTACTCTCTGTTTCTATGAGTTCAGCTTTTTTAGATTCCATATATGAGTGATATACAATATTTGTCTTTCTCTGTCTGGCTTATCTCACTTAGCATCATGCCCTCAAAATCTATCCATTTGTTGCAAATGGCAGAATTTCCTTCTTTCTCATGGCTGAATAATATTTCATTGTCAGTATACACCACAATATCTTTTTATATAAATGCACTTTCTGAATGTTTTATTTAGAGGTATGCAAACTTGAATTTTGCATTGGAGGTAGTTTTGCATACCTATAAGAACTCTGGAGTCCATCAGAACTGGGTTTGTAGTTTGCCTTTGCAGTAGATGATTACAAATGACCACAATAATTCTTGCCTTCATAGATCTGTGCCCTTTGCAGTATGATTTTGTACCCCTTCCCATCTATTTCCCAACTCTTGAATTGGAGCTGGAATAGTGACTTGCTTTTACTAGCAGGAAGTGATAGAAAGCACGATATACCAGTTCCAAGCATGGCCTTCAGTAGGTCTTGCGTGGATCTGTTTTCTCTGGGGACTCTGTCTCTCTGGTATAAACAGAGCTGAGTCAGCTCACTGTTTCCAGCTGAGTCCCAGAGATGAGAGAGCCCAACCGAGATCAGCAAAGCTGCCTACTTGACCCAGAGCTGACCTCAAATGTGAGGAATCCCAAGGGAGACCAAAGAAATTTCCCAGCCAAATCAAGCCAGAGTGTCAGTCTGGAGAATTGAGGTTAAATAAATGGCGATTATTTTTGAGCTAGCAAATTTTGGTGTGGCCTATCAGGCAGCATTACTGTGGTAGAAGATATCTGATACAGTCTTCACCTTTGACCAAGTGTATCCTTGCATAACATACTTCTTCCTGTTTGTTTGTTTGTTTGTTTGTTTGTTTATTGAGAGAGCAAGCAGGGGAGGGGCAGAGAGAGAGGAGAAAGAGAGAATCCCAAGTAGGCTCCACACTGTCAGCACAGAGCCCATCACGGGGCTCGATTCCACCAACTGTGAGATCATGACGGGAGCTGAAATCAAGAGTCAGATGCTTAACTGACTGAGGCACCCGGGAGCCCATACTTCTTCCTCTTTTATTTGGAGTTAATGTTAAGAGCTATCTCATAGGATTCATGTGAGGTGTGACAGGATGCATGTACATGGCACAAAGGAGGAGCTCAGTATCAGCTCGTTGTTACTATTGTTTTCTTTTCTACTATGAATCAACCATTATCTTGCTGGCTTCTCCAAGAGGCCTTTTGCTTCTCCTCATTAATGCTTTGGGTTTTAGCTTCCCTTTGTGGAATAGGTGGCAGCAAATAAAACCCAAACTTTTGCCTAACTAGAACATGGTGCAGTCAGGAATTCCGAAATCAGATCATCAGGGTTCAAATCCCTACTCTGCTGTTTTCCAGCTTTGTGGACTTGGGTAGCTTAAATTCTCTGGGCCTCAGGTTTTTTCAGTGTAAAATGGGGCTAATGATAATACCTGCCTTCTTCAATTGTTATGAAGATTAAGTGATGTATAACTGAAGTACTTGGAGCAGTGCTTGGCATACAGTAAGCACTCAGAAGTACTTGGCAAATGTTATAGTATTGTCATTATCATCAACATCATCATTGTTATTGAGATTGAGCATCTTCTAGAGATCATTCGAATCCCAGATTTGCACCATGTGAAATTCTGGAAGAGCTTCTGCATTAAGCCGAGACATATTCGGGCACTGCTCAGTAGTTCACAGGTCAGTAGCCATTCACTGGAGTTCAGCCATCTGCTAGGAAACTGGCAGATGCCCTGAGTCTTTACACATGGTCACAGTGAACAACTGGTCCAGAAATAACACACTATAAAGATTCTGAAGGGAGCCAGGAAATGGGAAAAGGGAACGACCCATTGCGCTGAGCAAATGGCACTGGCTAACATAGATGTGGATTTGGGGTTACCCTGTGAATAAAGAACTGAAAAAATACAGTGGTTATAGGACTAGGCTCATTTGGAAGGAGGGGATCAAGAGTCCAGCTAAGACAATGGCTTTGAACCTTTAAGATAGATAGTAACCTTGTCTGAAAAATCTGCTAATACATCTTTTAAAGGAAACACTTTACTTAGTTGTAAAAAATGTAAGGAGGAGGTTTTGTATGATGTTTAGAATAAAGGGCTTTTGAATTGAACAGAACTGGGTTTGATTTCTTTCTTTCTCATTTAATAGCTGTCTTACTCAGGACAAGTTTCTTCATCTCTCTGAGTTTCAGGTTCCTGATTTGTAAAATCAGATAATAATCCCTCTTTCATAGAGCTAATGAAAGGATTAAATCATATAACTATGTAAAAAGCGTAACAGTGTCTGGCACCGAATAGTCACTTAAGAAATGGTATGTGTTGCCATAATTATTGTTATTAAGTAAATACCATCTGCCAAAATTTTTGTATTGCCAGAATCTTCTCCTGTGTTACCATTTGTAGTTGCCTCATATTCCCTGGCTTATTCTTTCAATTTTTCTGTGCACTCCCCCGAGCTTTTGATGTCTGCCCTTCTGATGTCCAACTAATAACTTTGACATCACACAACTCGTTGACTACCTTCTGGGCTGGCTTTGACATTGGGCATCTGCATCATTTTTGCTTGCTTGTTCAAACTTTGAATTTTATTATGTCCTATCCCTGCAAGTGAATAAGAGATCAGAGAAATCAGATGATCCCTAAGGAATTATCTAAGTTTGGGGGACATTTTCAGGATGGCAAGGAACAGGGTCTACTAGGTCTACCAGGTCAGGAGGCAGAAAGTGAGATACTAGTTGGTGATATATGAGCACTTATCAAAAAAGAGTAAGAAGCATGTGCTCCAAGTGTTTTGTACTGTGAACTAGGCTAAATTAGACATGGGCTCTTCAATTAGGGGCAGAACTTGGAAGTAACTTCATGTTCAGAGATTTCTCGGATCATTTTCTCTGCCACTTTTTTCAAAGTTGATTATGGGAATTTGAAAAAAAAAAGCAAGTAAGGATAAGGGATTTCTCAGGGAATGATAGCACAAAGAAATACTCTTTTTTCCTATACAACTAATTTGGTTTCTATCCCTCGTCTTCTTGTCTGCCACATTTATCTCTTTTGAAATCCAAACTCTGGGTTACCAGAGTTTGGGTGAGTTAAGCCTTTTTTTTTTTTTTTGAGGTTGAATCACATCAGCTGCAGTTTTCTTCTCTTAGTTGTAGGTCCAGGTAGTCCTCTGCAGAATTATTGATAGATCAAGAAAGAGCGCTTTGCACAATCAATGCACCATTGAGATTCAATGTGGGCCAACAGTGTCACTTTTCTAGGAAATGGTAGGATTCCAGCAGCCAGGTGCACACATCCTCGTTCTCAGGACACACTTTGCTCAGCATTGAAGATTATCACGTTAAGGTTTAGAACTGTAATGCACAAACTCAGAAATAAATGATGATGCTCAGACATGTAAAAATAGATGGACAAAGTGTGAAGTCTAGTTTTCTTTCCATACGAAGTACAGTGCTCTTTCCCTGGTTGTCTAATAGTAATCCCTCTGCAGCACGGTCTGGGGATTCATGCATTCCTACCCTGTGTTTCTCTCTGGTGGTATATTTCTCTTGCAGCCTTTGTGGGAATTTTGGAAATGATGAAATTTGGTTTCTTATGGTGTTCATAGACCAGTACAGTGATAACTAATGATGGACAAGTGCTTTATATTAAAACGCATCATTTCTTTGCTTGTAACAGAGGGTTGTTTCTTTTAGGGTATGCAAATTCCAAGATAGATCATCATAAAATATCAAATGTCGTAGCTGAGAGAGGTCCTAGAATATAAATGAAGGTGGTAACTAGCCCACTGTCATTCAGGCTTGTTCTCTATGCCTTTCTCCTCAGCTTCAGTGATGGTGAATGACTTGGGCTGAACACATCCACATGCCTGTTGGATAAGTGACAAAGCCTCTTTGTGTTTCAGTGTCTTTATCTCTAAAATGGGGATAGCAGTAGTGCTCTTGCAGAGGGTAGTTTTGAAGAGGAAAGGAGATAATTCATGCCAAGTAGTGAAATACGGGTGATATGCATCTAACAAATGATAGCTATTATCACTACTATTAATTCATCCTGGGGTTGACTGATATGTAATTGCAAAATGATTTGCTCTGATTAGAGATGCAACGTACAGCCTTAAAGCAGATTGGAATTACATAGTTTAGCTGGAGATTGAGTTGTTACTTAACAGTAGGACTAGTAAGGGAAACTACAATAAGAAATAAAATTATTGGGGTGCCTGGGTGGCTCAGTCGGTTAAGCATCATACTTTAGCTCAGGTTATGATTTAGCGGTTTGTGAGCTCAAGCCCTGCTCTGTGCTGACAGCTCGGAGCCTGGAGCCTGCTCCGGATCCTGTGTCTCTGCCCCTACCCCTCTCTCTGCCCCTCCCCCGCTCTGCCCCTCCCCCACTCATGCCTCTCCCCCACTCATGCCCCTCCCCCGCTCATGTGCGCTCGAAATTTAAAATAAACACTCTCAAAAATAAACACTACAAAAATTTTAAAAGTAAACTTATTTTTAGAAGGAAATACTAGGTTGTTCAGCTATTTCTGGGTAATTCGTATGGACTGTTCCATTGTAAACATATTGTACAACTCTTTATTATAAAAATTGCAACTTTTATCTTCTTGCACAATTTTAATTTTCAGAGCTTCATAAGAATAACCAAATGGTAATATTTTCACACCACCATAATCTGGAGAGTGCTTTTTGGCTTGATTAGATATTTGGGTTGGAAAGGAAAGTAGTACACAAACTATTCTACTCACAACATTGCTGTGTGTTGTCTCATAATATTTACTCATGTAATAATAATCACATTATTGCACAACTATTTTATCCTAGCAGGCAGACTAGGTCTAAGTCACATCACTCCTGTCTCTGCCCTCAAGGAATTTTTGGTCTTGTGGGTGGACAGAGGTACAAATAAAGATTGCCATGTAACAAGACGTATACTATAATCAAGTCTTGTACAGATATAAATAGGAAGAAGGAAAAAAGCCTTTGAGTCAGATACAATTGAGTGTTATGCTAGAGAAGCATAAAATGATTTATTTTTGCCCAGAAAGGATTTTGGAAGGTATCACATCCAATTAGAGCAGGCATCATTTAAAACTATGGCTAGAGGTGCCTGGGTGGCTCAGTCGGTTAAGCATCTGACTCTTGATTTCGGCTCAGGTCATGATCTCACAGTTTTGTGGGTTCAAGCCCCATGTCAGGCTCTGTGCACTGAGCATGTGGAGCCTGCTTGGGATTCTTTTTCTCTCTCTCTGCCCCTCCCCTGCTGCACTCTCTGTCTCTTTCAAAATAAACTTAAAAAAACAAAACTATTGCTAAAACTTTCCTGCTTAAAAGCTTAGCAGGAAAACTCAATGAGAGCAGAGACGTCTTTAGTGTGCCTCTTTGCTCTTCCTAATTTAGCATAATAAAGGGCATAATAAAGAGCATAATAAAGGGCTTGTGCTTTCAAGAGGAGAATGACTATTCTGCTGCCCTGGGGAGCGGGGGTGCCTGGAGAAGCTTTCAGGAGTCAGGGTGGTCAGAATTCATTGCGAACATCTTAGGAGAGAGATGGAATGCCAATGGCTCCAGGAGGCAACTGGACTCCTTTAAAACAAGCCACCCCGGGAATGAACTGCCCTTCCTTTTCTTTCTGCGAATTGTTGTTGGTTTATTACTTTTTTACTCATTGATTTATAGTCTTCAGTTCACATTTCTGGTTCATCTCCTAGACTTCAGATTTATGTCTCCTTTCTATAGTGGCTGTTGATTGTTCCTTGTGGAATCATCATCATCGCAATGAATGATTGAGGGCCCACCGTGTCCATCTCTAATCCTCATACGCTCCATCTGGGGTGGATTTTATCGCCAGTTTATGAAAGAAAAAAATTAAGTGACTTGCACAAAGTCTCACAGTAAGTAAGTGGCAGAGCAGATATTTGAACCCAGGTACATCTGACTCTAAAATTTATGGGATTTTCCATCCCCCTCTCAGTTCTACGTCTACATAAATGCCTCTGGGTACCACCCCTGCCTGCCCCAGGCTGCTGTGTCTGACACCTAATTAATGGCACATTCTTGTTGATGACTCAGAATTTCCCAGAGTCTGTACCAGGAATTCAGGCAGGAATGCACCATACGCGCTGATAAGAACCACCAAGCAAGCCGAGCATACAAGGTCCTGCACAAATGTGAAGACGACTTGGACAAGTATCAGAATTCTTACCTTATTTTTGGCCTAATTTGTGATATTATGATTGTGTCAACCTATTATCTGGAAGTAAAACAACCCACTTCGCACAAGTCCATTGGGCAGAGGCGCACCTTCTCCTGAGATTTTCCTAGTCAAGCGCTGGAAAGGCCATGCCTGTGTCATTTGCCAAATGAGTAAGGCAGCCTCGGCAGGGGCATTTTCTGCCACAGCCCCTGCTTACTCAGCCCCAGTATGTGTTGTCATCATGGATCACCACATATGCATAAAGAACAGGTCATATGACTAGCACAGCATGCCAGCAGTGGTAATACAAGATTGTGAGGCTCGAGTCTGCTTAGTTTATGTCTCCTCTAAACATGTCAACTGTCTCTCTCTGTCAGATACGGTGATTTCATTATGAATGTAGCATTGAATGGCCTGTGCTATGCATCAAGCTAATGAATAAATAAATCCAAGCAATAATTGAATTTCTGCATTAGTGATAAGCATTCCTTGTAAAGAAAAAGAAAGAACATTCAGCGGGGACAAAGTAGTCTAGGGTAAGGTAGCCTTCTAGCATGATTTGTATTACCAGAGGGCAACTTGGTGGCCACGTAGACAGAAACAACCAGAACAAGGAAAATGCCCCCAGCACGTCTATTCCATGGAGGAGCAAAGACTGAGGAGAACAGATAGATGTTTTCTGAGAAGATTCCTGTCCCACCTTTCCCATGTAATCTTTCACTTGCATAGAATCCTCTGTGCTGGGAGACAATATAGTGTAGTGATTAGGAAGACAGGTTCTGGAGACAGAGACCTGGGTTTTCTTCACTTGTCATTTTCTAGCTTTATAGCCTTGGGCAGGTTAGTTCCTCATCATTAAAATTGGGGTGATAATCTCATTCTGTCTGTCGTAAGAATTAAATTTGTTTGTTATTGTTTGCCCCTAGCCAACACCCTCATGGAGGAGGTTACATTTAGGGGATGTCCAGCTGATTTAACCCCCAAGACTCTGAGACTCCAGTCCCTTTCAGTCTTCCTACACTTCTTCCTGCATTATGTACACAGAGTATAATAAGAGGGCTTTCCAATTTGGTCTTTTCCCCAGATATGTGTAAGGATGGATATTCTTATGTGCCTCATCTCTAGATGAAATCCTCCCGTGGGGATAGTGCATCACCTCACTAGACCCTTCATTCTCCTCACCCCTCTGTACCAGTACTAAACTGTGTCCCTCCTCATCCTGAAAACACTGTTTAAAAGTTATCTTTAAATTCCTTTAGGGTAAAGCTCATGTCACTGTCTTCTACTGTGTCCCTAGCATCTACTACAGGGCCTGCCATGTAGCAGATGACAATAAACATTTATAGATTGCCTGTAATTATCTTCCCTCAGTCTAGAACTTCTGGATCAGTGGCTCCATGTCTTCTCCCTTCTTAATTTCATAAACTCCGTGCAAAGAAGAGTCTGTTTTACTCTTTCTTCTGCTCTGGTGGATGAACTTCTAACTTTCTAATCTCAGAGACATTTTTGGAAGATGAAGTGAAATAATGGATACAGAATGCCTAGTGTGGCCGATAGCACATAGTGGGGATAAATAACTAATGACTAATATTAACAGCAGTATTCCACAGTTCATGTCTCGGTGAAGGTTCTTGTTTGTTAGTCTATTGTGTTCGGTGGGAGTACTACCCCTGTCTTCGCTCTGCGCTGTTGTTGTGGAGAGAAATTTGCACACCGTGTTCAGCAGTGAGTGGGCAGGTAATGGCTCCTGGCCCAGGCAGTGGAATGCACAGGAATGCACGCTGAAATGAAGCGTATCATTGTCAGATGATGGGACCCTCAGGCTGTCTGCTGTCTGGCACGAGCATTGGGGAGGAGGCAACAGCTGCTTCTGATGCATCCGGTAATTATGATGGAGGATGATTCAATTCCATGTAGGATCCAGGACCCGAAGGGAACAATCTGGGCTAAGTCAGCATGTGCCTAATGAAATCGTTTAGCTTGGGCTGCGGCCTTACCTACCACAAGCTGTGATCTACTGCGTTCTAACAAAGCAATCCTGGGAGACAATGCGCTTAGAAAGGGGAAATGATCAGGAAAATTCACTCCTTGCATCCGGCCTTCCAAATTTGTACTATGACCCAACTGACTTCCAGGTTAGATTGGAAAATAACTTGCTGGGTACGGCCAGAGGAGTCCTGTCTTTGAATGGAGGAGCATCACTTCTCTGAGGTGCCTTACCCCAAACCAGCAGGTACTTTTTCCAGGGCTGCTGAGGCTACCTCTTTAATGATTTCCCATCTCACTATATTGCTTTTGGCAGCCACCCACAGAAATGAATCAGATTTATTCTCACATGGGTTTCAGTTAGATGCTCAATTTATTAATATGCCACTGTGTGGTTGTCAGTGATGGGACTCTAACACAGTATCCAAGCAACTGGATCCTGGGTCTCAAAGTCTGTTTATATATAATCTCCTGCTACATGACATCCTGTCCCTTTCCTCCAGGCAGGAAGTGGGTTGAGGCAGGTGATCCCTGGACATCAAATGATGGCACAAATGGTTATAAGATCACCTTCATCTAACCTCTTCCTGTGCTTAACCAGTAAAGGAATGTTGGGAGCTCATAGGAATTTGATATGGAGACATTTTGGATTTTGTGAACTTACACATGTTAGAATGAGGGGTGACTGAGTCGCCAAGACTTGGTAAATCTAGCCTAGCCACCTCCATCAGGATTCCTTAGAGTGCACATTCATTCCAGTACATTTTGTATGTCTGTTGGCTTTGGCATTCTGACCCATGCTATGTAGCACTCCCATGCAGACGTCACATCAATACGGAATATCAGCTTAGATGCTTGATGAAGATAAGTACTGGAACCAACATTGACTAATAGCTTGACTTTGTACCTGGATTTTTTTTAATTGCTACATGAATTGTATTGGCTTCAGTGGAGACAATGTGAGTGAGGATGACAGATTTCCCTGTTGAGTTAATAACATTGATAGTTAAAAAAAAAAAAACAAACAAACAGTAAAAGAAAGCAACCAAACAAGAATGTGCTAATTTTTCTTTCAAAGAAAAAACTTGTCTGCCCGTTGGACTGAGTTTGATTAAATCATCTGGCGGTTCTGGCATCATGTAGGCAGCACACCATAATCTTACATGTCAAGCTAATGAACATCGAAATGAATCAATGAAACAGCTGTTTCCAATGAAGTAAACACTAACGTGTCACGTAAACAGCAATCCCTACACAACACAAGGTGATGGGTTTTTTTCCTTGTCCTCAGCGGGGACTGAGGAGTGAGATATGGGAAGTCATCTTTACCTGAGATTTAATGAGACTCGTAGGCAAGTGTCCTCAGTGGGGCCACAGGGTAAGTTTTTTAACCACTATTAATTAAATACTGCCATGAGCACCTAACAGCAGACCTGCCTCTGTTGGCGGGGGTGGGGGAAGCAAAAGATAAGAAATGAGCTTGTTCGGGCCTGCCCTTTGTACTTCTAGACTCAGGGCAAGGGTGTGAATGGAGACCTAAAGAACATAGGTTCTTCTAAGTTATGAATCAAACTTACAAACTGTTATGTACAATGTGTTCCATTCTCTTCTCTTGGTGGATATAACCTCAGATTATCCTAGAAGGTCAGGGTCAAATGTAAAATTCTTGAATTTACCATAATTCTGTGGTGACACCTGATGGTTTAGGGGCCCCTAGCCCCTAGTCCACAGCTTGCCATATTTCTGTTTGTATCTCCAGGTTCTTTCCACACAAAGATACCCCAGCTTGGTAGACACTTAAGGCAGACACACTTAAATCACTGCCTGTGGCCACACCCGGGGTGTACACATTATTCATGTGGCTAGTCCTGGGGAGGTGGGATCCCAGGCTGGAGATCATTTGGGTAGGGAATGCTGGAGTCAGAGATAACCAAAACATGGTCTAGAGAGTGGGCAGGGGCTTTTGATAGTCAGGTCCTACCTGGTGTGTGGAGTGAGGCATGGCTGGAGAAGGGCTCTACTTGTGTTTAGGAGGAGTACTGAATTTTTCTGAAGTATAAAATTGCTGAGGTTCTATCTCAGCCCCTTTCCCTCGGCGTTATTTTAGGCTGAGTCCATCCATATTCTGTTGGTCGATTAGCTGTTAGCCACCTGGGACTGTATCTAGCATCCCTCGACTTTCTCACAGCCGTAGAACATACATTCCTCAGATCCTCATAAAACAGGGCAGACAGTGCTTTAAAAGGCAGAGGCTTAGGACACCCAGGATGCTTAGTTGGTTGAGCGTCCGACTCTTGGTTTCGGCTCAGGTCATGATCTCACAGTTTTGTGAGTTCAAGTCCTGCGTTGGGCTCTGCGTTGGCAGGGCAGAACTTGCTTAAGATTCTCTCTCCCTCCCTCTCTCTCTGCCCCTCCCCCACTCATTCTCTCTCTCTCTCTCTCTCTCTCTCTCTCTCTCTCTCTCTCTCTCAAATCCATAAACTTAAAAGAATAAAAAATACAGGGTAGAGGCTGAGACTCATGCTGTCTTATTTGCTACTGACAACAGGCTGTTAACCTCTCACAATCTGTATAATGGGACTACCAACCCTTAGTTTCTAAGGAAAAAGTGAAGATTGAATGAGAAAAGATATAACATAATGCATGCCATGTAATAGATGCACACTAAGGATTAATAGTATTAATTGTTATTGTTGTTTTATTATTATTGTCATTCGTCAGGAATGAGGAAATATGGAGTAAGACTGCCTGAACCTGAATCCTTGTTTTTGTGACATTTATTGTGTAACCAGAGACACATCATTGAACCTCCATGTACCTGTATTTCTTGATCTACAAAAATGGAGTTAATAATTGGTTTTAGTTCATAAGGTTGTTGTGTTAGAGGTTACAGAGAAATAGCACCAATAGGATACATGAAAAGGAACATGAAAAGTGCTTAGACATATGTGCACAGTATATTCTCAGTTATCATGGCATTCCCTCTCAAGCCTTGAAGTGAACCTTAAGCTTTGGGTTTGCTGGGAGGAATGTGGCTATGGAATGAGTGGCTCTCTTACAGTGTGAGTCAGAACACTGCAAGGATCTTTCAACCTTTTTTTTTTTTAATCAAATTTGCTAATTCAGAAGTTTTTCCCCCTATGCCTATGAAGCATAGCTGAGTTTAGGGAAAAGACACAAAACCTAGTGAGTTTCTGTGACGCTGGACCAGTTATATAGCCCCTACATCAATTTTGATGAACTTGCTGTTACTTCGTTTTATTCAAACTTCTATCTGCTTTTATCAGACAATGAGTTTATTGTTACCTTAAGCATTCAGCAACATATTTATAAGGATACAAAAGCAGGTTTGGAGAAGGGTGTGTGTGTGTGTGTGTGTGTGTGTGTGTGTGTGTGCGCGAGAATTCCTCTTCTTTATACCTGTACCTGGAATTCAAAATTATGCTGAATTCATAGGTTGCCCTTTATAAGAAAATTTGCTTTTACTGTAACAGTAGGCACAGATATAAATTAATTTGTACAACACACCGCTCTCAGTCAGGAAGTCTTTGGGGAATAAGAGCAGGGTATTTGGTTTGGCCTTGGGAGATTGGTCTGAATCCCCTGAAGAAAGAAAACCCAGCTCTATAGCCCAGCCACAGTGGGAAGCATCTATTTAAGCATAGCCTTCTTTATCTAAAACTGTAATCCAATAACCTCAGCCAAGTAACAATGAACGTTTCTTCTTTTTTTAATTTTTTAATGTTTATTTTTTTGAGAGAAAGAGAGAGACACAGTATGAGTAGGGGAGAAGCAGAGAGACAGGGAGACACAGAATCTGAAGCAGGCTCTGGGCTCTGAGGCTGTCAGCACAGAGCCCGACACGGCACTCGAACCCACAAACTGTGAGATCATGACCTGAGCCGAGGTTGGACACTTAACCAACGGAGCCACCCAGGTGCCCTGGCAATGAACTAATTTCAAACAGAGTTTCCACTCTGTTTTTTCTTGACTTTTTTTTTAAAGTTCCAAATGTTTCTTTCATATCTTGAGTCAATGGAAGAACATGTGAGTTCAGTGAATGAAGTAACCATAGCAAATTTCTTCAGAATGGAGATATAATTGTGGTACTTATTTCGAAAAAGCAGTTTATTCTATCTCCTAGTTTGCCTGTAGAGTATGGAGTCCTGTAACTTCATTTAAAAGTAAGGACTATCTGTGCCTGGCTGACTCCATCAGTGAAGCGTCCCAACTCTTAACCTCAGGGTTATGAGTTCAAGTCCCACATTGAGCATAGAGCCTACTTTAAAAAATAAAACAAAGTAAGGACCATCTGATAATATTAAGGTGGAGAGGCTGAGTCCTAGGAGGAGGGCACAGTTTGTTCAGAATCACACAATTCACTGATGATAAAAGGGGAATGAAAATCAAGGTGCCGTGACTTTAATTTCATTCCAGTGCTTTTTATATTCAGAACCTATTTTGTGAGGCATTAAGTTTAATTTGAGTATTCCCAGTGTACTCAGTATCCTGGAAACAAGTAAGTCCTTATTAAATAAATCAATGGGATTGACACTTTTGGTAGGGGCTTCTACAGATACATTGTGGTGTAGGAATGGGAATAAGCAGACAGACTTCAAAGGCTTCATTTAGACTTCATCTGTATTTTCCAAGGAATGGCCTTTCTGAAGTTAAAAAAATTTTTTTAGAAATAGCCATTTTGGACTTGAGGGAAAGCCAACTAAATGAGTAACCTTTGAGGCTTGGAAACAATCGGGGGAACTAATATAGATTTGATCAGTGGAGCTCTCTACTGTCTTTTTAATTTAAAAAATTATCTAATAACTGAAGCATTTAAAAACCCAGTAATGGGGCTACTCAACCATTCAAAAGCCCTCTGGGGCTTATAATGAATTTTTTTTAAAAAAAA
Source organism: Felis catus (assembly GCF_018350175.1). Classification (NCBI taxonomy): domain Eukaryota; kingdom Metazoa; phylum Chordata; class Mammalia; order Carnivora; family Felidae; genus Felis; species Felis catus. The sequence goes on from NC_058377.1 coordinate 90,533,019, forward strand.
TACTGGTATGCAGATAATCTTCTAATTACCAGTTTAAAATGGCTCATTTTTAGACCATTTTGAAAAGCCTTGTAACTATGCTCATGATTCAGAGTAACACATGACTTAAAGACATCCCTATGCTTTTGTTTCTTTCTGACTTCTCTGACCTGGGAAATTCTGGGAAATGTTGACAAACTTTTCACCTCTTGGAAATAGCTTTTGGATTAGGGTGGTTTCCAAAAATACAGAGTAATTCTCTGCATGAAAGGTAGGGGTGTTTGGGCTGTTGCCAAATGGACAGATATTTCTCCATTGGAAGGTCTATGAACATGTTTAACTGAATGTTCTGAATGTTCTGAAACAATATAATTAGTAGCACAATAAGGTATTAAAATACATTCTAACCAAGACATGCACACACAGATGACCCAAAACAACTATCCAGTGGTCAGTGAGCACAGTTTTGTTTTTTTCTAATTTTAGTATGTATTCTGAGGCAGAAAAAAAAGTATAAAATAGTCTTCACTATTTTGCATAACAGGAAGAAAAGGCAGGTGGATTTTCATCATAGATTCTGAAAACAATTAAGCATTTTAGATGATCTACAAAAAAATAAATGGTACAATTTAAATTAAATCTTCAAATTCTTAAAGACAACAGCTGATCAAATTTGTAGCTAATCAATGAATGATATTCTGTGTAGCCATCATTTCTGGCCATATATAAAACCATATAAAACCATGACAAGAAATCACAATTACAGAGACCTTAGAAATGACACCTCTCACCACCTCCTTGTTACACAGAATCTTCTTACTGATTCTCCTAATGATATGCCCAAGCTTCTGTCCAATTTCTCCAGGGAAGGGGAGCCTCCTGCATCATGAGCCTTACTTATTGCACTTGTATTCAAATGTTGGTGGGGCGCCTGGATGGCTCAGTCAGTTAAGCGACTGACTTGGGATCAGGTCATGATCTTAGGGTTCCAGCCCTGCGTTGGGCTCTGTGCGGACAGCTCAGAGCCTGGAGCTTGCTTTGGATTCTGTGTCTCCCTGTCTCTCTGCCTCTCTCTCTCTCTCTCTCTCTCTCTCTCTCTCTCTCTCTCTCTCAAAAATTAATAAATATTTTTTAATAATAGTTTTTGGACCTTTCTTTTCTTTATTTTTTTTTTTTTCAAATTTTTTTTTCAATGTTTATTTATTTTTGGGACAGAGAGAGACAGAGCATGAACGGGGGATGGGCAGAGAGAGAGGGAGACACAGAATCGGAAACAGGCTCCAGGCTCTGAGCCATCAGCCCAGAGCCTGACGTGGGGCTCGAACTCACGGACCGCGAGATCGTGACCTGGCTGAAGTCGGACGCTTAACCGACTGCGCCACCCAGGCGCCCCCAGACCTTTCTTTTCTTTAAACTAACCTGAGTTCAAGATCTCTCCAGCATTTCACCTCTCATATGAAAATGAAACCATTTTGGTAAGAGAGTATGTAGAATCCTGCTAATTTAAAAGCCATTTTGGAAATCCCTTTGGAGAAACCACCACTGTAAGATTTCAGAGCAATGAATTTCAACTGGGATGATATTTGCCCCCTGTAGACACTTGGCAATGTCTGAAGACGTTTTTAATTTCTTAACTGGATGCCACTGGTAGCTAGTGAGTAGAGGCTAGGGATGCTACTAGACATCCTGTAATATACTGGACAGCCCTCTACAGCAAAAGACTTATCCAGCTAGAGATACCAATAGTGCCAAGGCTGAGAAACCCTGCTGTACAACAATACTAAGCCCTCTTCTGCCCTTAGGCACTTTCTAATATTAAAGAATTATAATCTCAGTCTTTTCTCATTCAGACTACACATTTGTTTAAATGTGGTAATTAGTTTGTAATTACATTTATAATTAATTCAACTGTTGTTCTCTAGGTGCAGTCCCCAGAGTCCTTCCATGGGACTCCCTTTAATTTCTCAAAGTCTTGTTCATAACTGCATGTGCAAAATTGCAAAATTTTTCCATTTGTGCTCTTAATCCAGTTTCACATAGGATCTAGTACATAGTTGTGCTCAGAAAATACTTACTAAAGGATAAATGGATCAATCATACAGTAAATCAAAGAAAAGAAGAATGGAAAAATAAAGAGCCTTGAAATCCCCTAATGAGGTCCTTTTGTTTATGAAGATTATAAAGAAAAATCAAACATTTTATTTATACATGGGTTTAAATCATGACAACCACCAAGGAGGCCTTGAAATACTGTGAAGATCCAGTTGGGGGAGCCCAGTCACTAATTCAAAGACTGGGAGGAAGTGTATCTTAAGATTTAACTCTAGATTTTAAATCTCCTTGAGGGGAAAAAAAATATTTCCTCTCTTCGATTTGTTTATATGCATGATGCATTGAGGGTGTATAATAACTCCACTTTGATCTTATGGTGTGAGAGGAACATAAGGTCCAGAATGAGAATTGTGAGTCAATTGTACAGCCTGAGAAAATGCATAGGTTCTTTCTCAGGACTGTTCCAACAGAAACAAACTCACCGCCCCCCACCCCCTCGTCCCAATGGTGGCAGACACCATTTAATGAGAATGCATCACTTTAAAGGCAGTTTTCTACACTCTTGTGTTTCCTTTGAGTAATAGGACATACCAAGTCAGATTTCAGGAATAAGCAGAGATGGTGGGATTATAGGTCATAAAAATGCCCTTTTATTCTTTCTGAATCAGTCCTTTGAATCCCGTCCGGTCGGAGATCATCGTACAATGTGTGCATTCAGAGACCATCAGATGTCAGGTAGGATGTGTACTGTGCAGGAACCCCCCCCACCACCACCCCACTCACCTCCCCACTGGACCTCCCCCAACACAGGTGTTTCTCCTAAAGCTCTCTGAAGTCACTGTGAGGCCAGGAGTACAGTTCCTTAGAGTTCTCAGCATCATTTCCTGTCTTCCAGAGCAAGGTCCATTTTATATTCAGATCCATTCCGAGACAGCTGAGGAAGCAATCAGGAGATTGCAGGCAGGTCAAGTCATTTCTTTCTAAGGCCCACCCCTAAGTCCACAGTGGCCTGCTTCAGCTCCCCTCTGCCAAGTTTTATTGTGGTGGAAGTCCTGTCTTGAAATTTTCTCTCCAACCCCAGAGTACCTGTATGTGACACCTGTTCATCCCTTTCCTATCAAGCCTCAGTGAGTTCCTAAGCCACATGCCTATGGCTTTCTCTCTGTTAATGACAGTTTGGTAGTGTTGAGCACCACATGGGGCTGCCTGTCCTATTCCTAATCAGAAGTGTAGGCTGGCACGGTGATTGGGCTCTCACTCTCCCAAACTGGAAGCTTACATATGACCATATTTGGCCTCTGTGAACTCTCATTCTCCAGAGACAGAAGGGCCAAATGTAGCAATTTTTCTGAAGAAGGTATGACTTAGTAAAAAGAACATGCGATTCTGAATCAGAAGTGGAGCACTAGCTCACTGGACGAACTGTGAGATCATGACCTGAGCTGAAGTCAGATGCTTAACCACTGAGCCACTCAAGTGCCCTAGATGCTGTATTAGAAAAATGAAATAATAAGTATGCCTGCATATTTGTGAAGAAAAGATAATGCACGCAAGTTCACTTAATAAGTTATAAAATGCATATACCTATTTATGTTAAGCTGCAAGTTGACTTACGTTTTAAGCTGAATCAGTTGAATCCTAGTATCAGAAATTAAAGTTGTTAAGTCATTCAAAATAATATTCAAGAAAACAGCCTAGAGGTTAATTGCAAACAGATGGGGTAATGGAGTGACCTCATGGAACCATGATAAAAAGCAAATGGGAACCACAGTTAAAGGGAAGTTGCTTATGAGAGACCAAAGGAAATGTCACCCCAGAAGGGAGAACAGAGACAGAGACTGTTTTGCAAAAGAAAAATCTCACCAGTTAAACTCAAAAGAACCTAGTTTCTTTAGTACTAGGTTTTATCTTTAGGTAACAAGTTAGTGTTAATATGATAAGCAAGGCCTGCAATTCAACTGTTTATATAGTTGAGGATAAAACAAGATGCAAAGAAACAAAGCAGAGTTTTCAACATCCAGTTCACAAGTGGCAGGGAGGAGTAGATCCTTGAATTTGTCTTGCTTTTTCCCCTGGACCTTAGGAAAATTGATTGACCTCTCCAAAGCTTAAGATTCGTGATTTGTAAAGTGAGGTGGTTGGTGCACTAGATGGGTTCTGATAATCTGACCGGTTCTGACATAAATTCTCTTAACCAATGAGACCTTTTTATTATTTAGAGTCCCCCACCCCCTTTTTTATGGTCTTATTTGAACCCAGTCAGGGAAGGACAAATACCACATGATTTCACTCCTATGTGGAACTTAAGAAACAAATGATGAAAGGGGAAAAAAGAGAGAGAGGGAGACAAACCAAGAAACAGACCCTTAACTATAGAGAAAAAACAGATGAGAGGGGAGGTAGTTGGGGGGATCGGTGAAATAGGTGATGAAGATTCAGAGCACACTCATTTTGATGAGCACTGAGTTATATATGGAATTGTTGAATCACTGTATTATAACCCTGAAACTAATATAACACTGTATATTAACTATACAGGAATTAAAAATAAGAAAGAAAGAAAAAGTATTTTTACTGTTCTTATAATTTTATATAAAACATGATAGAATTGTAGATCTTTAGAAATTATAGTTTTCGAGACTTGGAAATGTTTGTATCCAAATAACAATGTGGTGTGGGTTGTTTCATCCTGTCCCTGTCTCAAACTGGTTCATGATGATTCCCAACTATGTATATGGGCTTTCTCTTTCACTCTGCTCTTTCTGAGAATTCAGAGTTCCTAGGTCTATTTTAGAGGCTTAGGATTGCTTGGGCCATGGAGGGGGGCATTATAAACGTAGGGTATTTTGTAGCTTGAACAAAATTTTGTATTAAAGTTGCTGTTGGAATTCATTTGGGAGGACATGACTGCCAGTGGATTTGAGTGCTGGACCTGGATAATCAGAGGCTCCTCACTCACTTCTTTGTCCTTGGAATGTATATTCTGCTCACCATTCTCCACAGGAGCTGTTTCAAGGATGCAGCCTTGAGAGAGTAATGTATCATTGAGACCATCTGGACTGTGTACATGCTTGAACCCCGTTAAGGCCTCCATATGATGGGGTTGTGGAGTGATGGGGGTTCGGAGACGATGGCCAAGAAAGAATTCTTGAGATGTCTTTGGTGCAAGAAAGGTGATTTTATTAAAGCACAGGAACAGGACCAGTGGGCAGCAAGAGCTGCTCTGGGGTGGTGAAGAGTGACAGGTTATATACTATGGAGTTGGGGGAGGTAAAGACCAAAGAGAGGCCTCCAGAAGGACTTTGATATGCTAAAGAGGACTTATAAAATGCCTGGGGCCTTGCTGTTGTCAAGCTAAGATTGTTTTACTTCCAGTAAGGCATTTACATGACAGTAGGGGGTACCTGGAGAAATGTTATGCTCTGTATTTGCCTCAAGTATTTGTCAATGGGCTTCAAGTTATAGAGAAATTTAATTTTACCTGTCGTTTCCTTCTTGCCTTTGTTCCCTATATCATTGTGGAGGGGAGGGTGATGTTGGGATTCCAGGAAACTGAGTCTATAGATTTCTGGAGATTAGGCTATTTATTGATAAAATTGTCTTTTTCTTATAATTTACTAAGATATCTGTAAACTGATGGAGGCTCAGGTCCTGCATGACTGTGTTCTCTATCAGTTAACCATTTGTTTCCTTCCCTTTCCTTTGTTCCTGGGCAGCCAGGAGTGCCTGAGGAAGATCACACATATTCCACCTGGGACCAGAGGGGAGGTGGGCAGGGCTGCTAGCTTGTGCTTTGCCCTCAGTTTGCCTTATGGTCCCTCATCACATATACACTTTTGAGATTCTGGTGGGCAGGTGTGGAGATCTACTCGTCTTGTGGCCACCTGAGATGAGCCTCATACGTAAGTTCCCTTGCTTATGAAATCTGCCACTTAATCAATATGGAGTGGTCTGCCTCTTTGTTCAGTCTCTCCTTACCTTCTACTTATGGGGGCCACTTGCAAATCTTACCTGAGGAACTCCCAAGTTTGCAAACCAATGGTAGTTGACGACCACTTCTGCTGGGCAGTGGATATGTATGCAGCGTTCAGGCAACTTGACGAGAGGCTCATACCCTTTGGCAAAGGGAAGGGAAACTAACCTTATAGGAGGAAACGAACCCACTGGGACTCACTGGAATGACAAGGGTGCCTGTGGGTACCACCTGGGTTTTCTCAGGGCTCAGGCAAAGGATAGGTAGGTGATCCTATTCTTTGCCTCTTTCTGTAATCCTTCCTCTCCTTCTGGCTGTCCCCCTAGTGCCCTCTCTTTCTCTAGCCTCCTAGACAGAGAAACCTTAATTTTTCCACTTGGGTGGCATCCTTTAGCTCTTCATCTGTGTTTCTTCTAATCTATTTCCTTGTGAATACGTTTTATGCTCTCCTTCTTTAGGGCTCTCTTTTTGACACAAAATCCTTTTTCAACTTTTTTTAACCTCTTTAACATTTCAGTTCTCATTTAAACACTGGGACTTTCAAGAGCACTGTCTTTGAAACAGGCTTCAAGTGACTATTTTGGAAGTCAGATACTGAAGAGTGACACTTCCTTTCTCTATGCTTTCCACCTCTAACATCCTAATTCTTCCCTAGGCAATGGAGGTCTCTGCTGAATAGCAGGCAGTACAAAAAAAAGAACGGCACATTGACAGATTTTAAAGCATTCTCTCACAACCTAACCACAAGGTGACTCACACAAACATAGTTTGCTATCATAGATTCTGATAGGTAGTTTTTAAAGTCCTACTGTGTGTCCAGAATGTAAAAGGCTCTTAAATAATGAGACACAGGATCTGCCCTCTGGGAGCTACATAATGATAATAAAATCCAAGAATCTTAGGGAAATTGCTGTTTTTCACATGCTCAGAAAAGGAATCTTGTCCCTGATAACACTTCGGTTCCACTTGCACACCTCTGGTAATGGAACAGTGTTTCTGGAATGCTGACTCTGAAGTAAATGAGTCATAGTGAAATGACCTGGGACTGCCTCTTACTTAAATGAACCTTATTGTAAAGCTTAGAAACGTGAAAAGTCAACCTCTAACTTAAGGCAAATATATTTGTACCTGGGGGTATATATGTACATATATATATATATATATATATATATATATATATATAATAAATTATATTTTGTCATAGTTTTCCCTTAGAAAGTTAGAACTGTATTAAAATTTTTCATCTAGGAACTAAAATTAAGCTCATGCTTTCGTTTCTAAAATAAATCAGTCACTGTATTACTTGTACTCACAGTGATTGCAAAACATTTCTCTGAAGGTATACATTAGCCATATAATCTTTGAAACCTTATCAAAATTAAGTTTTTTCAATTTATTTTTAGCTTTCTTTGGAAGTCTCCCTACCATCATGAATGATTCACATGGTTGGATTGATAAATCAACTGAACCTTGAACTTCACTATAGTACCAAAATATAGTCTCTGTTTTTTCCCAGATCATTGAATTATTTAACAGATTCAGAAATTTTGTTGAGTACCATTAGATGAACAGGTATTTTTGCATGTAGAAAAAGATATGCAAATATGCGACTATAAAAATATTTCAATGTATAATTTTCAGACTTAATTGTTATCATGAATGTAGTGATATTCAGTATTAGAAATTAACGAAGAAGTATAGATACACAAAGGAATACATTTAATTATTTAATACATATTTGTTGAATCCTAATGTTATACCATGGACTGTGACAGTGGGAGCAGTGATGAGTGAAATGTGATGCAGAATCATTACATCCATATTACATATTGTCAGAAATGGCAGGATTTCCTTCTTATGACTAAATAATATTTCATTGTGTACATATACACCACAACTTTCATCAGTTTATGGACATGTAGGTTGTTTCCATATCTTGGCTATTGTGAATAAGGCTGCAATGAAAATGGGGGTGCGGCTATTTCTTAAATATCCTGTTTCCATTACATTTGGATACATAACCAGAAGTGTGATTGTAGTAGTTCTGGTAGTTCTGGCAGTTCTTTCTTTCTTTCTTTCTTTCTTTCTTTCTTTCTTTCTTTCTTTCTTTCTTTCTTTCTTTCTTTCTTTCTTTCTTTCTTTCTTTCTTTCTTTCTTTCTTTCTTTCTTTCTTTTTATTTTTTATTTATGGAGGAAACTCCATACTGTTTTCTATAGTGGCTGGACCAGTTACATTCCCACCAATAGTACACAGGGTTTCCTTTCATCCACATCCTCATCAGCACATGTGATCTCTTGTCTTTTTGATTTTAGCCATTCTAATTAGGTATGAGGTGATATCTCATTGTGGTTTTGCTTTTGCATTTCCCTGATGATTAATGACATTGAGCATCTTCTCGTGTACCTGTAGGCCATTTGGATGTCTTCTTTGGAAAAATGTGATTCAGGGCCTATTTTTTAATCAGGCTGTTTCAGATTTTTCCTATAGAGTTGTATGAAGTTTTTATATATTTTGGATATAAGCCCCCTATCAGATATATGATTTGCAAATATTTTCTTCCATTCTGTAGGATGCCTTTTCATTTTGTTGATGGTATCCTTTATTGTGTAGAAGTGTTTTAGTTTGATACAGTTCTACTTGTTCATTTTTGCTTTTGTTACCTTTGCTTTTGGTGTCAAAGCCCAAAAATCATTGTCAAGACTGATGTCAAGGAGTTTACCCCCTATTTCTTTTAGGAATTTTCATTTTCAGGTCTTAAGTTCATGCCTTTAATCCATCTTGAGTTGATTTTTGTGTGTGGTGTAAGAGAGGGGTCTGGTTTCATTCTTTTGCATGTGGCCATGCAGTTTACCAACCATAATTTATTGAAGAAACTATTCTTTTTCTATTATATATCCTTTGTCATAGGTTAGTTGACTGTATATGCATGGGTTTATTTATCAGCTCCCTATTCTGTTCCATTGATCTGTGTGTCTGTTTTTATGCCTATACCATACTGTTGATTACTATAGCTTTGTAAGATAGTTTGAAATCAAGAAGTTTGATGTTTCCAGCTTAATTTTTCTTTTGTAAGATTGCTTTGACTATCCAGGGCCTTTTGTGGTTCCATATACATTTCAGGATTGTTTGTTCTATTTTTGTAAAAATGCCATTGGGATTTTGATAGGAATTGTATCAAATCTGTAGATTCCTTTTGGTAATCAGACATTCTAAAAATGAATTCTTCCAATTCATAAGCATGCAACATCTTTGCATTTGTTTGTATTTTCTTCTGTTTCTTTTATCAATGCCTTATGGATTTAAGTGTACAGATCTTTCACTTCCTTGGTTAAATTTATTCTTAGGTGTTTTATTCTCTTTGGTGCAATTGTAAATGGAATTATTTTCTTAATTTCTCTTCTGATAGTTTGTTGTTAGGGTATAGAAACACAACTTGATTTTTATATAATGATTTGTAACCTGCAACTTTACTGAATTTATTTATTAGCTTGAATAATTTTTTGGTGGAGTCTTTAGTGTAGAAGTTTCTTTACATACTATTGTGACATCTGCAAATAGAGGCAATAGAATTTTTTTGATAGTGATATATTTCCTCCTGTCTTCTTGTAGCTAGTAATAAAAATAATAGTGCACAGTGCCTGCCTTTGAGAATTTAAGGGTTAGTAGGGAAGCAGTGTGCTGCTTGAGCACCATAATAATTTAAATATTTTCTTCATTTTTGAAAGTAAACTTTTGTTCAAATATAATATACCTAAAGGGAAGTTACACACTATAAGGATATTTTAAGAAGGTTGTTTATCATATATTCTTTTTTTTTAATGTTTATTTCTTTTGAGAGAGATAGAGAGAGAGCAAGAAGGAGAATCGCAGAGAGAAAGACAAAGAGAGAGAATCCCAAGCAGGCTCTGTGCTGTCTGCACAGAGCATGATGCAGGGCTTGATCTCACAAACCATTAGATCATGACCTGAACTGAAATCAAGAGTCAGATGCTCAACTGACTGAGCCACCCACGCGCCCCCGTTTATCATATATTCTTATTTCTAGTATGTATGGATCTAAAGTAATGGCCTCCCTTCCATTCTTGATGTTGGAAATGTATGCTTTTTTTATTAGTCTTATTAACAGTTAATCATTTTTATTGGTTTTCACATGGAGCCACATTTGGCTTTATTTATTTTCTCTGTTCTATGTTTGTTTACTTTTATTGTTAGTTTAGGCTCTTATATTTATGATGTCATTATTTTGTGCTTTGTTGGCATTAATTTGCTGCTATTTTATCACTTTCTGTGATATATAAATTTAGATTATTGATTTTTAAACTTTATTCTTATTTATGTATTTTAAAGCTATAAGTTTTCCCATCTGTACTACTTTAGCTGAATCCTTCAAGATTTGTTTTGTTATATTTTTATTGTCATTAAATTACACATATTTTTAGATTTCTTTTATGATTTCTTCTTTGCTACATGGATCATTTAAACAGTTTTGCATGATTCCTAAATAATTGTGGTTTTTCTGGTTGACTTTGTGTTATAGATTTCAAACTTAAATTTCAGTTTGGTCTGAGAACATACTTCAAATGATAGAAATTTTTTCAAATTTTTTAAATCTCCTTTTAAAGTTTTACTTTTTGGCAAATGTCCCATGTACATTTGAAAAGAATGTGTATTCTATCACTGTTTGTGATGTCTATAAATTTTAATTATGTCCGGTCTGTTAACCATATTGTTAAGACTTTATGTATATTCTTACTAATTTTTGTCTGCTTTTCTAGCAATTATTGAAAGAAGTATATAAAATTCTTCTACTATGACTGGAAATTACTTAATTTCTTATTTTATTTCTCTCAATTTTTAATTTCTGTATTTGGGATCTGTTATTCAGTTATTTCTTGTATGTGCTTTTTACTGTTTTATCTTCATAGTGGATTCGTCCTTTTACCATTGAATATCCTTTCCCACCCTCCATCCTACTGCCTATATTTCTAGAAGTGGTTCTTGCGTTAAAAACCATTCTGTTTGCTATTATTTTTCTGTGTGATCTATCTTGTGAATAGACGTGTCTGGTATATATCTACTTCTATGCTAATTATTACTTTTCGCGTCTTTATATTTAAGTGTGATTTTGCAAACAACTTATTTTTCATATGTGGTCTGTCATTTTTGCCTTTTAATTGGAGAATTCTGTTTTCTTATATGTGATGCAATCATTGACATTTTGGGGTTTTATGTTAATGCATAGTGTTTTTTTCTATTTGTCTCACCTACTTTTTTTTTTCTTTCCACCTTTGTCTTCTTGTGGACTAATCAGATGCTTTAATGCCATATTTTCCCTTTATTAGCTTATTAGTTATACATTTTTTACTTACATTTAGTGGCTATATTACACCATGTAGTTTGACTTATTGTTGTGAGTCATAACTGAGTGCTCTCCTTTTCTCGGGCAGTGCTGGAACCTCATTTCAGCTTAATTACATCTGCTCCCCCATGCTTTTTGTGTTATTAACTGTAATTGAATTTTAAGTAATTGGTGTGATAAGTTACATTTCTCCCACACCATACTTATAAGTATAGTCGATTAATTAATCCAAAGCACAAAATATGACATTTATTCCAGATAAATTTCATCTGGTTAGAGCCTTCATACTGGTGATTGTCCTTAGGTTCTTTACTGTCCCCATAGATTTTAACGGTGGTGTAATACTTTTTAGGATGTCTTTATTTAAGTTTGTTAGAAGAGTTGTCCCAAAAATCTCTCCACTGTATGTATCAGGACATTTCTAACTTAACATTGATAACCAGAAGTGTTGCTTTTGAATTTAGAGAAAACCAACTTGCAAGAATAGCAGTTGTTAAAAGTAACTTTATCAGTCTGAAAGGAGTAATAAACTCATATTCTCTTCTTATATACTCATCATGGAAGTTTGGAAATGGTCAAAATATTATGACTAGTAACCATAACTAAGGTTTTACTATGGATTAATTGTAATCCATGACCAAGCTTTTTCTTTGTAGAAAATTTAATTAGGAAAAAAAGAAGCAAAATTCGTGTTTATTTATTTATTTATTTATTTACATTCTCTAATACACTCTGGCCTCTCTTGAGAAGTGAAAATAATGCTCCTAGTGAAGATATTTGTTACTTTAGAGGATGATTGCTGTGTCTGTCAATCATCTATTGTCTCAGTAATGCTGCGTTTTGCATCACCTCTCCAAAGATCTGTGGTTTAAAACAATTTAATCATTTTTTTTAATTTTGCTTACAAGTCTGGAGGTTGGCCCTTCAGTCTGAAATTGGCTTGGCAGTTCTTTGAGGCTGAGCTGGGCTCACTTGCCCGCCTGGGCATCATCGGTTGTTGGCTGATCTAGGATAGTCTTGGTTGGAATGAATGGAGCAAGCCCCCTCAAGCATGTGTCCATGGCAATTGCAGAGAAACAACAGAACAAACTAAAACATGCAAGCACTTTCCCGAGCTCTACTGGATTCACATTTCCTTGTTGACATGACCGAGCCAGGGTCAAGGGATAACGCAGAACATCCCACCCAAAGTAGAAGAGTACTGCAAAGTTGTATGGCAAAGTGTGTGAATACAGGGATAGTTGAAAAACAGGGTTAATCTACTACAGTTGGCAGCCTGAGAAATGTTACAGTCGACAGGGAAAGAAAGTTTGGGGTTATAAACCGTTTTTTGCATACTTGGGTAGAATAGAATATAGCAAATTATCAAGACCTTTATTATTTTGGTTCCCAAAGTGTTCAGTTTTTAGGAGAGTATGATTTGATTGAGAATGGTTTGATTGGCCTGGTTTAAATTCTTTTTTTATGTTAGAGTTATAGACTATTCATGCTCATTTATTTTCCTTTGCTCTAAAGATTGTGACATTTGTTTTGAATTACAAACCAGTCTTGATTAGGTAAGGGAATGAGCACATGATAATCAGCTTAGGTATTGCATCCTATAAATATATTTGGTTCATGTATTTTACTAGGGGCATTGGTGGCCTGTGTTTAATTATTTATAGTAAGACTTCATAATATTCTAGTAAGTGTCTAGCCATGTGTCTAAAAGGAAAAACAGAATCTTTCCTTGATTTTAAATCAAAGAACTTTCTGTGACACTACTGGTTTTGTGGGAATGTGGTGAAAACTACTAATTTTACTTTCTAAATTTTAGGGGAGAATTTAGTTCTTAAAAACAGATTCTAAAATTTCTTCGTTTACTTATAAGTATTCTAGAGTCTTGTTCCTACTCTTCTTTTAGAGGCCCCCGTAAATATATAAGAACTGTTGTTTATACTCAGTCTGTTTTGTTAAAAACTATGTGTATGTAAATATAGAAAAAAATAGTCAAGGTAAGTGAACCAAAATCTTAATGGCACTTACCTTTGGAGAGTAGGATCAGGGATACCTTTAATTTCCTTTTAGTGATATTTTTTGACCCTTTTAAAATAAATTTGACTATTTGATCAGATTTTTAAAGTGATTGAAAGTCTGCTTAAGGATGGTCAATGTTCATTTCGGTCTGGTACTCCTAACTTCCATGATTGGCCTGGTGTCATGTAGCATTGACTTCAAAGTTTAGGGTCATTATTGAATTATTTATTCTACAACAAAATATATTTATTTCACTTAAAATATGCACCTATAAAATTGCCTACATTTTTGCTAGCCACTCTGTTTCACATACATAATTTATGCTCCAGCAAAACTGAATTAGTTGGGTTTCTCTGAACTTCCCTTTGTCCCAATCTCCCTCATTCTTTGTTCAGACTAACTCTTCATCCATCAGGTTTTAGGATAAATATTGCTTACCCATGTAAACCTTTCTGACTCCCTAGACACATTGCCCTCCCTAGCACTCATCAAAATTATAATTAAGTAATTTTTTATGAAATTGCATAATCATTGGTCTTCCCATCTCGGATGTAAGCTACTTAACAGTGAGAGCCAGGTTAACCTTATTTACTTCTGTATCTCTCTGCAGCTAGCACAGTGCCTGAAACATAGAAGTGCTAAAAAATGTCTTCTGAGCAAGTGGATCAGTGGTGGGAAGATGGATAGCAAAGTGGTTAGCTGGAAAGAAGGATGGATGGAATCCCCTCTGACTTGTGAACCTAACCAAATACCCTCAATCTGGAATGCTTCCTTCTCTGTGTTCCTAAGTAGAATCAGATATTCCTTTATTTAGGCTTGCATTGCATCTCCATTTGCTTGCTCCAACAGTTATTTACTGAAGGTACACTAAGGGGCAGGCATTGTATTCTAGCTGTGGCTCCAGTGGTAAAGAAGGTATGTAGGGTCCCTGCTCTCATGGGGTTTATATTCTGGCAGGGATGATAATAAATAAATAAATAAGTCAATAAGATAATTTCAGATAGTAATGAGTGCTAAGAAGAAAATTAAGTGGACACAGGAGTGCAAATGTCTCTTTGAGATCCTTATTTCAATACTTTTGCATAAATACCCAGAAGTGAGATTGCTGGATCATATAGTACTTCTATTTTTAACGTATTGAAGAAGCTTCAAAATGTTTTCCATAGTGGTTATTTATTGCAACATTATTCACAAAAGTCAAGAGGTGAAAATAACCTAAATTGCATCAACAGATAAATGGGTAGAGAAAACGTGACACACACACACACACACACACACACACACACACACACACATACACACACACACAGGAATATTATTCAGCCTTAAAAAAATAAAGGAATCCTGGGGCACCTGGGTGGCTCAGTCAGTTAAGCATCTGACTTCAACTCAGGTCATGATTTCACTGTTCATGAGTTTAAGCCCTGCATCAGGCTCTGTGCTGACAGCTCAGAGCCTGGAGCCTGCTTCACATTCTGTGTCTCCCTCTCTCTCTGCCCGTCCCCTGCTCTCTCTCTCCAAAATAAGTAAACATTAAAAAAAAGGAAATCCTGTCATATGCTACCACATGGGTAAACCTTCAGGAAATTATAAAAAGTGAAATAAGTCAGACACTAAAAGGCAAACACTGAATGAGGTTATCTAAAGTAGTTGAACCCACAGAAGTGGAAAGTAGAACAGTGGTCATTAAGGATCATGGGTAGGGAGAAATGGGGAGTTGTTCAGTGGATATAGAGTTTCAATCACGAAAGCTAAAAAGGTTCTGGAGATCTTCTGTGTGACAGTGTGCATACTGTTAGTACAGATGTGCCTCAGAGATACTGCAGGTTTGGTTCCAGAGCACTGCAATGAAGTGAATATCACAATAAAGCAAGTGAGGCGAATTTTTCGGTTTTCCAGTGCATATAAAAGTTAAGTTTACATTATACTGTACTCTATAAAGTATGCAATAGCATTCTGTCTCAAAAGCAATGAACATGACTTAATTAACGATACTCTATTGCTAAAAATTGTTAATCATGAACTGAGCTTTCAGTAAGTGGTAATCTTTGGTGGAGGGTTTTGCCTTGATGTTGATGGCTGCTGACTGACGAGGGTAGTGGTTGCTGAAGCCTGGGGGGGCTGTGGCCATTTCTTAAAATAAGACAAAAGTGAAGTTTGCTGCATTGATTGACTCTTCCTTTCAGGAAGGATTTTTCTGTAGCACTTGATGTTATTTGCTAGCATTTTACCCACAGAGCTTCTTTCAAAATTGGAATCAACCCTCTCAAACCCTGCTGCTGCTTTATCAACCAAGTTCATGTAATACTAAATCCTCCCCTTGTCGTTTTGACAATCTTCACACAACATCTTCCCTAGGAGTAGATTCCATCTCAAGAAATCACTTGCTGTGCTCATTCTTAAGAAACAACTCCTCATCTGTTCAAGTGTTGTCATGAGATTACAGCAATTCAGTTACATCTTTGGGCTCCACTTCTAATTCTAATTCTCTGGCTGTTTCTACCATATCTTCAGTGACTTTCTCCACTGAGGTCTTGACTCCTCAGCATGTTCTAGACCAGAGCTGTCCCATAGAAATATTATGTGAGCCACATAACTAATTTTAATATTTTTTAGTAGCCATTTAAAAAAAAAAGGAACTGGGGTACTTGGGTGGCTCAGTTGATTGAATGTCCGACTCTTGATTTCACCTTTTGTGATCCCAAGATCATGAGTTTAAGCCCTGCATCGGGTTCCTCTGCCCTTCTCTCCCACTTGCTCTCTCACTCTCCAATTAAAAAAAAATTAAAATTAAAAAAAAATTTTAAAATGGGGCACCTGGGTGGCTCAGTTGGTTAAATATCTGACTTCAGCTCAGGTCATGATCTCATGGCTTTTGAGTTCGAGCCCTGCGTTAGGCTCTGTGCTGATAGCTCAGAGCCTGGAGCCTGCTTCGGATTCTGTATCTCCCTCTTTCTCTCTGCCCCTCCCCCACTCATGCTCTGTCTCTCTCTCTCAAAAATAAACATTAAAAATAACTAACTAAATAAATAAATAAATAAGAACAGATAAAATCAATATGAATAATGTATTTTGTAGAACCCAGTATTTCTAAAATATTATCACACAATTTTATTAACAAATTATTGGTGGTCTGTTTTACATAATATATTTTCTTACAAGATCTTCAAAATCTAGTGAGTATGTCCCACAGCACATTTCAATTAGGGTAGCCCCATTTTGAGGGCTCAGTAGCCATCTGTGGCTAGTGGCTACTCTACTGGATAGTGCACCTATAGACAGAGAAAGCAGCTGGGGCAAATGGCATAAATTAGAGACAGATCTGGAGAGCCAAGACAAAAGAAAACAGTCCCAGAGTGGCTGAAGAGAAGGGAAGAATGATGGGGGTTGAGTTGGAGAGAGAGAAGGGGCAAACAGGATATCTCCCATGCAGAACGCATCACATCATCTTTTGTGTGCGTAGCACCCTCGCCCACAGGTGGTAAGCTCTTCCTTCAACACAGGAATTGTTTTCTCTTTGTCCCAGCAGCTCAGGATGTCAAGTAGGTGACACGTAAGTATTTCATAAATTAATGAATTGAAGAGATGAAAAAAACTACAAGGGAAAATGGCTTGTTTAGCAAAAACAGATTTTTTTTTTCATTTGTGCTTACCTTCCTTAAAAGCTTTTGAACCGGAAACTCTAGTGCATGCATAGGTTTCTTGCAGCATATCTATTTATGACAGGTTTTTCAAACTTCTTCTGACTGTATCATCATTGTTAAAGAAATAATTGCCAGTTCGGAGTAAACATTTATTGAACGGCCTTGAATAATTATCTTGTGAGGTGTGTTTCTGAATTATCAGCCGTGTTGTGTGTAATGTTTTATGAAATAATTGGTAGCTGGTACAATGCCTCATTGAAATAACTGCCTGTTTAGTGCAATATTTTAACCCAGCAATTGTTTATGCTTTGCATGGCTTTCTGTTGCCCTGAATCTTCTTTCCTCTAATATTTCACTAAAGATTTTCTGTTCTGCATAATGGGAAGATGAGCTGCTGGAGCTTTTAATTACTAGGTACAGCTGCATGGCTTATTGAAGAATGGAAAGAAAAGAAAAAAGAATTGTATTCTTTTTTTTTTAACGTTTTTATTTATTTTTGAGACAGAGACAGAGCATGAACGGGGGAGGGGCAGAGAGAGGAGACACAGAATGGGAAGCAGGCTCCAGGCTCTGAGCCATCAGCCCAGAGCCCGAAGCGGGGCTCGAACTCACGGACCGTGAGATCGTAACCTGAGCCGAAGTCGGACGCTTAACTGACTGAGCCACCCAGGCGCCCCAAGAATTGTATTCTTAAGCACACAAGTTGCCCTTGCTTTTATTGCATGGCTCCAGTTGAAAGTGGGTAAATGTAGGCTTGATAGGCTTAGGTTATTAATACTGTGATGTCCTGTTCATGAAATGCTCATTCCTGGTATTAGTAGTGTCAAACTAAGCATATAGAAGCATAGACTCTCTTTCTCTGCTGTGTTGCAGATCAAATTCTCTGGAAGCAGAACTTAGGCTACAAGATGTTTATTTGAGATCAGTATCTGTGAAAGAAAGGAGGAAAGGACAGGACTGGGTAGAGTAAGGAATTGAACTCTGATGCAGACCAATGAAATCTCAGCACACCTGGAGGCGAGCTCTGGGGTGAGCATTGCTTGGAGAGCTGTCCCACACTGAGCTGAAATGGATGGCTTTCATAGCCCCACGTTGCAGTTTCCAGATACAGGCTGCTCCAGGAGAGTCATAACCTTGGCCAGAAGGCTGAAGCAGAGGCAGACCTTGAAGAGGTGATAGCTGGAGCCTGCTGTCCCCACAGCTGGTCAGCATGTCCTTCCTTGAAGGGCAGTCTGGGTAGTACAGTTCATTGTTTGCCACTTCCTATTAAACCCAACCTTGATGTTTTGGTACTAATTTTTCACTCCAATTTAAACAAAATTTTACCTTATTTTTAGTTTTACCTTTAATTTACTTAGTCTAATGAGAGTTAATGCCTACTTTTACTTTATGTTTGTATACATCTGCACAACACTGCAATTAACATAATATAGGTCAAGACTAGAGAACAAAGCAAAGAGAACTCCTTAAAGAGTTCTTTACATTATTCAAGTGTGAACAACACTGATCTTTTTATGCCAAGCTAATACATCTGCTTTGTAAAAAAAATCACAGAAATAGATAAATTGAAATATGAAAGATTTCCATAGAATTCCTGTAACCAATTTCACTCCTTCAATGAAAGCACTATTAACAGTTTGGGCCTATTATTACATGTTCCTCTCTAGATCTATATAAATATACATTGGTATACATGCTGATAGCTTTTTTTTGTTTTTCTCACTTTAAAATAATAGAAAATCATGGCACAGAGCATTCTTCAAGTTTTTCATTTGAAATCTAAAATGCCTTTTCATAATAGTACATATAAATCTACCTAATTTTAAACTTTTTAATACATTATGGATATTTGTATTTTACAGCATTTTACGTTTATTAGCAAAACTGCTAAGAACATTCTGTATAAATATTTTTGTGCATGTACACAAGTACTATCATAGGATAGATTCCTAGAAATATATCTGCAAAGTTGAAGGGTACACATTTTAAGGTAGCAAAAGATACTATTATGTTGTCCTCCAAAAAAATGTGCGTGAATTAGAATGCCATCAACAATCCATAAGATGCTGTTTCCTAACATTATTGCCTTCTTTAGACGTTAATGTGGCAATTTGTTCTAAGTCTGAAATATGAAAAACTGTGTTCATTTAGTTTTGTACCCATTTTTTACTTCCTATTTTGTTACAATTAGTAATGTATTTCTTCAGGATTACCTCAATAATTTTAAGCTACATGGTGGTATCTTGTTCACTCACAATGGGAGATCATTCTAGGTAATATGAAAAAGTATCAATTTTACTTCAAACAATAAACCACCAAAAAAAGCAATTTTACTGGGACTGAATTGATCTGCAGTATGACTTGTGATGGTTAGAATTTTTTGATAGAAAGCAGCAAAAATGGATTTTGGGTAACTTAAGAAGGAAAGACTTTGATTGGAAGAAAGTTCAGTAGCTCACAGAATAAATAGAGATAGTCGTAGATAGTGGGTTCAAAGAGGCCAGTGTAATGGGCCTAAATCCGGTACCTCAGAATGTGACCTTTTTTGAAAAGAAGGCCATTGAAGTTTAAATTAAGATGAGGTTGTACTGGATTAGGGGGTTCCTAATCCAATATGACTGGGATCCTTATAAAAGAATGCCATGTGAGGAAACAGACACTCCCAAAGCAAGAATGCTAGATGGACATCAAGGCAAAGATTGGGGTGTTGTGTTTATAAACCAAGAAGTGCCAAGGATTGCTAGCAACATCAGAAGCTAGATCTTAGACTTCTGGCCTCTAGCACTATCAGACAAAAAATTTCTGTTGTTTAAACCACTCAGTAATATTTATTAATAGCACCTGGCAACCTCATATAGCCAGGTACCAGGATGTCTTTCAAAGTTTAGGTAGCAGGGATTATTTATTTGACAGTCTCATCATGTAGCTGTCACTGTAATCAATACATTCTAGTCTCTGGGTATTTACAGCTTTCTTTTCAAGATTCAGATTCCTAGAGAGAGGCCATAGTCAGAGTTGGATCCAGTGCCCCCCCCCAACCTGCTTAAAACAGAAGAGAGCACCTGATATACAGTCCCATCAAAAATGTACATCAGATAGATGAGTGATGAGGCAATTCCCTCAGAGAATTTGGTTTGTTACCAAAGAATCTGAGTTGGATAGGATGCTAGAGAGTGTGTTGGGGGACCCATAACTGGTATATTAGGTTAAGGATATGCAGATTATCACCTGCTGAATGAGGAAG
This sequence comes from Felis catus, assembly GCF_018350175.1. NCBI lineage: Eukaryota > Metazoa > Chordata > Mammalia > Carnivora > Felidae > Felis > Felis catus. The sequence goes on from NC_058377.1 coordinate 90,553,287, forward strand.
CACTCTTTATCCATAGGGGGCCTGTAGGTAGTTCTCCAGACACCTGAGCTCCCACTTTAGGAAAGTGAAAATCCCAGGGTCCTTTTGATTGAAGGCATAATTTCAGTACACCCACACAAAGGAAGTAAAGTGACAGAGTTTATTACTTATTGATCTCAGAGATGGGGGAGGGTGTGGGGGAAAGAGGGCAGAGTGAACCAGGGACACAGCAGTCTTCCCACCCATGTCATGAGTCAGCAGGAGGCAGAGAGGAGGGCAGCAAGCACCTATTACTTACAAGATGGTTGGTGTGGAGGGCACTAACTTTTTGTGGACTCAGATCTAAGGGGTTATTTTAAAAGGTACCCTGGGAAAAGCAAAGGGAGAGTTCGTGGTGGGAATCCTGAGTTTAGGTCCTTATCTACGTATCCAGACTCTGGACAGGATTGCATATGTAGATGCCTAGGCAGTACCTCAAAATAGCTGTTTTCTCATCACAGGGAGCCAAGAAATATAAATCTTCACTACATTAGTCAAAATAGTTATGTACGTTTTAAAATAGATATTTGATTTATATGAGACACATACAGCATATTGATGTGGCTTATTTATCTCCAGGAAAAATTCTGTACATGAGAAAGTATACAGAAATAGTGATGATGATAATGATGATCATGACGATCATGATGATAAAGAGGAAGAGGAAGGAAAAGGAGGAGGAAAAGAAGAAGAGAGAGAGAAGGAAGGAAGGAAGGAAGGAAGGAAGGAAGGAAGGAAGGAAGGAAGGAAAGGAGGGAGGGAGGGAAGAAGGAAAGGAGGGAGGGAGGGAGAGAGGGAGGGAGGGAGGAAAATTATTGGGTAGTTGTTCCATTTCAGGTAGTGTTTGGAATGCCTTATGTGTATGAACATATTTCACCCTCTCAACAGTACTACAAAATGGCTGTAATTATTGTCCTGACTTTACAGTTGAGAAATCTAAGACACATATATAGATTTTAAGATATTTTCCCAAAGAGGGATGCCTGGGTGTCTTAGTCAGTTAAACATCTGACTCTTGATTTCAGCTCAGGTCTTGATCCCAGGGTCGTGACTTCAAGCCCCACAGTGGGCTCAGTGCTGGGCATGAACACTACTTTCAAAAAAAAAAAAAAGATATCTTCTCAAAGAAATACAGCTAACAAGTTGCACAGTTGTTTCAAATCTGGGAAATTTGCTTTGAAAATCGACATGCTATCTATCCTAAGTTCCACATGTGTAGGGAACATGGCTGATTTGAGATTTAACAAGGAAGAGGTTATTTTCCTCTTTACCTAGAATGTGTCCCTGGTGCCTTTGAGCTACCTATAAGGGGATTGTGAAGTGACACATTATTTTGTAATTGTACTGTCTTACTAGGACAACTGTTCTAAGAGTCAGTGACTGTCTTTTCCTTAATGGCCCTTGGTTCCTTTGTTAGCTGAAGAGTGTTCATTGGGTTTTGATTGCCCAAAGCTAAAACCTTCTCTTTGTTGGCAGTATAAAAAAGATAGTGTAGTGTCCACTCCACAGCTAACTAGTTATTTCTAAGTGCCTACAATCTTGTTACAAATCAGTAAATGCTGTGTAAGAAACCCCCAGTGCTAGGTCATTTTGAGTCCTTACATTTGCAAGCCTCTTAACTCCTCTGGAAATTGATGCCTTCCTTGTAAAAATGGGATTAATACTCTTTGTTCTGTGGTCAAGGTACATTGTTAGATCATGCGTAAGAGTGGTTTTAAAGTACTTTGTAAACTGTAAATATTTTAACCAGACAATCTAAAAAAATATTTTATTAACAGTAAATGTTCTGTGATCTTGCGTTTGCTTCCTTCATTTGTATATAATTAGCATTGTCATTTATTCATTAAACCAGCCAGTCATTGCATTTTATAATGTATTTAATGAGTACCAGGTACACAAGGTGAATGCAGTGGAAATCAAGGCATGCTTTTATTGTCCAAGTGCATGAACACTGCAAATATATAGAGTATGATAAATGTTATGGTGGGTTAAATTGGGGTTTCTCAATAGCAGCCCTTCTGACATTTGGGACAGATAATTTTTTGTCCTGCACAATATGTTTAGAAGCATCCCTGGCTTCTTTCTACCCACTGGGTGCCAGTAGCATCCTTCTCCTAGGTTGTGGTAGTCAAAAATGTCTTCAGACATCTCCAGATGTCCTGTGAGGGGAGAAGCAAAACTGCACCCAGTTGAGAACCATTGGGTTAAATGAAGGGTGCCTTAGCTTCCTGCAAGAAAAGATGTATATACACTGAAACCTCCTTAATGAGCAGGAGTTAGCCAATTGAAGAGAATGGGTAAAGTGGAGAGTATGTACATGAATCCCAAAGGCAATATCCTACAAGTCAAAACATTTGGAATTATCTTGTTTTTCTTTTGTATCTGACAGCTAGTGAATCTGAACGATCATTAAACTATTTTACTTATCCAAAAACGTACCTAATCTTTTTGTGGTAAGTAGGAACAACTGTGTTTTTAGAGGAATAGGTCCTTCAGAGTCTGGGGTGGATTGGAATGCTATAGAAAATTTGGCGTATTTACAAAAGAAGAGTTTAAAGAATTGAGGCGGGCAAAGTGGGTACAGGGAATTACTATAATTTCCCAACAATTAAAACAACTGGGTTTCCTCGCAAGCTGGACTAAGTGATGATTTTATAAGCATGAATAAAATGAGTGCTTTTTATGTCATGCTCCCAGATTCAGTGGGTCAGGCATTTGGATAGGATACAGTGATGACAAGTTGTCCTTTTTTTCTGTGAAATCTGGGGATTCAGCTGGGATGACTTGAAGGCTAGGATCCGGAATCATCTGGAGACTTCTTTACCCATGTGTCTGGCAGGTGGTATAGCTGTTGACTGAGATCTGAGAGGCAGTTGCAGTACTTTGCTTAGATGCAAGGTGAGAGGACATAGGCCCTGCCCCTAGATGGGAGTGTCAAGGTTACACTGTAAGAAGAAATTGTAGGATAGGAGATGTTTTTGGAGGCATCTTGGATAAATACAATCTTCCACAGATACATATATGGCTTCATACAGTTGTCCCAGATTCTAATATTTTATGAGAGTTTAAGAAACAAAAGTCTGAGTTAAGAATCTTTGTTTCTGCCCTAGCATCCTGTGAACCTCTGACCCATACCTATAGATCAGGAAAGTCTTCTTTGAGGGAGAAAATTTACTTTCCAATATAATCATCCCAGAATATATGGCTCTGTGTTTCTGCAGGTACTTGCATTCCTTAGTAGTTAAAAACTATGTTAAAACAAGATCAAATTTCTATTTAAATGTAAGTGAATGTTACCATCTGTGGGGGCAGGCAGGGAGTGGTTGAATTTCCTTCTGAAAGAAGACCCTAGACAGTTCTCATTTACCTTTACTTGTGCTTTTTGTAAGAACCATATTGGTAGACCAGGATGTTTGCTTGGTGAGCTGCATGACCCATCACATCATGTCCCCTCTTTCCTTTCTTAATGCCATTCAGTCTCAAGTACCTGAAAATTGTTTAACTTAACCCCCAATGCATGTGCTTGGCTCCAAATGATATCAAGGGTTTACTGATCATTTGTAGTTTAAAGCAGTTTTGTTCCTGGAACCTCCCTCTCCCCTAAATAAGGAGGACTCGGTAAGTTTCTCTTTGCTTTCTGAATATGTAATCATGAAGAATGATATTTATTCTTCAGAACCTCATCCCTCCAGTATTCTAATAAAATCCTGACTCATCAGCCAAAATAAAAAGATTAATCTATTTTCTCTAGAAATTAGAAAATTAATACTTATTCAACAAAGGAGTTATTGAGTGTTTCATATATGAATTAAATTTATTGTGATTGAAAAGGAGACTATGATTGTCCTGAGTGAAACAGTAATCAGAAGATGTTATCACTCAATATCTTCCACTCTCTCAGTCCTTGAGTTAAATTAATGTTTTAGTGAACTACATCATTCATTAATAGGTAGCTGTCAAGTGATAGACGGATCATGCTTTCAAGGCTTTGCAAGTTATAAGATGGACTTGCCATCAGTTGAAAAAATTCTTGCCTTTCCAGCAGTGGTGTTAGATTTGTCCTGTTCAGATCCATCCGTGATCTTTTATGATTGGCTTCTTTCTTGGGGCAAATATTTAACTTTCCCTTTCTCTCACTTGTCTTTGAGAGTTTCACTAACCCTGAGGGAAAGGAAAAACATGGCCAACCAATTATGTTACCAAACTTTGAAAGGTCAGATGTACAGGCTATCTGAGGGAGAATGTAAAAGCCATTAGCAGCCTGATATCTCATTTGGTGGCTAACAACCCGAGAGGAATACCAAATGGCCTCCCCCCACATTAATCCCTTAGAAGTAAAGTATCTTAACAAGAATGGAATAATGTTATCAATTTCTTCCGTTCTCATTAAATTCCAAAGGCTGTAATCTAGAGTCCTTCTTGGTTTTTACGCCAGCCAGTATGAAAGAGACACAGCATATAAAAAAGAACAAAGCGGCAAAATTAAACTAAAATAGAGCATGAGGTGGCTTATTCATGAAATGTATATGCATTATTTCTAATTTACAAAAGCTCAGTATACAAAACCTCATTCTAACTTGTCTTCCCTTTATACGTCACTCGTGTCCCACAAGTAGAATGCCAACATTTCCATGCTCAGAGTACTCCTTACATTTCTACTTCTCCACCTTTGCTCTCTTTCTCTTCTACCTGAACGCTCTTCCCAGTTCTCTCTCTCTGAATGCATACTTACTTTATAAGACCTAGTTCAAGTCTTGTATTCTTTATGATAGTAACTCAGACCTACCTTCCCTTAATCTGAAACCTTTCACATCTTACTGACCATATTACTTATTTAGCATATAGGCAAGTACAGCAAATTTAAGACAATATCTATATATCTCACTGTCACAACATGTATTCATTTATTCAACTCACTTATCCATGTGTTAATTGAAGAAACAGTCCACAGTACTAATTCCATATCAGGCACTGTGCTAGAAGCTGGAGACATGAGAATGAATGAAATCTTCAGTCAGACAGAAATGTTATAACAGAAATGTAAACAGGAGGGGCACCTGGCTGGCTTAGTCAGTAGAGCAACTGACTCTTGATCTTGGGGTTGTGAGTTCAAGCCCCATGTTGGGAGTAGAGATTACTTTAAAAAATTAAATGAGGAAAAAAATACAAAAAGAAAAAGAAATGTAAAAGGACACATTGGGTATATAAAGGAGAAGGTGATGACCACTAGCTGGGAAGAAGACCTGAAAGGTGAGTCTCTAGTGAGACATAAGGTGTTTATTAGGTGATAGAGAATGGAGAAAAGTTCTTTTTTTAAATTATTTTTAATCTTTATTTATTTTCGACAGAGTGAGAGAGAGAGAGAGAGAGAGAGAGAGAGAGAGAGAGAATGAGAGAGAGAGAATGAGTGGGGGAGGGCAGAGAGAGAGAGGGAAACAGAATCTGAAGCAGGCTCCAGGCTCTGAGCTGTCAGTACAGAGCCTGACACGGGGCTCGAACTCATGGACTACAAGATCATGACCTGAGCCAAAGTCGGACGCTCAACTGACTGAGCCACCCAGGTGCCCCGAGAATGGAGAAAAGTAAGGAGGAAGAGGAGTGATAGCAGAGAAAGGAATTCCAGAAGAAGGAGTCAACATGAGTAAAGACTATGGTATAGACATATGCTCATGGGAGGATAAGTAGTTTTGAGTAAAGAAAACCACAGATTGTGAAATGGGACAGATGTCAGCTAAACTGAGAAAAGGTTGGACTTGGAGGGGGTGGAATCGTGGAAGGCTTCATACACCATGGACTTAATAAGCAGGCAATGGGAGGCTATTGCAGTTTTCTACAGGCTAGAGAAATGTGGTCAGATTTTCATTTTCTAAGGTCACCCCAGCAGGGATGTGGAGGATGGATGGTAGAGAGATATGATTGAAGGTAAAAAGAACAGTTGGGGGAGTGTCTTATAATTGTTTAGTGGAGAATGACTAGAATATGAAGTAAAGGAGGTAGAGATAGAACAGCTGTGATAAATTATGAGAAAATAAAACGTATAGGACTTTTGACTTCTCAGGGGCAAATGCTGCATCTTTTTCCTACACAGCCTTAAGCGCTCACCGAGGTATATTGCTGATACTTGCTAAATAGAATTGAACTTTATACTGGTGTAACAAAAGCCTTCAAGAGGGTTGAATAATTTATGATGTCCCCTAGAAAATTAAAGGCAGGATTTGTCTATAGCTAAGATCACTTATTTTATGAATTTTGCTTGGAAAACTAAGAAATTAGAGAATTTTCATGTGGGCTCCCTGTTCCAGTACTCAAACTGCTTTACTCTTAGACTTTCATAACCAAAATTTACTTTAAATTTTGACTTTACAGATTACACGGTTATTTTAAGTTGAATATGTTGGTGTGAGGTTGATGTTTGACCCAAAGTAATCCTAAACCAATAGATTTGTGTTATTTGTTCCTAGAAATTATAGGCCAGGAACATTCTGATTCCTCCTGGACTAGGTGACTATGTAATTGAATAAGAATGAAACTCCCAGATTAATGGAAAGATAGAGCTCCCTACTTTGGGGAAATATCCTTTGATTCTGGTAGAATTTAAAAAGGCCAGAAACCATTATGACTTCTTCCCACTCTACCCACATAAAAGGTGATCCTTAATAGTGTTTTTGGTACTAACTGGGACGCCTGAGTGGCTCAGTCAGTTAAATGACTGACTTGGGCTCTGGTCATGATCTCACAGCCCATGGGTTCAAACCCCAGGTCAGGCTCTGTGCTGACAGCTCAGAGCCTGGGGCCTGCTTCAGATTCTGTGTCTCCCTCTGTCTCTGCCAAACTCCGTTTGTGCTCCGTTTCTCTCTCTTCAAAAATAAACATTAAAAACAATTTAAAAAATAAAAATAAATTTAAAAACCAGTGATTTTTGGTACTAACTGGCTATTTAAGTACTAACTAGGCATCAAGTTGTACCTTGATGTTCCTTTTGGAAGAGAAAATAGCTTTCAGGCAAGAATATTAGAAAGTCCATTGCTGGGGCGCCTGGGTGGCTCAGTTGGTTAAGTGTCAGACTTCGGCTCCGTTCATGATCTCGCAGTTTGTGAATTTGAGCCCATGTTGGGTTCTCTGCTGACCGCTCAGAGCCAGGAGCCTGCTTTGGATTTTGTGTCTCCCTCTCTCTGCCCCTTCCCTGCTCACACGCTGTCTTTCTCTCTCTCAAAACTAAATAAATATTTTAAAAAATTAAAAAAAAAGAAATTCCATTGCCTAAATATGATTTTGAAATTTATGGTTGAAAATATTTTCAGTGTCTTCAACTGACCCATAGCAAGTCTTTCTCTTCCCATTTGGGAAAACAGTCTGGCCACTGAACTTGTAACTCCAGGCATTGATGGGACAGTGTAGTAGGCTTCATAAATGGTATCATTCCTGTATAGTCTTTTGCAATGTAACCTAATGGGTCCTCTCATCAAAAGGGAGGATCTATTTGTCTGCCCCTAAAAATTGGTTTGGCCTTATGATATCCTACCAGTTCTGAGTCTAGTTGTCAAGAAGCTTGTTGAGCTTCTCTTCTCTTTTAGGCCCTTGCCTCTGCATGAGGTGAGACTCAGGCTAGTCTGCTGATGATCAGAGTCCATCTGGAGGACAGACAAGTTACCCCAGATAAAGCCTTCCTAGGTTAGCCAGGCCCTAGCCCACATGTTAGATGACCACAGATTCATGAGCAATCCAGATATATTTGGCCAGAACAACAGAACCACTCAGAAAATCCGTATTTATTGTCATATGCCCCTGAGCTTTTGTGGTTGTGTGCCACAAAATTATCACAGTAATTTTGATTCCACTAGGAGGTGTGCATAGGGCAGAGATGAGATCAATCCATTTATGGGTCAGGGTCCACGTGCCCCTATAATTAAGTACAAATAGTAAATCAGTCTTAACGAAAGAGGTGTTGGGTCCACTGATTGAGTCAAAGAGATCTAGATAGAACCAATAAAGCAAGTAACATATTTCCTTGTAGAGAAGTTATTCTGACAGAGTATGAAACCATAGTGAAGGAAACTAATGGCCAAGAAAACTGATTTGAGCATCAGTTAGAGTTTTAATTTTGCCATTAATTGGCAGTTACAATTGCAGCTAATATTTATCAAGAGTTTTCTATGTGCAAAGATAATCTTATTTAATTTAAGACCCACAAAATTCCTTCTCTGTGGATACTATTATTATCTTTCCTTTATTGGTGAGTTAAGAAAAATTCCTCATATCATGCAGCTATCAACTAGGAGAGTCAAGTCACAAAACTAGGCCTCTGCCTCCAAATCACCCTTTTATTAAGAATTCTAAGCTTTATTTTACTTGTATATAAAATGGGGATAATAATGCTTGCTCTCAAGGTTTGGGGCAAAGATTAAACAAGATAATGCATGGAGGCATTCAGTCATTAGTGCTATTATAAATTTAATTATGATTTTATCCTCAGAGCTCCAGAAGTGTTTGGCCAGGCTGCAATCCTTCTCTTGGAAGCTTTGCAGCTGGCTTAATGTTCATGGGGTCTGGAAATCATTCTTTTTATTACAAAGAACTTTTGGTCATCTTTTTATTTGCAGGGAGAGCTCCCTTCCATCGTGACCTATAATCTCACATACTGGTCCGGGGTGATTCTTCTTCCCTGTGCATTCTGTCAGAAGGCCTGGCATTGAGACACAGATTCTCTGTTAAAAAGAAGATCAGTGATCTCCTCTGGGGATGAGAATTATCAGGATTTAAAAAGGAAGTGCTAAGGAAAAATTAACACATGATAAAATGCGAAGACAGTTACACTAAAAACAAGTTTTCTCCTGCATATATTGGGCCATATTCCTACAAGTTCTTTATTCACGATTACTTCTACTGTAAGTCTTGTGTGATTAGAAAAGTAATCTGGACATTGTTTCAGGAGACATTCGGTTCAACAGGACTGGGAGTCAGGAATACTCATAATTTAACCCAGCAGAGTAGACATATATGAGGATATAGTAGCATATTAGGGTGGGAGGGTCATTACCTGTTATCAGATGCACACATGTGGGCCTATCTCCATTAGGTGATCTTTCACCCATTGCTTGAATGCTGTGGTGACTTAAAACTTACCAGACCTCATGAGGAAGGTGATTCTATTTGTGGAGAATTCCAGTGAGTCAAAACCTTGTCTCCTATAACTCTCACTCACTGAACTCTGGTTTTCTGGTTGGGGAAATACACCAGACTAGTTTCTCTATTCTGTTTTCCTGGCTCTTTAAAATGAATACACTCCGGGGAGCCTGGGTGGCTCAGTCAGTTAAGTGCCTGACTTCAGCTCAGGTCATGACCTCATGGTTTGTGAGTTCGAGCCCTGCATCAGGCTCTGTGCTGACAAGCTCAGAGCCTGGGGCCTGCTTCAGATTCTGTGTCTCCCTCTCTCTCTACCCCTCCCCCATTCACGCTCTGTCTCTGTCTCTCTCAAAAATAAACATTAAAAAAAATTTTAATGATACACTCTGGCCCCCAAGAGGAGTGGTAGCCATTTATTGTAAGACATTGTCCATTGGTCATAATTAATAAGACCAGGGCTGGACCCCTGAATCTAGGTAGGCTGTCAGAGGATCTTTGGCATCAGGATTTTGTTAAGTGTTAGATTATAGCATAAATCCCAGAAGATGTTTTAAAAATTCTTTGTCATCACTTGAGTGTCAGGATTTTTGCATAATACAAACAACCAGAATTGTAGCTGCTCTTGTGAAATGAATAAGACCTGACAACATGGGGCAAGGATTTCCACATCCTAACAATTGGCTGTACCTGAGTACGTGATGACTCCTCTGCATGGATCCTGCACTCCCCAGTTTTCTGGGGCATCCCCAGACCGTATCTGCTTTCCCCACAAATGCCACCTGCTTGAGCACTTTGAGAATCCAACTTTGCATGCTTCGAGTGCATTTTTGTACTTGTAAACAAGACAGCCTTATGCAAACTTTACATAATTCAGTGTAATCACCTGGCTGGATACTAGAATCACCTGGCCAACTTTTCAAAATAGATTCTTGGACCAGTCTCCCTAATTATAAAATGAGAGCCTCCAGATTCTCGTTCTATCTGGTATCTCTGGATTCTCTTATGGCTGGAACATTGTCACCTCAAAAATAAAACCAAACCTCTCTAGATTATAGCCATGGTTGGTAACCGCTGATACAATTGAAGGTAGAAAACATGGAATGCATCACCCATTTCCTTCTAATGTACAAAATCCATGCAAGTGGGCCAGCTTTCTCCAAGCTCAGTGTCTCCGGCTGCCACCTGGAAGTGTTTTAAGATGCTCTTAGGTAAGAGCTGCCAAAGGCTGGGTGCTGCTCATTTGAACCTGCTTTTGCTCACTTGGTGTGTAAGCTGAGCACGTAGAAGGTAGAAGGATGGGAATGACAAGTGAGGAGATGCAAGTCTCCGGCAGTTTTAAGGTGCCTCCTCTTGGGATTCACCGAGGCAAAGGGATGATGAGAAATCTTAGAACATATTCAAGGATCAACCAACGTTATAACGGCTTAACTCAACCCAGCTGAGAGTCAGATCTAGACTTAAAGCTACATCTTGCTGAGCCGTCTCTTATTGACTTAGGAGTTGTAGTTTCAAAGACAGTAATCACACTCTTCTAGCAAAGCCAGCTTTAAGACCTTCTAATTTTACTCATTAGGAAGTGCCTACCCTGCCAGTTTCAGTAGTAAATCATCTCTGGTCCTGTCTCGCTCTTGTGTACCTGTGGTCTGACTTCTGTCACTTCTGGGACCTTCCGTTTCTTTAAGTAATGCTTACGTTCTTGGCATTTGCACTACTGCCTCATGCCCCTACCTCCCTGGATTCAGGAGTTGCTTGGCTCTATAATTTGTTACAGTATTTCATTTACTTTGAATTCCATCCTCAGCTCTACCTGAGATTTTAAAACAATCCAAATATAAACATTGTCATCACAGGGCGCTTGGGTGGCTCAGTCGGTTAAGCCTCCGACTCCTGATTTCAGCTCAGGTCATGATCTCACAGTTCATGGGATCAAGCCCCATGTCAGGCACTGACAGCATGGAGCCTGCTTGGAATTCTCTCTCTCTCTCTGGCCTGCATCCGCTTGCGTGTACACATGCTCTCTCTCTCTCTCTCAGTAAATAAACTTAAAAAAAATTGTCATCATGGTAATATATAACAATTCACTAAATTCTTACTCTATGCCAGGCATTGCTCCCATTTAACCCTTCCAGAGTCTGTGATGCAGGGGTTATTGTAGATGGAGTAGCAGAGTCACAGAGAGGTGGTCAGGCTGAAAGCCCTTCTGTGATTTTCCATTGCCTTTAGGTGAATGTTGCATATACTAGTCACAGATGCTCAGACCTTTACCATGACCCATTCATCCTCCTCTCTTCCTTCATTAATCTTTCTGGCTTCCTGGTAGGGGCATTATTTTTTTCTTCCTCTCTCTGTCTCTCTCTCTCTCTCTCTCTCTTTTAGGACTTGACATAATTTTTCTGTGCCAAAAACTCCAGGTCCGTTCTTCAGCCTTACCAGCTTGGCTAAATCATAGTCTCCTTGTAAGTCTCAAATGAAAATTACCTTCGTTGGAGAGGAAACCCTGGACCCCATGTTAATATTTCTTCATTACCTGTATTGGTACTGGGGGGAAGTATTAAAATTTAGCTTTCAGAGCTTTTTTTTTTTTTTTAGAACAATTGAATTAGAAGGTGTGGGCTAGACATTTACACTTTGAGCAAACATTGCTTGCGATTCTTATAAGCTATAAAGTTGGATAATCTCCTCCATAGACTAAGTTAATGTCCTTGGTTATTTGCTGCTAGCACCCCACCCCTTCCCTTTCAAAGTAACCATCACATTCAGTGTATGTTTATCATTTATGTTCCCTATTAGATTACATTACAAATGACATTACATTACATTAGAGACATTACAAATCCCTATTATATTACAAACTCCATGAAGTTAATGGATATATATCAGTTCGTATCTGTATATCTAGCATCTAGTCTGTTGCTCGGCCTATAACTTTATTTAATTAAAGAGAAACATTTTGTTTTTTTTCTTCTTGCGGTAAATTTTATGAAGCACCAGCCTACCATTTTCTGACACATAGTAAATCCTTAGAATGCAAGGTTGATTAGTATATGATCTTTTTGCTCAAAGAACTCACAGCCTTATAGGGGAAACAGGCAAGAAGATATTTGATTTTAGTATAGTATTATAAGAATGAATAGTTCTCTCTCTCTCTTTCTCTCTCCTAGTTAGCAAATATAATGATGGAGGCAAGGGCTCTATGTACAGGAAAGGTGAGACCTAGTCCAGCCTGGAAGGGGCAATCTGAGAGGACTTCCTGGAGGAGGTGACATGCGAATTTAGCCTTTAAAAGGCAGACAGCTGAGAAAGGGGTGTAGAAAGGGTACTTTAAACAGAAAAACATGAGACAGGGGCACCTGGGTGGCTCAGTCGATTACACATCTGACTCTTGATTTCAGGTCCGGTCGTGATCTCACGGTTTGTGAGTTTGAGCCCCATGTTGGGCTCAATGCTGGCAGCTCAGAGCCTGCTTGGGATTCTCTCTCAATTCCTTTCTCTGCCCCTTCCCCACTCTCGAGTTTTTCTCTCTCTCTCCCTCTCTCAGAATAAATAAACTTAAAAAAAATCTTTACAAAAACATGAGACAGCATAGCATGCTTTGGGTAGGGTAACTGTAAGTAGTTCGGCAAAGGTCAGTGTAGGGCATCAGTCAGGGACTATAAGAACCAGATCATGAAAGCCTCCGGACTTTGCATTTTATTGTGAATGGCACTGGGACACAGTGAAGAGTTCTGTCCATAGACACTTGCAATTAAGGTCAGATTTCTATTCTGCATCCTTATTATTATGAAATAAATTTTTGGTGCTGATTGATAAATTGAGCTAGTAAAGGATGACTGACTTATGTGTGCATACATTTATATATTCATTCAACACATATTTATTGAACATATACTATGCACGGTACCATATTTCATTTAATCCTCACAATGTCCGTGTTAACTAGGTGGCATTTTTTCCATTTGTCTGTTGGGGCTCAATAAGGTTTAATTACTCGCTCAAAACAACAGAAATACTCTGTTAGTAACAGAACAATGTTCTATTCCTGATCTCTTACAAATTTTGTTCCGCTTTTGTTTGGTTCAGCAATGCTTAGCATTCACTTATTTGGTCACTTAATATTTACTGACACCTATTATCTGCCAGGTAATATTCTAGGGGCTCAGAGCATAGAACTGGACAAAAGGAAAAAAAAACATTCTGCTCTTTTGACATTTGGATCCTCCTGGGTATTTAGAACCTTTTACTAGAGAACTGATTTAGACTGACCCTGCTCTCCCTTCTCAAGCAGAGGGCAGAGGGGCCCTGGGGTAGCAAGTGGTTTCAGGGATGTCCATTCTCTCTCCTGTACCCAGCATGGTTTTCCAAGGTAAATACTAGCCTTGGCAGAAAGGGGTTAGAAGGAAGGGTGAGGCTTCACTCTTGATATGGAGAAAAGAGAGAGGAGAAGGGGAGAAGGCTATGTAATTATAATAAAATCTGTTAACTACTAAATGTTTATTGTGAAAGCAAGGTGTCTTGACATTTGGTAGAAGCATCATTTACAGGGACAAAAGGAAAGTACCCTGAAACATAAACTTTGCTAAAGCATTGCTGGCAGATCACCAATCATTCCAGAGAGAGTTGAGCTTGATTGTCTGTAAGAATAGCTGACATTCTGGTTGCAGATTGTCCGTAGTGAATGTTTAACCTGGTTACTGCTTTTGCTCTGTGAAGAGAGTACCTCTCCAATCTCAGTGACCTCTTCTATATAATGGGGCACATCCCACCCATCATTCCAACCTTCTTAACTTGTAAAGATCAATTAAGATAATGTATATGAGGGGTGCCTGGGTGGCTCAGTTGGTTAGGTTAAGCATCTGACTCTTGATTTTGGTTCAGGTCATGGTCTCATGGTTCATGACATCGAGTCCTGCGTTGGGCTCTGCACTGACAGCATAGAGCCTGCTTGGGATTCTCTCTCCCCCTCCCTCTCTCTGCCCCTTGCCTTCCTGCTGTCTCTCTCTCTCTCTCTCTCTCTTTCTCTCAAAGTAAACAAATAGACTTAACAAAAATATAATGTATATGAAAATGTTTTTAATAATTGCCTGGTATTTTTGAAGACAGGTGAGGGATAGAAAAGAAGGAGTAGCAATTGTTTCACTTTGATTAAATAAGTATGGGGGAAAACGGACTCAAAGCCTGAGAAAGCACTGCAACCAGGTGGGGTCTCTGACCTTGGTAGTGTGAATCTGTGGGCCTTCTTCCTAGGTTGCTTCAATTACAGTGGCTCAACTGCTAAGACCTCCCAGCCTCTGTGACTCTCTTCTAAATTCTAAATTCAGGGGAACCAGAGTCTGATTAGTTAAGCTTGAAAGTGAATGCCACTGTGGTAGGGTTTAGCATGGCTCCTAGAAGCCAACCACCTCAACTGAGGGAGTCACTGGAAAATCCATGCAGTCCCAAAGATACCCTCTCTAATAGAAAGCAGGAACCAGAGTTTATGACAGAAGCTCCAAGAAGCGAACTGCACCTCTTTCATACCTATGATGGGAAGTCCTTTAAATTTTTCGGTTTGCCAGCAGAGATTCTTAACATGCAATCTATAGCATTCATGATCAGCAGTTAGGATGCGTTTTAAATCAAACTTCTCTTTACAAACTTATATTAATAGTGCCTTCCAGGGGTTAGATAAAATGGGGAAGTGCAAAAGTTGCCTGTTCAGCATAACAGATTATCTCAAATATGCTGAGAAGAATAGTAGAAAAGGGGAGTTAATGAGTCGTCGCCATCTAAAAATCATGCTGGTTCTAAAATATAGATTTTGTTTATCTTTGAGATTGCTGTTTCCTGGAGGTCTTTAAAAATAACCTAAAAGCTTATAGAAAATATCCCGTTCTTAATTAAGCAGGGAAATGCACTCCTCAGATGGTAGTTAGCAGTGCAGGTTCTATGATTTTAGAATTGTTCAAGCTTGGGCTCTTTAATGTGCTAACTGTTGAACCTTTGTCAGGTGTCTTATTGCTAGAGGACTCACATTGTCATCTGTGAGGCCAGATTGATAAATACTGTGTAGTAGGGTGGTGAGGATTAAATGGAATGACCTAATTAGAGTGCTTAGCACAATGGCGGGCATGTAGTAAAGATAAATGGCAGTCACTGGTGGTGGTGGTGTTGTGATTATGATTGCCTTTCAAGTGTTTTCTAATTCCATGGTTTTTAAGGTATAAAATAATGAATCACCAATAGAAGTCAACATCCATTGCAGTCACTTTGTGGAATAACACTGACAATGAAAGGAAATGAGTTACATTCTCACGTGTAAACAGACAAATCTTAAAAATGTAATGAGCAGCAAGGCCATTCAGAATGAGATCATTTCAATAAAATTAAAAAACACACAAATATATAAAAGAACTCTTGTGAACATATTTTGTGTTAGGCATTGTTACTTGCCCACCCAACGTTTATTTTCTCCTTGCTGGTTGGTTACTCAGGTGTTCAATGGTGCTCAGTTGTGGTGTGGCCATTTCTTCACTTTTTCCACAGACAGCTCTGTATTTTTTCTGTAAGTGTCTCCTTCTGAAAATGGGTGAATGTTTCTTTAGGGTAAATTTCTAGCAGTGGGAGTGCTAGGCCACACACTGCATTCTTCAAGTTTATTGGATGTTTCCTAATAACTTTTCAAAGGGCACTCCCATCTGAGATGGGTGAATTCTTGCTTCCCATCACCTTTCTCACCATTGTTGTCAACAGACATTAACTTTTGTCGGTGTAATTGGTGTGAGTTAGTATCATCTTTTTAAAAAAATGTTTAAAGTTTTCTTTAAAAATATTAAGCACAAGTTATTACAATTTTGAAAGACTCATGTATCTGATAATAAATAACATATATTTAGGCATTTAGGACATGTTTCTGGCATTTTTTTTAAAATTTTTTTTTCAACGTTTATTTATTTTTTATTTTGGGACAGAGAGAGACAGAGCATGAACAGGGGAGGGGCAGAGAGAGAGGGAGACACAGAATCGGAAACAGGCTCCGGGCTCCGAGCCATCAGCCCAGAGCCTGACGCGGGGCTCGAACTCACGGACTGCGAGATCGTGACCTGGCTGAAGTCGGACGCTTAACCAACTGCGCCACCCAGGCGCCCCATGTTTCTGGTATTTTCTAATGAAATTTAATATCTTATTAGTTTGGCACTATGTTCTTTATACTTGATTTTTTAAGATGATTTTTTTAGAGGAGTTTTAGGTTCATGGTAAAATTGAGAGAATGGTCACTATTTCTCATATATCCCTTCCCCCACTACGTCCTGCATAGCCTCCTCCGTTATCAACCTCTCCTACCAGAATGGTACATGTGTTACAATCATTGAACCTACAGTGACACATCAGTGTCACCTAACTTCATGATTTACATTAGGATTCTCTTTTGTTGTACATTCTGTGGGTTTGGACAAATGTATAATGGCATATATCCATCATTATAGTATCATGCAGAGTATTTTCACTGCCCTTAAAATCCCCTTTGTTCCCTCTCTTCACCTCCACCCTTGGAACCACTGATCTTTTAACCATCTCCATAATTTTGCCTTTTTCCAGGTGCTACCTGCCCATAGTCCCAGCTACTTGAGAGGCTGAAGCAGGGGGATTGCTTGAGCCCAGGGGTTCTGGGCTGGAGAGCACTAACACTGATCAGAAATCTGCACTAAGTTCCACATCATTATTGTGTGGAACTCCTCTCGGGAGTGTTGCCTAAGGAGGTTAGGTTGCCTTAGGAGAGATGAACTGGCCCAGGTTGAAATGCAACAGGTCAACACTCCTGTGCTGATTGCCATATTAAAAAAATTATTATTATTATTTAGTTTATTTACTTATTTTGAGAGAGAGAAAGAGCATGCAGGACAAAGGCAGAAAGAGAGGGAGAGAGAGAATCCCAAGCAGGCTCCGCACTTTAAGTGCAGAGCCTGATGTGGGGCTCAAACTCACAAACTGCGAGATCATGACCTGAACTGAAACCGTGTCAGACGTTTGACTGAGCCACCCAGGCACCCTGAACATCTTTTCATACTTGGGAGATTTTAGCTTTCATTTTTATTAACTTACTCATCTATTACTTTCACATAGATATTAAGAATTTTGAGCATATATAGTTATGATTTGCTTATGATTATTAGCGTTGTAAATGTCTTCTTTCTCCCTACCTACTTGAGTTTTAATGGTTTTATGATTTACAGAGATATTTTTGAATTCTGAAGTAGGCAAATTTATCCAGTTTTTTTTCCTAAGAATTATAATTTTTTGTATCTTAATGAAAGAGATCTATTTCTACTCTAGATCTTAATTTTCTTCTAAAAGTTGAAATAAGTTGCATTTCAATTGTAGGTTCTTAACTGATGTGGACTTTATTTTTGTATATGATAAAAGATAGGGAACACAACATTCTTTTTGTACATAATGAATAATCATTTGTTCCTGCACCATCTCTTATGTGTTCCCTCTTCTGTTCCATTGTTCTGTTAGTCTGTGTCTGGTCCCACAGAATAGTGACATCATTATTATAGCTCCATAATAACTCCTGATAGCTGAGAAGGCTAGCTACCCACATTGATCTTCTTTAGGAGCATATTCACATTGATCTTCTTTAGGAGTGTTTTGGCTGTAATTGATCGCCTAGTTTGCCATGAAAATTTTAGAATCAATCCCTTTGCCATTGTCATGAGGAGCTATGTAGGCACTGTGATCGTAATTCTTTTGAATTTATAGATTAATTTCTCAAGAATCAATATATCTTCATGGTTTTGCATTTTCCAGTCTCTGTATATATGAGATGTCTCTCTAGTTATTTAGATCTTATTTTATATCTTTTAACAAAGTTTATATATATGTGTGTGTGTGTGTGTGTGTGTATATATATATATATATATATATGTTTTTCTTTTGCTAGATGCTGTGTGCTTTATACTTTTCATTGTTACAGTCCATGACATTTTAAAATTCCACATTTCTGGGGTGCCTGGGTGGCTCAGTTGGTTAAGCATCAGACTTCAGTTCAGGTTATGATCTCACAGTCTGTGAGTTTGAGCCCCACATCAGACTCTGAACTGACAGCTCAGATTCTGTTTCCCTCTCTCTCTCTCTTTGCCTTTCCCCCACTCATGCTCTGTCTCTCTCTCTTTCTCTCCCCCCCCTCCAAAAATAGACGTTAAAAAAATAAAAAAAATAAAGTTACACATTTCTAATTGTTGATGTATCATATTGCTATTGAATTTTGTGTACTGAATTTATATTCAGCAATCTTACTGATTTTTCTTACTAGTTTAATAACTCATGTGTTTGGATTTTCTATGTAGACAGTTGGGCTTCAGGATAAATGTCAGTTTTGTTGCTTCCTTTCCAAATGTATCATTTTCTTTATTTTTTCATGTGATGCTTTATTGGTCAACACCTCAAGTGTGCCTAATTATTTTTAGATAGACATCATCTCACCTTTACTTTTCATGATCCAGAAATGTAATTTGGATGTATAAAACATAGAATATTGGCTTTTTGTTTTATCTAAGGAAATCTCCTAGGTGTCCTTTGTAAACCAAATTTCTTATATCAGTTTGTTTTCTTGCTATTTTCCAAAATAGAAATCAATAATTTAAGAGTTCTGGTTAGTTGGCTTCCAATTAGTCAAAGGTCTACTATAGGATCCCCTAAAACATATTTGTTTTAGTGCTAACGCAGTGAACATCTTTCCATGGCTCCTCTAGTGAAGACTTCTAAAAATGTCATTAGTTCTTTGCTAGATTTCTTTGCTGTACTTGTTGACTACCTGTTTTCTTATTCCCTCTTGGTGGACCCGATCACCCAGGGTGAAGAGAGGGGCAAATTAAACACCAAGCCTCCTAGATTGCTCTGAACCTCTACTTGGAGCATTAAGAAAGAACCTACTTTTTCCAGTCCAAGATTCCTGATTTCAGAATTTCTTTTCTAGCAGTATGCTAAGGAAAACTAGAAAAAATCAGACGGAGAGTTGCCCAAATGATACATTACTAAATCTAACTCCACAAACACTGGTGGAAAAGAAGTGCCTGAAAATTCTTCGGTAATCACAAGCTCATGGTATACGCAGGTACCCGTCTTAGCCGTTCATTTCTTTCAGTGCAAACTGTGATGCTGTAATTAGCACAACCTAGTTGAAAGTTAGCTCCATATGGATTGAAATGGGGAGAGATGTGATTTCCCTCCCCAAAACCCCAGGGAGCTGTTCAGGGAGCTGAACAAAGTTAAACAGGTGGCTAGGAAGAGGTCCACATCAGGTACTATGCTTCCAGAGCCCCTTGCCTGTTTCCTGACACACACTTGTGTTAGGGTGGCCGTGTTACTTTTGTCAGAAAACCGTACAGAGCATCCAACCTCAGCCTTCTCATCTGTCCTGTCTTCAGTCTGACATCACTGGCAAATATTGTAATGTTGTAGATCTCTATTGTCTTATATATTGTAGGATTGTGATACTGGAAACGTAAAATCTCCCCTTTTACAGAGATTTGTTTGACTTTTATGCATACCACCTTTCATAGAAGATACCAAATATTTGATTTTTATTCCATACTCCCTCCTCATTTTTTAAAACCTAGCAACAGTGGAATAAAACTTTCAGGGTTTACTTTGTACCTAATCTAAATTCATACCTGATAGCTACAAAAGGATTCAACTCAAGGTTAGCTTTAGGTCATTTGAAATAAAACTATCTCTGATAAATTTCCTAATTACTTTGTTTATGTTACTGATTTACTATATCTTTATATGTTTTAGGGGATCCTATTGTAGACCTTTGACTAATTGGAAGCCAACTAACCAGAACTTTTAAATTATTAATTTCTATCTTGGAAAATAGCAAGGAAACAAACTGATATAAGAAATTTGGTTTACAAAGGACACCTAGGAGAATACCTTAGATAAAACAAAAAGCCAATATTCTATGTTTTATACATCCAAATTACATTTCTGGATCATGAAAAGTAAAGGTGAGATGATGTCTATATAAAAACAATTAGGCTTGTCACCATCATTATCATCATCATCAATATTACACTCTTCTACTAAGGTTGGGAAATAAGCTAATTTTTTAAGTTTATTTCTTATGTTATTTATTTTGAGAGAGAGAGAGATAAAGAACAAGTTGGCATGGCAGGGGAGATTGGGGGACAAAATCCTAAGCAGGCTCTGTGCTCTCAGCATAGAGCCTGATGTGGGGTTTGAACTCATGATCCATGAGATCATGACCTGAACTGAAATCAAGAGTCAGATGCTTAACCTACTGAGCCACCAAGATGCCCCATAAGCTAATTTTTTAATGCAGTGTTTAATATTTATAGAAAAAAACAAAACACCCAAAGTCAAACATCTTAGTCAATGAGTTTTACATTAGCCATGGAATTCAATGATCTAATACCAATGCTGTGGTATATGTCAGGTTATAGAAGTTTTACTGTGTTCTGCAAATCGTACTTGCAATAAAATATGTTAAAGTAAATCAAGAGTGAAGTTGACATTCTGTTTACACACTGCAATTTGAATATGTGCCTCAGTTGTCCCAGTGATCATTTTATTCACACAGAGATTTTTTATAACTTTATAAGTCAGAACCATTATTATATTAGAGAAAAATCAAGTATGAATATTTTTAAAAGCTCATATTCATCTATTTCAGTGCTAATGTGTCCATCTCCTTTACCATCTTAAACCTCTGTCAGAACACCTGCTTTGATTGCTCACTCATTTAAATCTTAATCCTTGGGATTTGCTCTGTGCCTTTGAGCACAGAAAGGATTTTTATTTTATTAGCCAAAAAAAAACAAACCCAAAAAAACAAAAAACAAAAAAACCAATCAGGATTAACGCAGTGCTTTGGGTGAGTTTGAGTCTATACAAAATCTTCACCAGTGAGTTTAAATCTTTGAAGGCCTTTTTTTGTTGTTGTTGTTCATCTGATGGAACACTTCTCGAAGGTAGGATATTCTGAGTCTGCCTTTAAGTAGCAGTTATTAATCACATCTATCAAATAGAATATTATGGCCCCAAAGCCATATTCTGTGTTCTTTAGGCCAATCTGTACTTTGGATTTAACCAAAAGGAGTATATAACAAACAACTTTCTCAACTTAAAAGTTTTTTTTTTCTTTCCCATGCATAATTGGCTTAAAAAATTCTGACATTTTTCATTACTGTATTAAATTATGCCACACGTTCAAAAGTTCAGCAACATCAGTGTTATGTTGCCACAAAGCTAGATTTGTGTTTCCTGCTACTGAGCCTACATTTTATTAAGCAATCGTAGTTTACTCACTTAGAACCTCTGTGGCCTGTGTGTCTAAGTCCCCACTTCCAACCATCCATAGGAACTGCAAAAGAGCAGAATTGTTTACAGAGATGAAAACCAAGGGCTAGAAAGGACATTGCATACATTGGCCGATACTTAGGTCACCTTAACCTGATTAGCAAACACAGATAAGATGCAAACTTAAAATTTCTTCCTTGCCGAAGACTACATTAAGTATGGGAAGGGAAAGCTAAATTTGGATTTGGGGTTGTTGATTCATAGACATTTCAAATCAGGGGATGGTCTTGGACTGCAAAGACCTCTTCTATACAAAGGATTGTTATTATTTTTCTATTCTCACATGTTTACAACCGAGTTTATCTGGAAACAATTTTAGAGTCAAGTAATTTTGCTCAAGTAGTATCTTCAGTGTATCTCTGAACAAACTGCAATAAGAAGTATGGTGAGAGGAATGGAAGCATTTTGCTTTTCACGGCTCCTCACGGGGCCTTCAAGGTCCCATGCCAGACCCTTGGCCAAAATATTTATGCAAGGAATATATATGTGGGTAAGTGGTAGATTATAAATATAATCTCTTGGAAATAACCATGTCTGAGAATTGTCTGTACTTCCCACATCAGCAAAATGACAGATTAATGTAGCCTATGTTGGACTTTACCCTGATACTTTTCGTCTCTCTACCTTCAGGGATCTAAAACTATCTGTATCTCTCTCGACATATAGGTATAGATACATCTACATACTATATATTAATTTATATATAGATGATATTGTTTATATATACAGATAGACACACACATATAATATATGCTGCCATCTAGATGCTGTAAGTGTTAAAAATCTATTCAGAATTTTCATTGCTGCTGAACCTCCCTCACTATAATGACTACATATATTAGTTTTAGCAACTATTTTAATTATTCAGAATGCCATGTCCATGCAAATTATGTAACCACATGATAACATTATAGTCCATCAAAATCAATAATCAGTATAATTAATATGAAAAGTCTCAAAAGTATTATTTCTACTCTCCATAGTTGACTGTGCTCTTTAAGTAACTGTGGGAAAGATTTAAAACCAGGACCATTGACAAAGGGCTAATGAAGCTGGAATTATTTTATTGATAAAGAAGAAGTTGAGTATCCTGGTCCACACCCGGCATCTGTTGTTTATCAGATGTAACACTGACAAAACACCCATACGGTCTGATCTCAGCTCCCTCACCTTCTTCTGTGCCTTAGAGAGCTAGTATAGGGGTAAAATAGGACAGGTATGTAAAAGAGCTTTGTTAAGTCAAAAGCTGTTATACAAAAATGCAGAGTGGCCAGTTATTTTATTACTAAATAATATTCACATAAATAGACACAATCATGGAATCTTTTAGTTAGAGGGACTTGGGGCTCTTCAATCTAGCCCTCCTTCCAAAGCTTGAATCTCCTCTGCAACTTTGCTCCCCTTCCCCAAGTGGTTATTTGTCTATTAACTGAATTGGTACAATGGATATTGAACCACCATGTTCAAAGCAATGTACTAGCCATGCAGGACATCAAGACAAAACTATATTTAATTTATTGGTACAGTACTTTGTCTTACTTTTTTCAGGAAGGATTTAAAGTGACTCCAAAACAAATAAGATATTCTTACTTACCTTGACTTTGAAGTCACTTATGATGAAGCATTCACTAAATCCAGAGATAGCCTATTCTATCTTTGAACTTTTGTGACTATTGAAATGTTCCTCACCTTTCCCTTAACTTCTAACTATTGGTCCTGTTGCTAGCACTTGGACTCATACTAAATGCACTCTCTTACACTGCCACACTTTAATACTTAAAGATACCTCTTCTGTTGCCTGGGTTTCTCTTCTCTAGGCAATATATCTCTGTTCTTTAAATGTTTTCCAGAAAATTATGTCAGCATCTTTCACAATCATGATGGCCATATTCTAAATTGGTCATTTGCCTTTTAGAGCATCTCAGTTCCGTTTAGCCATCAACCACATTCCGGATATCATGCTGTGCAGTTTGGCCCACTCCTTCTCTAAACTGCCGGAGTCCAGCTCCAGCAGGTCCAGGGGTTCCCGAAGGATGAATGGCGTCAGCGAAAAAGTGAAAAAAAAATAAAACAAAAATAAAAACAGACACAAACAACAGCAATGTGTTGAACTGGCCGCTTTATTGTGGCAAATGTGGCATTATATTTGTTAGCAATTTCCTTGTAGCATACATCATCTATGTTTTCTAGCATTACCTAATTCTAAAAATGTTCCTATGTGTAATCACCTTTTAAGGAATAACATGGTTATTTTCTCATAACATTCCCTCCTGCCCTTTGCTTATTGATTAATTTCTTACATTATTTTCATTATGTATCTACGTTTATCTATAATCTATAAAGCATTTGCTTTGCTGTTTTCATGAAAGGTCATTTATCTCTCAACACCTCAAGTGGAACAGTTACAGGGACATGACTTCTTAGTTGTTTCCCTGAACCATTTGTGGTTTGAGGAACAAAAGTGTTCACCTCGGTCTGAGGTGTCAGGAGGGGGCCAAGAGGGCCTTAGGAACCCACACCTTATGCATTCCCAGAGAGACAATGCACTTAGGAACTAATGAACCATTCTGTACCTTAACCTACTAGGTTCAATCATCATCTGGAATGCCTCCTGGGGGCCAAGTGGGTCTAGGGATCGGAGTAACTGGTGCCCATAGAAACACTCCTTTGTTGCCGGAGTGGGGCTTTTAAATCCATTTATCTCTCCTTTGCTGGCAAATGTATGAGGCTATCCTTCCTTTAGGTAGAGGAGTCTTTATAGGGGGTGGCGAGGGCTAAATGTAGGGCCACACAATTTCCTTGCGGGACCTTATTTCTTTCCCAATGGTTCTTTTCCCAGGGGGTCTGTCGAGGGCGATTCCCCAACAGACAATTCCCCAGGTACTTTTATTAAGGCCAAATTACATACAAGCGGAGTACAAGAAGCTTCTCTGTTTGTGGGCCACCCAGCAGTCCCGATCCATCCACTGCCCAGGCCCTGCCATCAGGCCGGTTGGATAGCTCGGCTTCCAGCACTAAAATTTAAAAAATTTTTTTCTAATTCCATGTACACATCTATTTCTTCAGAGCCTTCTCCATCCTGACCTTAATATAAGAACTTGCCTGCAAAATTCCCGTAACTTCTATTTCCCAGTTAACCCCTCATTGTTGATCAGAATTTAGTACAGACTAGAGTTTTCCTACTGACTTATAACTTACATTCTTGAACAGAAGTTATCTAGAATGAAAATCAGGAAATTAACACATAGCCCCATTTGATTATAATAATCAGCTATTGTTCAGCAGCACTGAAAAGAATAAATATACCTAAATGGATTGTTGATAGAACGGCATATTTTGGATATGTCACTTAGAGGATAACTAAGAGAGATGAGTGCTATGGTTTTCAATAAAATAAATCTAAATGCCTCTATCATCAGAAGAACATAAGACCACAAAAATATGAAAGATTTGGGGCACCTGGGTCATTCAGTCGGTTGAGTATCTGACTCTTGATTTCGGTTCAGGTCGTGATCTCACAGTTCCTGAGATCGAGCCCCATGTCAGGCTCAACACTGATAGCACAGAGCCTGCTTGAGATTCTCTCTCTCCCTCTGCCCCTGTCCTGCTCATGCACACTCTCTCTCTCTGTGTCTCTGTCTCAAAATAAATAAATAAACATTTTTTAAAAAATTGTTACCTCAATTGGAAAAAGTTCAGTTGAGTAAAATTTTTTTAATTTTTTTAAATTTACTTTTTTTTTAAGTTTACATCCAAATTAGTTAGCATATAGTGAAATAATGATTTCAGGAGTAGATTCCTTAATGCCCCTTACCCATTTAGCCCATCCCCCCCCCAACCCCTCCAGCAACCCTCAGTTTGTTCTCCATATTTATGAGTCAGTTGAGTAAAATTTTTAAGATCCTTTTTTCAAAATTGAAGTGAAGGACTTTGGTTTTAGTTACCACATAAAAGAAACTAGAAGTAATTGTTGTCATCCCTCCTACAAGAAAAAAGCGGTACAAACTAAAAATCAATAACTCTTGCAGACCCAGTAGAGGACTGAGGTTGGAGAGCATACCACCACCTGAAAATATCCAAGGAAACCACTGAATCCGATTCCCTGGAGCAAAAGTTGCTGGAGCCATAAACAGAAATATGTATATGATAGTTTTGATAAACTACTAAGTGTGGACTAGCATGGTTATGAGAAGCTCCTGAGGGCCACAGTGGTTGGTGAAGAGCACACTTTCATGAACCTTACAAGGAACCCTACTGGCATCTCATGGTGAATTTGAGAAAGAGCCCTTCAGAGCCCTGGCAAAGAAAAGGGAAGATGACTCATTATAAAATAAACCCAGAGTGTATTCTACAACAAAGAACTAGTTAGTAGAGCATTATCCCACCTCCGATAAGGGCATTGTTTCTCTTCCTTGTCCTCTGTAGCTTTCTGGTCAGACCAAGTGTTGGGGAAGCCACATTGTTTCAAGTTCTAAAAATATGCTAATCACAGACTTAAAATTTAGAATATAAAACATAAAACCCAATAACAAAAAGTATAGCTAAAATATATTTTTCGTCTCTGTCATGGTTAGTTTAAGGAACTAGAAAGAGAAGTAAGTATACAAGGGAAGGGAGAGTTATGAGGTGTTATTAAGAGATCTATTAAAATAAAAGTACAAAAGGATCAAACAAGAGACAGAGTGACATGGAGATAGAAGTGAAGGGAAGAGCACTGTGGTTACTTATCTGGCCTACATTTGAATAATAGTTCCATGTGCATTTTTATCAGTGTGATTTGGAGTAGGTTAAATTCTTGGTCTTAATTTTTTGATCTGTAGAATGGGTAAAATAATATCTACCTCACAGTGTCATTAAGAAAATTAAATTGTCCAATTTTTATTGAGATAATTGACATATTAGTTTCAGGTATACAACACAATGATTCAGTATTTGTATGTATGTCAAAATAATCACCACAGTAAATCTACGTGATATCCGTTGCAACACACAGTTACAATTTTTCTTGTGGTAAGAACTTTTGGGATCTACTCTCATAGCAACTTTCATACATACAATGCAGTATTATTAGCTATAGTCCTCATAACTAAAACATATATAATCATATATTGTCTCTTATAACTGGAAATTTGTACTTTTTAGTCTCCACCCACTTTACTCACTCCCCCACCTCCCACCTCTGGCAACCATCAATGTGTTCTCTGTATCCATGAGTTTGTTTTTATTTGTTTGTTTTTTAGATTCCACATAGAACATATGGTATTTGTCTTTCTGACTTATTTCACTTAGCATAATGCCCTCAAGTTTCATATGTGTTGTTGCAAATGGCAAGATTTCCTTTAATGGCTAACTAGTGTTCCATTGTATGTATATGCCACATGGTCTTTGTCCATTCATCTATTCATAGACACCTAGGTTGTTTCTGTGTCTTGATTATTGTAAACAATTCTGCAGTGAACCTGGGGATGCATATGTCTCTTCAAGTTGGTGTTTTTATTTCCATCAGATAAATATCCAGAAGACTTGCTGGGTCAAACAGTAGTGCTACGTTGCATTTTTTGAGGAAGCTCATACTGTTTTCCAAAGTGGCTGCACCGGTTTACATTCCCACTAACAGCGTGCGGGGCACCCTTTTCTCCACGTTCCCACCAACACTTGTTATTTCTTGTCTTTTTGATATAAGTCATCCTGGCAGGTTTGAGGAGATACCTGACTGTGATTTTGATTTGGACCTTCCTGATGGTTAGTGAGCACTTTTTCCCTGACTTTGCACACTTTTTCATGTACCTGTTAGCTATTTGTGTATCTTTTTTTTGGAAAAATGTCTACTCAGATCTTCTGGGCATTTTTTAATCAGATTTTTTTGTGTGTGTGTTGTTTTGCTATTGAGTTACATAAATTATCTAATGTTTAAAGTGCTTATCATGGTACTAGGCATATAGAAAGTTTTAAATAAGTGATAGCGATTACTATTATATATAGTCATATAACAAGGAAAATAAAGGTAAGTCACTTGGAAATAGAGCAAAACCATCATTGCCTAATGACTTCAGTTTTGTAGTTGTTTTGAACATTGTATCACAAGTCTTTAAAGTTAAATTACCTTTCTTGCAAGTCCAGGCATAATGCCTTCAAGTTTCATCTGTGTTGTTGCAAATGGCAAGATTTCTTTTTTTAAATGGCTAAGTAGTGTTCCATTGTATATATATGCCACATGGACTTCCTAGTTGCCCTGAATGTGAGGATAAAAAATCACTTATGTCTCATTTATAGGAAACAGAACAACTTCCTCATGTTTCCCTCATGGGTACAACCTGACAGTTTAGTAGAAAAACCAATCTGTACGCTTTCAATTTAGTAATTCATATCTTAATTGTTATTAGCTAATTTGATCAATTATTTTTGGAAGGGTTAAGAAAAATCTCACATTCAGATTTTACTGCATATTTCTGTAGAAATGTTAAATTAAGCAAAAGTACCACAATGCAAGGTTGAATTTGCACTTCAAATTGAACTTCCTGTTACAGAAGCAATAGGATAGAACCCAAGGGTAACAAAGAAAAAAAAAAATCACTCTGAGCTCACTCCTCTTCCAGGCCTGTAGATACAACAGCCTCAGGCGCTGAGGGGTGTCAGCAGTATTTCTGCAGGAACTTCAGTTAGCAGCTACCCCCAAGAGTCTGAATCAGTTATGAATATGACCCTTGTGTCAAAAAGTAAAGGTCACAAGTCACTTACTCCTCCTGGCATAGAAAGACCTGGTAGAAGGGGAAAAAAGGCACTTGGAAGCATATTTTCTTAACATGCAAACCATCCTGTGCCTTTGCAAACATCTGAGATATTTTTGGATGGCAGATAGAAATTTACTAAAAGAAATGTGGAAATTTGTATTGAAAACAGCCTCTGTAGTCTTAAACTAAAACTTCCGTTTGTTTGGGAGAAGGGGGCACCTTCTCCCGTGGTTCATTTTGTGTTAAATTAAATCCGTATTTTCATGCTGTGAGACTGGGTTAGTGCCATTTATTAAATTAACTGGAAAATTTGGCAACTCCTTAGTTTTGCCCACATGGTCAAGAAGTTTGCCTATCTCTATGGAATAGCTTGAGTAGAGCCCTTTAAAGTTGGTTGAAAAAGATGGAAATTATCCAAACGTTCAACCATAGTGGAGAAGCATTCTCTTTCACTTGGGAAAATACAATATATCCATTTAAAACAATATTAAACCTCCACATTCTGACTCATTACAGTAAGGCTGATGGTCAGGGTTTGGAAGTGTGCTACTAAGTATGCATTTAACTAAATAAAAAGTCTTTGAAACAAACATACAAAATTTGCATGGAAAAACAATTGGATAGATGCCAAAATGCTGACCTTTTTTATAATAAGGATACAGGATTGTTATCCTTTCCTCTGGTCTTATGAACTTTTGCCAACCTTCTATCACATACCTATAAAGTTTCTTAAAAAAATTCCCTCTTAAGAAATTTGATGTGACAAATTTTAACTGAATGTACATAGGTGCTGGCCAGGTGCTGTGCTGAGGTACAGAGAGGAATGGGATACAGATCCTGGGGGGGACTCTCAGTCTCAAAGAGAAGGCAGAAACATATATAATGAAACATATGCAGGTACAGACTGTCCAGAAAAAGGAGTGATCTCCTGGAAGTGAAGGGGAGGTCAGGAAGGTGGTGAGAAAGTTAGCAATATGATATCTGGAGTAAAATGGGTCAGGCACAGGGACAGCTAGTGCCAAGGGGCAGGCAAGACCATTCTTTGTGTGACTGAGAAAATGCCAAGCTAGAGTGGGATGAGTGGTGGCAAAAAGTACTAGAGGGTAAGTGTAGAGTTAAAGACACAAATAGACTCTGGGACACTGTATGAACTTTTACTGTGAGTGAGATAATGAGCCATTGAAGGTTTTTAATCCAGGAACAGACCTTGTTGGATCACTGTTTTAATGGGAGTCTTTGGGCAGCTGTGTTGAGAATAGACTCTAGGGACAAAGGTATGAAGTACAGTATAAGTGAGAACTCTGGGACAGTGACCCAGGTAAGAAATAATAATGACAAAATCAATGAAAATAGCAAGTGGAGGACTTGGAGGCAGTCAAATTCTGTAGATATTTTTAAAGTAGAACTGGGGCGCCTGGGTGGCGCAGTCGGTTAAGCGTCCGACTTCAGCCAGGTCACAATCTCACGGTCCGTGAGTTCGAGCCCCGCGTCAGGCTCTGGGCTGATGGCTCAGAGCCTGGAGCCTGTTTCCGATTCTGTGTCTCCCTCTCTCTCTGCCCCTCCCCCATTCATGCTCTGTCTCTCTCTGTCCCAAAAATAAATAAACGTTGAAAAAAAAATTTTTAAAGTAGAACCAAAAGGGGTGGCTGAGTGGCTCAGTTGGTTAAGTGTCTGACTTTGGCTCAGGTCATGATCTCATGGTTCATGGGTTTGAGCCCCACATTGGGCTGTCAGCTGTCAGCATGGAGCCCACTTCAGATCCTCTGTTCTCCTTTCTCTGTGTCCCTCCCCTGCTTGTGCTCTCTCTCTGTCTCTCTCAAAATAAATAAAAATTTAAAAAAAATAATAAATTAAGGCCAAGAGACTTCTGATTGGTCCACTAAGATAAACTGAGGCACCAAGAATGATGCCAAGGATTTCAAGCCAAGATCACCAAGGAAGGGAAATAGAGAAGGGAAGAAGACCAAAAACTAAGCACTGAGGCACTCCAACATCAAGAGTGTGAGGACAAGAGGAAGAACAAGAAAAAGAGACTGAGAACCAAAAAAGAGGAGATACCTAGAAGAGTATATTCTGATATTCTGGAAGCAGCTGAAGAATGTACATCAAGGAAGAAGGAGTGATTGATTGTGTCAAATGCTGCTGATCCAAGTGGAAACCCCTGGGCATCTTGACAGCCGTTTCAGTACAGTGGTGGGGGTGAAAGCTGCAGTAAAATAGTTTTAAGAGTGGACAGGAGACCGATGATTGGAAAAGCAAGTATAGATATTTCTCTTCAAGTGTCAAGGACGTATTTCCTTCAACACTCCCTGAAGTGTTGCTATGACACTGTGCAATATCTTGTGAGGAACAGAAAAACTTAAGACAGGAAAAATTACAGTTTGTTTGGATGTGGATGGGAACAATCCAATAGGCTGTGAAAATTTGATGCTAAGGAGAGAACAGGAGAATCTCTGGAGAGATGTGCTTGAGTGAGTGACAGGGCCTGTACCTAAGTGGAAGCATCCATTTCAGATAAGAGAATGGGTGGTTCATCTGTGCAGTTGTGTGGGAGGATAGACTGGGAGTCCCCATGGTGGTAGGTAGGTAAATGCAGTGTTTGGAGTATGTGGATATGTTCTGACTGCTACCATTTTTTCCAGTCAAATAGGAGGCTAAGTGATCAGCTGGAAACGAGATTGGAAAAGATGTTGAGAGTTTGAGGAGAGAGATGAATGTATTAAATATGAGAGGGAATGATTGGACTAGGGGAAAATAGTGCAATTAGTAATCGACAGCACCAAGTGCCCTTCTGAGTTTCACTGCCATTAAATGGAAGTGAAACAAGTCTGTGTGGTGGAGTGCTTCACCAGTCTGTTCTAAAACCTCTGTCAGCTGTGTGATTGCAGCTGGGCGGCAGGCAGGGATTAACCTAGGTTGTGGCTTTGCCAAGAATTAATGTTGATATGAGATGAGCAAAGGAGTTGAAGGTGCATGCAAGGGGGTGAAGACAATGATTAATCGTGGGATTTAACCTAGAGAAGGAAGGAGTGAGAGGACATCAGCTTGACAGTTCATGCTCCTTCCCAGGCACTGAGGTCCTCATGTGCACATGAGCAAGAAAGCAAGAAAGTGACACATTTCTTACTCTACGGTCACTAACCTTAATAATATTTACAGTGGGTCTCATTTGTTGAGAACTAGTATTTGGATATTGTGATGGCATTGCTGGTGCTTCAGATATGTCCTTCTGGATCATTTTAGGTGGGGAGAAAGCAGATCCAGGTCTCTGTTAGGGGAGCTGGCTCAGCTGATAACCACATACTGGTCAAAGTAGGGGATAAGTCATCCTTCAGCTCAATAAAAAAGTTTTCTGAGACTGTCTAATTGCTCTTCTTAATTGTGTTAAGTAGGCAGTTTCATTTGCAGAAATTTATTTTCAAAAAATAATAAAAAAAATATAAATTCCTATAGGACATTAAGGCCTAATGCCTTAGAGACAATTCAGGACATCTTATCTTCTCTCCAAATTATTTCAAGGCCTTTAATAATTTAAATCATCTGTGCTTGAATTAACACACCTGATTCTAAAGAAGAAGAAACAAGAGTAGAGACACAGTGCTTGCAACTACACACACACACACACACACACACACACACACACACACACACACACACTTGCCTCTATCTTGTATTTCTATTCAATTCTGTGCTCCAGGCCTTGGATGAGTTTGTTATCTTGAAACATTGTATTAAGCTAGATGATAACAAAGTTCAAAGACTGTTTTCATTTGTGAATACAGAATTTTTTTTACAGAGTTAGTGGTTATTTTTTTAATAAAAAAGAAAATTATTTCAGAGGCATTCTACAACATACTTGGTTACTGATGTCTGATGTGGTAGTACCCAAGAATTTCTGCAATTAAGATAGATAATGGAATTATTAAAACTAATAGTTACATTGAGTAATTATTAAATAATTTCAAGTGAATATTGTTTTCCTATTAGAAATACATGTAGGGGGGCGCCTGGGTGACTCAGTTGGTTAAGCGTCCGACTTTGGCTCAGGTCATGATCTCACAGTTTGTGGGTTCGAGCCCTGCGTCGGGCTCTGTGCTGACAGCTCAGAGCCTGGAGCCTGTTTCAGATTCTGTGTCTCCCTATCTCTCTGCCCCTCCCCTGTTCACGCTCTGTCTCTGTCTCAAGAAAAAATAAACATTAAAATTTTTTTTTAAAAAAGAAATACATGTAGGTCATTTAGCACTTAAAGGGTATCAAGTATAAATCACCTTGTTTTTTCTTGGCCTCCATGCTTCCATTGGAATCCAAAAGGCGTCACCAACCCCCATGTGTTTCTGATAAGATTATACACTCTCTACTTGAGGATTAGCAGAAGTGAAGGAGTCCCAGATCTCAACCTCCTCCTTTCCAATCTACTGCCAATGACCTAAAATCCATAGCCTTGATGGGACCATCTATCATGAGTCCATTAGGATTAATCCCTTCATGTCCTATATCTTAGCTTTTGCAAGATCGCCACATAGCATTTGCATTTTTAAATTCAGTGTTCAAATCTTATTCTTCATTTTGTCTGAACAATATGCAGTTTTTGATACAACTAGGTGTTCCTTCCTTCTTGAACTTCTTTCTCCGCTTGGATTCCAGGATGCTGCATTTTTCTGCATTTGATTGAAATGGTTTTTCTTTTTTACTATTCTTTGCTGGTTTATCATTCATGTCTCAAACCTTTTAGTACGAATGTACCTCAGGGCTTACTCCCTCAGTGATTCATTCAGTCTCATGGTTTTAAATAGTTGATGGTTCTCAAATGTATTTCTTAGCTCCTCAAATCAAGACTTGTACAAGGTTTCAAATCAAGAATCATACAAGGTTTCTAATAGGCATGCCAAACTTAGCATGTCTAGAAACAAATCTCTGAACCTTTTTCTTCAGTTTCTCCCTCAGTCTTACTACCACAGTATATGTCAACTTCATTATGATGGTCTTTTGATGCATTGACTTGGCTAGGCTATAGTCCCCCATTATTCAATAAAATATAAATACCAATTTAGGTGTGGCTGTGAAAGTGTTTTGCTAAAGTGAGTAAAGTCCATGATCAGTTGAAGTTAAGTAAGGGAAGCTATCCTAGATAACTAGATGGGACTGATTTAATTAGTTGGTCAACCTTAGAAATATCAGTGAGACTTCCTTGAAAAAGAAGAAAGTCCACTTGTGCATAACAGCTTCTGCCCCTGCCTGACAGTTCCAGCCTCACCTTCCTGATAGCCTGCCCTCTGGATTTCAGACTTGCTTATCTAGTCCGCACAATCATGTAAGCCAATTTCTTGCAAGGGAATGGAATGTGGTATGTGAAGAGACCTTTCTGATTAGGCAGAAAATGTGAGGATATTTGAAGTATTTGTATCCTATGTGTATACACTTACCAGTGAGTGACCTCAGTAAAGGATACTGTTATGAAGCAAGTGGGTAGGATGGCTTATTCTATGAATACCCCTCTTTCCTGACTCCTGACATTATTTAATGGGCTCATGAATAAAGTGGCCATTGTGGCTGGGTTAGAGGTTATGTATGCATGGGCTCAGCAACATAGACTTCCACCTACCCAGATGAGTGGCTACAGCCATTGCTATTTTCCAGTACTCTATTTTCCAGCAAGAGATACCAATCCAACCCCAAGTCCCCAGTATGGCACCATTCCCTAAGTAGATCAACCAGCTAACTGGTGGCAGATTGTTTGCCTCTTCCATCATGGAAGGGACAGTGCTTTGTTCTTACTGGAACAGATGCTTACTCTAGGTATGCATCTGTCTTCCCCAAACACTTCTGCCAAAACATGAGGAGATTCATTATATACGCTCAAAATAGGATGTACCTTTCCCCCCAAACGTGTAACATATCTTAAGTCATTTTAAGGAATTGCAAGAGATTCAGAAGGTGGTAAAAAGTTTACATCCAAGTATTCAGGGAGTATTTATAAAGAAATGTGATTTGGGCTGGGTCTTCAAGATCAATTAGTCTCGTTTGGAAATACAGAGAAGAGAGATCTGATTATTTCACACCAGTGGCACCACATAAATGGAATTTGGAATAGAGACTTCATTTGGGGAGTGTGGGATAGAATGTGTGGTTTATCTATGGAATGCCTGGAATTGTCTTTAGAGTTTAGATTTTAATCCTGTAAGAAATAGGAAGTTAGTGATAGCTTGTGAATTGAGAACTGACTTAAGCAAAATGAAATTTTAGAGCATATTGTTTACAGGACAGGTTGGGGAAGAAATCGTTTTCAAGTAGAGAGATTAAGTGCTCTGCTATTATACTAGTTCAGATGTAAGAGAATGAATCCTGATGTCATAGTGAGAATACAAGATGGACTAAAAGAGATAGATTTAACAGTGATTTCAAAGAACCAAAAGGACTTCTAAATGATTTGCATAATGTGTGTGTTATGTGGTGTGTGTGTGTGTGTGTGTGTGTGTGTGTGAATGATGAAAGTAAATTTTGTACGATGTGTGTGTACAGTTTGTAGAATTGAGAAGATAAAAGTAAAAGAGAAAGCAATGATGATGCTATAGTTTTCTTGTTGTGTAATTGAGAGAAGACAGTATTTCCAGTAATAGGAACAGAGGGAGAGAAAAAATTATATCCCGTTTCAGATTAATACCAAACAGTGAGAAGGTGTTGTGTGTCAGGCTCTGTTCTAAGCACATATCGTGTAGTGTCTTATTTATTTTGTGCATAAATCTGATGGTCAGTGCCATTCTCCTTCCCATTAAAAATTTTTTTAATGTTTATTTATTTTTGAGAGAGAGAGAAGAACAGGAGTGGGAGAGGAGCAGAGAGAGAGGGAGACAGAATCCAAAGCAGGCTCCAGGCTCTGCGCTGTCAGCACAGAGCCTGACAGGGGTTCCAACTCACGAACCGTGAGATCGTGACCTGAGCCAAGGTCGGATGCTTAACCACCTGAGTCACACAGGCACTCTGTCTCCTTCCTGTTTTATAGATTAAACAATGAAAAAAGGTGAGACACAAACAAGTTAAGAAACACATGCCGTGGAGGCAAATGGAAATATTCAAGTGTAAGTAGTTTAAATATTGGGTGAGTTTTAAGAAGGAAGAGGAATGGAAAGGATATACATATTCAAGTATGTTTCAGGTTATTTATATGGATTTCTTAAGTCGGTATGCTGGTTTGATGCCCTGGGAATGAAGATAAAGTCATGGAACTAACCCCATTTTAAGCCCAAGAGTCTGGACCAAGATAAAGAAAGTGACATGGCTCTGGCCTTACTTCAATTGATGTTCTTAATTGTAATATTATTGATCTCCTGTAAGAAAGCCTTGGGGCAGAAGCAAAATTAAAATTTATCAGCTGGAACATTAAAATCAATGAGCAAAACATGTGAAAACTTGCATTAATAACTCACAGAAATCACCTTCTCATTGCCTATTTCATCAGACTCACAGTTTAAGAAAGGAGCCTTTCAGATATGGGTCCAATTATGTATACATTTCAAACCTACAGTTCATTTTATAAATGTACCATAAAGATATTTGTAAGCAATGCTCAGTTAAGAGCCTTAAATGATTGACCTTTCTGTGGGTGAGTGATCTAGAATTTCAAAGAGATTTGAGATTTCCCCAAGTGTGTTCATACAATCTTATTCAGCATGTACCTCCTAACAGTTCTGTGTTCAAATAAGTTAGGGAAGTGCTGGCCAAAACAGATGTAAGTTGCTTTCTTTGCTCAAAACTATAGGTCTCAAAACTCTTCAGATGTCAGTGTAAATTGTGAATCATTCATTAGAGGTAGAGGGTTTCCAGTTCCAAAGCTGTAGTATTTCAAAGCTAATTCCTTCTCCATCAACCTCTTGTTGTGAGGGTTATCCTAACAGACTTGTGTTAAACAAATAATGTTTTGGGAAACACTGATATCAATTTCCTATAAGAGTATAAGAGCATATTTTAGTAAATTATATGTAATATATATCTTATAATATATTTTGTAATATACAATAATATATTATATGGTATCCTATCTGATATATAATTATATAATCTTCTCTGATATGTAATAATTAGACATTGTTTATGTGTATCATTAATGTTATGTTATAATTATAAATTATAGAAGATTCAGAAAATTGTAAGGAAGATAATAAAACATCTCTAATACCCTAATCTATAGATGATGACTATATCATTTTACATATTTCTCTTTTTTTGTTGAAACTATACTACATATTAATAATTTTGTTCCATTCATTTTGTACTTACATTAGAATGGCTTTCTTATTCCATCAAAATAGTTGTTGAACGCATAAATTCTGACATATTCTGGTCTCTAGAGGATTGCCAGCAGGTGAAGGGGAGAGGAAACTGGATGTATTATTAGGATAACCAAGTTCAATTTCAATCTTTGGTGTTAATTAGATTCATGACCATGACCTGGTCACTTACCATATTTGGGTCAGAGTTTTTTCTCATTTGTTCCTTGAGGTAATTACCCCAGATGATTGCTGAGGTCATAACCAGCCACTAAATATTATTATTCTGTGATTTCCTCCTATTATATCAGACTACAGGGGTGTCTGAATGACCTTGTATTAGGAGGTTATTAGCTTTCTATATCACTTTTTACATAATACTATGGTTCCATCTTATATGATAACTCATAATCAATTATCCATCAATATTAATTAGAAGGAAGGCACTATTGCTTATGAACTCTTATATTCCCTGGAATACTCTTGTTTTCCAGAAACAGGAAGAAAAAATCAAACAAAAGAGGACATTTTACATTAATTGAAGAATATCAGCTTAACTACTTAACGTAAAGAATCTTAATTCTTACCATTAAAGAGTTTCTTATTAGTTTAATAATTTTCTTCTTGCTTTTAGTGAAATGTGCAACTGATAACACATATAAATTATCCCTAAAAAGATGGGTGAGATATAGGTG
Source organism: Felis catus (assembly GCF_018350175.1). NCBI lineage: Eukaryota > Metazoa > Chordata > Mammalia > Carnivora > Felidae > Felis > Felis catus. The sequence continues at coordinate 90,590,478 of NC_058377.1, forward strand.
TATTCGAAGTGATTTAGACCTCACTATTTTCTGCCAAATGTTAAATACATTGCTAAACTCTTGACTGATCCTATTTGGCAAACAAAGGGGTTTGTATTTAGGAAAAGTAAAACCCTGCCATCTCTGTCCATGTAGTCCTGCCCCCTTGGCCCTCCACCTCAAGGACTAGGTTTTATTTCTGATTAAAGAGTCTGTGTCAACTAGAAGTAATATTCGTAGTCAATTGTACTGTATTAAATCATCATTTCTCTTTAAGTGTCCAAAAAAAGGAAGTTGCTTTTCTCAGTATGGTTTTCTCATTGCTTATATGCTCTTCCTATTGTTCAGAGTGGATCAGTAGGCCATGCCATTAATTAGATGAACTGTCCTGTGAGACTAATTTTTTTTTCTTAATTTTATGTGAATATTTCCCATGAGCCTGTACATTAAATAAGATGCTGGGTTTGGGCCACCTGGGTGGCTCAGTCGCTTAAGCGTCGACTTCAGTTCAGGTCACGATCTTGCGGTTTGGAGGTTTGAACACCACATCAGGGGGCTCTGTGCTGACAGCTCAGAACCTGGAGCCTGCTTCAGATTCTGTGTCTCCTTCTTTCTCTGCCTCCCCACCCCCCCACTCATGCTCTGTCTCTCTCTCAAAAATAAATAAACATTAAAAAATTTTTTTAAAAGATGCTGGGTGATAGGCAGATAGCAACCTGGTGAGTCTTTCTTTCACTGACTTAGCACTGCCCCTATTCCCTCCCCCAATCCCATGAAACTCTCACTTTAAAAAGATTGGCAGTTTGGGTTAGAGAGGGTGTAGGAAATTGTACATATTTAAATACAGTTTCTGTGACCTTGGTATTTAAGCAGAGTTACGTATTTTGAATTTATTTAACAATTTTTGAACATTACTGGAAGGCAGAATGCAAGGTTAAGGAAAGGCAGTACAGAGACCAGTCTGTTCTGCTGTGGACCATGGGTGTGCCAGCAGTGAAGTGGCCCTTCAGGAACAGAGTGAGAACTTCACCTACACGTTTCTTAAACAGCACATTTTATTTAAATGAGTATTCCTTGCTTCCTGGGCCATGTTCATAATATTTAATGTTTTCTTTATGCTGCTTTTTCCCCAGAATGTCAATAGGATATTGTGCAAGGGAGAAAGTTTGAAAAGGAATGGTTGAAAAACAAATCCATCCTATTCTGCTTATTCAGAGAATTCCATTTCCACTGTAAATAAGTCACTATATTTTGGATTACGTGCCACCTCGTGTTACCTAAAAGTGATACCCCGAAACAAATAGGATAGGTAAAAGCTTGTGCAAAACAAAAGAGAATGCTAATTTCCTCATAGAAAGGTAGATTAAATTACATGAGTAGATATTTCAAAGAGAACGAAACCTAGGGGAGCCTGGTGGCTCCGTTGGTTAAGCGGGTGAAGTGTCTGGCTCCTCATGGGTTTGTGAGATTGAGCCCCACATCTGTATTCTCTCTCTCCCTGTCTTTCTGCCCGCCCCCCCCCCCCATCAAAATAAATAAACTTAAAAAAAAGTGTGGGGACTTTCCTACTGGGGACTATACTATATTCTCCCTTTGGTATGATGCAAGGACTTTAAAGTTTAACACATATTTGGCATGCTGTCCTTGAAACCTATGTCTTTTTTTCACTACAGACCACTGTTAAAGTAAGTGACCTGCATGGTAGATTTAGACCTAAATGCATATTGTCACATGTATCTCTGATAAATGTAAATTGTGTTAACTTGAGTCCACCCCCAGCCTGCCAAATTCTTTTAGCATTTAATTCTGTCATCTAAGATTTCCTCTTATCATTAACCCAACATACTATTACAGATACTACAATTAGAAAGAAATTGTGAGAACCATCATGGACTCTTGTGCTTAAGCTTCTATGTGAGTTATTATAACACACAAAAACAAAACAAAAACAAAAACAAAAACAAAACAACAACAAAAAAACCACTTCTGAATATAGTAGGCAGCTGGGCATTAGGAAATTCTCATTCATCTTCCTAAATGACTGAGAGTCGAGGGTTTGTCTGAAAGATCATTGGCTTGGTCTGTTCTAGAAATTTAAAGCTCTGAAATGGATGCACATGTAGTTATGGTAGAAAGCAGTTCCAGGTGGGTTCATTAAGGCTTGGGGTACCATGTTTGAAAACTATAAATGTACTTGCAGTTATTCTTTTGATTTGATTCATTTGGTACAGCAAACCAGGGATGTTTCAGTCGTATCACATCACTAGGTAAGTGATTTCAGGGGTGGAGTTTATAATTAATGATATCTCATTTCCCTTGAGATGGCTATAGTAGCTGTTGCTATCTTAGACAGTACAGCACTCTTGAACTACATTCTTCTGTCTGTTTGTGCTGCCTTCTTGCTCTCTAACCCTGAGATCAAGAGAAAATCAAAGAATATTTTGGACCAATCACTTCCTTTTAGAGATATGGAAACCCTGACCTGGAGAAGCAATTTGAATTTCATATAACTTTCCTGCATCACCAAATGTTATTTTTCTTTTGACTTTTTTTAACTATACGCATTTAGAAAACATTCTTGATGGGGCACCTGGGTGGCTCAGTCAGTTAAGTGTCTGACTTCAGCTCAGGTCATGATCTCACAGTTAGTGGGTTCGAGCTCTGCATTGGGCTCTGTGCTGACAACTCAGAGCCTGGATCTTGCTTCGGATTCTGTGTCTTCTTCTCTCTCTGCCCCTTTCCCATTTGTGCTCTGTCTCTTTCTCTCTCTCTCTCAAAAATAAATAAACATTAAGAAAAAAATAAATAAACAAAAACCATTCTTAGCTCATAAGCTATATGAAACCAGAGGGTGTGTTGAGTTTGGTCAATGGACGATAATTTTCTGACCTCTGTCATAAAACATTTTTTAAAGATAAATAGCTGAGTGAAATAATGAGTGAGAAATGGATGGATAAATTAAAAAAAAAGTGAATGAATTAAATGTAATTAGTATTATATAACCTGGATGGTAAATGGTTCATTATTCAAAAGTTAAACTTTAATAATCACAGACCTAGTTTTGTTTAATTAATGTCTTAATTCAAAAACCGTTAAGGGTGCAGATATTATTTCAAGCAAAGTTTATTTTTGCATTATAAAAAAATAATGCCTAGTTATTATAGAACATTAGGAACATTTAGAAGAGTAGAAGAACCAAACACTAGCTCTATTTAGAGACAACTATTATTAATTTTCAATGTATTTGGTAATTTTATATAACTTATACTATGCATATAATACATCTAATTTAAGTTTTTTAATATAGCATGAACAATTTCCTGTTGTTATAAGAGTTTTCTTAAACATCACTTTAAACGATAGCTTTTCTTTTAATAGCGTTTTATTATGAAACGACTTCTTCGGGCACCGATTGCCTCCCTTTTTTATATTAAGTATGTAATTATTTAAAAAATTACAATTCAGCCCTATTTTCCAGCTTGTTAATTAAAGCACAGATATATTTCACAGTCTTTATGGTTCTAAATTGCCTCAGAATCTCTTTCCCTAAAGTCTCCTATTTTCACCTTTTTGGTCCTATTCTTGTGTTGCATCCTCATTCTGGGCTGGTTGACTCCCCCCCACAGGATCCAAGAAGCACCAGGCCCTGTTCTGGTTGCTTAGTTCTACACTGACATCCTGCCCTATATGGCACACACCCCGTGTTGCAGTTACTCATGTTCCCAAATCACTCCTTTCTTTTTTTTCCCCCCTCTGGGAAAAAAAAAATCCACTTAAAAATGTGTTTCACTGATAACTTGATGTAAGCTAGTGGATAGGAGAAAGCCGTTGGATCAAACAAGCATTTTCTTGGAGTGTTTTCCAAGATGTTCCCAGGAAACAGGGCTCTCTGAACTATCATGATTCTTCCCTGAGGAGCCAGCACCCAAACTGCAAGGCTGCTCCCGTGAAAGTCCTACAAGTCTCTCCAGCAAGAGCAGATCCCTGTCCCAGATCGTCATCCAGGATGTGTCCAGTGGTGCCTTCCCAAACACAATTCTCCATGCCATGCTGAGAAAGTGGGGGAAACCGCCTGGCTCTTGCAGCTGCACAATATCTGTTAGTTCCCATTTGCAGCAAGTGATGTTTTCCCAAGCCCTTTGCTGGACAGCAATAGCCAGCATGGGGCTCTGCTTTGCTTGAGATTTTTTTTTGCCCCAAAGGCAAGGCTATCAGCTCTTTCAGAAATCTGTCCAGGCAGACTGTCTTCTGACATGTCCCTCATCCTGCCTGGAGCCACATATTCAGTCATGGCAGACCAATGTTTATTCCAGTCAGCTGGGCCCTTTGGGGTCCCATGCTCCCTCTTCCCCCTCTAAGCTGAGTGTGACTGATTGCAGTTTTGCTGTGCTGGGACAAAGAGCTCTCTGTCACGTAACTGGTCCTCTGCAGAGGCACACTAACTATGCAAATGGCACAGACATTTCATCTACAGGGGTCACTCTTTCCAGGCTGAGCCTGAGAGTCTCTCTTTCCAGAAACCACCAATGTCTGTACTCTCACCAGTTTTCTTTTTTTTTTTTTTCTCCCTTTCTTCCCCTAGTCCAGAAAACTGTCTCTTTGGAGTGGGTGGAGGAAAGACCATAGGCACTGCTTTCACTGCTAATATTTCTCCCACATCGTTTGTCTCTGCCTCCAAACCTGCTTTTCCCCTAAGGAGTTAGACTTTTAGAAGCCAGCTGTAGGATCGCAACTCTTTTCTCTATTTTCCACATCCCTCCCTAAGGCACTGCACATGGAAAAGAACAGCAGCTTTAATTGGAGCAGTGCAGCAGTGGGAAGAAGAAAGCCAACTGTCTGGAGGAAAAGATACTGGTTCCTATCTCAAAAAATACCCTCCTACATTTGGTTAACATAGACTTTGTTTCTCTAACTTATTACCAGGATCCTTCACCTATTAAAAATAAATGCCTTTAAATGTCTGCAGAACACATTATATATACACAGGGTACTTTCAAGCCTTGTACTTTTCAAGGCATTCATATTTATAATCTCATTTCAGGGTTTTTTTTTCTGTAACAGAAACTTAAGAGGGGTTACCTATTTCCTTAATTGCTTCCAAGTGACATGGGAAAGGCAAATAATAAAAAGTGCAGAAATAGCAAAGATTGGAGGTTTATTAATCATCATAGCCATTAATTAATTCAGTGCATATTGACTATTACCATGTATCAGGTACTATAGGAGACATATACCCATATATACCAGATTTCATCACACTTAGCAAATCCTGGATATGATAGATCCTGTACTCACAAGCCAATTTTTATTTTTCTCTGAGGATTTCTTGATAGTACTTTTAATATTCCATCACAGATCATAAGCATTTTAGAATAGCACTAATATAACTTTCTGTGATGATGGAAATATTCCAAGCTTGTGCTATCCAAAATGTTAGCCACTAATTACATTTGGCTATTGAACACTTGAAGTGTATCCAGTACAACTAAGGGACTGAATTTTTGTTTTAATTTAATTTAAATTGAATTAAGTTTATTTTTTCTACCTTTATTGAGGTATAATTGAAAAGTAAAAATTGTACCTATTTAAAGTGTACATGTTGTTGGGGCGCCTGAGTGGCTCAGTCGGTTAAGTGTCCAACTTCAGCTCAGGTCATGATCTCATGGTCTGTGAGTTCGAGCCCCGCGTCGGGCTCTAGGCTGACAGCTCGGAGCCTGGAGCCTGCTTCAGATTCTGTGTCTCCCCCTCTCTCTGCCCCTCCCCTGCTCATGCTCTGTCTCTCTCTGTCTCAAAAATAAATTTAAAAAAACATTAAAAAAATAAAGTGTACATGTTGTTTCATATACATGTACATTGAGAAATGATTACCACAATCAAGCTAAATAACATATCCATCACCTCACATACTTATTTGTGTGTGTGCATGTATCACTTAAGATCTACTCTTTTATGTTTTTAATTTTATTTAAATCCAAGTTAGTTAACACCTAGTATAATAATGGTTTTAGGAGTAGCGTTTAGTGATTCATCACTTACATATAACAACCAGTGCTCATCCCAATAAGTGCCCCCCTAAATGCCCATCACCCATGTAACCCACCCTCCAGCAACCCTCAGTTTGTTCTCTGTATTTAAGAGACTCTTATGGTTTGCCTCCCTCTCTGTTTTTATCTTACTTTTCCTTCCCTTCCCCTATGTTCATCTGTTTTGTTTCTTAAAATCCACATGAGTGAAATCGTATATTTATCTTTCTCTGACTGACTTATTTGACTTGAAATAATACATTCTACTTCTATCCACATTGTTACAAATGGCAAGATTTCATTCTTTTTGATTGGCCAGTAAAATTCCAGTGTGTGTGTGTGTGTGTGTGTGTGTGTGTGTGTGTGTGTGTGTATGTGTGTGCATGCGTGCGCACCACATCTTCTTTACCCATTCATCAGTCAATGGACATTTGGGCTCTTTCCATAATTTGGCTACTTATTGTTGATAGTGCTGCTATAAACAGTGGGTTCATGTGCCCCTTCAAATCAACATTTTTGTATCCTTTGGATAAAAACTTATTAGTACAATTGCTGGGTCATAGGGTAGCTGTAATTTTAATTTTTAGAGGAACCTCCATACTGTTTTCCAGAGTGGCTGCACCAGTTTGCATTCCCACCAGCAGTGCAAAAGCGATCCTCTTTCTCCGCATCCTCACCAACATCTGTTGTTATCTGAGTTGTTAATTTTAGCCATTCTGACAGGTGTGAGGTGGTATCTCATTGTGGTTCCAATGTGTATTTCCCTGATGATGAGTGATGTTGAGCATCTTTTCATGTGTGTTAGCCATTTGGATGTCTTCTTTGAAGAAGTGTCTATTCATGTCTTTTGCCCATTTCTTCATGAGGGTATTTGGCTTCTACGTGTTGAGTTTGGTAAGTTCTTTATAGATTTTGGATACTAACCCTTTATACAAATGTCATTTGAAAATATCTTCTCCCATTCTATCAGTTGTCTTTTAGTTTTGTTGTTTGTTTCCTTTGCTGTACAGAAGATTTTTATCTTGATGAGGTCCCAATAGTTCATTTTTACTTTTGTTTCCCTTGCCTCCGTAGACATGTTGAGTAAGAAGTTGTTGCGGCTGAGGTCAAAGAGGTTTTTGCCTGTTTTCTCTTCTAGGCTTTTGATAGTGTCGTGTCTTACATTTAGGTTTTTCATCCATTTTGGGTTTGTTTTTGTGTATGGTGTAAGAAAGTGGTCCAGTTTCATTCTTTTGCATTTTGCTGTCCAGTTTTCCCAATACCATTTGTTGAAAAGACTTTCTTTTTCCTATTGTATGTTTTTTACTGCTTTGTCAAAGATTAGTTGGCCATATATTTGTGGGTCCATTTCTGCGTTCTCTATTCTGTTCCATTGGTCTATGTGTCTGTTTCTGTGCCAGTACCATACTGTCTTGATGATTACAACTTTGTAATACAGCTTTAAGTATGGAATTGTGGTGCCTCCCGCTTTGGAACATGGATGCAAAAATTCTCAACAAGATACAAGCAAACTAAATCTAACAATAAATTAAAAGAATTTCACTACAATCAAATGGGATTTATTCCTGGACTTCAGGGGTAGTTCAACATCCACAAATCAATCAACATGACACATTAATAAAAGAAAGGATAAGAACTACATAATCCTCTCAATAGATGCAGAAAAAGTATTTGACAAAATACAGCACCTTTTCTTGATAAAAACCCTCAATAAAGTAGGGGTAAATGGAACATACCTCAAGATCATAAAGGCCATATATGAAAGACCCACAGCTAATATCATCCTCAGTGGGGAAAAACTGAGAGCTTTCCCCCTAAGGTCAGGAAAAGGACAGAGATGTCCACTCTCACCACTGTTGTTCAACATAGTGTTGGAAGTCCTAGCCTCAGCAGTCAAAAAACAAAAAGAAATAAAATCATCCTGATTGGCAAGAAAGAAATTAAACTTTCATCCTCCACAGAAGACATGATACTCTATGTGGAAACCTGAAAGACTCTACCAAAAAACTGCTAGAACAGAATTCAGCAAAGTCGTGAGATATAAAATCAATGTACAGAAATTGGCTACATTTCTATACACCAATAGTGAAGCAGCAGAAAGAGAAATCAAGGAATCAATCTCAATTATATTTGCACTGAAAACCATAAAATATCTAGAAATAAACCTAACCAAAGAAGTAAAAGATCTGTACACCAAAAACTATAGAAAGCTTATGAGAGAAATTGAAGAAGACACAAAGAAATGGGAAAAAAAAAACATTCCATGCTCATGGATCAGAAGAACAAATATTGTTAAAATGCCAATACTACCTAAAGAAATCTATACATTGAATGCACTCCCTATCAAAATAACACCAGCATTCTTCACTGAGCTAGAACAAACAATTCTAAAATTTGTAGGAACCAGAAAAGACTCCAAATAGCCAAAGCAATCCTAAAAAAGAATAACAAAGCTGGAGGTATCACAATTCCAGAATTTAAGATCTACTCTTTTAACAAATTTTAATACAGTATTATTTTTTAAATGTTTATTGATTTTTGAGAGAGAGAGAGAGAGAGAGAGAGAGAGAGCGAGCGAGCGCGAGCAGGGAAGGGGCAGAGAAAGAAGGAAACACAGAATCTGAAGCAGGCTCCAGGCTCTAGATGTCAGCACAGAGCCTGACATGGGGCTCAAAATCATGAACTATGAAATCATGATCTAAGCTGAAGCCGAATGCTTAACCGACTGAGCCACCCATGTGCCCCTCAATACAGTGCTATTAACTGTACACCAGGCTGTATATTTGGCCTCCAGAGTTTATTCATCCTGCATAACTGAAACTTGGCACTCTTTGATCAATATTTCTCTGTATCCCATACCCCCATGCCTGGGAATCATCACCCTGTCTTCTATGAATTTCTCATTTTTAGATCCACATGTAAGTGACATCATGTAGTTATTTGTCTTTCTGTGACTGGCTTATTTCACATAGCATAAGGTCCTCCAAGTTCATCAATATGACAAGATCTTTTTTTTCATTTTCAGTAATATTCCATTATGTGGAATGAAATGCCATATTTTATATAAATGTGTTTTATACCGTATTGTCTTCATCCATTCATCCTCCGATCAACATTTAGGTTGTTTGCATATCTTTGCTATTGTGAGTAAGGCTGAAATAAACATGGGAGTGCAAATATCAGTTGAAGATACTGATATCACTTCCTTTGATTATATGCCCAGAAGTGGAATTGCAAGATCATATGGTGATTCTATTTTCAATTTTTTGAGGTACCTCCATTCTGTTTCCCATTAATGGCAGTACCAGTTTACATTCCCACTAAGTGTATACAAGGGTTTGTTTTCTCCACATCCTCACTAACACTTCTCATCTCTTATTTGTTTTAATAATATCCATCCTAACAGATGTGAGGTGATATCTTTTTTTAAATTAATTAAGTAGTTAATTTTTAATTTACATCCAGGTTAGTTAACATATAGTGCAATGATGATTGCAGGAGTAGATTCCCTAATGCCGGTTACTCATTTAGCCCATCCCCCCTCCCACAACCCCACCAGCAACCCTCTGTTTCTTCTCTACATTTAAGAGTCTTTTATATTTTGTCCTCCTCCCTGTTTTTATATTATTTTTGCTTTCCTTTCCTTATGTTCATCTGTTTTGTATCTTAAATTCCTGCTATGAGTGAAATCATATATTTGTCTTTCTCTGACTAATTTTGCTTAGCATAATAATCTCTAGTTCCACCCATGTAGTTGCAAATGACAAGATTTCATTCTTTTTGATTGCCAAGTAATACTCCATTGTATGCACATACCACATCTTCTTCATCTGCTCCTCCATCAATGGACATTGAAGCTCTTTCCATACTTTGGCTGTTGTTGATAGTGCTGTTATAAACATTAGGGTGCATGTTCCCTTTCAAAACAGCACGCCTGTGTCCCTTGGATAAATACCTAGTAGTGCGATTGCTGAGTCATAGGGTAGTTCTATTTTTAATTTTTTGAAGAACCTCCATACCATTTTCTAGAGTGGCTGCACCAGTTTGCATTCCCACCAGCAGTGCAAAAGAGATACTCTTTCTCCACACCCATGCCAACATCTGTTGTTGCCTGAGTTTTTAATGTTAGCCATTCTGACAGGTATGAGGTGGTATCTCATGGGTTTTTATTTGTATTTCCCTTATGATGAGTGATGTTGAGCATTTTTTCATGTGTTGGTTGGCCATCTGGATGTCTTTTTTGGAAAAGTGTCTATTCATGTTTTCTGCTCATTTCTTCATAGGGTTGTTTCTTGGGTGTTGAGTTTGATAACTTCTTTATAGATTTTGGATACTTACCCTTTATCTGATATGTCATTTGCAAACATCTTCTCCCATTCTGTCGGTTGCCTTTTAGTTTTGCTGCTTGTTTCCTTTGCTGTGCAGAAGTTTTTTTATTTTGATGAGGTCCCAGTAGTTCATTTTTGCTGTTGTTTCCCTTGCCTCCGGAGACATGTTGAGTAAGAAATTGATGCAGCCAAGGTCAAAGAGGTTTTTGTCTGCTTTCTTCTCGAGGATTTTGATGGCTTCCTGTCTTATGTTTAGGTCTTTCATCCATTTTGAGTTTGTTTTTGTGGATGGTGTAAGAAAGTGGTCCAGGTTCATTCTTCTGCATGTTGCTGTTCAGTTTTCCCAGCACCATTTGTTGAAGAGACTGTCTTTATTCCATTGGATATTCTTTACTGCTTTGTCAAAGATCAGTGGGCCACATGTTGTGGGTCCATTTCTGGGTTCTCTATTCTGTTCCATTGATCTGAATGTGTGTTTTTGAGCCAATACCATACTGTCTTGATGATTACAGCTTTGTAATACAGCTTGAAGTCTGGGATTATGATACCTCCAGCTTCGGTTTTCTTTTTCAAGATTGCTTTGAATATTCGGGGCCTTTTCTGGCTCCATACAAATTTTAGGATTGTTTTTTCTAGCTCTGTGAAGAATGCTAGTGTTATTTTGATAGGGATTGCTGTGATGTGATGTCTTCTTGAGGTTTGATTTGTATTTTCTTGATGGTTAGTAATGTGGAACAGAACAACCTTTCATATACCTATTGGCCATTTCTATCTCTTTTTTTTTTGGCGGGGGGAGAAATGTCTTTAGATCCTTTGCCCATTTTAAAATCAGATTGTTGGGGCGCCTGGGTGGCGCAGTCGGTTAGGCGTCCGACTTCAGCCAGGTCACGATCTCGCGGTCCGTGAGTTCGAGCCCCGCGTCGGGCTCTGGGCTGATGGCTCAGAGCCTGGAGCCTATTTCAGATTCTGTGTCTCCCTCTCTCTCTGCCCCTCCCCCATTCATGTTCTGTCTCTCTCTGTCCCAAAAATAAATAAATGTTGAAAAAAAAATTTAAAAAAATTCAGATTGTTTTCTTACTATTGAATTGTTTGAGTTTCTTATATATTTGGGATATTAACCCCTTTTCAGATATATGTTTTGCAGTTATTTTCTCCCATTCCATAGGTTTTCTCTTTATTAATTGTTTCCTTTGCTGTGCAAAAGTTTTATTTGTTTGTTTGATGCATTTCCATTGTCTATGTTTCCTTTTGTTGCTTGTACTTTTGGGGACATATCCAAAAAATTATTGCCCAGGTAAGTGTCCAGAAGCTTTTTCCCTTTGTTTTTCTCTACTAGGTTACAGTTTAGGTCATATATTAAACTCTTTAATAATTTTTGAGTTGATTATATGTGTGTATATATATATATATATATATATATATATATATATGATTACTAGAATAATCTTAATTACCATCTACCACCAAAAATAGTTACAAATTTTCTTCTCATGGGCTGAATACCTTTAAGATGTACCCTTTTAGCAACTTTCAAATCTACAACATAGTTTTATTAGGGATTGTCACCATCCTATACACTATATCCCCAAGGTTTTTTTACCTTATACGTGGAAGTCTGTACCTTTTGATCATCTTCCCCAATTTTCCCCACACTATTGTATGTTCTTGGCATCTTTGTTGAAAATCAGTTCACCTTGCATGCATGGATTTATTTCTGGACTCTCTATTCTGCTTCATTGGTCTATATGTCTGTTTTTATGCTGATCTCATACTATTTTGATTACTGTCATTCTGTAGTATATTTTGAAATCAGGCAGTGCGCTGCCTACAGTTTTGTTTCTTTCCCCCAAGGTGTTTTTTTTTGTTTTTGTTTTTGTTTTGTTTTTTTTGCTCTTAGGTGTCTCAGGTCGTTCTATATGAACTTAAGATTGTTTTTCTATTTCTGTGAAAAATTCCATTGGGATTTTTATAAAGATTACATTAACTATGTATAAAACTTCCCTCTGATATCAGGAACAAGACAAGGATACCCCTTTATTCAACATAATACTGGAAATTCCAACCAGAGTCATTAATAAACAAGTTCAGTAAAGTTGAAGGATACAAAATTAACATACCCAAATCAGTAGCATTTCTATGTGCTAACTATGAGGTATCTGAAAGAAAAGTTAAGACAACAATCCCATTTATAATAGCAGCAATAATAAAAAAATTATGAATCAATTTAGCAGCCAAGGAAGTGAAATACCTCTTCAAAACTATAAAATATTGATGAAAGAAATTGAAGAAGATACAAATAAAATCCCATACTCATGGATTGTAAGAATTAATATTGGAAAGTGCCCTATTGCCCAAAGCAATACATTTAAATTTAAGTTTCAATTTAAAGAACTACATGTGGTTAATGACTACTGTATTGGACACATATTCCCCAGAGACTTACCAAAGTAACTGATCAATTCATATTTTATCAAATTTCTGGTGTTTTTAGAATTTGAGGGGAAGTAGAAACCAACAGTAAATTTAAACAACAAAATAATGTGCAGGAAAGAAACAGTGGGCAAATGAAATTAAAAATAGGTAGTACCTGGGCTTGTAAAATGGCGAAAGATCAGAATAATTTCAGAAAGCTAGAACGTAGTTCCCTCAGCAGTGTCAGAGCTGCAACAGTCTGCTTTGGATCACCTATAGGGTTTCCCTTTTTATGATGTTTCTCTTCTTACTGGTTTATTTGTTTGAGGTTTAAAGCTGCAGAAGAACATGCTTCCTTGGGCGCATGCATGTAGCTTTCCTTTGAGGTGAGGTCAAAGGTTGGATTTTTCTCACTTCTGCAAGGAAAGCAAGCACCTTTATTAGGAACCTGCATTTACTGTTCTACTTACTCCGCACAGTGGGGTAGAGAGAGTTTCTCATAGGGAAATTATGGTGTTATTAGGAAAATGAATGAATTTTTTGTACCTCTCAGATTCACAAATGTCTCTACAACCTGAGGGTTAATAAGACAGTTTCATCAATAGAAGTATCTAATTGATGAAGCCATTCAATACTATCCCACCTTTCATCATTCTGAGAAATTACTAAATTATGCTAAATTAATAAATGTCACTAATTATGATTCCAAGGGCATTGACCTCATTTTAGAGATGAAGAAATTTTAGTTCTAGTGCTTAGAGTCCACCAAAAATGTCATTAGTAAGTTATGGAAGCGTTACAGATTGTTATTCTATAAGTAAATGGACATAAAGATCCCGAAATTGCTCTTAACGAATTCTAGAATGATGTAAAGTGTATCTTCCAGATTGGTTCACCATTATTACTTGATTTGGTTTAAATATGTAAGTCACATATTGAGCTCTGTTAAGAACATGCATTTGCAATGGGGGTGCCATCTCTTCTAAGAGGACAAAAATTTGTTATTGGGGGAGAGGAAGAAAAAAATTACTAATTTTTTAAAGCACAGACATAGATCCATTATTTATGCAGTATATCGGTCATGTTAACATTTCAGAGGAGGGGAAGAATTCAGGGAATAAAAAGTAGAAAAATATTTCTTAAGGGCATGATAAGGCAAAAAAGGTTGAGAAACACTATTTTAGAGCTTAGCATTGAGATAGATGTCAAATTGTACAATGCAAAATAGTGCATTGAAAGCCAAAGGCCTTCTTCCTCCTCACTGTTCTCTAAGAATTGTCTATGGAGTTGATGTTTCTACAAAAGCAATTTGTGACCCTTAAAACGTTTATTTGAATTATTTTTCTGTGGAATTTTCCTTACAGTTGGGGATGTCAAGCAGGTAAAGAAGTCTTTTCCCTAAATGTATATTTAAGAATTTAGTAGGGTTGTATGACCTTGAGGCTCAAAGATCCCCTACATATCTTCCAGTTGCTTTCCCAGTTTCCCTAGGAGGCCTGACCTTGACCTCCAGTATGAGGAGTAAAAAGATACTACTAATAACTTCCTATATGGAGGTCACTGTGGGAGTAAAACCATCTCTTACCAGAGTTGGTAAGACTTACAGCCTCATCTAGCAGTTTGATCTCCCAAGATTCTGGATTTTACTCTGTGCTCTGTGGGGTTTGCTTTCTTTAATGTTAATAGTCACATCCTCATTTAAGTTTTTGCTGTTATGGATAAAGAAACATCTTCAGAATTTACTTCTACCTGCTGAGAACCCTTCATTTTGGACACAGCATCATCTACTATGTAAGTAAACTGAGTTAGATCAATTGACAGTAGATGCCATAAAAGCCATAGACAGGGGTGCCTGGGTGGCTCAGTTGGTTGAGCATCCAACTTCAGCTCAGGTCACCATCTCACGGTTTGTGAGTTCAAGCCCCGTGTCAGGCTCTGGGCTGATGGCTCAGAGCCTGGAGCCTGCTTCCCATTCTGTGTCTCCCTCTCTCTCTGCCCCTCCCCCATTCATGCTCTGTCTCTCTCTGTCTCAAAAATAAATAAACATTAAAAAAATTAAAAAAAAAGCCATAGACATTTTCCAAAGAGTGTCTCTATATTCCAGGGTCTCAGGGGTAAATGGAAACCAAGACCTGAGAGCAGGTGGAGTTAATATTCTGGGAATAAATACCATTTCGAGTCAGAAACTAGGATGTAGCTATTTTTTCTCTTCTGTTTCCCTTTCTTTCCTACCTACTGAAGGTGATATGAGTCTGATAGATACCTTTGGATGTTGCTTCCAAGCTTAGAATCTGGGTGGACTGTCAAGATGGGGGGGGGGGCATATCAGGAAAAAGGAGCTGGTATGAGGGGTGCTTTCCAGAAAGTACACAATTACTAATAGATAGCCAAGGAGGGAATATTTTTTGGCTGATGAATTTCTGAATCATGGTGGGAATAATAATAGTATAGCAATACTAGCAACAAAAGCAGTTATTACTTATTAAATATTTACTATGTGCATTTCATGCATCATCTCCTTTAGTCCTCCGTATGGCATTACTATTCCTAGTTTACACACAATAGGGCTGAAACCCAGGAAGGTTGAATAACTTGCCCACAGTCAAATAGACAGAAAATGATGGAACTGAGAGATGAAAGCAGCTGATTGGATAGCATTAGACTATACTATTGTGTAGGTACAGGGAGTGAGAGGCAGAGCAGTCCTTTGGATAGTGTGTAAGTTAGCTATTGCAGCAATAATGCTGTATAACAACCATCCCGCCTTTTTTATTTTTATTTTTGCTAATTCATCTTCAGTTAGTTTCTCGTGTCTCCATGTGTCTCATTCTGAGGCCTGTGTTGAAAGGTCAGAAGCTCTTTGGGACCTGCTTTTCTTAATGGTGATCACAGAAATGTAAGCATCTGAGCAGATACACACGATGTGTCTTAAGACCCAGAACTAGCACACTCTCACTGCCTCACACTTTACATTGACAAAAACAAGTCAGATAGCTAAACTTTATGGGGAATGGGAAGAGGGTGCTTGCTCTAGTAGAAGGAACCACAAAGACAAATGCTACAGGATGTGGGTTGGTAATTCTAAAACAGGGTCAGGAAGGGCATGAATAATTGAGAACAATAATATTACTACCACAGATAGACTTTCTCAATTACAGACCATGTGAGGGCTGCCTCATATTCTTTACCCTTCCATACTCAGGGTGAATGAGAGTGACAGCTCAGGACATTGAAACATTTCGTTACTCTATTAACCATAATGTATCTTTGTAGACAAATGTAGCATAATCATTAGGTTTTCCTTGCAATGCCTAATTAGCTGAGGGTATAATTTCACAAAGATATTCTTATTAGGCATGCACAGGCTCGTAATTCAAATTATCATAGTGTCCAACTACTTTCTCCTCCTCAGAATAACTTATTATCTCATGCTTACTTAAATATTTTTTATAGACACCTCACGGTGCCCCCTCACACATTCATTATACTTCCATATTCATATAAATTATTGACCCACACTTCTCATTCTTTCCTAAGTTATGAAGCCTATTTCTTCTTAGTCCCTACTCCTTCTTGCTTGTCATTACTGGCTTCAATGTTGATCTTCCCTTCTCTTTTCTCTTTGCTTCTGACCAGTCTTACAATAACATTCTTTGCCACTGGCCATCAGTGAAGACTGCAGTGATCCACTTTTAACAAACACAATTGATGAAAGGCAACTCCAAATAAGGAAATAAGTGCCAGGCCAGAGTCTGACAACATGGTACCAACCCTGCCGTTTTCTTACTTCCGGATTGTAAGCAACCCTTGTGGTATCTTTGGGCTTCGGTTCTTCTCTGTAAAATAGGCATAAAAGGCATGCAATTGTACACGACAGAAAGATATATGGAAAAAATGCTTTTTAAATTTTTTTTAATTTTTTTAATGTTTATTTTTGAGTGACAGAGAGAGAGAGAGAGAGAGAGAGAGAGAGAGAGAGAGAGAACTATCAAAGGGAGAGCATAGAGAGAGAGGGAGACACAGAATCCAAAGCAGGCTCCAGGCTCTGAGCTATCAGCACAGAGCCTGATGCGGGGCTCAAACACAGGAACCGTGAGATCATGACCTGAGCTGATGTCGGACACTGAACCAACTGAGCCACCCAGGCACCCCCCAAAATGCTTTTTATTTCCTTCTATAAAACCTGAAAATGAAAATTCACAAATATGGATTTAGTTACATTGAATGCCCACATAATGTGGCCATAGAAATTTCTGTAGAGAATACCATGAAAAGACAGACATGATATAATGAAGTGAGAAATATCTGATTTATTAATTTCATTTCTTTATTCCTTCAAAAATTGAATGCAGCTGCTGGGCACTACAGCTAAAATGGTGAAAATAATCCTGCTCTCATAGCTTATATTCATTTGAAGGAAATACAAAAAACCAAACAAATTAAAACAAAGCTGTCACAGTGAAACATGCTAAGAAGAAATAAAATGAAGTGTGGGATGGGCTGTTAACACAGCAGACATTGACATTTTGGATTCAGCAGCCAGAAAAGGCTTCCTTGTGACACTAACTTGTGGATACAGACCTGGAGTCTGGGAGGAGGGACTGGCAAGACATGGTTCCTGGGTGGGGTTGTGTCTAGTGTGTTTGAGGGTCATAAAGGAGGCTTTGAGACTGGAGTGGAGTGAATAAGGGAACAGCAGGGGATGAGGGCATAGCATTAGTGGGGAGGGGGCCATGTCACAGAGGGTGTTGGCAGCTCCTGATGGGGATTCCTTAGCTTTCATGCGGAATGAGATAGGAAGCCACTTGCAGGTTTGGGGTGAAAGGAGCTTCCTCCTGTTCTGCTTTATATTATAATAGTATTTCTTACTCTGAGAACTGACTAATGGAGGTAAGAAAGGAAGCTGAATAGCATTGGAGAGGTTCCCACAATGACCTCGACAAGATGTAGTGGTGGCTTGTGCCAGAGTGCTGGCATGAGGATGATTTCTGGGCATATGTTGAGGTAGCAGCAGTAAGATTTGATGATGAACCAGTTTGGGTGTGAGAAGAGTTTAGATGACTTAAATGATGCTTGATCTGAGCACAGGAAGAATACAGTTCTATTGTATGAGAAAGAGGATGTCTGCAGGAAGAAGGGGCTGGAAAATAAGTATACTATAGTCTTATTTTTATATAGCATTTATATACATGTACACATATGAAAATTCATAGCCCAAGGTCTGAAATGATACACACCACTTGGAAGTAGTTACCTCCAGTGATTATAACCATGGAGATGTGAGGATGGGCCTGCCTTATTTTATTCTGTGTCCTTCCACGATGATAGAATTGTTTGCAATACACTTGTATTTATCCATTGCTTTGGAATTGATAAAAGAATTCCACCTACATCTGGAGTTCTTGGGTCGATCCATTTCAAACAGAATCTATGAAGCTTGCAGAGTTATACGAATGTAGATCACAGGCATTTTTTTTTTGATTAATGAAATACATTATGAACACAAATTTCAGCCCACTTCTTGGCTGTGGAAATTGAACACAATATGGGCTAATAAAATATTTGTGTTAGTCACATATTTGAACATATGATGCTTTCCTGATTCATCCCAAGATGTTACTAAGAACTGAGGGACAAACCATAGCCAAGGTTTAATTTACTAGTGAGCTACCCCTCATCGGGTTTGGCAGTGTTGAAGGCTCAATCAATCCTCTGCAGGTCAGTGGGTCTCGCCCTGAGAACATCTCAGTAACAAATATCTGACTTCTGTCTTCTCTGTGGTCACTGAGTGAACTGAATTTACTAGCAATGCTCAGTGCGTCCTGTCTGACTGGAATTAATGGACTCAGGTTGTTGCCACCGACTTGCTCTGTGACCCTAGACAAGTCATCTGAACTCTCTTGCTCTTTCTTAATTGGGAAAGAAAATGAGGAAATGAGTATCAGTTTCCTGCATGCTTCACGGACAAATTATGGGAATGTCAGAGGTATGATAATCCCTTAAAAGATTATTTGGGAAGAGGCCCTTTGATACATTCATTTTAAAAAAATAAAAATCAAGCTTGAAAGTGAGAGCTATCTGCCTTTTCAGGATAGCAACATCAATGTAATTGTGTGAGTCTCTTTCTTTGTCCTTATAAGGGGTAAATAAATGTCAAGGTTTACATTTGACATCAAAGTAATGTTCAGGGTAGAGCATGAATCCAAAATTCAGAAGGCACTGAAATATAAAATAATGACTTAAAGGGAAGTGTCATTCACTCCTTTCAGAGGTCAATGATTTTTTTTTTTTTTACTTAAGATCAGTTCTCTCTTCCCAAATGCCAGGGCTTCCCTGCTCTTACTCTACAAAGTATGCACGTCCCAAATCATTTTCTTGGGATGACAAGTGTGAAGGGGAAGTAAAAACGAAATGTGGTGCAAACAGACCTCACTCCTGCTGGGCTATCAACAGGCAAAGTGCTGAAAGCTGATGGAGAACCAACTATAACAGAGCTCTAGACCCATGTGGTTAGATTTGCCCTGGAGTGGAGGTGGGGGCAGGGGCTTGATGTAGGCAATGACTGAGCATAGAGAGATAAGAAGTACTAAAATGATGCTACTCACAGTGGTCTCTCACTGGGTCCTTTAAGTGGGTTTTTTACATTTTGGGTCCTTCTCCTGGTAAACTCCCTTACTTATTCTCCAAACCTCTCTGTTAGTGGAGAAAATGCGTCCCCATCTCTCCATGCATCAGAAGTTCTTCTCAAACTCTGTGTCCCTCTTGTTCTTTCACTAAAAGCCTCACTGGGATTGAAAAGTGGAGAAGAGAGAGAGTTTTGGGGCAAGGGTGATTCTGGCAAGGCAAAGAGGAAATTTAGGATGTTAGCCTTTCAGAAAATGTTTCCCTCCCTTTGATATCCACTTTGGAAAGCTGGTTGGTATTACCTACCACAGTGGACACTTTACTACAGGCTCAGATCCTTATTCTAGCCTAAAGGACCTATTTTCTCAAGCTGCTTTGGAGGGGTGCTAGTGCGCAGGAATTGCCAACAGGCACAGAGACTTCAGACAGTCTCCTCTGTCTTAGGGGAAGCCTGAACCTAGTAATAGGTAAGTGGGTGTATGCAATGACCTGGTCCCACTGCCTCAACTTACAGTGATCCTGAGACAGTCATAGCCTCAGGGATCTCTGTGGAATTGACCATAGCTTCATTTTGCTCAAGCTTGCTTCTTTGGCATCTCTCACAGGTGCTCAGTTTGCAAGCTCTCCCAGTCAGCTTCTGGTATAGAAATGTCAGTTGCAACATGAGGACAAATAAATAAAGTTGGAGAGAGGTACGTTTATGGTTCAGCAATTCTAATACTAACTATATTCCTTAGAAAAACTTATATATATTTGTATCCAAGTGCATATAGGAGAATGTTCATAGCAGTGCAATTTGTAAGAGCCCCATACTGGAAAAATCTAAATAAATTTAAATATCCATCAGTAGTAGAGTGGATGAATAAATCATGGCAAAATCAAAAAAGTAAATATATACACTAATGAAAATTAAAATGAATGAACTATAGTTGTACATAACATACCATGAATGAATCATGTATAAATTGGTGTATCTATATATCAATATACCTGTACCTCTATCTGAGTGAAAAATAGCAAGACACTGAAGAGGATATGTGTGTATACGTGTGTGTGTGTGTGTGTGTGTGTGTGTGTGTGTGTGTGCACGTGTGTATGTATGTATGTATCTATGAAATTCACCTTAGACAAAGAAATTATCCTGTTTTAGAGATATGTACATAGATTTAAAACTATAAAGAAAAGTAACTGATTAGCAAAAATTTCAGGATAGTGGTTATTTTTAGAGGAGGGGGTTATAATTGATATAAGAACACACAGGGGGCTTCTGGAAGCTAATATTTCTATTTCTATGCTGAGGTGATATTAACATAGTTGTTTACTTTTGACTACCTTTGACTATCAGACTGTACTTTAAAATGTGTCCCTATCTCATGAAGGACTATGGGACCACCCAGATTTAATTGGGTTGCATACCCTTAAAAGATTTTCTGGGGGCGCCTGGTTGGCGCAGTCGGTTAAGCGTCCGACTTCAGCCAGGTCACGATCTCGCGGTCCGTGAGTTCGAGCCCCGCGTCAGGCTCTGGGCTGATGGCTCGGAGCCTGGAGCCTGTTTCCGATTCTGTGTCTCCCTCTCTCTCTGCCCCAACCCCGTTCATGCTCTGTCTCTCTCTGTCCCAAAAATAAATAAAAACGTTGAAAAAAAAGATTTTCTGGAACTCATTTTGTTTTGTTTTGTTTTTTGGTTTTTTTTTTTTTTTTGGTAAGTATATCCTTAGGAAAATCAACAGATCTTGAGATCTACCCAAGCGTAGACCATCCTGAAACTAATTTTTCTTTAGTTATGTACTGTCTCTTAAAGAAATAAAGCCTTGAGGGCACCTGGGTGGCTCAGTCGGTTAAGTGTCCAACTTCAGCTCAGGTCATGATCTCATGGTTTGTGAGTTTGAGCCCCGCGTCCGACTCTGTGCTGACAGCTCAGAGCCTGAAACCTGCCTCAGATTCTGTCTCTCTCTCTCTCTCTCTCTCTCTCTCTCTCTCTCTCTCTCTCTGCCCCTCCCCTGCTCATGCTCTCTCTCTCTCTCAAGAATAACAAACAAAATTACATTAACAACATTTAAAAAAGGGTATAAAGCCTCAAGCCTTAAATAGAAAGCTGGTTCATACAATCAAATCTAAGTGGAAGTGTTTTGTCGAAAACATTGATTTATGATTGGCTTTTAACTAAGAATATTTTAAAGAATGTATGGACCTATTTCTGCCTGGGTGACCCTGCCCCGTAGTGTGTGGCTGTCCTTAAATGCCCCCAGGAAGTCCAGCTTATAAATGGGGCTCTCCCTGATAGGAGATAGGACTCTGTTCATGCTGGCGTGTAGTAGGGGGACAGATGGCTGACACCCTTGAACAGCTCTAGGCTACAGAGCACACTCTGGTCTGAGCTTCTTTGTTTGCACCTGCTGAGACCCACTGACCGAAGTCATGTTCCTATCAGGTTGGACAAAGAAAGACTTTGCAGGCTATTGAAACATTGTAGTCCCATAACCTCCTTTTCCCACCATCAACAACCATCAAAGCTTTCCTAGAATCATGGGAGACTGACTTTTAACTGTTCTCTTTACATTCATTCATTCTTATTCATGTATTCAGTCAACATGTATCATGTCAAGTTCCTACTTTGTCTCAGGCATTGTTCCTAGAACTTAGGGGTATGTAGATGAGAGAAAAAAATTACACAAAAGATCCTGCCTCCGTGGATCTTTTAATGCATTAAGGCACTCTTCATGTTATTCTCCACTACATCTTATGAGTATGGAAGGCACCATTAATGCTTACCTTCCACGTCAGTGAAAAAGTCTCTTTTGTTTAGAAACAAAGAAATAAAGGGGAGAGGGAGATGCTTCTGTCTCCCAACCTAACACTAGATAATTAGTTCCTAAATGGAAAAAAAATAAGTGATTCTCCTGTCTTTTATATTATTCACTTCAATAATAAAGCTTCTGGCAGAAAAGAATATGATCAGGCCAGGAAATGTCACGATTAACAAGATGGTTAAATCATAGTATCCAGATTTCAAATAACCTGTGTTTCAAACCTTTTCTCTACTCTTTACATCAGAGTGAGTTTCACAATGTTTCTCAGTTTCTTTATGCCTTAGAAATTTGGAATCTCCAATATCCAGGACATAGGATTGCTCTGAGGAGTAACTAAAACTGTAACTTAAATGCATGGTGCCCAGAGCTCACATGTGTGTAGCCTCACCACCATCCATTTCCTTCATTCCTTTTCATACCCCCCCATGGATTTCTCAGCCACTCTGTTCTGACAGATTTGACACCCATGTCCAGGGTCAGAGTTTGGCATTGGTTAATCTACTTTATGCATCCCATTTTCTGGACACACACACACACACACACACACACACACACAAATGATTTAAAGATGGCACATAACTCAGTTTGGGGCAATGAGACCTAAGGGGACATTTTCTGTGGGCTTGGAGAATGAAGATTTCTTACTCTTTTGCATGAACTCCCCAAAGAGATTCCCCTTATCCCTGCTGGGTGCAAACGTGGAAGCATCGTCATTGCGGGCTGCCATCGTGCAAAGAACCTGGTGTCCTGAGAAGCAGAGCGAGAGAAAGAGTACAGTTCAATCTTTGGAGACATTATTAAGTTATGGGAGCAAACCTCTTGTCTGAATATGTTAATTATGTGAACCAATACATTCTCTTTATTGTTCAGGCCTGTTGATCTAATAAAAAACGTCTGAGTACCTCAACACATAATAACTGTTCATTAAATGTAACAATTGTATTTTGAGTCAGATGGCAAAATGTTTTGAACTTCACTGAGAAAATTGCTCAAAATATCAATGAAATTTTTAAATATGATAGACAGCCTGGTACCTGCTATTCTAGCATATGGCCTATAAAATTTCACTAACTGTTTTAATTTCTCTTCTGGAATGGAATACTAAAAGGAGAAGACCTAGAAGGAAATACATGGATTTACATTCTTTAATTTACCATACAAATTAAAAATTTACATATCTAAGTTTAATCTTAGTAATATTCAACAACCTTGCCTGCATACCTCCCTGCTGCCTTTTATTTCACTACAACCCGCTCCTTCTCGCCCCCAGAAAATGCCTCTAAATCCCTGAACCTGTCAGGTTTCACAAGCATGTAATTTTGCTTTAGCTAAATTCTAAACACCAGTAAGAGGTGAATTTGACACAGGAACTGTGAAAGAGTCTTATCTACAGTGACACAACTGCTACCACCCTAATGTCTATTAAGTAGCACAGAATTATAGTGTAACAACTCTGAAATTGCTTGTGACACCTGCATGAATACCAAATAGATTCGTTATGTTCAGACTTATTACAAAAAGCACTTTCTGAATTTTAAGTGATTAAGACTCTTACAAATTAATAGCTACCGAGTGAGTTTACTTTCTAATGTACATATATTATTTAAAGATCACAATTCAGTTAAATGTAGGCAACGATGCAAATAATATTGCCACTTACTAGAAAGGGTCATTTAGAACAATATTCCTAATTTGGAAAGCTTTCATATGGCATTATTTTAAGAAAAGTACACCCCCCCCTTTAAGTGCCACATGTCATTCCCCCCATCTCCCTGGAGATGAAGGAAAAAAAATAAAGAAAGAAGAACGTGATAAATGTTCATATTATGCAGAATTTGCCTTTTTGAAATCCCATTCCCCATTGCACTAGCTGGAATTTTATAGAGATATAAATCACAAAGAAATAAGACGCCAGTAATGAGATAGAAGTGTATTTGAAATATGGATGCAAATTCTTACCACCTGCTGAGCAAAAGTAGTCTGCAGAGACTGTCCTGGAAACCACGATGCCATTAGCATCTTGTAAGCTCTAAATTTGCAGCAGAAGAATAGAGGAATTATATCTGTGAAATGCCAACGGCCTCTCTGATTTATCTCTCAGCAGAGTGTTTCAGCCACATCCACATAAATATTTTAACAGGAATTTAATTTTCATTTTAGTCACATAATAAATCTTTTTATTACACACCATCATCTTGTCCTAAATGAGTTGCCTTTTTCATGCAATTTGTGTTCATTCCTCTTCTGTGTTTGATAAATACAATTTTAATATACAAAGGAACAATGGTTTTATTTACACAAGAGCCTTGCCATGGGCCATTTCATTTTAGCCATGAATTCTATTTATTTTAATAACAATTTATACTACAGCTATTAGTTGGCTTATATGTAGCTTCAGCATTTGTTCTTAGGCGTTCAGGACATTAGGAAATTGGGGCAGTGAGGGGATGTGAAGTTCAAGTAATGCTCCAAGTCAATGTCCTTATAGATTCAGGTTTAGATGCATTGGCTATAAGATGTGTATATGGCTCTATTCTCCATCTGATTGTCTGTGTGTTTCATCAAATAGCATGTGGGAACTGTAGGCAGTGGAGGTCTGATGGAATCTTGCCTTATTTAAATGCCATGGGTCACCCTGGTTTCTTCACTCTGGTGACATTATAAACACTTAATCATGGCGGTCAATCCTTTTGAACCCACCAGGAGGACAGTAAAAGGTATTACCTTTCATGTATTTATTGAGAACCCCATCAACACATAGTGGGTACTTATCCTGCAACCAGTCCCTCAAATGAATCCAATAGTTGTCAAGATATTAAATTTGTAGGGCCAACAGTTGTCAAGATATTAAATTTGTTCAGTTGGTTAAGCATCTGACTCTTGATTTTGGCTCAGGTCATGATCTTGAGGTTTGTGGTACTGACCCCCATGTGGGGCTCCGTGCTGACAGCATGAGCCTGCTTGGGATTCACACACACACTCTCTCTCTCTTTCAAAATAAATCTTTTAAAAAAATTATTAAATTTGCTACTTGCAAATGGGTTGACCAGCTGGGGTGTTGGGCAGCCATGACTGCAGTCTCTGTCTGTATTATTTCCCTTTCACTTTTGCTTAAAGATACTTAGTCATAACTTTTTATTTTAAAAATGCACACAGAAGTGAGAGCTTAATCTTCAGGTAAGGAAGCCTTAAAAAGCACAACACAATTACTAAAGTACCACAAGTCTTTGTGTCTTTATCAAAGCTTGCCAAAGTTGAAATTGAGTGTGGGGGAGCAGGATGAGAAACATATTTTGGAATGGGTAATACATTAGGAAAAGTTTAAGAATGACTTTTTTCAGCATCCCTATTACTATTTGAGGGAGATAGATTTTTTTCCCTGATTGACCTTTGTTTAAAATGGAAACAACAGATCCCAGGTCAACCACTGCCAGAGATCTAGCTATTGAGGACGCCTTTATTCCTAAGCAAATAATGAAAAATTACACTTAATGACATTTTTTCATCCAAGGTTTCACATGACATTTTTCCAAACATTTGCTTTTTCATTTTTTGTTTGTTTTAGTAGTTTCTTACACGGTCTGAGGTCCAACAAATATCTTTGTTCTCACCCATATAATAAACATGAGTGTCTCCATGGGGGAAAAAAAAACATAGTGATGATAGAGCAGTAAAATGGTCCTAATTTTTTAATAAATGGACATAGGATGAGGAAAATTGATTAGTTCAGATTTATTGGTCCACTAATTACTTACAGATGGCCCCTTGGCTCTTTCTATTTCTTTTTTTTTTAATTTTTTTAATTTTTGAGAGAGAGAGAGACAGAGGGCAGGCAGGGGAGGGGCAGAGAGAGAGAGGGAGACACAGAATCTGAAGCAGGCTCCAGGCTCCAAGATGTCAGCAAAGAGCCCAATGCGGGGCCTGAACTCATGAACCCTGAAATCATGACCTGAGCCGAAGTTGGACGCCCAACCAACTGAGCCCCCCAGGTGCCCTTTTTTTCTATTTCTTCTGTATATTTTTCTCTATGTTTGAATTTTCTACAGAAACCTGCCTATTATCTTTGTATAAAGGAAAATTGTTTTCTTTCATTTTTATACAGTAGATAAATAAGCTAAGTATAGTTTATGCTATTAATTCTCTCCAGTAGCTCTGTCTGAATGTTTTCATCTCTTTTTTTTTTGTATGTAAATTCTAGCTGTATGTTGAGGCCCAGTTCTGTGCTCCCTTTTGTTAGTCACACATTCATTTATGTATGTGCTCATTCATTCATTGCTTGTTATGATCCATATACAGTCTGGATACAGCTCTATAGGGGGGGGACATCCTTTCCTTTAGCTTCCTGGAAATATCTGATTTTCTCTCTCTTTTTTTAATATCTCATACTACACTATAAGTTCCTTGAGACTTTAATCTGTTATTTGATTTATCTTTCCAAGAATTTCCAAGAGAGCACCTTGCACACACTAAACACTCACAAATGTTTGTTGAAAGAGTGTGTACATTATTTTGCACTCTGTATGAGGTTTGCTAAACACAAATCATCTTAGCTCAAATCTTTTCCTTACTTTGCTCAAATTAATAAAGTAAAGATAAATGTGATTTGATTGCATCCAATCTTTCATCAAAAGTGTACCGTCTAGTGTGCTAATAGGTATGGATTCAAGTCCTGAAACCACCATTTATTCGTTCTGTGACAGTGTGCCTCAGTTTCCCCATTGTTAAATTGCAGATAATGATAGTTCATAAGTAAATAGTTCATAAGTTCACAACTCAGTTTACTATTTGAATGAAATTTGGTAATGGGCCTAAATGAACCTACTGCCTGATATATATATTGAATTCTCAGAATTTCTTAGCTAGTATTATTTTTTATTATTTGCTGTTCCTATTCGTATTAGTATTAATATAAGAGGTTTTGTCTTATATTCAAGCCCCTCTCTTGCTAACTCCCATGAAGCAAGATTATCTGTTTTTGGAAGCTGCAATGGCACAAGATTTCCTTGCCATAACTATCATATATATATGTCATATATGTATGATAAATATTATAAGTACATATATACTTAGATTGAGGTAAAATTGACATATAACATTATATTCATTCCAGGTGTACAATATAATGATTCAATAGTCGTATACATTGTGAGATGATCACCACAATGACTCTAGTTGATATACATCACTATGAAACGTTGCAAAAAGAATTTTTTTTCTTTTAATGAGCATTTTTAAGATTTACTCTCTTGGCAACTTTCAAATATGCCCCAAAATATTATTATGTTTTAAATGTTTACATATTTATTTTGAGGGAGAAAGATGGAGTGGGGGGGGCAGAGAGAGAGGGAGACAGAGGTTCCAAAGTGAGCTCTGTGCCCAATGTGAGGCTCAAACTCATGAACTATGAGATCATTACCTGAGCTGAAGTTAGACACTTAACCAACTGAGCCACCCAGGCGCCCCCACAATATAGTTAAACTATAGTTACCACATTATATCCCCATGACTTATTTGTTTTATAAGTGGAAGTGTGTATCTCTTGATTCCCTTCACCCATTTTGTGGCCCCCTCCACCTCCAGCAACTACTGTTCTTTTCTCTGTATCTATGAGTTTTGTTTTGTTTTGTTTAGTAATTGATTTTATTTTTTAGATTCCATGTATAAGTGAAATCATACAGTATTTGTCTTTCACTTAGCATAATACCCTCAAGGAGGTCTATCCATGTTGTTGCAAATGACAAGAGTTCTTTCTTTTTATAGCTGGGTATTTGTGTGTGTGTGTGTGTGTGTGTGTGTGTGTGTGTGTGTGTGTTCCACATCTTCTTTATCCATTCGTCCTTCAATGAACACATAGGTTGTTTCCATATCTTGGCTGTTGTAAATAATGCTGCAATGAACGTAGGGGTACATATATCTTTTCAAATTAGTGTTTTAATTTTCTTTGGAAAAATTCCCAGAAGTAGAATCACTGGATCCTATGGTAGTTCTATTTTTAATTTATTTGAGGAACCTCCATACTGTTTGTACCATTTTACATTCCCACCAATCACATGTGACGTTTCCGTTTTGTCCAAGCCTCACCAACACTTGTTTCTTATCTTTTTTAATAAAAGCCATTGTAACAGATATGAGGTGGTATTTCACTGTGGTTTTGATTTGCATTTCCTTGATGATGAGTGATGTTTGAGCATCCTTCCATGTGCCTGTTGGACATCTGTACGTCTTCTTTGGAAAAGTGTCTTTTCAGATCCTCCGCTCATTTTTTAAAATAGATTTTTTGTTTTTTGCTACTGAGTCATATAAGTTCTTTATAAAATGTGGATATTAACTCCTCAATACATGATTTGCAAATATCTTCTTACATTTAGTAGGTTGTCTTTTCTTTTTCTTGATGATTGCCTGTGCTGTGCAGAAGCTTTTCAGTTTGATATAGTCCCACTTATTTATTTTTGTTTTTGCTGAGTTTGTTTTTGGAGTCAGATTCAAAAAATCATCAGCAAGATAGATGTCAAAGAGCTTACCACCTATGTTTTCTTCTGGAGTGTTATGGTTTCAGGTCTTACATTCAAGTCTTTATTTTGAGTTAATTTTTGCATATGATGTAAGATAGTAGCCTAGCTTCATTCCTTTGCATGTGGTTGTCCAGTTTTCTCAATACCATTTATTGAAGAGACTGTCCTTGCCTCATTGTATATTCTCGCCTCCTTGTCATAAATTAATTGACCATACATGTGTGGATTTATTTCTGAGCTCTCTGTTCCATTCCACTGAACTATATGTGCTTTTATGCTGACATACTCTTTCGGTAACTATAGCTTTGTAATGTAGTTTGGAAACAGGAAGTATGACACCTCCAGTTTTGTTTTTCTCTCTCAAGATTGCTTTGGCCATCTGGGGTCTTCTGTGGCTCTACAAAAATTTTAGGATTGTTTGTTCTGTATCTGTGAAAAATGCTATTGGAATTTTGATAGGGATTGCATTGAATCTGTAGAATGCTTTGAGTAATATGGAAATTTAAACAATATTAATTTTTCTAATCCATGAGCACAGAATATTTTTGTACTTGTGTCTTCTTCAGATTCTTTCATCAATGTCTTATAGTTTACAATTTACAGGTTTTTCACCTCCTTGGTTAAATTCATTCCTTAGCTATTTTATTATTTTTTTCCTATCCCTCTCAATGTGACTTTTTTGTGACCTTTTTCTATCCCTCTCAACGTGACCTTTCTGTTTGTTTGGAAGGAGCTGTTCAGCTAGTTTTCAGGTCTTTTCAGAGGAAAAGATCTGTAGCTGCAGATTCAGAGTGTCTATGGGAGGAGGTGAGTTCAGGATCTGCCTACACTGCCATCTCTATATACTTATATATTTAAGCCATTTTAGGGTACCCAGCATCCTGGCTACAGCCCAACTTTTCAGATTTAATATTCACTGCAGTGTTTGGGCTGTCACAGGATTCCACAGTACGAATAAGGTAAATTCCTTTTTTTATGATCATACTTCCTGTGATGTTCTTTTATATTGAAAAATAATATAAAATGTTTCATCTTTCACTTTTGTTAAATCCAAGGAACCTACCTTTTCTTTCTGATTATTGAATCTCCTATTTGTTCATTTCTTTTCCAGAGAGTTGAAAAGGATATGGCTTTCTAACAAGCAGAAAAATGAGTTGTGCTCCAAACATGTCATATTCCTGGAGAAAGGTAGCTGAGAAGAGTAATAATAGCACTGAGATTTCTTTTTTTTTTTAATGTTTATTTATTTTTGAGAGAAAGAGAGACACACAGAGAGAGAACAAGTTGGGGAGGGGCAGAGAGAGGAGGAGACACAGAATCCGAAGCAGGCTCCAGGCTCTGAGATACCTTAAATGAAATGTATGATAGGAGTAGGAGAGTATTGGCCAACCTCTACCCTCAACTCTCTGAAACAATTAGTGGAGGTGGTAAGCAAACATTTTACTTACCCTTCCCTTAATTTAAGGAGAGGTTGGCATGCCTAGTTTTTATACACTACCTCTTTTGGTAGTGGTCTAAGATCAGGCAAACCAGAGAAGGAAGGCAATAAAGCAGAGCAAGATTGATTAAGATCCTAGATTTCAAAGAGTGTCCATGTTGTAGTTTGGGTTTTCTTTCTTTATTTCACTTTTCAATTTAAAGATAACCTTTGGTTAGTTTATGTTTGAAAGGGCTGAATTTGTGAAGTATTTTTTGCTTCTCCATTATCTTCAGTTTAACCACATCCCAGGGCAGGATGCAGAATAACTGATGTCATCTAAAACACAGGTTTTCAACCTTAGCACTATTGAAATTTGGGGCTAGGTAATTCTTTGTTCTGGGGGACTGTGCATTGGGACATACTTAGCATCATCTTTCCTCTTTATCCACTAGAGGCTGGTAGCACCTCTTTACAACTGTAATGGTCTAAAGGGTCTCCAAACATTGCCAAATGTCCCACTGGGGGACATGATCATATTCTAAACACTGGGCTGGGAGCTTTACATTCAGTTTTTGCAATAACCCTGAGACATGGACATTATTGCTTTCAGTTTTACAAAGAAATGGAAATCCAGAGAGCTTAAGTAATTTCCCTATGGTTACACAGATAGCAAATGACCAGCTTTTTCTTCTTGGCTAATTTGTCCATTCTGATACTTCTTTGACATAAAGACAGAAAGCCAGTTAAGTGTCCGACTCTTGATCTCAGCTCAGGTCATGATCACACCATCTTGAGATTTAGCCCCACACTGGGCTTTGTGCTAAGCGTGGAGCCTGCTTGGGATTTTCTTTCCCTCTCTTTCCGCCCCTCCCCCATGCTCTCTCTCAAAACAAATAAGTATTAAAAAAAAAAAAAGAACTACTGAATCATACATTTGGCATGTAAAAATGGGAAAATGATGGAAGGAAAAGGGATACATAAATTTCAGGTTGTTTCCACTTTAGAATATAGACAGAAAAATGTGTAATGGCCATTATCAAGTATAAAATGAAAATGAATATGAAGGCTCTAAGATATTGTCACTAATTAATACTTAGCTCATTTTGTGGCTCTATGTTGAATAATTATTTCTTTCAAAATATCAAATTTCTTTAATAAGTAGTTTTGCCTTTCTCACTTAGATTGGAAAGACCCAGGAAACATGAAAATCAAATGCAATCAAATGCGACTTGGGTTGGATCTTGGAAAAGAAAAAGACATTAGTGTAAAGCTGGTGATATCTGTAATTTATTTCATAGTATTATTCTAATGTTAATTTGTTGGTTTTGATCTTTGTTATGATGATGATGCAAGATGTTACCATTGGGGAAGCTGAGTAAAGGTATGTGGGAAATCTCTACTATTTTTGCACCTTTTTTTGTATATAGAAAATATTTAAGATTAAAAATGTTTTAAAATGCAGGAAATGAAATATATTAATAATGTAAACAAATTATGTCAAGAAGCAGAAGATGTGGGTTTCTATTCCTATTCTACTACTTTCTACTCTTATTTTTATTGTGAGCAGTTAAAATCTGTAAATTTTAGCTGTTTCAACTAGAAAAACAGATGATAATAATATCTGAATATCTAACCTATTCAAAGGCAAAGGCATGATTGTAGACCAGATAGCCTTGTGCAGTTGCTCTGATAAATATTCTGCCTCTCTCTCTCTGTCTGTCTCTCATATCTAATTATCTGTCTGTGTATATCCATCTAAAACACATGTACATGCACTCAACAGAGCTTTCTGTTGAAAAAACATTCAAATCAAACCTTACTTTTGGTTTTAAACTATAGAGTGTGAAATGAGTATTTAAAAGCAGTGAGAATGAGTTTCACTGGCCAAAAGGATTTACTATTACATTATTCAGCCATCATGCTAATGTGGGTTTCTTAGGCAGATGAAAGATTATAGGAGGTTACTAATAATGAGGGTGAAACTACGTAACTAATGTTCTAGAACTGCCATTAGGAAATGCAAGTGTGTCACTGCTCAATTTTGGTGAGATATTTTCCCTTGTAACTTCCCTGTAGGAAACTTAGAGTAAAATGAACTTTATTTGAAAAGTTTAGGATTCCTTCCTCAGCACATCATTTATCCCAAGACATCCCAGCATCTGCCTTCAAAGTTTGCATAAGAGGTGATGCCTTTTAGTCAACACATACTATGGGATCAGTATAGTACTAGATGCATTAATTAAGTTAATGCATTTAATGTCTGAGGGAGGTTTTAATGATTAAAAAGCAGGTTTTAGGTATCTGCAGAAAAGTGGGCATTGGTTTTGAATACTAGTGAGATCATCCAGATCTTCTAACAATGCTCTCACTAAGAACTTGCTGAGTATTGCATGCCACCATATTGCAACAACATTTAAAACACACAGTGTATTCTCTTTTGGATTATGGCCTTATTTTATTTGACTGACTTCTAGCCCATATACACAGAGAGAATGAACAGCTTCTTTTGCAACAGCAGAGGAGTAGAATTCCATGCGAATTGGCCGTGATCGAAGCCAAGCGCTCTTGTAGCTTTTATACTGTAGGCACTGAGGATGTAAATATACATACACATAGTACCTTTGGCTGTGGCTCCTGAGATTCTGAGCAGTTTCATGTTGGTAAGGTGAGCTATTTATCCAGTCTGGCCAGAAGGCAAACCTAAGAACTGGTGTCTGTACAGGGATAGTCATATTCTACCCCGTAATTTACTAGTGGAGTTCTTGAGCTTACATATTAGTTATCTTCTTTGGCCCAGGTACTACTTTTCACCCTTAGCTTTGAAGAGATTTAATTCCTTCTTATGGTCCTTATGTAAATTTCTCTGTGGTATGATTCTGTTGTTGTTCCTTCAGTTGAAGTCAGAATTGATATTTTACTTTTTATAAGGAATCAGAGAAACAGAGGATCAAAGTCATTTACTTAGTATCACTTTAGGAGAAGACAGTCCCCAAAAGCTTGTAATTTTTTTTTAAGCCAAACGGAATCTATAATCCCTTACTCTACCCTATGCCAATTTCCAAGTCATTTTCTTTTAAAAACTAAGTTCACAATGGAGAGCCTTCTATTCATCTTTACAGGAGCCCTCTGCCCACTCTGTTTCTGGTATTCAATGCTACTATTAGAGTTTTAATTTTCTGAATTAAACCAAAGGCACCAAGTGCAACTGGCAAGGTCCCATTCCCATAGTAACGTGATCAAGGTATTCTATTTTTCCCAAATGGTTGGCCGGGTGAGAAAGGCTTCCTAGAGAACTCACAAAACAAATGTGTTTTGAAACATTTCAAGATGATCGAAAACTAGGGCAGAAATCTCCAGAAAGAAGTAAGGAACAAAGAAGATCTCAAAATCACTCATACACTCGTTGAATGCACAGTAAAATGATATCTTACAGGTTTTGGATGTGTGTGTAGTTGTTCCGGTGGAAAGCAAGTCTAAGCCGTATCCCTGTGGATCAAAGAAAGTCTATCCAGACTAGACATCAGTATTTCTGATGTTCGTCATCTTATAAAGAGGTAAATCCTAAGATAGAAAACGGGGTTTTGGAAAGTAAGTCCCAAACAGAGAGAGAAGGAGTACTTTCTTTTCAGAGAGCAATCCTTTCTTGGATTTGGATTCTAAGGATTTATGATATGTTCAAGAATAACCTCTGGTGGTAATAGAAAGATGGTCTGTACCAAGTGGAGGTTGTTGTGAGCTGAACCTCATGACAGTGGGCTGGCTAAGTGGTCCCCTGGGAGATGCACCATCCTGTTGTTAGATCAGTTAATATTATATTTGCCTTCCTGGAATTGTTTCCTTTAGCCTGAATCATTAAGTCTGGTTTAAATAAATGCAAAAACTCGTCCAACTATGCTATTGATATTTAAGGGAAGGGTCAGGTCAGTTCATGCATAGAAATGTGAATACTAGAGATAACAACCTTGTCCCTACATGAGATTAAAGACTATAAGATCTAGCTGCCCCTTGCACTCTGAAAATTTTCTCTTAATTGCCATCCTTGGAGGACAGAGATTTGATTCTGTCCCAGACAGCTATAGGTTTCTTATAATAACTTCAGGGAGAACTAGAAACTCTTAGTTCAAAAAGTGAAGTAGATTAAACACCAGTTCATTCCATCTGAGTTCCTTCTCGATGTACCCTAAAAAGACTCTTTCTACTCTCTGTGATGAATTAGCACTCAGCTTCATCAGCTCTTCTCAATTATTTATGTTTCATTCTCTCTTCTAGTTCTTTAATTTCTCGTTAGTATAGGTGATGCATTAGGTCCTTGGATCATAGAGAGAGATTAGTCTAATTAGGATAATTAAAGTTGTTCTTTCATTCTCGAGTTTTATTCAGGGACTTAATCTGATATCTTGTCTGTGCCCTCTCCTTCTGTCTTTGTATTGGGAAACACTGAACCAAAAGTAAAATAAATATGTATTTATAGTTCACTATTTTTTTCTCATTTTATTCTTTGTCTTTTGATATCCAAAAAGCAAATGAGAAAGACCAGTCTTGGTACCATTCATAATTACATTAGTTTAACATTTTGCAGTGGTGTGCTAAAACCAACTGGCGAATAAGGACTGACTGTTAAATATTCAGAAATTTCATGAGCTGGGTGTTAAACTATTAATAACTTGAAATTAGCCATGAGAAAAGTATTCCAATAGAAATTGGAAATTGCTGTAAATCAGAGGCTTTCTTCCTCCTCTTTTCTTCCAGAGAGGTGGCTTACCAACACATCACCAAATTTGGTTGTTGGCATCATAAATGTGGTATAAAGCTTATTTTACTGTAAATTAAAGTAGATTGATTTTCAAAAGTAGGTAACAGGAATATCTCAATTTACTTAATGCAAGGGAGAGATGCTTGTTTGTTTTTAATTTTTCCATGGTTTTTGAAATGAATCTCTGAGAGGAAAGAGGTTACTTCCAGGACCATGAAAATACAGCAAAAATAGGACATAATAGGGGATAGGTTCTGAAAAAAAATCTTATGTTTTGTTTCTCTCTAAAAATGAATTCCTACATGATGTTTATTGTATAAGCAGATGTGCCATTCAGGTACTGAAGTTTAAAATTAGCCAGAGGGAATAGCAGAAACAGATCCACAAATACAGAGAACAAACTGGTGGTTGCTGGGGAAGTAAAGGGAAAAATGGGTGAAGAGGAGTAGGAGGTACACACTTCCAGTTATGCAAGGAATAAGTCATGGGGATGAAAGGTACAGCATAGGGAATATAGTCAATGTTGTACGGTAACAGATAGTAGCTACACACGATGAGCATAACATAACTTATAGAGGTGTTGAATCCTTATGTTGCTCACCTGAAACTAATGTAACATTGTATGTCAACTATACTTCAATTAAAAAAAAAATAAAAAGGTAGCCAGAGGGAATTTGCCTTATAGGATTGATTAGCTTGCATTCTCCCAAAGGTAACAGGCCAGAAATTCTCTGGCATTAGCTATTCCTATTGATAAAAATGAGAGAAAGTATGTTTGAGAAAGTCCAGTCAATCAATTATCTGAGTTCTTTTTTTAGAGAACACCCTAGTAGGGGAGAGGAGCAGGAGAGAGAATCTCAAGCTGGCTCAGTGCGGAGCCCGACATGGGCTCAATCCCATGACCCTGGGATCATGACCTCTGCCAAAATCAAGAGTTGGATACTCAACCTACTGAGCTACCCAAGCACCCCTGAGTTCTTTTGTTTTAACAAACTATTTGGTTTAAAAAACCTCTAAACTTGCTGGTTTACTATAAGTATTTTTTTAATATTTATCTTCTGAAGTTTTTATTTATTTTGAACCAAGAGAATAGAAGGAGGTGGGAGGTGAGGTGGGCTGGTAGGCAAAGCTAGTGATTGACTTGAATTGGTGAGTCTTTCATATTTGAAGCTCACCTGTTATCAGCAGTGGGCTCTGTATTAGTTTCCTGTTGCTGCAGTGAGAAATTACCACAAACTTGGTAGTTTAAAGCAACAAACATTTATTCTTCTAAAATTCTAGAGGTCAGAGTTCAAAATCAGTTTCACTGGGCCGAAATAAAGGTGTCTGCAGGACTTTGCTCCCTTAAGAGGCTCTAAGAGAGAATCCATTTCCTTGTCTTCTCAAGCTTCTAGAGCTGCATTCCTTGGCTCATGGGACTTTCCCCTATCTTCAAAGCCATCAGCATAACATTTTATTTCAGTCATGACATTGTCAATCTCCCTCTGCCTCCCTCTTATAAGGACATTTGTGATTACATGAAGAACCCATCTAGAGAATACAGGATGATCTTCCCACCTCAAGATTCCTAATTTAATCGCACCTGTAAAACCTCTTTCACATATAACATTTGCAGGGGTTAGGCTCTAGATGATTTTGGGGATCAACAGTCAGCCTACCACGGGCCTACCAAAGGATGGGCAGAGAGCTTGATGCCCCCATGGGGTACTTTGGAATGGGAAGCAATTACCAATGAAGTTTCCCATTTGGGGAAAGCTAGCCTGCCTAAAAATTTTGTCGTTGGTTTCTTTCCACCTCTTCTGCCTCCTTACCTATCCTACCTGCAGAGAAGAGGAGAAAGAAAATGTCTGTATTAAGCTATGTACTAAACCACAGTGAGTCCAGGCATAGTTTTTCTTCCCTGTGTGAAACAACACTGGGATCAGTCAAGAAAAAAAAATTTTTTAGTTGCTTCCTGCAGGAATTACTTGCCCCTGAAAGATAAGAATTTAATAAAGTGGAATTATTTACTTAACAAGACACATTCAAAAAATTCACCTGGATGTGCTCATTGATACCAAGCTATTATGTCATCAAATCTACTTAATCCCAGAGTTTTCCTATTTGAATAGCTCACCTAAAATCATTTGGCCCATGACCTAAAACCCTATGTATACCATTTCCCAATTTCTTCATTTTGAGACATTTTTAAGACTGTCCAGTGTTCTCTCTCTTTTTTTTAACTTACTGTGTCTATTTAATCCTTAAAAACAGTTAACATTCTAGTAAAATATAAATGTATTATTTTTAATATAATTTATTGTCAATTTGTCTAACATAGAGTGTATACAGTGTTCTCTCTTGGTTTTGTGGGTAGAGTCCCATGATTCATTGCTTACATACAACACCCAGTGCTCATCCCAACAAGCACCCTCCTCAATGCCCATCACCCATTTTCCCCTCTCTCCCACCCCCCTATCAACCCTCAGTTTGTTCTATGTATTTTAAGAGTTCTCTCTTAAGGTAAGACTAATAAACTTTGCTTATGTATAGATTTCTCTGGTAGCCTTTTGATTACTGCCAACATTGGATTCTTGAAACTTCATAGATACCTTTCATTTATTACTGTGAACAATTTCCATAGGGCTGTCTTACTCCTCAAATGTACCTTTTACTCTGAGGCCTATAAACACAGTAGGGTTTTTTGCTATAAACTTTTTAAAATCTTTTTACACAAAAGGTGTCTCATCCAAAAAGTAGCAACTTAGAGGAGACCATGATTTAGAAGATGGCAGAAGCATGGGGACATTTGTTAAAAATATTTTTTGTCTACATTTTTATAGTTTTATGTTTTTAAGTAGGCTCCACACCCAATGTGGAGCTTGAACTCATGACCCTGAGATCAAGAGTCACATGCTCAACTGACTGAGCCAGCCAGGTGTCTGAGCATGGGGAATTTTTTTACACTTCCCTTTTACCAATAAGTAAAACAAAACAAAACCTTTTTTTCCCCCTAGGCATTTACTTCAGGTTTAGGTAGTCTCTATCTATGACTTAAAGTTTGTGAAAGAGTACATTTTCAGCATTCTGGAAAGATGATTCCAGGTAGCTGAAAATACCAGCAACTGAGATATCATTGCCAGACCAAGAGGCTAGGCTTGTTTGTTAGCTACAGAAATTTACTTCAACACATCATTCTTTCAATTTTCAGTTCAAGTACTTGACAGGTGTTTTATAAATGCCATCTGATTTTATTCTCCTTACAGCCCTATTGGATAGCTGTTGGAGGTTTGAGGGGCTAGTAAATCAAACCATTTCTTAGTCTGAGTTTTTGAACCTGTTGATACCTACACAGCTGTCAGATTGAAGGACCTTGAAATGAGTGTTAGTGTCAGTAGAGCTGAATCAGGCCTCATGACATTGACTTGCAGTCCCATGAGTTTCCTAATATTTTATTAAATACTTAGATCTACCAAACCAGGCATAGAAAGAGCAGCTCAGTAGTCTTATATCCAAGGAGGAGTACTGACCAAATAGGGATGGAGGAGACTGCTGGGAATATAAAGGGTCTTGGCTCAAGTCTTTCCCAAGCTTAGAAATCAATGAGTTACTCCTCTTTGATGAGGAGAATAGGAGTGGAAAGGAAACCTGGAAGTGTTACGTTAATAATTTCTCTCTGGCAGTGTAAGCTTTCTCTGAAAACAAGACAGGGAAAAATTTAGGCATTATTATCTCTGTTCCACATCATGGTATATTTGACACTTTAAATGTTAATCCCAAAATGCCAGAAATGACATTATGAGCCTTGAATTGATCCCTTTCTTTTTCCTTCCTTCCACTATTAGATTAATATTATAAAATTTTTGTTCATGTTTTCAAATATGAAATATTTATGTTTGCTGGATATATTAATTGAAAACATAGTGGTGTTGAAGTGTTCAACTATGATAGTGAGTTGGTCTGTTTCTCATAGTTCTATTAGTTTTTGCTTCATACATTTTGATGCTTTGTTGTCAGGAGCATATGCATTAAAGATTGTTAAGTCAGGGGTGCCTGGGTGGCTCAGTCGGTTAAGCGGCCGACTTCGGCTCAGGTCATGATCTCATGGTCCGTGAGTTCGAGCCCCGCGTCGGGCTCTGTGCTGACAGCTCAGAGCCTGGAGCTTGCTTCAGATTCTGTGTCTCCCTCTCTCTGACCCTCCCCCGTTCATGCTTTGTCTCTCTCTGTCTCAAAAATAAATAAACTTTAAAAACATTTAAAAAAAGATTGTTAAGTCTTCTGTGAGAATTGACAGCTTTATTATTATATAATGCCCCTCTTTAACCTGAAATTTCTTTTGTCTAATGTCTACTTTGAAATTGATATGACTACTCAAACTTTCTTTTGATTTGCATTAGCAAGGTACACCTTTCCCCATCTCTTCTTTTTTTCAATGTGTCTTTTTAAAATTTTTTTTCAACGTTTTTTATTTATTTTTGGGACAGAGAGAGACAGAGCATGAACGGGGGAGGGGCAGAGAGAGAGGGAGACACAGAATCGGAAACAAGCTCCAAGCTCCGAGCCATCAGCCCAGAACCCGACACGGGGCTCGAACTCACAGGCCGCGAGATCGTGACCTGGCTGAAGTCAGACGCTTAACTGACTGCGCCATCCAGGTGCCCCACAATGTGTCTTTTCAAATGCTTAGGTGACATTCATATAACATACACTTAACCATTTTAAAGTGAACAATTCAACAGCATTTAGTCCATCTGCAATGTCATGCAAGCGCTACCATCTAGTTCCAAAATGTTTTCACCACCTCAAAGGAAACACTGTATTTATTAAGCAATTGCTCCACCACTATCTTTTCCCCCTATCCCCTGGCAATTTTTTAATCTGTTTTCTTTCTTTACAGATTTACCTATTCTGGATGAATGAAATTATACAATCTATGACATTTTGGTTTTTGACATTTTGGT
Source organism: Felis catus (assembly GCF_018350175.1). Lineage (NCBI taxonomy): Eukaryota > Metazoa > Chordata > Mammalia > Carnivora > Felidae > Felis > Felis catus. Next base: position 90,630,279 of record NC_058377.1, read on the forward strand.
TTTGGCTTCTTTCATGTTGCATAATGTTTTTGAAGTTCTGCCACACTGTGGCATACATGTCTCAGTACCTCATTCCTTTCTATGGCTGAACAATATTTCATTGTATTGTATATACCAGTTTATCTGTTCATCCATTGATGAACATTTGGGTTGTCTCTATGTTTTGACTATTGTGAATAGTGCTGCTGTGTACGTGCATGCACACACATGCACATTTGTTTGACTACCTGTTTTCAACTCTTTGAGGTGTATATTCAGGAATGTGCTGTAGATTGAATGTTTATGTCCTCCCAAAATTCATATGTGGGAATCCAAGCTCTGATGTTATTTGGAGGTGAGACCTGCAAATTATCTTGGGAGATCGGGAATGGGATTGGTGCACTGATAAAATAGGTTCTAAAGAGGTCCCTGTTGCTTACACCATGTGAGGACACAGCAAAAAGATGGCCATCTATAAACCAGGAATTGGGCCCTCTCCAGACACTGAATCTGCTGGTACCTTGATCTAAGACTTCTTAGTCTCCAGAAAAGTGTGAAATAAATTTCGGTTGTTTATAGGCCACTCAGTTTATGGTATTCTGTAATAGCTACCCTAATGGACCAAGACAGAATAGAATTGCTGGGTCAAATCATGATTCTGTGTTTAACATTGAGTAACTCTCAACCCATACCTTTACTATTAATCTGTGACTGGACATTGAAAGACAACATAAAGTTGAGTCCTTTTTTTTTTTTAAACCTATTCTGACAATCCCTATATCTTAGTAGGTGTATTTAGACAATTCACATTTAAAATGATTATTGATAGAGTTGCATTAACATGTACCATGTTTGTAGTTGTTTTCTCTGTTTTGCACAGGTTCTTTGCTCCTTTTTTTCTCCTCCATGCATCCCTTCTTTTTTGTTTATACGATCTTTGCTTCTTTTTCTGCCATCTCTAGCTTGGACTGAGTATTTTACAAGGTTCTGTTTTCTTTCCTTCCTCATCATGTCAGTTACACTTCTTTTAAAAATTGTTTTAGTGATTGTGGTAGTCTGCAACATGTATTCACAATAAACCTAAGTTCACTTTAAGTAACACTAAACTACTTTAAGTATAGTACAGGTTCCTTATAACAGAGCATTTACATTTTTTTCCTCATGACATAGGTATGTATTCCAAAGAACTGAAAACAGGTGCTCAAACAAATACACATGCATGTACATTCAAAGCAGCATTATTCACAATAGCCAAAAGATAGAAACAACTCAAATGCCCAACAATTAATCAATGGATAGGCAAATTGTGGTATGTACATTTAATGGAATATTGTTCAGCCATAAAAAGGAATGAAGTACAGATACATTCATTTAATGCCATTCATTTAACTTGCCCATATTATATAATCACCTGATGCATTGTTACTATTATTATTTGATATAAACAGTTATATATTAGATCAATTCTTCCCCTTCTGGTATTCCAAATAATATATGTTACTCCATTAAAAATATTTTATGGTTCTTTGATGTTCTGTTTTTGTTTGGGAGTTCTATTAATATATCTTCAAGCTCATGATTTCTTTCACCACGTATAGTCTACTAATGAGCCCATTAAGGGCATTCTTCAATATGTTGCAGTATTTTTTATTTTGAGCATGCCTTTTGATTCTTTCTTGGATTTTCCATATCTTTGTATATATTAGCTATCTGTGTTGCATGTTTTCCACTTTTTCCATGACAGCCCTTGACATATTAATCACTGTGACTTAAAATGCCCTATCTGATGATTGCAACATCTGTACCATATTTGAGACCATTTCTGATGAATACTTTGTTTCCTCAGACTGTGTTGTTTGTTTGTTTGTATTTATCTTTTAGCATGCCTTGTCATTTTTATGTTGAAAGCTATTGGAGATGTATTAGACAACAGGTAAATAGGCCTTCGGTGTTAATATTTCTGGGAGTTGGAATGTGTTTAATGTTTGCTTCAGCTGTATGTGCCAAAGGCTTCTGTTTCCTCTAGTGTCATTATTTTATTTCACTTATTGTGTTTGGGCTTCCCTCAAAGTTCCTTCTCAAGTAGAAATCTGTATATTATAGCTCATTCAGCTGTAGTCCACTATTATACTGGAGATGTGTTGGTGTTGTAGTAAGATGTGGAAGAAGGAAACTTATGATTAAGACTTAGTCTTTTTATGGGCTTGTGTCCCTGGGCTGTGACCTTCACAAGTGTGTCTTTTTTCTCCCCTAAGGTGAAACAGGAAGGCTAGAGGGGACTGAAGTTGGACAATTGCCCCTCTCCAGATCATAGAAGGATTTTGTAAAATCTTTTCCCTTAGAGAGTAGGCCTTCATTATGATGAATACTCTGGGCATATTTTGAAATGGTTATTTTTCTCTTTCCCATGCTATAAACACAAAGGATTTTTTCTTTAGTCTTTTCTGTGAGAAACCGTAGGGTCCCAGAATTTGTGGGAATCCTGTAAGACGAGGCCCTTGAGAGTTCTCACTCTCAAGGTGGTGCACACTCAACCTCCAGTAATTTGTCAAAATTACCATAAACTGACAGTCTGTAGCTCTGATTTAAAGTTTACAAACACTTCAGTTTATAGAACGCTGTGATTGTCCGTATTTGTTACTATCAGACATTGGGGTGGCAGTTTGCCCTATGAATTTAACTCTCTGATGAGTCTAAGAAAGGTTGTTGAATTTCATTTTTTTTTCCATTAATTTCTTACCTTAAGGATGGGAGTGATGACTGCCAAATTCTTTACCTATTAGAGCTGAAATCTCTCATATTTTTTATTTCAGCCATAACTTCTGGTTGTGTACCTAGGTTATCTATAATTCTTCAGTATCAGTAGACATTGATAATCCTATCTTTCTTTCTCTATTCTTTCACTCTATTTCACTCTTTCTCTACTCTCTATTCCTTGTCTATTCTTTCACTCACCAGTTCTCTAGGATGAAAACTTTGTATCTTTTCTTGCCTGCTCAAATCTTCAACATTTCATATGACATCCTTATTCTCTGATGACATTTGCTCTAATTCACTGAGCAAATTGAAACAATTGGAAGAGGACTTTCACCAGTTTTCATCACCACACTGAACCAACTGCCTGTATTAGAACATATTTTGTTCTCCTGTTTATCATAGATACAATTCTCAACCATTCTTCTATGGGTAACCCATCCTCTTTCATGGCAGCACTTTTGCCTTCCTGCTTAGTCAAGACTATCACACAAGAAATGCCCACATCATCTTTCCTGGGCCATTGATTTTCACTATCTTTAGGATCATTTCCATCAGGACAGAAGTAACTGATATTTTCCCCACTATATAAAACAATAGGACATTCCTTTAAATAAAACTCTCACCCCTTCCTGCTCCCACTCTCATTCCTTGCTGTCTTTTGAAACAAATTTCTTGAAAGAAATTTTGTTTTCACTCTCTCCAATGTCTGCTCCTTCCATTTTTTCTAAAACACACTCACATTTGGGTTCTACCTACACTATTCCACTAAAACAGCTGTTCTCCCTGTAACAGTGAATTATTTGCTCATGATTCTTTCTTCTTTCCCTTCTCTTTTCATGGTTTAATACACCACACTGATATTGGTCTTGGCTAGGTGGTTTACTCTGGTCAGTGGAATGTGGAAGAAGAGAGTTACCACTTTTGAGCCAAGGCAAGTTTCTATCCAACTTTTTGAGTTTCTTATTTGCATCATGTGAAAGGAATACCCTTGGTAGCTGTAGCATAAATAAATGGCTTATAAGAATGATTTTTTGAATTGTTTAATCTTTTCCATATCTGCTACAGTAGCTCCATATTCATTCTCTCAAAAGTGGAGTATCTCATACCTATTCATACCTAAAAGACTGAGGCTTAACCATACCCACTGTCTAGTCTCGGGGATTTGAATCCTGCGATAGCTCACTTGGTATCTGTAGATAGCAATAGACTTGTCTCTATCATGTAATCATCTAATTTACATATGCTAGATTTTCTTAGAACTTATTTGGAATCACATTTTGGAATATGAGGTGAAGATATTTAAAACCAATTTTTGCTTTTAACTTTAAAAGCTTTATCTTTTCTATATAAGAAAGAAAAGCCGACTTTTAGAATTGCATGTATTTCTGTTCATATTGGTTTGATAAGAATTATTTGGTTCACCTGACAAATTCCCTGTGGTTTGTTAGGTAATAAATGAACCAAAAACAATTTCTTATTAAGATACCTAAGTGAGAATAGCAGAGACGCTAAATCTTCCCTTCAATAAAATAGTAAATGCTGGGCAAAGTATTTTGGGTGACAGATGATTGAGTCCTCATTCTTTTACTGTCAAATTATGGCATGTTAGGGTGACAGTCTAACCTTTCCTTGCCTTGGTTTCCTTAAATTTAAAATAAGTGATGTAACTTGATGAAATTCAGTTAAATCCTAAAATTTTATCAACAACAAAAAATACTGTCCATTAAAATATAGATGGACAAATAATTGAACTGCCTGGGAAGGAAAAGATATTAGGAAGTTTATAGAGTGAGCAAAATTGACACTTCACATGGTGAAGAGAGAAAAGAAATGGCATCAAATGAGATAGTTACTGTAAAAAGAGTCCATTGAAACAAGAACATATGGAGGATAATGTCTGCCATGTTCAAATTAGTGCCAGATTTTTGTGGTATGTTGGATGCTTTTCCATAGACTTTAGAAGGAAAAAGAATACAGCTGTGAAAACTCCCCTCTTCACCTTGGCTGAGGAACTCTCCAACAGAGCAGATGGTTCTGAGTTTCAAGCCATGAATCATTGTCAAGGGATCTCCTCATGCTGCCGCAAGCAAGAAGAGTTGACAAGCCTCAATGGATAATATTTTCATTACTATTGGTATCAGTCACATCCATGCCCTTGCTGGTGGGCTCAGTCTTATTGTTAATAAAGCTACAACTTGGCAACAAAATAGCAAGAGCCATCAAATTATCTACTTAATGTCTAATGGATATTTCAAGACTTTAGTATTCCTCTTTAATCGTCAACAGTAAAGAGAGTAAGAGAGGAGCCATTTTATTCTCTGGTTATTTTTGTCAATTTCAAAGCAGACTGATGAATACCTATTTTATATTTTGGTGCCTTAACTGCCTAATTTTGAAGGTCATTATTATTAATATTATTTTGTTGATTGTAGTGTCTGATCTATTTGGTTTTTTTTCCTTTCTTATAAGGTAAGTAAATAAGTGAGAATTGGGTTTTGACTTGGATTATAATGGATTTAATCCTAATGTTGTGTTTCATAATAGGTATATATGGTATGTAGAGGAATAGTGGCAAATTAATTTAACTTTCTTAGGAAATCTTGGATCAATGGATTCTTCGTATAAGGCAGAACCAGATTATATTGGCTTTTTCTGTTAAACTCTAATATACTTTTATTGTGTTGATTAGACTATATTTCATTATTTTAGTTACTTTAGCTGAAGTCACCTATCAGTAGATTTAGATGAAATTTTACCTAGAATATCTTGGCTATTTTTTAATATAATTTAACTATTAGAATATGCTTCAGTGATCACTTTTAACATTTTCAATTGCAAAATATCTTGGACCATTAGGTTTCAAAACCAGAAATCTAAGAGAGGACAAAAGTGGTCCAGAGTAGAGGTTTTTCCATAATGTGGAAAAGTCAGTATTTGATGGATTCCAAGGTGCTATAGTGGAAGAGAGAAGGGCTGTTTCAGAAAGCACATTCACTTTTTTACTTCTGCAAAATTTATGCTGGGAAATAGTCTGGGTGAGTCCTGTGAAGAGCATTACTTTTTCTAACATGCAAGATGGGTGGTCAGGTGCCAAAGCAGAGGCTTTGAGTCAGCCAGACCTGCTCCATCCCTTTAAGCTACGTGACCTGACCGGTTAGAAATGCCTCTGAGGCACTTTCCTCAACTGTAAAATGGGGAGAATAATATGGATCTCAATATGTTGCAGGATTATTGTGAGAAAAAAGCCAGGCTCTAAAATCCTAGGATTTTATCTGGCATATGATAGGCACTCAATAATAGTAGCCATTGTTAGTGTTTTTCATTATAGTATATACTGATTACCAACTCACCCTTGTCATTTGTATGTGTGTAATGTGCCAGAGGAAAAAAATACAGCACATGTTAAACACATGAAAGGTGAGAGGAAAGTAAAAACAAACAAACAAAAAATCAGAGTTGAATGAAATATTTAAAAAACAGGTTTTGAGACCTGGTTCTGTCAGTATGAAATTTTATGACCTTGAGAAACTTCACTTATCCTTTGTATACCTCAGTGTTATATATAAAATGAGAAAATGAAATTAGATTAGCTATATGAACCAGGCTCTGAAAAACATTGGTGTTGATAATTATTCCTAAAATAAAAGATTTCTGTGTTAAAATAAATTTTAAAAAAGTCTCTGGGGGCGCCTGGGTGGCGCAGTCGGTTAAGCGTCCGACTTCAGCCAGGTCACGATCTCGCGGTCCGTGAGTTCGAGCCCCGCATCAGGCTCCGGGCTGATGGCTTGGAGCCTGGAGCCTGTTTCCGATTCTGTGTCTCCCTTTCTCTCTGCCCCTCCCCTGTTCATGCTCTGTGCCTCTCTGTCCCAAAAATAAATAAACGTTGAAAAAAAAATTTAAAAAAAAAGTCTCTGAACATATCTCTTGGGAATTTATCTTCCTTATTAGCACATTAAAATATGATTTAATGTGGTTTCAGTAATGTGTTGAACTTGATATAATCCAATTTCCCAAGCATTTGTTAGAAGTATCCAGTATTCATGAAAAACCCCATTTTGCTAAACTTTTTCATCTAAGTCAACTTAGAAATGCTATACAGATGGGGTGCCTGGGTGGCTCAGTCGCTTAAGTGTCTAACTTCAGGTCATGATCTCATGGTTCATAGGTTCAAGCTCTGCGTTGGAATCTGAGCTGACATCTCAGAACCTGAAGCCTGCTTCAGATTCTGTGTCTCCCTCTCTCTATCCCTCCCCCACTTGTGCCTTTCTGTCTTTCTCTCTGTCTCTGAAAAATAAATAAGTAAACGTTAAAAAAAAGGAAATGCTATACAGAATGTTTCCTATGGTCTCCTTATAATTCTAATAGTCGCTTGCCCTAAACTAAGTAATTGCTCTCAAGGAACATGTTAGATGATGGTTTATACAGAGTATGACTTGTTAAAAATTATCAAAAATTTTTTTAATGTTTATTTATTTTTGAGAGAGAGAGAGAGAGAGCAAGCAGGGGAGGGGGAGAGAGAGAGAGACACACACACAGAATCCGAAGCAGGCTCCAGGTCCTGAGCTGTCAGCACAAAGCCCAATGCGGGGCTTGAACTCCCAAACCGTGAGATCATGACCTGAGCTGAAGTCGGAGGCTTAACCGACTGAACCACCCAGGTGGTGCTAAAAATTCATTTCATATGGAAAAAGTAATCTCTTACTGGATCATTAGAGGAACATGTTAATGAATTAAGGCTAGGAGTATGAGTGAAATTATAAAGGCCTTTATATAGATGACATAGGTTTACAGAGAAATGTATTCGAACTGTCCAGTAGTCTTTTAATTTTCTATCAGTCTGTGAATTAAATGTACCTCAATAACATTTGCCAGTTGGGTTCACATTCTCAACTCTTATAGAAATTATTTGTTAAAAGCCATGTAGACCTAAAATCCCCCACAGTAACGTAGTATATATGTACATAAAACATATGGAACGTACATGCTACAGCTAGAGGGTTTAAATTTATTCACTGTGATGGCACCATTGCTTTTCTCTAATTTATACCACATGTTTTTTTTCTTTATTTAGCTTTTAATTCTGTAAAGAGTGTGGGGATATCAATTTTATGGAGGATGTGAAATATAAGCCATTCTAATCATGGCTATATGGCATCCTCGATTTGCTGGAATAAATTCTATCTGTCAGTTTATCAATGTAAGAATCTCTTACTGGGCCTACAATCAAAAATCTGTGGAAGAATTTTTATGTAGTCTCTTACTGCATCTTCTAGAATGAGGATATTTACACGAGCGATATAGGAGCAATAACTGCCAAATAGGTACCGGTTTCTCACAGATTCTGTGGCTGTTGGGTATAACAGTTACTCCTTCCCAATCGTATAAGTCATCTGAGGGAAGTCCTAACTATGGTCAGGTTGTAGGTCGCCTTTACAAGTATTATAATGGCCGCCCTCTCCAGCCATGCCAATATTCTAGGTATAATAGGGAAAAGGGAATGATTGGTTGTGGAGTACTTTCTGTAGCTTCTTCTTATCTCCTGCATCTAATTGGTTATTCACCTCTGTCGATTATGCCTCCTAACAATCTCTTAAATGTTTCCCTGGGCTGATTCTTGGTCTGTCATTTATTGGCCGTGTGACTTTGATCAGATTTCTTCACCTCCTTAGGTCACATTTCCTCATCTGTAAAATGCACATGTGGAAGATGTGAATGTTAGGGGAAGTGAATTGTGATTGATGAAAAAAATTGAGTGAGAGAATCCATTCAAATGCTTAGTGTGGAGGTTAGTACATAAGAGAGTGCTTAGGAGATATTTGCTGTTTATTATTTTTATGGTTAGTTTAGGTTTTCATCAAATTTTGGCTCTTAATTGATCTCTCTGACTCAAAATCTCTTCTTCCCTTTTCTAAACCCATCCTCCATAGTACGTCCAGAAAGATACATTTTTTTAAAAAATTAAAAAAAAATTTAATGTTTATTTTTGAGAGTGACAGAGCATGCACAGGGGAGGGGCAGAGAGAGAGGAAGACACAGAATGCGAAGCAGGCTCCGGGCTCTGAGCTGTTAGCACAGAGCCCAATATGGGGCTCAAACTTGTGAACCATGAGATCATGACCTGAGCTGAAGTTGGACACTTAATTAACTGAGCCACCCAGGCGGCCCAAGAAAGATATTATTTAAATTGCAGATCAAACTATATAATAAGTTTGCTGTTTAAAATCCTGTAATGGTTCCCAGTTTCTTGCAGGATGGCATTCACAGGCTATAACATGACAGCTTGTGCCCCCTTGGACCTCTTGTCCAACACCAGGCTCTTGCCATACTACTTGCAGTTACATTTTGTGCTTCCAGATCTTTGCACATGTTTTTCTCCTCTGTCTTGAATGCAAGTAGCTGTTCTACCTCTACCCTTCACTTTGCCACATATTGTCCTTCAAGACCCAACTGTTGGATCCCTGGGTGGCATTCATTCTTCCTCTGTGCCACAAATGTACCTCATATACACTTCCAACAAAGTGCTTCCTACACTATATTACAGCTGTGTACAGCTCTGTGTGTTCACCTCTCTCCCTCCCCTTCCTGTGCTCCCTGAAGAAGGGCAGTAGTATAATATTCACCCCTCTGTTCCAGGTTCAGAGACGGTACTTGATAAATGTTTGTTGCGTGATTTAATGAATGGATGTTATTATGGATACACTATGCTCTCCCTCATAAACTGACCAACATTAGTGTACCGAAACACTTTTACACTTGACCAAAAGTAGGTACTCAATAAATAATTTTGAATTGTCTAATTAATTTGTTTATATGCCTATTTATGATCTGGAAAATAAAAGGAAATAGGAATCACTTAACTAAAAGTACCAGATATGGTAATATTACGGAGTTAAACACAAAAAGGTTGAAAATAGAATAAAGTCACCCTCTCTTTTCATTTGAGTTCTCCTATTTTCCCACATTTTCTCTGATTTTTTTAGATACCATAATTTAGTGGTCATAATTCATAATTACTTAAATATATGAAGTGTACTTGCCATTCTTGAAAAGGTTAGTGCTATCATAGGATGTGTAAATCTTCTTTTATGAAAAAGATGACAAGCAAAATTATGATCCAAGTCAAGGTTTTATAAAACATTGACTTGGATATGCTTGCTTTTAAAGTAATTTTAGTTTAATCCCTCATTAGAGATTCAGTTCTTATTTATGTATGATGATCAAGTTGATAATATTTTTGAGTCATTGATGAATGGACCAATGGAAATAAGGTCAAATATAGAATTTTCTTCCCTTTAGAATCACTGAATATTTTACATTCCACATTACTGTTTTATAGACTTACAATGACTAGATAAATAGGGCCCTAGGTTTTACATTTATGAAGATATTAATAAATGAGCAGAGATGTGCCCAAACTGCCTAGAGAGAAAGGATGCAAATGGAGACATAGCCATAGGAAATGTAGAAACAAAGTAGCCTGCCCGCTCCCAGTCAGCACTGGGGATAAAAGAACAAAAGCAGCTTTGATCAAGGTCAGCTGTGGGCTTGGTCCAAACGGAGCCAAAATGCAGTCTTAAAAGTGGGACGAAAATCTGTTTAAATCTAGATATTTTGCTTGTAATTTGCAAAATTCAGCTCTGCAGTTTGCACACCCAATGTCTAAGACTGCTCTTTTCTCCCCATGCCACTCTTCTATACAATCTTTCGAAGCTGTTTAAACCCGAGACTGTCTATAATGGAATGTTCTATTATATAACACTCTGTGGGACCAAGTAGAGTCTGTGGGCTCTTCTGGTTAATGTAACATTGTGTTCCCGAAGCACTGAGTGGCAGGAACTGCTGATCTCAGCAAAGGTTGGCACAGGCAAAACTAGAAGATTAATCGAGGGGGATTTGTGGAATCCATCAGTCCATCAGCATGTGGTATGCTACCTTTTGCTACTATTTAGTAGTGAAGAATGCTTGAGTAACAGAAAATAGGAATGGCAAACAACTAAAGCCAAAGAGTACAGTTGACCCTTGAACAATACAAAGGTTGGGATACCTTCCACGTGTGCAGTCAAAAATCTCCATAAAACTTTGGATTCCTCCAGACCTTAACTACTAATAGCCTACTGTGGACCTGAACAAAGCCTTACAAATAAACAGTTGTTTAACACATACTTTGTATGTTATATGTATTATATGTATTGTTACAATAAATTAAACTAGAGAAAATATTATTAGGAAAACCATAAAAAGAAAGTGTATCAACAGTACTATACTGTATTTAAAAAAATCCACATCTTAGTGAACCCATGCAGTTCAAACCTTTGTTGTTCAAGGATCACCTGTAACTGAATGAGAATATAATGTTTGAAAACGCTGGTGTTTTGGTGTCAAACATACCTGACTTAGGGTTCCAGGCCTTGGTCAAAGTTACTGACCAAGGTTTCTGTTTTCTCTCTCCTCTATGAAATAAGGGAAGATGCCATAACAGATACTGCTAGGCCTTCACCTCAACAGATATCTACTTTGAAAGTTCCTGATGTGGATTAGAGATAGTAGGTATAGAATGCCTGCCAGAATATAAAGAAAGGTCAAATCAATGCTAATGACTATTACTATCTTATTTAGTCTTACTGATTCTTTTTTTCCTTTCTGCTTGCTTTTATTCTGCCTATTTCTAGACGTATTCACCTTTTAGAAATTGAAATTCTAAAATCCTCACTTATATATACTTTTTAGGTTAGAAAATTGATTTCCACAACAAACCATAGGGGTGAGCATATTTTCCTCTACTGATGAAAATCTAAGAGCCCTCGTTCTCTTGCTGATCAACATGTAGATGTCAGTTGACTCAGTTCTGGATGTTAAATTACTGCTTCAACTCAATGACTATGTTCCATGGTGACCACTGGTTAAGAATATAGGTTTTCAAGTCAGATGAAGCTGGATATGAATTTGTACATGTTCTGCATTTATTTAAAATGTGGGACACCTCTCAAGGTTGTCATAGTTTAATCAAGTAAGAGTTTAGGGTAATATCTGACAATGGTGACATCAATAGTGAGTGCTGAACAGATGGTATTTTTGAACTGTTTTTACTACATTTTAGTTACATTCCAATACCCAATACCTTATTACGTTCACATTTTGATGGGATTATCCCAGGTTTGCTGCTATTTCAAAATGGAAATCCAGTATTCATCCAATGTGTTTAGTGACCTTCTACCAAAGGAAAGTCTGCTTAGCTTATAAATATTTTTTCAGATCCCCAAGGTCTTGTTTAGTGATTTACTCTTTTGTAGGGGAGGAAAAATAATTTTCCCTCAGCCCTTCAGAGTTCTTGCCTGAGAACTTTGTAATAAAAGACACATTAACAAGAGAAAAACAGAAGTTTATTAACATGTACATATCATATATATGTGGGAGATATCCAAGTAAAATGAGTAATTCAAAGTAGTAGCTTAGAACTGCAGCTTCCAGAGCATTTTTAACAAAGAACAGTGTATTTGTGGAGAAATGATAAAACAAATGAAAGCAGTTTTGGGTTTCCAAAGGTGGAGATAAATGCTCATTCAAGTTTGTTATGTGGATTCCTCAAATGCCATCTCCTGGTTGCTGGGGTTTAAAGTTTTCTCTGGTAATTTAACTTCTGTTTCTTCCTCATAGAAGGGAGAGGTGGGAGCATTTGTAAATTTATGTTCAGGTTTAGACATATAGGAGAGGACAGGGAGCATTTTTTTTTTGTATCTGCTACATGTAAACTCCAAATTTCTCTTCAGCTCAACATAATTCTTATGCTAAAGTGGTGTATATTTTGAAATTCCATATCCGTCTACCCTTCAGTTTTAAGGGACACATTAAGAAAACAATTCTGCTTCTCATGACAAATACATCACAATCATAATTCAGTTAAACTAGAATACTGCAAACTACTCCTCTGGATAATTTTGCTTAAAAATGTTTTTTCTTAACTACTTTTCTTCACTTGATATTTTGCAGAAAGTTGTACAATTATAGGTTATATTGCCAATGAACATTGATAATATTCTCTGGAAAATGTTAAGACCATGACAGATAATTTTCTTTGTAGAACAGTTTAGATTTAGTCCTCCTTAAAGACAAGGAGGTTTACCTAAAATAATTATTTTGGTTATGTTATTCTAAATTCTGGTTATGTTATTCTAAATTTATCATAGCGACCTTTCCACTAAGCCTGAGATAGGAACATTCAAATTTTTCCATTATAAAATTTTGTATTTTTTTTAATATGGCCTCTAATTGCCTCTCTCTACCTCTCTTAATTTAAAAACAGACCAAGTTTTTAAAAAGGAAGGACTGCCACTTTCCTAAAAAATATACGCTTATAATTCAGGGAAAATTTACACATTTACTTGGGAACATACTTTGCATTGATGATTTTTAACCAAATGCTACCGATTTAATAACTGAGAACCAGACATTTTTATATTTCCTGTTGTAGAAAGAGCCTCATCTGCCGAGTTTCCAAATGTTGGTTCTATGCATCAGTAGCAATTTGTTGATGTCAATTCAGTTCACTAGATAGTTCACCTATTTTTTAAATTAATTAGGTAGTCATTTTCGAGTTGCTGAAACCTAGGCTGAGCTACCTATTATTGTCTATCATATCAGGTAATAAAATTCATGTAACCCCAAAATAACTCAAGCATTTGGATTCTAAGCTGCTTACATTTCTAAAGAGATTATTAGACACACATAGATGTCTGTGTAGCACCACTCTTTAGTTTTGAAAGTAAAATCACTTTGGGAAGAAATGGATCTGATGTGTATTTTTTGTTTAAATTAGGTACAGCCTTGGTTTAAAACTTACCTTAAGGCATCTCACACACATATACACATGCACACACAAATGGACATAATTATAGGTACATTCAAATTAATGTAATTTGTATTATGATATCTCTATAGAGACTTTTACCATTGAATATAAAGTTAATCTGATATGATTATAAACCTTAGTGTTTGAGATTGCAAACTCCTTCTGTAGTCTCCTGTATAGAATTCTACAAAGTTTCCAGCATACAATAGGCTCATGTGGAGTACTTATTGACTTCCACTCATTCGCTGAAGCACTCTACATTCCACAAATTACCTCTGCTTTTATTAAGTTTCTCTGGCCATTTTGTAGATTGTTAATGATCAATCGCTTAAATATCAAGAAGAAAATACTTATGACAATAAATGGAAGTGACTACATAATTTGTAGAAGCAAAGCATTGTGGTTGACTTCTAAAATCTTTTCTAAAAATCACCTACAATGGGTCAGCCATTATGTTAAATATTGTAGATACAAAAATAAAAAAAAAAGTCTTGATTTCTGCCCTCAAGGAGCTCATTAATTCCATGCATACTACACTGTTGCAGCAGGAACAGTGGGATCTGTTATTTTGTGGGGATCTATTTTGTGGGATCTGTTAAAACAATGTAATGATTTTTTTCCCCAAGCTTATAGCCAACTCCAGGTCAGCCTAGAAGTCTTTAAATTTCTGTTGAAATGACTATGGTGAACTTACCGAGTATTTCATGCAATTATCCAGCAGTTAACTAGAGGATGAGCTCAGAACCCAGTTCCTCTCCAGTGAAGCTGTAACCATTTAAATAGAAGACGTGAGAGCATTAGTTCCATTTGAACCTCCTTGTCCTTCCTGCATGAATCTGCTAGTAGCATCGTCTTGAAAGGATGTTCCTCCTGGGGAGAACAATCATTTACCAATGCTCCATTCCGTGGTTTCCCTTTATGCTTCATGTTAAAAGACCAGCACTAAAAACAATTTTTTTCTTTCCTTGTTGTGAGGCTGAACAACTGGAAGCTGTATAACTGGCATCCGTGGAAACCAAAGTTTTGTTCAAGCCAGAGAAATGCCAGAAAATATTTGTTGTTGTATTGAAAGGCACTGACATACCATAATTTTAATTCATCAGGTTATAGCTTGATTAAAGAATGAAACTAATTAAAAAAGGGCCTAATTACTATAATGTAAATCATTTCTTTTTTCCGATTCTGAATATTGCTCAGGCAAGACAAATGACCCTTCAGATATTTCAAGCATTCCTGATGTTGTCATTAAAATTATTTATGATTGTTACCCTGCATGGGAAGTGAGGTAAGCTTTAAATTAGTGTCTTGATTACTAAATGGGGTTCTTTAACTAATGCATAAAATTTGGCATAGAATACAACACATTAAGATGTAAATGATGAATTATTTTACAACTCCAATTAAAAGGTAAATAAAGGCACAGCGAAATGGCAGAATCATTAAGTCAAATTCACGTATGATTTCAAAACCTGTGTTATAACATTAGGAGAAGATTTCTACTGTAGCTGTGATTACATATTATTGACTAGGTTGTCCTTTTCCCTAAATGTCATTGCGATAATTTTCTTTAACATGATATTCAGCACTCAAAGTCTTTTTTTGTTTTCCACATTCAGACTTGAGAAATTATTTGGTTGCCAATAACCAATTAGAGGGGGTAAGAAGGGGATGCACTCTTCAAAAATCTTGCTTACTTATATTCAAAAATCTTGCTTACTTATATTTACCTGACTATGTTGCTGAGTTGAGGTATCAGCAACTTTATGTATTAGGACCTTGATCTAAGTAGCCCACGTGCTATGGTCTAAATGTTTGTATATTTTCCCAAATTTACATTGGAATCTTAATGCCAATGGTGTTAGAAGGTGGGGCCTTTGGGAGATGATTAGGTCATGAGGGTAGAGCCCTCATGAATGGCATGAGTACTTTTCAAAAGCTCACAGAGCTCCCTAGCCCCTTCTTCCATGTAAGGGCACAGTGAGAAGTCTGCTTTCTAGAAAAGGGCCCCCACCCAACCATGCTGGCACCCTTGGACTTCCAGCCTCCAGAATTGTGAGAAATAAAACTCTATAAAGTCACCTGGTCTGTGGTATTTTGTTAGAGCAACTCAAGCAGATTAAGACACCAGGTCACCATTTATTATTACTTAGTCTGTATCACATGTTGTTCCAAACTATATTTGAGTTTCCTAACAATAGTGAGGTAATAAAATCAAGTAAAGCAAATGAAAATTAAAAGTTTAAAGGAAGATTAGGAAACATTTAGTGGTAAGAGAAAAATACATTAGAAAACTTGGAAGAGTTAATTATTGAAACTTAGCCCTAAAAGTTTACTTATCAACATTCAAAGAACACTATAATGATGTAATGTATCAAAATTCATCTAGCAAGATGTGACAGGCAGACTCTGAGATTGGCTGTTCTTAAGTATGGCCTGGATGAGTACCTTGCTTCTAAACAATAAGATACAACAGAGGGGAGAGGATGTCACTTCCATAATTAGACTACATAAATTTGTGACTACTGTCTTTCTGAGTGGTAGGCTCTCTCTTTTTGGTGTTGATGAAATAAATAGTCATGCTGGAGAGATCCATTTATAGGAACTATAGGGCAGCTTCCAGACAATATCTAGCAAGGAAGTGAAAGCCACAGTCCAACAATTCTTAGGAAACAAATACAACCAAACTATCATGTAAGCAAAGCTTAAAGGGAATCCTTCCCCAGTTGAGCCTTCAGATAAGATCTTAATCTTGAAAACATTACAGTTTTAGGAGAAGCAAAAAGCAGAGGACCCCACTACATTGCAGCTACATTCATGAAATACAGACACTGAGAGATGATACATGTATGTTATTTGATAATTTGTTATATGGCACTAGACAATGAATAGACAAGTTAAATCATTTTTTTAATGAAAGTAGCATTTTCTAGAGATCTCTAGACAAGGATTATTATACAACATGAAGTCTTTGCCAAGAAATTAATTGGAGCTAGAGAAATGTGATTTAGTGAATTTTTCTATGAGCTCTCTATAAATACTAAGTTCATAAACCTAGATGTTAACTCAACAAAGTCTTTAAGAATTTTGGGGAGTAAAAATTCAAGATAGTAAAGGCAACAAAAGTTATTATCTCATGAGCCAATCTAATATAGGGATGGAACTTGAAGCACCTGGAGGAATGAACAGCTATTATGCCCTTTAGAATATGTCAAATGGGCTCTTTTCAAATGCTGGACTATAATAAATTCTCAGCTGTACCCTCTCAGGAATGCTGCAGGGCAGATATTCTGTGTTGTCAATTAAGGGACCATCCATATGCTTTATGTGTGTGGCATGCAGGCAGAAAGCCTGGCATTCTCAACTGAATATTGAGAAACTTGGCTCACACTCTGATCTTGACAGAGGGTCATTCAACTCCCATTTGGAATAAAAGCTGCCAGGTATAAATAGGTAGTTTTTTTTCCAAAAAATAATTTTGAATTTGTTCAAGAATTTGGCTAAGGAACCTGAGATCCTACGCATCTATCTCATTTGCTTGGGAGAAGAGGTTTTGACCTGAATAAACTATTAAGGGTAGTCATTAACCAATTGGCTTCCGAGACTCTGCTAGGACCTCATTTATACTCTACATGTGATCTGCTTTTGATGAAGACTTCAGACTTGTGCCAAGATATGATAGCTGTAAATCATAACCTCAAAGAATTAATGATTAAACTTCTCAGATAAAGGTACTTTGAACTCAGTATTTCTGCATTTAAAGAGGATTAATGAACTCTTCTTATTTCAGCATTTGATAATTACATGTACTTTTTTTCTTTCTTGGAAGCAGACCATATAATTAATTTAATAAATCATTAAAGATACTCAACTAAAGTAGTACATTGCCATGGTTAAAAGGGCTAGCTGTGGGGTCAGACTGCTTCGGTTTGATTTCTACTGTGTTTCACCCACTTGGTCTATGAGCCTGAATGAATTATTTGACTTTTCTGGTGTTTTTTTCTTCTCTGTAAAATGTTGATAATAATCATGCTTGTTTTAGGGTATATTGGGGGGATTAAATAAGTTAATATATGTAAATACTGTCTCCTATCTTCTAACATTATGGAATATTAAAAACCTAGCTAGTTGATGGTGTTATTCTTTCAGATTACAGATCTATTATAAATCCCCTTGTTTATAAGGCTATTTCCAATTTGTTATAATAAATCCATGTCAGCAGAATAACAAAAGATGCTTCTCTTTGTAGTAGGAGCAAAATCCTTGTCTGTCATGGTGAAGAGCTACAGCAAGTTAAACTATAATTTTCCTGTAGGGGTTCATAGAGAATTTCTGGTTATTAAAGCATGTGAGAGCAGCTCTGTGGTCATCATCAGTACTGTCCACCAAACAGTCTGATTCTGTTAGGCACATGGCTGGATTGTGCCTTCCCACTGCCTTGAAGTTAGGTGTGGCCATGAGATTTGCACACTTCATTTGGGTCTTGTTTTCTTTGCTTTCCCATGTTACAGCAACATTTGAAACAATGAGGTCTCCATCAGCCTGTTTCACAGAGTAGGGAAGACATTGAATAAAGCTAAGACTTTGTCCTTAAGAAAGCTTGAAGTCTATTAAAAGGTATAGGATAATTAACAATTCTCCAGTGTGTGAAATGAACAAAAGATGAAGACAGACAGGAAGATGCTTAGTAGAAAGCTATTCTGATATTTTAGGGAATGCTGAAAAAGGTCTAAGCAATGGTGGAGGGAATGGGATGAAATAGAAGAAAATGAATGTGTAAGATACTGTAGAGATAGCACTAAAAGGGGCTTGACAGTTGATTTCAGATGGGGTAAAGCGTGAATGGAATCAGTTACAAATACAGCCAACATTTGCATCCTGGTGATTCAAGAACATAACATCTACACCACTGGAGATTAAGAACATGGCAATAGGAGCAGGCTGTGGGCAAAAGAAGAGTTCATTTGAGGAATACTGAGTTTTAAGGTACTAATGAAACATTCAGATCAAATGTCATGTAGTCATTTGCAAACACCCAAGAAGGAGTGATCAAAGTGAAACGTTGAGAACCAAAAGTGTGACATCTAATGGATGTTTGGAGAGGAGAGATTTTCAAGAGGGGTGTGATCATATGAGAAAGACGGGGAGAGGGAGAATGAGAGGGAAAGAGGGGAGGGGACTGATACAATTAAAATTAAGAGCCATTAAATTTTGTTTTCTAGTTTCATAGTTTCATATGGTACCAGTGACTGAATATGAATTGATCTTAATTCTAAACTCAAACTATTACTACCACCTAAATTTCTGATGCAGACTTCTCCAGGTATTTTAGTTGTGTCCTCTGATTAATTAACTTTTGGAAAATACTGGCAAATTGAGAGTGCTGGTTGTGTTTTAGATTTTTGAGATTCCACTACATTACTAATATTCTCTGTAATTTTGCTTTTCCTCACAGCTATATGGTAATGTCAGCAACTTTACATTAAGTTTAGTGTTTTTCCAACTTCTACATATTTCCATTTCCTATGTATATAGTGAATTTGGGGGTAGCTAGTGCATCGCAAACATAGTCATTCTGTCAAAATCTGGGCCTGAGAATAATTCCATCTCCCTTCAGGGATACTTTTATTTTAGAGGAAATGCCTACCCAGAGGAGAGAATCTGGTAGATGCATTGCTTGCTTAGCTTCGCTTGGTTGGTCCGTGTAAAGGGGCAACCTGTCAAATGACAGTTCATGTTCAGAAACATTTGCTGAATTTTAGTGGACACTTAATTGATGCCATTTTTATCTAACCTTCCAGGTGAAATGTGTTCAGAAGTCCATTTGGGAATGATTAAGCACTTAGAGAAGATCACTTTTTTTTTTATATCAAGGTTTACAACCTAGACCAATTTTTCAAAGAGTCACATTCCAAGGGATAGTTGAAATGATTATATATTACATCTTATCCTGAGATTTAAGTTAATTTTCTTACTAATATTGTTCTCCATAATGCAAAATCTCAAACTACTACATATGTCCCCACTGTCAGAAGCAAACCAAAGTCAGTTGCTGAATGTGAAGAAAATTACTTAACAATAAAGCAAGAAAGGAAAAGAATAAAACAAAGGGTATTAACATATTTTTATAAAAAGGATTATTGTTTGACGGAGTAGGTAAGTAGATGACTGCTGAGCCAACACCAGTAGGTTTCTTTGTTTTGTCTGCTTTGGTTTGTTTTTAACAGACATTGATAATCTAAATTCTTTCCATATAGGGATATTTATCTTAATAAAAGAATCTTGAATGGAAATGAATCAGGTGATGCTTCATAAGAGAGATACAATTTACAAGAAGCCCGAGAAAAATTTAAGATGGTCCTATCAACTTGATATAACTCAGTGGTATTTTTTTCGGGTGACAAAATTACAGATTGGGTTCATAGAGGAACGCTTGAGAGTTATTCATTTCTTATTGCCTTGTCTATGTAAAAACACTTTTTTAAAAACCTAATTTCAGGCGTTGCAGACCAAGGCTCTTCATTTAAGCTGTTTAAAAATAATGGGAAGGTTTAATTAAGAAACAGTGATGTGATCATTTGAAAATCTAACACTATAATCCTCAGAGTAAGCATTATCTAATAAGGTTAAACCACATGACTGTTCCTGAAGCTTGTGGGTTTTTTTAACCTATTGGGAATTTCCAAGAGGAACAAAAGCTTAATAAAACCGGATAATAATTTTTGAACGTAGTTTTCTTTTTCCTTTCTTATTGTTTTATTTGGCTCTTGATAAGGTCTCCCATAAATGAGTTATTTTGTAAATAAATAATGATGAGTGAAGAAGCAGCATCTCGACATAGATTAAAACTGGTTAAGCCCTCAGAAAGGAGGGTGCTCTGTTCGAATGGAGTAAGGTTAATGGGAAGATGCCCTGGGGTTGACATAGGAAGCAGTGCGCTTCATGTGCTTATTAATAACTAAAGATGACGATGCTAGATTCCAGTAGCCTCTGCAAAGAATTGAGACCTGGGCTTTTGGAAATTTAATCCATGATTTCCTGGGTAAACATGCCAGCTCATTCATATTTTCCTCTGCTTGGAAAGAAAGGTTCCTGGGGCATCTGGGTGGTTCAGTCAGTTAAGCATTTGACTGCAGCTTAGGTCATGATTTCACAGTTCATGAGTTCAAGCCCCAATTCAGGTGAGCACAAGCCCTGCTTTGGGTGAGCCCTGCCTTTCTCTCTTTCTCTCTCTGCCCTTGTGGGATTCTCCCTCTCTCAAGGAGATCACTTACACCTCTACACTTGTGTCCTCTCTATCTCAAAAAGAGAAAGGGAAAGAGAAGACAGAAAGAAAGAAAGAAAGAAAGAAAGAAAGAAAGAAAGAAAGAAAGAAAGAAAGAAAGAAAGAAAGAAAGAGAGAAAGAGAGAAAGAGAGAAAGAGAGAAAGAGAGAAAGAGAGAAAGAGAGAAAGGAAGAAAGAAAGGAAGAAAGAAAGAGAGAAAGAGAGAAAGAAAGGAAGAAAGAAAGGAAGAAAGAAAGAAAGAAAGAAAAAGAAAAGAGAAGAAAAAAGAGAACAGAAAAAGGAAAAGAAAAGAAAAAGAAAAGAAGGAAAGAAAGGTTCTTAAGTGCTATCTGGTTGCCTCAATTTTAACTGCTACAACATTGTTTATTGTTTCTAGAGAATTGCTATCCACTCCTTTTTGACAGAGTGGGGACTTAAAGATCAGATGAAAATGTTTTATCTGTTATCAGGTGTAGGACCTTTAAAGTGGCCACTTTCCTATTACAGAGTTTTGCAAGAGCTCTGTAAACAGGTAACATTTTGAAGGGGTGGTGGGCACTGGTGAGCAGGGATGAAGTATAAGATTCTTTTTCGTTAGTCTAACATACACACAGGCACACACATAATCCTTTAATATGCTTTTGTTGTCATGGGAAATAGTTTGTTGTAACTAAAATGAAAACAAGAACATCACAGAAGAACTTCCAAATGGAACCTAACATGGGATAACCTTGTCCAGGTGATGCATAGATTTCACTGAGCTTGTCAAATGTTACTATGGGACATCAAGAAAGACCAAATAATTTATGTCCTTAGGGTTCTTTCCACAATGTTGTCATCAAGATTCATTATTTTAATCTTTCAAATACCCAGTCATAGCCATCATTCTGTTGGAGCAACCTGGTGTGTGAGGGGTAAATGGATTTTGGGGGAGAGATGGGCAGACACATTAGAGACAGGCAACAGCCGGTGTAGCAGTTTTCAGGACTGAGGTGAGAGAAAAATGGGTGGGATGAAGCCAAAAGAGTCAGGCGTGTGTTTGTAAAGTTACAAAGCAGGGTCCAGTGGTGTTCTTCAAAGAAGAACCCATAGTTGGTGGCCTGCCATGAGCTAGGAAAGCAGATACTAAATTGCTAGGTGGAAGAAAGCCCTGGCAAACTCCTGGGGATCCTGAGAAGGCAGCTCTGTTTAAAGGGCAGTGGCAGAGCAGACAGTCAAGAAAGGCTTATGGGCCATGTGAGGACATTGAAAGCACGTGAAATGTCTGAAATGCTGATTTCAGCATTCAACCACGATGAAGGCTTTAGCAATATTTTCACATATGACTTCCCAAACTCTAAAATACTAGCCCAACAGATAACTAGATTTTTGTGTTTTGGGATGGTCTGTTACATGGTAAATCCCTCCTTTATTTCCTATCCCTGTTGTTTTCCTTCAGTCCACTCCAGGGCTGGCTGCACTCTTTCCTGTCCCTCAGTGTTCCCCAGCATGCTGCTGACATGGTGCCTTTGCAGTGGCTTTTCTCTTTGCCCTGAAACACTCGTTCCCCAGATATTCTGACAGCTAGCTGCTTTACTTTATTATGATCTCTTGCTCAGCTATCTTTTCTGATGATCCCTTTCTTTCAGATACTAACCTGGTGTCTACCATAATATGAACCCCCATGGGAGTAGGTTTTTTTGCTTTGTTCTCTGCTGAATCACCTACACCACGAACTGCATTTGTCTCATACTGGGCACTCAGAAATATGTGAAAACATGAAAAATTGTTACATATTTTTATTAGCTGGTTCTCCTCTGGGCTGTGGATTAAAGGGAAGACTTCTTTACTCAGTGAGATATGGCTATTATTTCTTTCATGACTCTGACCGAGGAAGTAACGAGGAAAGACAATCATTTCCTCTTTTCTCTTTCTCCACCTGCACCCCACCCCCAACCTCTTGCTCTCTTTTCCCATTTCAGATTAGCTGTAGAATCATTCTGGTTTACTTATGCACAAGACTCATTCACAAAGCAGCATTTATTCCCAACCCTGCTAATGTTACTCTCTCAAACCTACTTAAGCAACTTCTAGCTGTGGCACCATTTCAACAAATCCTTGGAATACACTTCCTTCTTCTGCATCTTTGATATTTGCCAGCCATTTCTCCTTCAGCATTCTGTCAGTCCATGACCTTAAAATCATTATTGCCCTAACTTTGGCAGGCACTAGCTCATTACAGTTTCCCTACTCCACAGGCGATCTGACTTTGTGAAGTTTTAAATGAGTAAGTTTGTAATGAACATAATTTAAATTACAAGGTCCCTACTTTGGTACTGTATGTAGAAGAAAAATGAAGGTCCTTTCTAAATTTTGTAGGGCTGACCACAGCTGAAAACATTTGGCCTACTTTAGAGAATACCCAGTTTCTGCCATCTGATTCTGCTACATTAATTGAGTTTCTAGAACACTTGCAGTGCTATTTGGAAGCCCATGGGTAAGAAGCAGATGGGTAAGTCAGTAGGGTAAGAGGAGAAGAGAAGTGAAAAACAGTCACCAAATCACAACTTGACTATTGCCTGTATCTGCCACTGAGTGCTGGAGCACGCACCCCTACCCTGCTTGGTGTTGCTACTTAGAAACCAACTTCGTCTGTCAGCTTTCTGATCAGACCCACCATCTGTAAGCCTAGGAACTGCCATAGAGCCATTCACTTTCTCAACTGTGTTTACCAACTCAAAAATAGACTCGATCCCCAAAGCTTCCCACCTTATGAGAATTAAACCTACTTTACTGACCTGCAATGAAAGCACACTGCTCAGTTTTGAATAATATTTAAAATGCACTCTTTTTTAAAAGGTTTGTTTATTTTGAGTGAGAGAGAGAATCCCAAGTGGGCTCCATGCTCAGGATTGATGTGGGGCCCAATCCCATGACCCTGGGATCGTGACCTCAGCTGAAATCAAGTTGAACACTTAACTAACTGAGCCACCCAGCTGTCCCTGGACTCTTTTTATTAGGGTAGCCATATAACTTCTTGCCCACACTGGCACACTTCTGAAAATAAAAGGAATACTAAAAATGGTTACAATATTTTAATAATTACAATTTTATACATACACATATATGTACATTTGAATATATATATTTGTGACACATATATAAAAATGTATTGTCTCCTCTGTTTATATATTGGGGTATTTATTGACTAACATTGGTTTTTTTATATCAGTAGATATAAAAAGACGTATGTAAAATTATTTTATGAATGAAAAATTTTTATAAAAATTTAAAGTAACATCAGTGTACATTGGAGAAAAATAAAAAACTTTTCTTCTTAATGAGCTGAACATTAAAATAACAAACAGAATAATAATGGTATGTGCTTGTATGCTTTAACCACATTTTTAGGCTTATCTATTTCTGATATAATTTAGTATTTTTCTAAAGAATGGATATCTTACAACATGCTTTTATTTGTAAAATTAACTTGACTTCAATCACTTTCACAGTTGTATTTTATCATTAATATATTTGATATTGACATCTTCGATTGATGTGCCATAATGTTTTTTTAGTTGAGGAAATGTTTTCACTATAGGTGCTAATATACCTTGTTAAATAAGATCAAATTCTACTAAATAGAGAATATTCTCACTAAGTTTTACTTTGTTTTGAAATGTGGAAGTATAGCTACACAAAATTTTTATATATGCTTTCTCTACTCCATTCCAAGTTCTTGCTTGAAAAATTATTTTTAAAGACAACATTTTTAAGGTAAAATATAAAATTGTGGATTTCAACCTCATGCTGATTTAGAATATAAATGCTTTTAACAAAAATAGAATCTCCAGAAATACTTTTGCTCAAATTTAAGATATTCCAAAGTTTAATTATAGAATTTAAGAATTATATTTGTATATTATTACCAACTTTATCGATCTTAAGATTCATACTTTGCTTTGATACAAACTTCATTATCTTTCTGTTTAGAAGCAAATACTGATTTTTAATATTTACATTTTGTTAAAAGTTTTAAAAGCTGTCCTGTGTTTGTGTGTTACACTTCTAAATACTTTGAATATATATTAAAAATGTACAAATGATTTTCACAAAAAGCAACCTAAATTAAGAGTTCTTTTGTAAAACTTTCATCCTATATATGATATTTAGTCCAGTTTCAAAAGTAGTTCTTTAAACAATATTCACCATGACTCAGTGGGATATATTCCTGAGATGCATATACAAATCAATTAATATAATAGACCATATTAATAGAATAAAGGATAAAATCACATGATCATCTCAATAGATGCAGAAAAAGCATCTAACAAAATTCAACACCTTTTCATGTTAAAAACTCTTTAAAAAAAAAGGCTAGAAGGCATTTAAACTCAGCATAATAGGTCATGCATGACAAACTCATAGCTAACATTAACAGTGAGAAACTGAAAGCTTTTCCACTAAGATCAGAACAAGGTAAAGAAGCTCACTCTCATCACTTCCATTCAACATAGTACTAGAAATCCTAAGGATTCTAGGATTACTTCCTTTTATTGCCAGAGGGACTATGCAATAAAAGGAAATAACAGGGTTCCAAATCAGAAAGGAGAAAATAAAATTATCTCTGTTTGCAGATGATATAATCTTATACATAGGAAACCTTAAGACTACCAAAACATGGGGGGAAAACCTGTTAGAATTAATAACTAAATTCAGTGAAGTTGCAGGATACAAAATCAACATAGAAAAATCAGTTTGTTTCTATACACTAAGATTGAACTATACAAAAAAGAAATTAAGAAAACAATCGTACACCTGCATCAAAAAGAATAAATACATACGAGAGAATTTAATCAAGAAAGTGAAATACTTGTACTTCAAAACTACATAATAGTGATGAAAAAAAAATATATATATATAAGTAATTTGAAAGACATATTGTGTTCATTGTTAGGAAGACTTAATATGGCAAAAATGTCCATACTACCAAAGTGATCTGTAATTCATTGTAATTTCTATAAGAATCACAATAACATTTTTTTACAGAAATTGAAAAGAAAATCCTAAAATTCATATGGAACCACTATGGACCCTGAATAGCCAAAGCGACCTTAAGAAAGAACAAAGTTGGAAACATTACACTTCCCAATTGCCAAGTATATTACAAAGGTACAGTAATTAAAATAGTATGAAGCTCACATAAAAACAGACATATAGACTAAAGGAACAGATTACAGAGCAAAAATAAATCCCTGCACAAAAGATCAACTGATCTTTGGTAAGGAAAGATAGCCTCTTCAACAAATGGTCTTGGGAAAACCAGATATAGACATGCAAAATAATAAAATTAGACCCTTAACATATACCAGGCACAAAAATTATTTCAAAATGTATTAAAGATTTAAAAGTAAGACTTGAAACTATAAAATGCCTAGCAGAAATCAAGAAAAAAAGCCTTTATGGCATTGATCTAAGCAAGTATTTCTTGGATATGACATTAAAAGCATAGCAAAAGTAAAAGTAGACACGAGGAACTACATCAAATTAAAAACCTTGTGCACAGCAAAGAAAATAAGCAATGGAGTGAAAAAGCAACCTGCATAATGGGAGAAAATATCCGTAAGCCTTATATCTGATAGGTGGCTAATAATCCAAACAATATAAGTAACTCCTACAACTTAATACTAAAAATAGTAATAATGTTTTAATTTAAAAGGGGCAAAAGACCTAAACATGTTTCTTCAAAGAAATGTGCACATGAACGATTAATCCATGAAAAGATGGTCAATATCACTAATTATTAGAAAAATACAAACAGAAATCACAACAACATATCACCTCATCATATCTGTTAGAATGCCTATTATAAAAACAAAAACCAAAACCAAAGGTAACAAGTGCTCTTCAGGAGAAATTTGAACCCTTATACACTGCTGGTGGAAATGTACAATGGTGCAGCCACTCTAGTAATATGAGAATTCTCAAAAAATTAAAAAAAGGACTACCATCTGATTCAGCATTCCCACCTTTGAGTATATATCCAAAAGAACTGAAGTCACTACGTTGAGGAGATATTAACACCTCCGTGTTCATTGAGCATATATTCACAATAGCCAAGATTTGGAAACAACCTGATTGCCCATCTGTGGATGAATGGATAAAGAAAATGCAGTACATACATACAATAGAATATTAGAATATTATTCAGCCTTAAAAAAGAAGGAAATCATGCCTTATATGACAGTGTGGATGAACCTGGAGGACATTATTCTTGGTGAAGTTAGACAGTCACAGAAGAGCAAATACTACAATTCTATTTATATTAGGTACCTAAAGTAGGTAAACTCATAGAAACAGAATAGAATGATGGGTGACCAGGACTAGGATGAAGGAGAAATGGAGAGTTGCTATCATACCAGCTATAAAGTTTCAGTTATACAAAATTTATAAGTTTTAGAGATCTATTGCACAACATTGTATATAGTTAAGAATACTGTATGAGTGCACTTAAAAGTTGTTAATAGAGCCCATGTTAAGTGCTCATACCAAAAAATAAAAAGTGCAATTAAAAAATTGGTGTTGAGCAGTAAAGAAACTTCATACCACTATACTTTTTTTTAATATATGCAATTTATTGTCAAATTGTTTCCATACAACAACCAGTGCTCATCCCAAGAGGTGCGCTCCTCAATACCCATCACCCACCCACATCAGCCTTCAGTTTGTTCTCAGTTTTTAACAGTCTCTTATGCTTTGGCTTTCTCCCACTCTAACCTCTTTTTTTTTTTTCCTTCCCCTCCCCCATGGGTTCCTGTTAAGTTTCTCAGGATCCACATAAGAGTGAACACATATGGTATCTGCCTTTCTATGTATGGCTTATTTCACTTAGCATCACACTCTCCAGTTCCATCCACGTTGCTACAAAGGGCCATATTTCATTCTTTCTCATTGTCACATAGTACTGCATTGTGTATATAAACCACAATTTCTTTATCCATTCATCAGTTGATGGACATTTAGGCTCTTTCCATAATTTGGCTATTGTTGAAAGTGCTGCTATAAACATTGGGGTACAAGTGCCCCTATGCATCAGTACTCCTGTAACCTTGGGTAAATTCCTAGCAGTGCTACTGCTGGGTCATAGGGTAGGTCTATTTTTAATTTTTTGAGGAACCTCCACACCGTTTTCCAGAGCGGCTGCACCAGTTTGCATTCCTACCAACAGTACAAGAGGGTTCCCATTTTCCACATCCTCTCCAGCATCTATAGTCTCCTGATTTGTTCATTTTGGCCACTCTGACTGGCGTGAGGTGATATCTGAGTGTGGTTTTGATTTGTATTTCCCTGATGAGGAGCAACATAGAGCATCTTTTCATGTGCCTGTTGGCCATCCGGATGTCCTCTTTGGAGAAGTGTCTATTCATGTTTTCTGCCCTTTTCTTCACTGGGTTATTTGTTTTTTGGGTGTGGAGTTTGGTGAGCTCTTTATAGATTTTGGATACTAGCTCTTTGTCCGATATGTCATTTGCAAATATCTTTTCCCATTCCGTTGGTTGCCTTTTAGTTTTGTTGATTGTTTCCTTTGCTGTGCAGAAGCTTTTTATCTTCATGAGGTCCCAATAGTTCATTTTTGCTTTTAATTTCCTTGCCTTTGGGGATGTGTCAAGTAAGAAATTGCTACTGCTGAGGTCAGAGAGGTTTTTTCCTGTTTTCTTCTCTAGAGTTTTGATGGTTTCCTGTCTCACATTCAGGTCCTTTCTCCATTTTGAGTTTATTTTTGTGAATGGTGTGAGAAAGTGGTCTAGTTTCAACCTTCTGCATGTTGCTGTCCAGTTCTCCCAGCACCATTTGTTAAAGAGACTGTCTTTTTTCCATTGGATATTCTTTCTTGCTTTGTCAAAGATGAGTTGACCATACGTTTGTGGGTCTAGTTCTGGGGTTTCTGTTCTATTCCATTGGTCTATGTGTCTGTTTTTGTGCCAATACCATGCTGTCTTGATGATTACAGCTTTGTAATAGAGGCTAAAGCCTGGGATTGTGATGCCTCCTGCTTTGGTCTTCTTCAAAATTCCTTTGGCTATTCGGGGCCTTTTGTGGTTCCATATGAATTTTAGGATTGCTTGTTCTAGCTTCGAGAAGAATGCTGGTGCAATTTTGATTGGGATTGCATTGAATGTGTAGATAGCTTTGGGTAGTATTGACATTTTGACGATATTTATTTTTCCAACCCATGAGCACGGAATGTTTTTCCATTTCTTTATATCTTCTTCAATTTCCTTCATAAGCTTTCTATAGTTTTCAGCATACAGATCTTTTACATCTTTGGTTAGATTTATTCCTAGGTATTTTATGCTTCTTGGTGCAATTGTGAATGGGATCAGTTTCTTTATTTGTCTTTCTATTGCTTCATTATTAGTGTATAAGAATGCAACTGATTTCTGTACATTGATTTTGTATCCTGCACCTTTGCTGGATTCATGTATCAGCTCTAGCAGACTTTTGGTGGAGTCTATCGGATTTTCCATGTATAATATCATGTCATCTGCAAAATTGAAAGCTTAACTTCATCTTTGCCAATTTTGATGACTTTGATTTCCTTTTGTTGTCTGATTGCTGATGCTAGAACTTCCAGCACTATGTTAAACAACAGGGGTGAGAATGGGCATCCCTGTCATGTTCCTTATCTCAGAGAAAAAGCTCTCAGTTTTTCCCCATTGAGGGTGATGTTAGCTGTGGGCTTTTCATAAATGGCTTTTATGATCTTTAAGTATGTTCCTTCTATCCCGACTTTCTCGAGGGTTTTTATTAAGAAAGGATGCTGAAATTGTCAAATGCTTTTTCTGCATCAATTGACAGGATCATATGGTTCTTATCTTTTCTTTTATTAATGTGATGTATCACGTTGATTGATTTGCGAATGTTGAACCAGCCCTGCGTCCCAGGAATGAATCCCACTTGATCATGGTGAATAATTCTTTTTATAAGCTGTTGATTCAATTTGCTAGTATCTTATTGAGAATTTTTGCATCCATATTCATCAGGGATACTGGCCTGTAGTTCTCTTTTTTTACTGGGTCTCTGTCTGGTTTAGGAATCAAAGTAATACTGGATTCATAGAATGAGTCTGGAAGTTTTCCTTCCCTTTCTATTTTTTGGAATAGCTTGAGAAGGATAGGTATTATCTCTGCTTTAAACGTCTGGTAGAATTCCCCTGGGAAGTCATCTGGTCGTGGACTCTTATTTGTTGGAAGATTTTTGATAACTGATTCAATTTCTTTGCTCGTTATGGGTCTGTTCAAGCTTTCTATTTCCTCCTGATTGAGTTTCGGAAGTGTGTGGGTGTTTAGGAATTTGTCCATTTCTTCCAGGCTGTCCAGTTTGTTGGCATATAGTTTTCATAGTATTCCCTGATAATTGCTTGTATCTCTGAGGAATTGGTTGTAATAATTCCATTTTCATTCATGATTTTATCTCTTTGGGTCATCTCCCCTTCCTTTTGAGAAGCCTGGCTAGGGGTTTATCAATTTTGTTTATTTTTTCAAAAACCCAACTCTTGGTTTCATTGATCTGCTCTACAGATTTTTTAGATTCTATATTGTTTATTTCTGCTCTAATCTTTATTATTTCTCTTCTGCTGGGTTTAGGGTGTCTTTGCTGTTCTGCTTCTATTTCCTTTAGGTGTTCTGTTAGATTTTGTATTTGAGATTTTTCTGGTTTCTTGAGATAGGCCTGGATTGCAATGTATTTTCCTCTCAGGACTGCCTTCACTGCATCCCAAAGCGTTTGGACTGTTGTTTTTTCATTTTTGTTTGTTTCCATATATTTTTAAATTTCTTCTCTAATTGCCTGATTGGCCCATTCATTCTTTAGTAGGGTGTTCTTTTTTTTTTTTTTAACATTTTATTTATTTATTTTTTGAGACAGGGAGAGACAGAGCATGAGCAGGGGAGGGTCAGAGAGAGGGAGACACAGAATCTGAAACAGGCTTCAGGCTCTCAGCTGTCAGCACAGAGCCCGACATGGGGCTCGAACTCACAGACCACGATATCATGACCTGAGCCGAAGTCGGCCGCTTAACCGACTGAGCCACCCAGGCACCCCTAGTAGGGTGTTCTTTAACCTCCATGCTTTTGGAGGTTTTCCAGACTTTTTCCTGTGGTCGATTTCAAGCTTCATAGCATTGTGGTCTGAAAGTATGTATGGTATGATCTCAATTCTTGTATTATGAAGGGCTGTTTTGTGACCCAGTATGTGATCTATCTTGGAGAGTGTTCCATGTGCACTCAAGAAGAAAGTATATTCTGTTGCTTTGGGATACAGAGTTCTAAATATATCTGTCAAGTCCATCTGATCCAATGTGTCATTCAGGGCCCTTGTGTCTTTATTGACCGTGTGTCTAGATGATCTATCCATTTCTGTAAGTGGAGTGTTAAAGTCCTCTGCAATTACCACATTCTTATCAATAAGGTTGCTTATGTTTGTGATTAATTGTTTTATATATTTGTGGGCCCCTGTATTCGGCGCATAGACATTTATAATTGTTAGCTCTTCCTGATGGGTAGACCCTGTAATTATGATATAATGCCCTTCTTCATTTCTTGTTACAGCCTTTAATTTAAAGTCTAGTTTGTCTGATATAAGTATGGCTACTCCAGCTCTCTTTTGACTTCCGGTAGCATGCTAAATAGTTCTCCATCCCCTCACTTTCAATCTGAAGGTGTCTTCAGGTCTAAAATGAGTCTCTTGTAGACAGCAAATAGATGGGTCTTGTTTTTTTATCCATTCTGATACCCTGTGTCTTTTGGTTGACGCATATAGTCCATTTACATTCAGTGTTATTATAGAAAGATATGAGTTTAGAGTCATTGTGATGTCCATAGGTTTCATGCTTGTGGCGATGACTCTGCTACTTTGTCTCACAGGATCCCCCTTAGGGTCTCTTGTAGGGCTGGTTTAGTGGTGACGAATTCCTTCAGTTTTTGTTTGTTTGGGAAGACCTTTATCTCTCCTTCTATTCTAAATGACAGATTTGCTGGATAAAGGATTCTCGGCTGCATATTTTTTCTGTTTATCACATTGAAGATTTCCTGCCATTCCTTTCTGGCCTGCCTGGTTTCAGTAGAGAGATCTGTTACAAGTCTTATCGGTCTCCCTTTATATGTTAGAGCACCTTTATCCCTAGCTGCTTTCAGAATTTTCTCTTTATCCTTGTATTTTGCCAGTTTGACTATGATATGTCGTGCAGAAGATCGATTCAAGTTACGTCTGAAGGGAGTTCTCTGTGCCTCTTGGATTTCAATGCCTTTTTCCTTCCCCAGATCAGGGAAGTTCTCAGCTATGATTTCTTCAAGTACACCTTCAGCACCTTTCCCTCTCTCTTCCTCCTCTGGAATACCAATTATGCGTAGATTATTTCTGTTTAGTGCATCACTTAGTTCTCTCATTTTCCCCTTATACTCCTGGATTTTGTTATCTCTCTTTTTCTCAGCTTCTTCTTTTTCCATAATTTTATCTTCTAGTTCACCTATTCTCTCCTCTGGCTCTTCAATCCGAGCTGTGATTGTCTCCATTTTATTTTGCGTCTCATTGATAGTATTTTTTAGCTCCTCCTGACTGTTTCTTAGTCCCTTGATCTCTGTAGCAATAGATTCTCTGCTGTCCTGTATACTGTTTTCAAGTCCAGCGATTAATTTTATGACTATTATTCTAAATTCACTTTCTGTTACATTGTTTAAATCCTTTTTGATCAGTTCATTAGCTGTCGTTATTTCCTGGAGATTCTTTTGAGTGAAATTCTTCCGTTTCGTCATTTTGAAATTTTTTTTTAACGTTTATTTATTTTTGAGACAGAGAGAGACAGAGCATGAATGGGGGAGGGACAGAGAGAGAGGGAGACATAGAATCCGAAGCAGGTTCCAGGCTCTGAGCCATCATCCCAGAGCCGACGCGGGGCCCAAACTCACGGACCGTGAGATTGTGACCTGAGTTGAAGTCAGACGCTTAACCGACTGAGCCACCCAGGCGCCACCTCCCCCCCTCCCCCCCTCCCCCCCCCCCCCCCCGGTTTCGTCATTTTGGATAGTCCCTAGAGTGGTGCGGAACTGCGTGCCACTTCTATTGTGCTGTCTTGAATAACTTAGGTTGGTGGGCGGGACCGCAGTCAGACCTGATGTCTGCCCCCAGCCCACCGCTGGGACCACAGTCAGACTGGTGTGTACCTTCTCTTCCCCTCTCCTGGGGCGGGATTCACTGTGGGGTGGCGTGGCCCGTCTGGGCTACTTGCACACTGCCAGGCTTGTGGTGCTGGGGATCTGGTGTATTAGCTGGGGTGGATTGGCAAGGTGCACGGGTGCGGGAGGGGCAGGCTCAGCTCGCTTTTCCTTTGGAGATCTGCTTCGGGAGGGGCCCTGCGGCACCCGGAGGGAGTCAGACCCGCCAGAGGGATGGATCCGCAGAAGCACAGCTTTGGGTGTTTGCAAGGTGCAAGCAAGTTCCCTGGCAGGAACTGTTTCCCTTTGGGATTTTGGCTGGGGGATGGGCGAGGGAGATGGCGCTGGTGAGCGCCTCTGTTCCCTGCCAAGCTGAGCTCTGTCATCCAGGGCTCAACACTCTCCCTCCCGTTGTCCTCCAGCCCTCCCACTCTCTGAGCAGAGCTGTTAGCTTATAACCTTCCAGATGTTAAGTCCTGCTTGCTGTCCCAACACACTCCGTCCGGTCTGTCCACTTTTGCGAGCCAGACTCGGGGGCTCTGCTTTGCAGGTGGGCTGCCCCGCCACCCCGGCTCTCCCCCCCCCCCCCGCCAGTCCTTGTAGCCGGCACTGCCTCTCCGCCCTTCCTACCCTCTTCCGTGGGCCTCGGGTCTAAGCTTGGCTCCGGAGAATCCGTTCTGCTAGTCTTCTGGTGGTTTTCTGGGTTATCTAGGCAGGTGTGGGTGGAATCTAAGTGATCAGCAGGATGAGGTGAGCCCAGCGTCCTCCTACGCCACCATCTTCCTGTAGAACCCGCCCTCATACCACTATACTTAACAGTTTTTATATTAATTTCAACTCGCTCATGAAATCTTATATTTCATTTACTCTAAAAGATACATATAAAATATTCATAAATTTTGGACGACTATAGCTTCTATTTAAATTTTTAGAATATCATAATTTTTGCAAAACTTTTTTGAATTATGTATGTATCATAATCAATTGCAAATACATTTTTCCATGGGTTTCTTAAGGCATTGATTAGCTGCAAATTATCCAAATGCATAATAGCATAAAGCAACAACATTATTATGCTTATAGATTCCCTAATGTCCATAATTTGGACAGGGCACAGCAGGGATGGCTTGTTTCTGCTCCACAATGTCTAGGATCACAGCCAGGAAGACTTGAATGTTTGGAGTAACTCAACAGCTGGGGGCTGGAGTCATCTGGAGGAATCTTCATTCACACCTCTAGTGAATGAAGCTGACTGTCCACTAGAACCTTAGTTGAGCTGTTGCCTGGAACATCTGCATGTCACCTCATCAAGTAGTCTCCTTGAATAAACTTATGTGGATTTTCTTACCACGTGGCAGCTAGATGACAAGAGCAGGTGTCTCAATGGAGCAAAGCAGAAATACATGGTGTTTCTCATCAGAATTTAGAAGTCACTTAATGACATTTGCCATACTCTAATAGAGCATTAACAAATGTTTGGTAGGGGAAATATATTCCAACCACTTTATTAGAGGAGTGTCAAGGTCACGTAAGAAGAGCATATGGGATGGAAGATATTTTTGCGGGTATTTTCCTATAGAAACTATAACTGGAAACAAATTAGTAAAACTGCTGATTTTGTCATAACACTGTTCCCGCAAAATTTTTGTTTATATTACAAATGTTAAACTTTTTAAGCACATTTTTAATATTATCAATGACAATATTAGATCTTTCACCTTCAACAGAATGAATTTTGAAACATTTTTATGTTGGATTCTTAAATTGAATTAAACTCCATTAATGGAATTAACTGATTTCTATTCAAACATATGAGACACTGAAATCAAATTCAAATAATTAAACTATTTATGAGGCATACATGCTACTAATGGAGCTAGCCAATTACAGCACCTGATTCACTTTTCATTTGTGTGTACGAAATTTTGGATTTGAAGATTAGCAAAATGAATTCAGAAATAGTTATTTGATCTAAATGAAAAGCCATGATACCTAACATCTTCTGCAGCTGCGTATTTTAAATTGTCTTGGGGCACATTTTCTTGAAATTATATTAACCTTTGAGTTAGGTGTTGATATATCTTCTATAAATTCATGTCTTTGTGCTTAGATGAAGTCAATGATATCACTATTCTTATGATCGAGAATAATTGTTGACATATTTGTTGCAAGCTGAGCACCTCATCATCTTTTTTACATGACAAAAGTTAGTCATTAATTTTTTATTTAAAAATATTTTCTTTATTTTTAGCTCATTGCCTCTGAAACAACTTACTATAAACTTAGACAGTGTCATCTAACAATAAAGTAGTCTTTTATTTGTACTATTTAATATATGACAGAACAAGTGTAGCAAGGGTTTTCAGATCACTCTTTAGAGGTAGGACTGGTTAGCCTTTATTTGTTGCATTTACTTCATGTACACCTAACCTAGTCCCTCATGTTGCCCACGTTCCCCACTGGCCTGTCCACAGCCAGTCCCACAGAACAACTATTTGCCCACCAAATTCCTAGCAAGAACGTCAAATAAATTTTCTACTTTCAGCTGAGATCAGAAAGTGTAAGCTGATCCTAACTGCTCATATCTGAGCACACTTTGTTTAATCAGTGAGTGCCCTTTTGAGTACCCTCAAAAAGGGTACCAGATTCTGTCAGCAATGGGTCTTGGTAAAGAAAGGTGTGTTAACTGTGGTCTCCTTTCATATTTAACCATGTGTTAAAGTGAGAACTATGTTCACTGTATGTGCAATTTACACACCAGTGGATGGTTGCAAGGAAAAATTAAGGTTTACTGAAAAAGACAGTGTACTGAATGGGAGAAGATATTTGCAAATGTCATATCTGGTAAAGGTTAATAAACCAAAATATATAAAGAATTTATAGAACTCAACATAAAAAGAAACAGTCCAATTTAAAAATGGCTCAGTCAGTTAAGCGTCTGACCTCTGATTTAGGCTCAGGTCATGATTTTACGGTTCGTGAGATCAAGACCCACATGGGGCTCTGTGCTGTCAGCTTGGAGCCTGCATGGTACGCTCTCTCCTCTCTCTCTTTCCCTCCCCCTGCTCATACACATGCTCTCTCCCTCAAAATAAAAACGATAAACATTTTTAAAAAATTAGCCAAAGACCTGAACAGACATTTCTCCAAAGACATACAAATGGCCAACAGGCACATGAAAAGATGCTCAACATCACTAATCGTCAGGAAAATACAAATCAAATCTGCAATGGAATACCACTTTGCATCTGTCAGAATATCTAAAATCAACAACACAAGAAACATTGGCAATGGTGTAGAGAAAAAGGAACTCTCATGCACAGTTCATGCTAATACAAACTGGTGCAACTACTTTGGAAAACAGTATGGAGGTTTTCCAAAAAATTAAAAATAGAATTTCCATATGATCCACTAATTCCACTACTGGGTATTTACCCAAAAAATACGAAAACACTAATTTGAAGAGATACCTGCATCCCTGTTTGTAGCAGCGTTATTTACAATAATCAGAATATGATAGCAACCCAAGTGTCTATTGATAGACGAATGGATGAAGAAGTGGTGTGTGTGTTTCCATTA
This sequence comes from Felis catus, assembly GCF_018350175.1. Taxonomy (NCBI): domain Eukaryota; kingdom Metazoa; phylum Chordata; class Mammalia; order Carnivora; family Felidae; genus Felis; species Felis catus. The sequence goes on from NC_058377.1 coordinate 90,666,892, forward strand.
TGTATATATATATACACATATATGTATACATATATGTTTGTATGTATATATATATATATGTGTGTGTGTGTGTGTATATATATATATATATATATATATATATATATATATATATAATGGGAAAATACTCAGCCATAAGAAAGAGTGAAATCTTGCCATTTGCAACAACATGGATGGATATGGAAGGTATAATACTAAGTGAAGTAATTCAGCCAGAGAAAAGACAAATACCATAGGATTTCACTCATAGGTGGAATTAAAAAACAACAACAACAAACAAACAAGGAAAAGCAGAGACAAACCAAAAATCAGGCTTATAACTATAGAGAACAAGCTGGTATTCACCACAGGGGAAGTAGTGGGGGGATGGGTTAAATAAGTGAAAGAGATTAAGAATGTACTTATTGTGATGAGCACTGAGTAATGTATAGAATTGTTGAATCACTATATTGTATACCTCAAACTAATACACTGCACACTAATTATACTGGAAATAAATAAATAAATAAATAAATAAATAAATAAATAAATAAAGTTCACAGTGATCATCCTAGCTGATTTTAATATAGTTAATAATTTATTAAAGTTGAAAAATCTTACACAAATACTAATCTTGGTGGTATGATGTGACAAAATGAATATGTCAAGAATCAATTGTGACAAAATTTATGGTCATCACATTCCTTATACAGGTTGGACTTCTCCAGGGCATCTTTTGAATTCTTTTCCTCTCCAGAGATTGTTGGGTCGAATAATAGTAAAATTGAGTTGTTTTGCAGTTTATTAGCTATGCCATCTCAAGATACTTATTTGCACTCTAAACCTATTTTTTCCTATTTAAAATAAAGTTAATAACACCTAACTCTCTGGAATATTGTGAAGGATTAAATTAGGAAAACCTTAAAGAGCCTGGCACAAAATAAATTGCTCAAGTAATGATAGATATTTTTATTAACTATGATATTAATATCATAGATATTGCTTATAATATATAATAATGTGTCAATTATAATTTTCATACCTTTGAAGAAGTTTTTATCATTTTCCTACCAAGAACTGTATCATGGAGGTAATGTTGAAATGAACACTGTTATGCAATTTTTTGAGGTTGAAATTGTGATTTTATTTTTTTTTTATTTTTTTTCAATGTTTTTTATTTGTTTTTGGGACAGAGAGAGATAGAGCATGAACGGGGGAGGGGCAGAGAGAGAGGGAGACACAGAATCAGAAACAGGCTCCAGGCTCCGAGCCATCAGCCCAGAGCCTGATGCGGGGCTCGAACTCACGGACCGCGAGATCGTGACCTGGCTGAAGTCGGACGCTTAACCGACTGCGCCACCCAGGCGCCCCTGAAATTGTGATTTTAGAGGACAAGTTAGGAATGTAAATCAAAATCCTTAGACTTAAGCACAGTATTTGACCCTATAATTGTTACATTTCTTAGTATTTATTCGAAAGTAATAAGCATGGATATGACAGAGAATATAGCTGCAAAGTTCATTATGTTGCTGTTTAATTGGAAGCAACCTAAGTGTCCAAATATAAAGTCTCTATTTAATAAATTATGACACAAATATATAATGTAATAGTGTGAAGTCATTAAAAATAATGTGATTTAAATTTAATGACATGCACATATATTCATAACATCTTCATTAAAATAAAATAACAGCCTACAAAACTGTATGTACTATTGATTCCCAACTTTGTTTTAAAATCTTTTTTAAGTTTATTTATTTATTTATCTTGAGAGAGAAAGAGAGAGCACACGCAAGCAGTGGAGGGTCAGAGAGAGAAATCCCAAGCATGTTATCAGCATGGAGCCTGATTTTGGGCTCAAACTCATGACCTGTGAGACCATGACCTGAGCCGAAATTGAGAGTCAGACGCTTAACTGATTGAGCCACTCAGATGCCCGTCTTAAGATATTTTAACTCAAATACGCAAACACAACATAAGCATTAAAGTCACTAAATTGTTCTCAGTGATTATCTCTAAATAGTAAAATTACAGGTTGTCTCATTTCATGTGTTTTGGGTTGTACATAACCACAAAAGCGATTCAAATTGGCTTAAAAAATAGGACTTGCATACTGGAATAGGAGGCCTCAGAGTAGAGTGGCTTCCTGGTATAGTTGCATCAGGGGGTCCATTCTCATCCTCTCAGATGTTTCTAGCTCTGCCTCCTCTTCTGTGTGAAGGCCTGATCCTCAGTGTGGCCTGCTTGCTTCATGAAGCACAATGTCAGCTGTGGCTCTTGGCCAAACATGGCAGTTTAGCTTAGCCTTGACCATAACAAAGGAGTTTTGTTCTTGATGTGATTTGACCAGGTAGAGGCAGACACCTAGGTCAGAGGAACACCCAGACTGAATGGATTGGGTTGATTGGATGTTGTTGCCCATCCGTGCCTCAGTCACTACGGTATGAGAAGCATCAAACTGACCCGTTTACTTCAGAGACAATTCTGGAGGAGGAACGAGGTCAATCCCAGGCAAAATCTGTGGTTGCCACGTGATAAAGAAGAGATGAAACCAATGCTGGTAGAGGCAATGTGGCATCTCTTTCCATATATACATTTTCTATAAATTACCTTCTATTAATTATGATAAACAACTTACCCAAAATAGTAACTATGAAATCTCCATTAGATACACCAATTTAATTAACAGAACACTCGGTGACTGAAATCATTATTATTAATACTGAAACTTTCAGAGAAAGTGGCATATGGTAAGAAAATTACCAAAATGCACAATTTCCAGCTAATAGCTTTGGGATAAGAACTGATCTGGCAGAATCTTCTGCACCTCCTTCATCTATGGTTACAAACAGTGACTTGAGTTCCAAATGAGGACCATGAAATATTTCATTTAAGTGAAAATAAATTAAATTTTTCTTCAAATTGTCTACCCAGGCCAAAAAGCGGGTAATGATATTTTGGAGAAACAGTCTACTTCGTAAGTACCCAAACTGAAATTGTGTTTTTCATAAAGGCAATTCAAAATCAATCACCCTAAAAAACGTATTCTAAATAGTTTCAGACTGGCTGAGATGTACTTTTATACGGATCTTTGAGTATTTTATCACCATGGTTTGTAGCCTCCCTATGTCGGGTATGTTCCTCAGGAGAGCAGTGAGCTCAGTGAAGCATTAACCAAAGGAACCTCATGGATTGGGGGCCGACAGTGAGGTTCTAGCTGCAATTATTCTCCTTACCTGCTGTGTATCTCAGGCAAGTCACTTCACTGTGGCCCACTATTTCTGGAGTTTTTAAATTGAGATAATTGAGCTAAATGAACCCTGGGCTCCCTTCCTATTTTAAATTGGGAACTTTTATATTGGCTTGCTCCAGACGATTGGCAGAATCATGTTTCTCTTCACTTTGTGACCCTGCCTCAGAAATCAAAGTAGAAGTAAAACAGAGGTGTATTTTTATAACACAACATTTTCTTCACAGTGTCTGACTCAGTTTTCGCCGCTGGATCCCAGAGCCTATTTGCAAAGGGATGTTAAAAAATGAAACAAAATGCACTGCCATGTGCATTTGATGCTCATAGAGCTGTTACACTTCTCACCTTTGTCGTCTTACCCTCGGCTTTAGTTTTTTTCTTTTTCTAACTTTTTTGGACATCGGGTGAAGAGCATTGAATTAATCACACACCTCAGTTCAAGCTACACTGTCCTCATTTGTCCATGCAAAGCCTGTTTCTTAATTTCTTTTCCCAATTATTCATATTTAACCCGTTCTCCCCCAAACATTCTTATATGTTCTCTTAATGTTTACTTATTTATCTTAAGAGAGAGAGTGTGTGCCCATTCCTGAGGGAGGAGGGGCAGAGAGCTAGGGAGAGAGAATCCCCTCAAGCACCTTGAGATCATGACTTGAGCCGATATCAAGAGTCAGATGCTTAACTGACTGAGCCACCCACGGGCCCCTTTATTTTTTTAATGCATATTCTATTTGCAGGTGCCCTAGCAAAATGCATTATTGTTTTACTGCACATCATTTACAGAAGAGGAACTGTACTACTGTCCTCATTCTATTCCTCATTTTTTAAATTCAGCGTTATATATATATATATATATATATATATATATATATATATATATTTCATTTTGCTCTTTGTACCGTAATCTAGTGTACTTTGTGATTGCACAGTCTATCTACAATATTTTACCTACCACTCTCCTACAGGAAACCTGGGTAGCCTCCTACTCCCGTCTACAATATGTGGTATCACAGTGAATATCCTCAGACTTGATCCCTTATGAACCTGTGAGAATGTTGGTGGGACAGATCATCAGGGGAATGGCTGCATCCTGTGATATGTATAAACATAATTTGCCAAAGTCATTCTGGATTGTTCTCCACCATGGCTGTGCAGAAGAGTGCACTGTGGATTTTTGTTGTTCCAGCTTATGCCTGTGAGGTTTATCCATTGTTGTGTGTACCAGGAATTATGTTCCTTTTCAATGATGTATCCTATTCTGATATTTGAAAATACCACACTTCGGGGGCACCTGGGGCTCAGCTGGTTGAGTGTCCAACTTCAGCTCAGGTCATGATCTCTCTCAGTTCGTGAGTGTGAACCCGCGTCGGACCCTGTGCTGACAGCTCAGAGCCTGGGACCTGCTTCCAGATTCTGTATCTCCCGCTCTCTCTCTGCCCCTCCCCAGCTTGCACTCTCTCTCAAAAATAAACAAACATCAAAAAAAAATTTTTTTTTAATAAAAAATACCACACTTCATTTACCTGTTCTAGAACTGATAACATTTGTATTGTTGCCAGATGGGATATTATGATTAGAAATGCATAAGGGTTCTTATAAATACATTACAATTTCTTTTGATTATGTAACCACAAGTAGAATTGCTAGATCCTAAGGTGTAGGTACAATTAGCTTTAGTAGACACTGCAAACAGTTTTCCAAAATTTTGTACCAATGGACTCTCCCATAAGAAAGGTAGGAGAATCCAGCTATTCCAGATCCTTGTGAGTTCTTTAATTTCAGACATCATGGTAGGTATGTAGATGTATCTCATAGTAGCCTTAATTTGTCTTTCCTTAATGGGTAATGATACCAAGTATCTTTTTCATATATTTATTAGTGACTTGGATACACTCTTTTTGTGAAGTGCCTGCCTGTCTTTTTCTCAGGGTTGTTTTGTTTTTTAATTTGTAGAATATGTTCTGAATATAGGTCCTTTATCAGAAATATGCATTCCAAATTTATCTTTAAGTGTGTGGCTTGCGTTTTTCCTGATGTTAGTAGTATCTTTTGATAAACAAAATCTCTATTTTCACTAAAGCCAGTTAAGCAATTCTTTTTTAATCATTAGTGCTTCCTACATTCTATTCAAAACTTCCTTGCCTATTCCAAAGCCATAATGATATTCTTCTCCCCACCCCCCCATAAGTGGTATTGTTTTATGTTTTATATTTTGGTGTCTGATTCATCCTAACTCATTTTTTAGTATGTGTGAGATGAGGTCAAGGTTTTTTATTTGTTTGTATAAATATTCAATTAACAACATTCAGGCAATTCTTGTAAAGTAGGAAACCATAAAAAGGAAAGTTGTTTTCTTTGAAAAGGAACTAAGCTTTGGCTTTATCTCTGTCATTGTCTAGCTGTCTGATTTTAATTACCTGCTTTGTTATCACATGTCTTCTATAAATCAAGAGCATAGGACTAGATAATCTCTATGGAATTTTTTACCTGTAAAATCCTACAGTTATGCCATTGGTAGATCATATGACTCTTGATCTTGGGGTCGTGAGTTTGGGCCCACATTGGGTATAGAGATTACTTTAAAAAAAATTAGGAGTGCCTGGGTGGCTCAGTCAGTTAGGAGTTTGACTTCAGTTCAGGTAATGATCTCACAACTTTTGTTTAATGTTTATTTTTTGAGAGAGAGAGAGAGAGAGACTGTGAGTGGGGAAGGGGCAGAGAGAGAGGGAGACACAGAAACTGAAGCAGGCTCCAGGCTCTGAGATGTCAGCACAGAGCCTGACATGGGGCTTGAACTCACAGACAATGAGATCATGACGTAAGCCAAAGTCAGATGATCAACAGACTGAGCCACCCAGATGCCCCATGACCTCACAATTTCTTAACTGAAGCCTCCCATTGAGGTCTCTATTGTCAGCACAGAGTTCACTTCAGGTCCTCTGTCCCCCTATATCTCTGTCCCTCCCCCACTGGCTCTGTCTCTGTCTCTCCGTCTCTATTTCTCTCAAGAATAAACATTTTACAAGAATTAAAATTAAAAAAATTAAAAAGTCAAGGTAGTTTAAAAAATCCTGTAGAAAGGCTACAATATTGGGAACTAGAAAATAAAACCAGGCACTACAGTTTTTATCTTCTCCTAATCTCACTATTACTCCCTGAACAGGTTTTCACTCTCTTTATAAGCACCTTCGCCTTGCCAAATATGCATAAGGAAGGAAAAATAATTTTCCCACTATCCTTCTGAGTTTTTGGTTGAGATCTCTGTAATAAAAGGCAGACTCAGAGGAGGGAAGAAGAGAAAACAGATGTAAATTTATGAATATGTATACTTCATGTATAAATGGGGGATACCCAAGGAAAAATATGTAACTCAAAGTGGTGGCTTAGGATTCTGGCTCCTAGAGCATCTTTAAGAAAGCACAGTTCATTTGTGGAGAAATGACAAAACAAAGGAAAGCAGATTTTAGGGCTTCTAAGGGCTGAGAGAAAGGCTAATTGGTGAAGTTTGTTATGTAGATTTCTTTGGTGACTTCTCCAGGCTGATAAGATCTAAAGTTATCTGCAGGGATTAACCTTTGTCCTTCCTGCTAGAGAGAGGAGGAGGAATACCTTGCAAATTTATATTCAGCTTTTAGGCAAATAGAAGAGGGCAAGAAACTTTTCTTGCTTCTGCTTCCTCATCTGTCTCAGCTCAAAATAATCCTTCTGCCAAAGTGGTATATTTTGTAGTGATGTAATCTGCTACCTTTCATTTGCTTCAAGAATTTTTATTTATTTGGAAATCAGAAGACATGTGTGATTATTATGCTGAGTCTTCTCATAAACAGTCAAGATTTATGGTTTTTAGAAAAACTGTTATCTTTTCCCTGACTTTTTTACTTTTAAGTTTTTCTCTTTATCACAGTTTTCAACAATTTGATTTTGCTGTTCCTTGGCATGGTATTCTTTATTATTTTTTGTTTAGGGTTTTTTGATACTCTTGGAAGTATTTGGTTATTACTTACTCACGTATTTTTGGTCCTCTCTTCTCTTTCAGACATTCCAATTGCATGTATGTTGGAATGCTTGATATTATCTCTTAGGTCACTGATGCTCTTCCAGTTTATTTTCTCTCCATGCTTCATTTTGGATGGTTTCTATTGCTATGTCTTCAAATTCACTGATTTTTCTCTTTTGAAGAAACTGAGCTGTTGTTGATCATATCTAGTATATTTTTCATTTCATATATTGTATTTTTTTAATCTTTAGATGTCATAGGCAGTCTTTAAAGAATATTTTATATTTTTCTCATCATACTTGTTTTCTCCTACTTTCTAAAACAATGGAGCACATTTATAACAGTGGCTTTAATATCCTTATCTAATAATTCCATTTTTTCCCAGTGTTTCCATCTCTGTGTCTATTGACTCCTATTTTCCTGGTTGGGTTATAATTTCCTATTTTTACAAATGCCTCCCAATTTTTTCCATGGATGCTGGAGGTTATGAATTTTAAATTGCTGAATTTTAGATTGTGTTTTATTTTTTCATTAGCATTTGACTTTTGTCCTGGCAGACAGTTAAATTATTTGGGTTCAGTTTGATCCTTTTGAGACTTGGTTTTTAGTTCTTTTGGAGTGAGTCGAGACTAGGTTTTAGTCTGGGACTAATTGAGCTCCAAATATAAGGCACTACATTCTGAGGACTCTACTTGATGCACCCTAAAATAGGAAGTTTGGGAGAAGCACAGATTATTCACACAGTGAGCTCTGGAAACTGCTCTGCCTACTTCTTTCCAGTGGTTCTTTTTCAGCTAGTTTCCTCTCACGTGTCCACAGATCAGTACTCACTTAAAGACATGGGGGGACCCCTCTGTGTATCTACAGAGTTTGCTGGGAAGTTCTCTTGTCTCTAGTGTTGGGCCCTGTTAATTCTGGTTGCTTCACTTCCATGAACATTCATTTCTGTCTCCTGAACGTAGTGAGACTGCTGGGTTCTTTTTGAGTCCCATCTCTCCCCTACAGTCTGGAAACTGCCTTCAGGCCATATAATAACCTGAAACAATTACAGAATTCATCTTACTTCCCTTCTCTCAGGTATCCTAGTCATTTATATCCATTGTCCAGTGTGTGGGAATACTTGATTAATATATTCTCTCCAGTTTTCTAGTTGTTTAAGGCTGTAGGCTAAATTCATTTCTTGTATTTACACCATGATTATTAATGGAATTCCTTCATTTCCTTTTATAGAAGAAGTATCTTTTTTTTGACAGGTTGCCTCTTTCCTGTTTTCTGTTTCAGAATTGTTTTGGTATTATTTTTTAAGGTCATGCCACATTTTTACAGTTGCATTTGCTGCAGAATTACCCTCTTTAATATGCTCACTAAGGTACACATCTTGGCATCTTTTTGACAAAATAGATTTGGTTAAGTCTGAAATGTGCTAATCTTGAGAGCTGAGACACTAAGTTCAGTATTTCTAGACTTCTTCTTTCTTTATATCAAAGAATTGTAGCATGGTTTTGTATCTGAACAGGAAAAAAAGTATAATGATATCACACAGATAATGAAAGCAAAGTTTGAGGAAATACAAACTACTTTATAGATTTTGCAGTAGATCTCACAGGTTAAAGTAGTCACGAGACACAAAGCATTGCCATGTCTTATCTTGACAAGTATTTAAACTTACTCAGACTCAGGCACTGTCAAATATAAACCCACTATTTTCTTTAGTTGTTTACAGGGAAAAAACAGTCCCAGTCCCCATCTGTACACTATCAATTTTCAAATGAACAAATATAACAGCACTATCTGAACTATTCCATTCAGTAGTTTATAGAGGAGAAAATACTTTGGGTGTTAAATTTTTCATGCCATGCTGAATAAAGAAACAATTAGCTAATACCTGTCATGTTTTATTTTGTATTTAGACACTTAAGACATTTAAAGTAGGTAAAAATATTTTACTAAAGTTAATTGACATCTGAAAAATTTATAATCTATGAAATTCAGTTCAAAATGAGGCTGCTGTATGTTTTTGGCAATTTTGAGTTTAAAAAAGACATCACGTTGGATAATTTACTTTCATTCCTTCCCTTTCTTTGGTTTTCTGGGTAATCAGGTTTACTTCCATGGTCCTAGAAAAATTAACATTAATGTTATTTAGACAAAATATTCATAATACCAAAATAACCTGAATTTAGAATAACATTTAGCTCAGTTGGACATATAAATTTGTCTAATTGTTCTGCCAAATATATGCATATTTATTCATGTAAATTAATCCTTGTATTTATAACATTTATGGTCACTTTAAAAGAAATGTGAGAAAAGAGGTAGGAATGATGATTCCAAGAGATATGAAAGATTTAATTTCTACCTTGGTTTGAAAAAACAACAGCAGCAACAAACTTTAGAATAGATAAATTTTACAATTTAACATAGTACCTGTAAATTCAATATTTTCTCTACATCTGGATTTACTTCTTTCACTAACAGATTTGATAATAGATATATTGAATTCTCACTGAGTCAGTGCTGAAAGGGGGGGTCAGTAGGGATTGACAAGAGGTTTGCCCTAGATATTTGAGTAAGTAGAGTTTTGTAAAATATTAGAGGCTAATGGATATTTATCAAGCATGTCCTATGAGAACAGTGGTAAACAAAATAGAATCTTTGTAATAGTAAAATTACATTCTAGGGAGATAGACAATAAAAAGTTAAGAAAGTAAGTAGAGATTTCAGTTATTTTCACTGCTAAAAAATAAAAGAACATAATATGGTACAGTATTTGGGATGAGGGATGGTTCTGCCTAGTGTGGCTAGGGTTGACCTCTCAGAGATTCTACTTGAGCTGGGACCCAAACAATGAGAAGGCAGTCATGCAGAAATTTGGAAAGAGAGGTTTGTAAGTGGAAGAAACAACATGTATAAAGGCCTAGATGCAGCATCATAAGGGACAATAAATATGACGTTGGAGATGGAGGCAAGGTCCAGGTTAGATGTGACCATTTAGGTTGTGGTAAACAGGGAGTTCAGATTTAGCCTAAATAAAATGGGGTACCACTAGTAGGGTTTAGGTAGGAAAATGACATGGTCTATTATACATTTTTAAAAGGTTATTCTGGCTACTCTTGGAAGATGGGATTTAGGAACCAGGGAGAATGGTGAGAGACTTGTTGGAAGTAACAAAATAATGTTCATTAAACTAATCAGTAGGTTAGTAAACTGTGCTTGGATTTAAGGTGCATTTTAGAAGTAAATAGAAACAAAAACAATTAATGGATGAATATGAAGAATTTAGGCAAGAAATAGTTTTTACCTGCACATTGGGTAATTAAAATTGATGGAAAAAAAAAAGCTTGGGAAAGAGTGTATTTATTTATTTGTTTGTTTGTTTGTTACAGAATTAATTCTGTAGATTAGTTTAGTGCAAGGTCAGTTTGAGTTGTTATGGACAGTAAGCTATTGCTTGTAAATCTGGTTTTAGAGAAAAGCTGTGAGTTGGCCAAAGAATTTGACAGCCATTGACATATTTGTGATATTTAAGATGATAGAACTGATGATGTCTAATGTGAAAATATGGAGAGAAAAAAGAAAAATTCCAAGGACAGAATTCTGTAGCAGCCCAACATTTATTTGCAGGCCTGGTGGAGGAAGGAAAGATCTCACATGTTTTTATTTGCAGTAATACATTCTCAATTTGTTAGTTTAGATTTTCATTCACAATCATTAATATTGTTAATTTCTTTAAATCATTTTTTTCAAAAATGATTTTCTGCAGTTTGTTTTTCCTCCCAAAAGTACACATTTAAGGATATGGACTCTATTGCTAAAAGACTTTGGTTACTATAAACTCAAAGAACTGACTTAGCTTCAGTTAAGTTAAAATTCAATTATTTTTTAAAGTTCATTTATTTAGTTATTTTTTAAGTAATCTCTACATCCAACATGGGGCTCCAACTCACAACCCTGAGATCAAGAGTCATGTGCTCTTCTGACTGAGGGAGCCAGGTGCCCCATTCAATTCAGTTATTTCTTATATTGTAAATGCAGCAAGAATATTGATGAAAGTCCCTCCTGTCTGCAGTAGATTGCAAATAGGCCCTAGTTTTTTCCTCAAGCTGACCTGCAGCTCCTCTCATCAAGATGTGGATTTTATTATCTGCCTTTTGAATGTGGGCTAGGTTTATGACTTGCTATAGTCAATAAAATGTAGTAGAAGTGATACTATCCTAATTATGTGCATAGGCCACAAGAGACCTTAAATGCTTCTGTGCTGTCTCTCTTTGAATTCTGTCTAGTCACTATGTTATCAAATTCGATCTAGCCTAGTAAAGGATGAAAGACCATATGGAACAGACATGAGCCATCCCAGCTGAAGTCATCTTAGACCAACCAGCCTCCAGTACCACATCATTGACACATGAGTGAGTAGGATCAGAACCACTCATCTGAGCTCTATCCAAGTTGCCAATACACAAAATCATAAGCTAAGTATATAGTTCTTTTAACTATTGATGTTGGGTTGGTTTATTACACAGTGATAGCTGATACATTTTGCTTTCATTTTTATAGCATCTGATAGAGGAGTGTAGGGACACTGGCTCCAACCGAATCTTCCAAATGTAATGACTTGGCACTCTTGGGAACTGACTAGATTGTATTCTAATATTCACATAAAATTGCCAATGAGTCCGTGTGGTATCCTATCAAGAGTCTTGGGCTAGGTGTAATGAAACTTGGGTTCTAGCCCTTTCTTGGATATTCAGTTCCCTAAGGTAATTTAAATAGATTGCCTCCCTTCACTGGTTTTCCTTTATACATATTTAAATGAGGGGTTAAGATGTAAGATTATGCATATTCCCATTTAACTTGATTATGGAACTCCACATAGTGTTGACACAGACGACTAAAAAATTTGCTAGATTTTATATAATGGAAGAATACACTTTATTCTATTGATTGAGCTACTGGTGACCTTGTCATGACCCTGACCTGAACACATATTTTACTTCCAAATTTTTTAGATCACTTTATCCAGTCATTCAATTTATCCATGCCTATATCATTGCCTACTTACACACAAAGCCACTTGATTATAACAAATTATATAGACAAGGTGTAGGTCTTTAAAGACTCTATGCTAAATGAACAAGACCAGTGTTTGATTTGAATATTGTTAAAATCTCAATCAACCAAAAAATTGGTTGGCTATCAGAGATATCCTTTGGTACTACAATTTTATTCACCAGTTCTCTGTTTTATTAAAGTTTGTTCCTTGAGAACAGGAACACAGGTTAGTCATGACTTAAGGCTGTTTAGCATATCCAGACCTTTTACACACACTTCCCCTGATCTGAGGATTAGATTGCTGAGATGATTCATTCTTTCTGTCTTTGAGGCAGGCAGGGCTGCACCTGGGTAGCTGCAACCCCCAGGATAATCAGATTCAACCATTTATAACTTCATCACATTTCCCACTCTGTTGTATAAATGGTATTTTCTGTGTGTTCCATGAAAAGCAAACTTTGGAGAAACACTACCTTGGCATATTACAGTCACTGGAATATATTCCATCATATAACCCCTTTGTCCTGTGCCATTTTTTACTTTTGGCTTTTCAAACTTTGACTAACACTTCCTTACTACTCCCTAACAGAATGTCTTAAATCTATATGGATGGTGTTTTGTGATACCTTTCCTTATGTTCTTCCTTTGACCAGACATGACCTTCCCTTTCTTCCTTCAAATTTCACTAATTTTTCACAGGTTTTTCAAGTCCCAATCCATCCATGAAAGTTTCCCAATTACTTTAGCCTATACTGTGTTATCCTGTTTCTTAATCTGAACTCTGAGCTGTTTTTAGGGCTCTTCCTGTTTGAGGAACACAGTGTCAGTTACTTAATGACAGAAATCACCATATCTCAAATGAAACAGGACTATGCTAATTCAGTACTTTCCCATAGTGTACATCACAGTGCTGGTCACATAGTAACATCTTAATTAAATACTTATTTTAAGTATTCTGGCTGATAAAGCACAGAATCAGTCCCTGATGAAAATAGATAATTGTGTTAGAAAGGTAAAAATAAGTAAAGGGAGGAAAGAAGTTTCTCAAGAGCGGTGTGATTCTTTAGAAGGCACATATGCCTGAGGCACATGACGATGGGAACCAAGAAGCAATCTGAATATACCAAGAAATAACCAGAACATGGAAGATTAAACACATGAAAGAAACACACTCGTTATTAAGTTTCAGATCGACCTAAGCGTTCTCAGTGAGGATTTATAGTTCTTTGAAGTGTCTGTGTCATATGTGGTCTTTGTATCAAATATGACAAAGGTAGTTCTTTGCCTATTATCTCAAGAATATGCATTATTTCCTCAATTTAGTAAGACTGTATATGTGTTTATTGGGTAACTACTCTGAGCCAGATTGCAGTATTCAAAGTATGATTGCAAGAAGACATAACTACTGATATCCATAAAACTCTACCTACCAGAATGTTCATAGAGCATTATTTTACATCATAGAAATAATTAAGTATCCAATACTAGAGAAAATAATAAATAATATAATGCTTAATAATAAAACATTAGCTATAAATTGTAATGCTTATTAATTAGTACACAGATATAAATGTATTAATACGCTGTGTTAATAATGTACAAATAACAATACATTTATACTCAGACAACAAATATATATTTTTAGAATGTTTAATAATATTCTCTATATATTATTAAATTAATATATCAGTTTGACTCTCATTTATACTAATAGCAAGGGCAAGATATTGTTGGATACTGTTTTATGATGAAAAGCTCTGACAAGTATTTTTCAGAGATTGGACGACCAGAGAAAACCAAAGAGAAAGAAATGAGATAATTCTTGGCAACTTGCAAGAGAACATTTTTCCTCATTCAGAATACATTTTTTTCATTTTTAAAGTTCATTATAAGGCAAAGCATTTCTCAATATGAATACTTTGTCAGATGTTAATCTGTTTTTTGTGTGTGTGGGAGAGAGAAAAAGTAACATCTGGGGTACATTTCTATAAGGAAATGATGCCCAGTCATAAAATGACAAGCAGTATTAATAGAGCATTATACTTTCTCATCTATAGATGACCTTTAAAGAGAATTGTAGTTATTATCTTACAATATTCCTTCATTTATTAGCTGTCCCTTTTCTAAGTTCCTTTGCTATTATATAGCAGAAATATAGATACATGGCATAAAAAGTAGAGAAATATGATTTAACCGTTATAATGGCTCAAGGCTCTCCAGTTTAATTCAATTTTTTCCTCATTATATGAAGGGGGTTGAAGCTGATTGTGGCTGCTAGGCCAGGCAGTTTAGGAGAGAAATCAAGACAACTTTATCTCTGACCATTAAATTAGTCATAAATGGCATTTTACTTTTCAGACATGGTGGAAGTTCATTAAAGTGATTGGGTAGGCTTGTAGAATTGCATCCTGAGATATTACTGTTGGAAGTCATCTAGGTCATAAGTAAGATGACTGATTTGGACAGTAAGAAACGATAAGACAGTCTCATTTTTTTCTTCTATTTTCTAAAATCTCCACTATCAAATATTAAAAAGAAAAAGATTATTAGAGTGGCTGATGAGTTGAGCTTCCAAAAAAATAAAAAAATAATCTTGTTATGGGACCATGATTAGAAGTTTAGAAATGAACAGTGTAAATCTCTAGATGGAAGAAAAATATAATTTACTTTTATTCTTTCCTATTGAATATTGATTGAGAATTTATGTGCAAGTTCTCAGCGCTCTGGAGGATACAAAGATAAGATTTTAACTTCTCATTTACTCTCAACTTTTCTCCATTAGAGTCAAAGAAATTTCAAATCACTATCTGATATAATGTTATTAGTGACTTTTTCATTTTATTTATTTTTTTTACTTCTGTCCCTAATTACTTTTAAATGCTGTAAATTTTTTAAATTCTTCCTAAGAATAGTTATTTTCAGAAAAAGTAGTGATATTGGAAAGTCACCTACTGCTAAAGAAACTGAAAGAATGCAATTTTATGTTCATCATAGCTAGAGTTTGAAAAATTATCTTTAGTGGAAATAGACAAAATTTGGTCTGAACTCCATTGTAGAGAGTATGTGGTGAACCCCTGGGCATTTTCCCCCATCATTCCATCTCACAAGTTAGCTTACCAGAGTTGTGAGAACATGAGGATAAGGGGAAAAGTATAGATCATATACTGTGTGCAAGTCATTTTATCAGAAGTTTCCTATAAATCACTGTGATGACAAGTAAGTTGATTCAGAGAGCCGAGCACATGCTCCAGTTACACAGTTAATAAACTGGGAACTGGAGTTTGAACTCAAGTCTGTAGAGTTACAGGACATGTTCCCCACCCCCCCCCCCCATAACATAAGCCTCGAATCCTTATTAAAACATCTTTCATCTTTTATTACCTCTTTTAATTTTGGTCAACTTACAGATTTTAGTTTCTTTTTTGTTTTAAATAATTAAAATATATTGCATAGTTTATACAGTAAAAATACAGTTTTACCAAAAAAAAGCAGTTTTTGTCTGCCCCTTCCCAGCTTTATGGAGACACAATTGACTTGTAAGTATAAGGTATACAGCGTGATGATTTAACACGTGTATTGTGAAATGATTACCACAGTATGATTACTTCTTTTTTTCTTTATTTTTTATTTTTTTAAATTTACATCCAATAGTTAGCATATAGTGAAACAATGATTTCAGTAGATTCCTTAATGCCCCTTACCCATTTATCCCATCCCCCCTCCCACAACCCCTCCAGTAACCCTCAGTTTGTTCTCCATATTTATGAGTCTCTTCTGTTTTGTCCCCCTCCCTATTTTTATATTATTTTTGTTTCCCTTCCCTTAGGTTCTTCTGTTTTTTCTCTTAAAGTCCTCATATGAGTGAAGTCATATGGTTTTTCTCTTTCTCTGACTGACCAACTTCACTTAGCATAATACCCTTCAGTTCCATCCACGTAGTTGCAAATGGCAAGATTTCATTCTTTTTGATTGCTGAGTAATACTCCATTGTGTGTGTGTGTGTGTGTGTGTGTGTGTGTGTGTGTGTGTGTGTGTGTGTATACCACATTTTCTTTAGCCATTCACCCATCGATGGACATTTGGGCTCTTTCCATACTTTGGCTATTGTTGATAGTGCTGCTATAAACATGGGGGTGAATGCATCCCTTCAAAACAGCACACCTGTATCCCATGGATGAATGCCTAGTAGTGCAATTGCTGGGTCGTAGGGTAGTTCTATTTTTAGTTTTCCAGGAACCTCCATACTGTTTCCAGAGTGGCTGCACCAGCTTGCATTGCCACCAACAATGCAAAAGAGATCCTCTTTCACCGCATCCTCGCCAACATCTGTTGTTGCCTGAGTTGTTAATGTTAGCCATTCTGACAGGTGGAAGGTGGTATTTCATTGTGGTTTTGATTTGTATTTCCCTGATGAAGAGTGATGTTGAGCATTTTTTCATGTGTTGGTTGGCCATCTGAATGTCTTCCTTGGAGAAATGTCTACTGATGTCTTTCGCCCATGTCTTCACTGGATTGTTTGTTTTTTGGGTGTTGAGTTGAGATTTTAATTTCTTTCCAGTATAATTGAGAATACTTCTCAGCAAAAGGTAGATTTTGTATGACATTAATGTAAGATCTTAGCTTCATTATAATGGGACACACCAATTCAGAAGTAGATAAACCATTCCAAAAGAAAAGCTTTTATAAGATCATGTGAAATAAATTGTAAATTTAGATTTTATAATAATTATTTAAATACATTCAAAGTGCAATTGGTCCAGATCCTACCCTGTTATAACTTTGTAATGCATAAATCTTGTTGTTTTGTCATCTTTAATTTTCATGTGGATTTTCTTGTGGCTAGCGTAAGTTCAATAAATTATGTAAACGTTTTCTCAAGAGTTGCTTTCTATACCAAGGATTCTGGAATATAGAGAAACAATGGCAGAAACGCTTTCTTAAGCAAGGTCTAGTAAGTACAATCTACTGGGATGCACAGGAAGACAAACATTTTCCTGAGTCCTCAGTGGAGCATTGCCAGAATTGTCCATCCTACGGAGCATTTCATCAAGAACACTCATCTCTGTCATCTTGCAAAGACACTTTCTTTGAGATCATAAATCCCTTGTACACAGTTTATTTGTTCTCACAGCATCTTTACCTGTGAACTACCTACTGCAGCTGTTTTCAAGGTGCATAAATGGACCACCCCCATCACCATATCCTAAGAACTTATCAGAGATATAAATTCTCAGGTACCATTTCAAATATGCTGAATCACAAACTCTGGGTTTGAGACAGAGCTCAGAATTGCTTAGGAAAGAAAGGTGTCAACTGAAGTATTCCACTAAAGCTATTTACTTACAAATGCAGTTAGTACTGCTGTAGAGTATGGGATGTTTTGAAGTTATATAGCTTAGTTGCCTAACCTGGTTTGAGTTTTTAAGTTAAAATTTGAAAGATTAGTAGTAATTGGCCAAGTGAAAAGCAGGGAAAATGTGTTCCAGGCTGAGAGAACACCATAAGCAAAGCCTTTGACTTGAAAAGGAACTTGGTGTATTGAAAAACAAAGTTTTAAGTGCTAAAAGACATCAAATGGGTGGCAGTGGATATGGTACCAATGAGGCTGAAGAAGAGAAGAGGCTGATCATACAGATGTGCAGGGGAGGTATCAAAGCAAAGAATATTTTATTGAGATAGTGAAGTCTTTACAATCCAATCAATTTCACATTGCACTCCATTTTGCCACCAAGACTTATCTGAACATTTCTAGGGAAAGATAAACTCAGATCTCTTGTGAGCTGATGGGGAGGTAAGGCGGTGGTATTGTGTTGTGTTTGTATGAGGTGGGGGGTGTGGTGCTTCCTGTCATCCTTCAAATCACATGCCTTTCCATCCATGCATGATACAGTTTGGCTGTCTATATTAGTAATTAAGTGTAAATAACAGCCACCACGGTCTTTGTTTTCCAGCCCTAAATGGAGCAAGGAAATTCTATCTGAAAGTGCCATTCATTTTTATTCTCCTCTGTTTTGTTTTGTTTTGGTTTTTTTTTTGGTTCTGAAGTTTCATATCTACCAACTCAGAAGAAGGATGTATGAAACGGAAGGGAAATGTGATTGTTCTGGATGCAGTAGTTTTCCCCTCCAACACTCAGTCATTTCAAGTAGTACACAGGTGAGAAAACTGTGAACCAGAGCTGACTGTGACAAGCTCATGGTAACATAATTGGTTACAGGTAAATCTGGGACTTGACTGTCCAACTTCTAGTTCCTAGTTAGTAGCTATCTGTGAGCATACAATATTTGCTATGCTAAATGGCATGGGAGACAGAATTTCCATCTTAGTTAAAACAAGAAGAATAAAAAAGAGCCACTGCATCTTGCCAGAAAATTATATGGGGCTACATTGTAATGTATATCACTATGGTAATAGATTTTTTTGCTTTGTTTTTATTCTGTAAACCCACTGGATGGAATACCATACAGCAGATAAAATGAAAATCAGATCCAAATGTATCAACATGAACAGATCTCAAGCTAAGGAGTTAAGTGAAAAAAGCAAGCTGTATAATGATACTTTCATATGTTTGGAGTTTTTTTTCCAGATGTTCATTTTGAGTAAGACATAAAAGTAAACAAAATTATTACAGTTATCTATAGATACAAAAATACATAGAAAAAGATAGAAGGGATGCACATGGACTTCCAGAAAGGGAGCAAAGGAATTGTATTTGGAAGAGTTATGAGAGAGACTCTGACTGAACTTATAATTTTATTTCCCTAAAAATATATGAAGCCAACATAATAGAATGTCAACCTTTGCTAATTTTGGCTGGAGGGTACAAGGCAAATATTCTATTTGTCTCTATAGTGTTCAGTTGGCGTGGAATGATTTCTGTTTGAAAGTGAAGGTAAAGTGTGGAATGAATTCCAAGGCGAGGAATATGAATGAAGCTGTCTTGTAGTGCTTTGCAGTAAGGTTTACTACTTTACAGACATGAGCACCTTATGATTTCACTTGCAGTGCATGGAAATGACTTGTACCACATGGAACCTAGAGGCGTGTTTTGCATCTGTCTTCAGTGAATGCCTGGGTTATGCTGTCTTTCATTTTCCCCCCTAATATCAAGGCATGTTAAGACTGGAATCTTTGAGATTTGGATGTTGGATGGCTTTACATATTTTCTTTCAATAGATTATGTGCTCACCTGTGTTTGGAGCTGTTTAATCGCAATTTCAGAGAAAAAAACATATATTTCTAGACAGAGCCTTTTATAATGGTCAGTAGATTCCTGGCCTCCTTTTGTTTAGCAGATTCTGAGTGTCTCTTGGATAATTCTATGACTTCTGAATGGTAAGGAAGACAACAGTGGCCTTGAACAATTTTAATTTAGGCTTCAACCTCCAGCAAGGAAACTAAGTCACTCAGCAACCACTACCCCCACACACCCCTCCAGGGACATGCCTCAACATCTTGTTTACTTCTGTACCCACCACACTTACACTATTCTCATCTCATAGTAGACAATAAATAACTATTGTTTGGGGAAATAAGTCCTCAACCAACACAACATTGTATTACTGCCATGTGTCTCATCTTGATGGCATTGTCCCCAGTTGAGAGATAATAATTATTTTGTAAATTTCCATATGTTTAGGATTTAAAGGCCTTTTGGGACCTAAAATTATCAATTACTGAATTATCACAAAGCTTGAATCAATATGTTCCTCCAACACCTGAGCCTGAAAAGAGACTGGCAAAAAAATAATGACTTTGTCTCAAACTTTCCTGAGAATCAGGGCAGTTCTAGCCAGACCTAAAGCAGTAGTGAAATAACCTCACCTCCATTTACCCTTGCTACTCACTGCAAAACAGAGTTTATTCTTGCAGTGATTCCACAAGGATGGTTAACAGCCACGATGAGCAAAGAAAAGACTATTTTCTTTAAGATGGAATCCTATCCTGAAATAGTGGGACTTTTGCAGGCAAGTGTCAGAAAAAGACTGCAGAGAATTTTATAATCTTGTCATCTCACCTTTTCACACATCATTACTTTTTTACGTTGTGTATGGTTCTTAACTATTATCTCCTTCATGATGTGTATGCCCAAATTAGCATCTGGACTTACACAAATCTTCATAAGAGGATTCTTCATAAGACCCAAGTCACTTAAGCCGTTAATACCTAGCAGAGGATCCATGA
The DNA here is from genome assembly GCF_018350175.1 of Felis catus. NCBI lineage: Eukaryota > Metazoa > Chordata > Mammalia > Carnivora > Felidae > Felis > Felis catus. The sequence continues at coordinate 90,687,354 of NC_058377.1, forward strand.
AAGGATTGGTATTAGGATCGCTATAAACTAATATGCTTGCCGATGCTATGCTAGGTTTAGTGAGCAGCATCAGGGATGGCTTGGTGGATTTGAGCCTGATACCTTCCACACAGTTTGTCTGCAAAATAAATTTGTGGTGGAAGACAGGGCTTCACTTTAAAGAGATTTAATTTAAGGGACGGGTGTGATATCCAAAGAAGGAGGACTAGAGATTAGGTCTTGGTCTCACCCACTGATGGTGATTGCTCAAGGTATGAAAATGGACATGTGTCTGCAAGGGTCTGAGTGTCGGGAGGAAGGCAGTGTTATGTAAATCAAGCATATAGGTTTTTTAGTCAGATCTATTGTATGGCTTTAAGCTTATTTTCTAACCTCTCCTTTTTTTCTCTTCTATTAATGAGGATAATAGTAAAATACTGAAGACTGAATGAAATAATATATCAATAATGTAACTATGTCTCTTATCAGAATGCCTGATTCTTAATAAGTGAAGAATAAATGTTACATATTATAAAATGAATAAAAATGCCTATTTAGTGCCTGCTGTTTCCTGGGAGCTTGGGATACATCAGTAAACAAGACCATTATGGCTGCTGTACATATAGAATTTGGAAGAGTTAAATTGAAGTGATAAGGAGTGAATCTTGGTAAATTCTTGGAAAGAGTGGTATTTATTTAAGATTTTATTTTTGAGTAATCTCCACACCCAACATGGGGCTTGAACTCACAGCCCCAGGATCAAGAGTTGCATGCTCTACTGACTGAGTCAGCCATGGCACCCCTAAAATACTTTTCTATATATCCATCTAATAGATGCTGTTGATGCACAAGCTTTTGGCACTCACCTCTCTCTACTCTAAAGGAGTTCGACTCTGTAAACACCTGTGATTCTCTGTGCCTGAGAACTCTTTTCTGGTCAAGGGAAGAACCATAGTCCAGTATATATGATAAGCCAGGAATGCCAGACAGTTATTGCTTTAGACCATGTAGGCATGCTTTAGACCATGACAGATGGAGAGTAGTGGATAAATATCCCAGCTTCCTTGCTCCTCATTTTGGATAACTTTAAGGTGTATTCTACTTTGCCTCCCAGATTTCTACAGTGGCATCTTGCTCCATTTACCCAAAGCCTGATGGTTTGCTAACACTTCCTTTATTGGCCTCTTTCCCCACCTCTCTTCTCCCCTTTCCTGACTATATTTCCAGGCATCACCTCCCAGATTATTACTTATACTCCAATTCATGTCTCAGAGCTGCTTCTCAGGCATCCCAAACAAGGCAACCAGACACATGGACTTAGTATTTCTTCAATATCCTATATGACATACACCAGACTATCACTTCACTTGATTTCAATTATTACTCAAAAAAACCATGCAACCTAGTAATCATACCTCATTTTGTAAATTATAATAGTGAGAGTGAGATAATAAGTAACTTGCTAAAGTTACTATTATTCATAAGTAGTAAGTGGTTGTTGAATACCATTTAGACTCCAGCTTCCATGCTCTTTCCACTATATTAAGTTGCTTAACTTTGAACTTTGAAGGCAAACATCCCATTAAGAGTCAATTTAATGAGTCAATAATAATATTGTATATTAGCATCAGTAGCTTTTTTTGGGCTATATTTGGCTTGGCTGAAATTAGTATGTGCATTTTAAAATAATCATTTTGGAAGGCATCATTTTTGTAGCCAACCAGCAGCAAGTGACTGTGTGTAGAGTGTGTGTGTGTGTGTGTGCACGCGTGTGTGTTTAGATATAGACATAGATATTGTAGGGGAGGAAAATTAATTTTCTGTCTAACTTTCTTAGTTCTTAGCTGAGACCCTGTAATAAAAGACAGATTACCAAGAGAAAAACAAACAGGAGTTGATTAACATGTGTACTTCATATAATGTGGGAGATGACCAGGGAAAAATGAGTGATTCTCCAAGGTGGCATAAATACAATCTTAATAGGGAAAGAGGAGGGGGATGTAGGCCCCTTAGGGGAGAGTAAATGATTTTTAGGAATGATGAATGGGGCTTTAGAAGAATAGATGGGAGGTATGATAGATAGTTCGTGACAAAATTTTTCTTGACAGATTATTGAACTCTACCCTTCTGTGATAAAAATCAGATTCCCCCCGCCCCGACCCCAATTGATGAAACTCCTGGGGAAGGGATTTATGATAATTGAGTGTTTTTTGAAGGACCTGTCTTTAGGTAGATAAGAGTTCAGAGAGAACATCTTCCAGCATTTGCTGTTTTTCATGTACCTACAGTTCAAAATAATCAATACACCAAAGTGGCATATTTTGGGGTGGTAGACTCTTGCCACCCTTCAGCCTCTCTCTCTTGCCAAGTTGTTTTGTTTTGTTTTTTGTTTTTCGGTTTTTTTGGTAGGAAGTTTTAGACATAGCTATTCTTTGGCCTGATTTTCTTGCTAGCTTGAAAGTCTTTATAATGGTCACTGGAAGCATGTATCCATTTAATTTAAATCTCATTTCAGCCCATTATGGTTTTCTACCGATAGCTCTGACATGATGCTATGTGGTTTTTTTCCCTAAAACCACTACAGTGTATCCCCCTAGCTCACTCATTCTGATGTGTCTCAGCCCAGGTTTGAATCCTGTTGAGTCAGAGCTGCCCTCCGCATGAGGAGTCTAAGACAGAATGTCAGTGCTGCCTTCTAATGATTTCATCTGAATTGCAAAGTACTGGCTTATGGCCCCATTTATAATTCTAGTTTCAGAAACTGCTTTTTATGGCTAAAAAATACTTTTTTTAAAGGATGCAATAAAAGGGATGACTATGTTATCTAAAAGATGAAAAACATGTGTTAGGCAACTTGATGTGATACTCCTCTGAACTTAAAATTTCAACCATAGTGTCTTCCTGTCACTCACGTATACAAGATTCTTTGCTGGAACTCATGTTGCCAGATAGACAGAGGCAACATTGGGGTAGTGAGAGCATGGGGTCTTTTGAGTGAAATGGATTTAAATTCAAATATTGACCCTATAATAATACAATATATATGTATATATATATATATTATATCATATCATATCAAAATCAAATCATATCAAAAATCATATCATATATATATATGATGATTTGGCACTTTGGACACATAGTGGGAGCTCAAAAATATTAACCAAAGTCCTGTTTTCTTACTTAAGCTTTTCAGGCCTCAGTTTCTGTATCTCTGGGTTGGGGATTATACCCACTCCACAGGGTTGTTATGAGTATTAAACAAACATATTTGTAATTTTGGAGTAATACCTAGCATTAAGTAGTTAATTTATTTTATTTTATTTTTTTTTATTTTTTTTAATTTTTTTTTAATATGAAATTTATTGACAAATTGGTTTCCATACAACACCCAGTGCTCATCCCAAAAGGTGCCCTCCTCAATACCCATCACCCACCCTCTCCTCCCTCCCACCCCCCATCAACCCTCAGTTTGTTCTCAGTTTTTAACAGTCTCTTATGCTTTGGCTCTCTCCCACTCTAACCTCTTTTTTTTTTCCTTCCCCTCCCCCATGGGTTCCTGTTAAGTTTCTCAGGATCCACATAAGAGTGAAACCATATGGCATCTGTCTTTCTCTGTATGGCTTATTTCACTTAGCATCACACTCTCCAGTTCCATCCACGTTGCTACAAAAGGCCATATTTCATTTTTTCTCATTGCCACGTAGTACTCCATTGTGTATATAAACCACAATTTCTTTATCCATTCATCAGTTGATGGACATTTAGGCTCTTTCCATAATTTGGCTATCGTTGAGAGTGCTGCTATGAACATTGGGGTACAAGTGGCCCTATGCATCAGTACTCCTGTATCCCTTGGATAAATTCCTAGCAGTGCTATTGCTGGGTCATAGGGTAGGTCTATTTTTAATTTTCTGAGGAACCTCCACACTGCTCTCCAGAGCGGCTGCACCAATTTGCATTCCCACCAACAGTGCAAGAGGGTTCCCGTTTCTCCACATCCTCGCCAGCATCTATAGTCTCCTGATTTGTTCATTTTGGCCACTCTGACTGGCGTGAGGTGATACCTGAGTGTGGTTTTGATTTGTATTTCCCTGATAAGGAGCGACGCTGAACATCTTTTCATGTGCCTGTTGGCCATCCGGATGTCTTCTTTAGAGAAGTGTCTATTCATGTTTTCTGCCCATTTCTTCACTGGGTTATTTGTTTTTCGGGTGTGGAGTTTGGTGAGCTCTTTATAGATTTTGGATACTAGCCCTTTGTCCGATATGTCATTTGCGAATATCTTTTCCCATTCCGTTGGTTGCCTTTTAGTTTTGTTGGTTGTTTCCTTTGCTGTGCAGAAGCTTTTTATCTTCATAAGGTCCCAGTAATTCACTTTTGCTTTTAATTCCCTTGCCTTTGGGGATGTGTCGAGTAAGAGATTGCTACGGCTGAGGTCAGAGAGGTCTTTTCCTGCTTTCTCCTCTAAGGTTTTGATGGTTTCCTGTCTCACATTTAGGTCCTTTATCCATTTTGAGTTTATTTTTGTGAATGGTGTGAGAAAGTGGTCTAGTTTCAACCTTCTGCATGTTGCTGTCCAGTTCTCCCAGCACCATTTGTTAAAGAGGCTGTCTTTTTTCCATTGGATGTTCTTTCCTGCTTTGTCAAAGATGAGTTGGCCATACGTTTGTGGGTCTAGTTCTGGGGTTTCTATTCTATTCCATTGGTCTATGTGTCTGTTTTTGTGCCATAAGTAGTTAATTTGATAGTAAACACATATTGATCTATGATTCTATTTAGGCTTCTATTAGACCTTATTAATTTATCCACCCTTCTCTCAAACCCTGCACAGATTCATTAACTACTCATTCTTTACACTTTTTGTCTCAAGCACATGCTAAACACATTCACATCTCCCCATTTTTGCTTATGATATGTCTCCATCAAAATGTCTTTTTTTTTCCCCATCCTTTTTGGCCACTTAAATCTTACTCATCATTCCAGAGCAAATTCAAGTCACTTCCTTCTTGAAGCCTTCCCTAATGACTTCCTTGTTCTTTTTTTTTTTTTTTCTTGTTCTTTTTCTCTGAACTGTTTCACTTATCATGCATACCCTTTAAAAAATTTTTTTAATGTTTATATATTTTTGAGAAAGAGAGGGAAAGAGCGTGAGTTGCCACTCAAAAGACCCTATGCTCTCACTACACCAGTGTTGCCTCTGTCTGTCTGGCAATGTGAGAAACTTAGCAGTAATTTTGAATAAGAAACTCATTCTAAGTGCTACTTTTGTAAATGTCATCCTTCCCATTCATAAACTTCTGATGATTCCCTATAACGTTCAGAGTAAACATCAATTTTGAAGCCAGACATTCCAAATATCCTACAAATTTGACCTTATCTATCTCTCTATATCCTTTTTTAACTGCTGCTTTTCTAGACAATGTTCTTTTTTTCTTGCTCAATTAATACAAATGCATCTTCTTATTTATGTGCCACTGATCATGTACCAACTACCTGCACATAATTTCTTTTATTTTCCAATGATCAAATTCCTATCTTTCTTATTATTAAGACTTGCCAAATTGTTTCTGCTCACAGGATCTTTTTATCTTAATGCCAGTAAGTGTCTTAATGTCTTTACAACCCATTTGATGCTTAGCATCATTGCCACCATCATCTTTAGTATCAAGATAATATTCATTGAGCACTAATACATGCCCAAAACTGATAAAACACTTTCAGTTGTCTCATTTAATTGTATTTTCCATCCTGTATCTACCTTGTCTTTGAATTTGACTCTATGCTTCTTAAAGCCAGAGGTCATATTTTATACCTTCAGAATTACCAAGTGTTGAATATGTTTAGATTCTTAATTGCATATCACTGTTGGAATTAGTGATCATATATTCATATATATGTAATAGATGTTTATTAATTAAAATATTCATGATTCCCCCACTCCCAAAGTAATAAGCCCCTTCATGTGTTTATAAAATGTTTATAAAATGCCTTAAGGAAGATCAGATTATGGTCATTGAAATTTTTGTCACAAAATTAGTTTCTTCATACATACATGTATTTGCAAATATAGCATATTTGGTGTCACTATGTAGTAGTTACATATAGATCTGTCAAGAATATGTGCATAAACAGTTATAAATACTTACAATGCTAATTTGAGAGGACAGTCAACTGAACCAGGTTTAAACACTCAAAGAAAACGTGACCCAGTACAATTGGGAAGGGAAATGGCAGAGTTAGCTTTGGAAGACTTGCTGAAGCCGAGGATGTGTGAGCAGAAAAAGAGTCCAAAATTGTCTCAGGACAAGAAGAAATTTAGTTCAAAATGTGGAAAGGCAGGAAATATTGACAAGGCATAAGACAATTGATGACAAAATATGTCACCCAAAATATGCCACTTGGACATAAAAGTTATTTTGAGCTAAGGGCACTTAAGAAAGGGCACTGTGACCCTTCCCCCTTTTCTTCTTCAAAGCAGGAGATAAGACTTCCAATATGGAAGATGTCATGCTTATATCAGGAAGGAAGAAATATTCTCATCACTATGAGCAGAATGGTGAAGCCAAGAGGAATCTGTACAAACAGATGTTGTCAAAATAATTCTTAACTTCCTTTACCCTCCCCACACAGTTTAGCTACTTTGAGACAACTGCCCCTGGTTGTTTAATTCAATATAAAAGCACTTATTAAATAACTCTGGTTTTTTTCTCCTATTAATTTGCTGTATGTCAATTAAATTCTCAGACCCAGCCAAAGACTCTAAGGGGATAGAGATAAAACTTTGCCTCCTTTCTAGTAAAGGACTAAGGAACAAAAAAATTTGGTATTTTTTGATTGGACATTGTGATTAGGACATAAACAAGAGAAAAAAGACAGAGATTTAAGTCAGGAGAAGTTATTTGAATTATTTTATAAAGGGCCTTTTAGGCAGGGAGACAGTATGGATTTCTATATTAGAGAAGTATCATTTTTATATTTGTATTTTTTAATTTTTTAACGTTTATTTTTTATTTTGAGGGAGAGCGTGCACTCCTGTGTAAGTTGGGGAGGGAAAAAGAGAGAGAGGGAGAGGGAGAACCCCAAGAGAGAACCCCTTTCTTTTTTATTTAAAATTTTTTAAGGAACTATCTTTCTAAAATACAAATCTAGGGGCGTATGACTCTTGATTTCGGCTTAGTTCATGATAGAGCCTCGCATCCTGCTCTGTGCTGACAGCACAGAGCCTGCTTGGGATTCTCTCTCTCCCTCTCTCTCTCCCACTCCCCCATGAAAGTGAGCGTGCTCTCTCTCTCAAAAAAAAAAATAGTTAAAAAAATTAAGACAAAAAAAAGAAGATAGTACCTCATACTTTTCCTTATGAAGGTGACTATACCTATTATAAAATTTTGTTTAGGCGGAGGTGTTCTTCAATTAATGCCCTGAATTGTTTATTTATTTATAGTTATGATTTTAGAATCTTCAGATGCATAATCAAGTTCATAATTTCTCATGTGCCCTTTGATGTAAGTTTGGTACTGTTAGCTGTGTTTTTCTCTTGAAGAATCATTTTGCTTCATATGGATAGAAATCATTATGTAGCATCGATAATACATTTTTCAAAATACACTTTTCAAGATTAAGATAAGATGCCAGCTTTAATTGTTTTCTTTTTTTTTTATCACAGATGGGAGGTCCAGGATTTAAATTACCAGCTGGGGAGCAGTAAGCATTTGGCCCAATACGTAGATGAATTCAGATCTGAAACCATGTGGTTAATCTCAAAAGATTTTGTTTATACTTTCCAAGAAAAAAGCAATAAAAAACAAAACAAAAAATTATACATCCCAAATTCCTCATAACTTGAATCTACGAAAACACATTTTTCCCCTAGAGTTCAAAATAGCATCCATTTTGTGTGGGTCTGTAGAGCAAGCCTTATATTCTCAAGGTATCACTGGGTTTCTCAACCTGTGGTAGACCATCTTGAGCCAGTTAGTTCTTTGTTGTAGGGGAGGTCCTGTGTTGTAGGATGTTAAACAGCATCCCTGGTCCCTGATGAGGGCAAAATACAGGCTAATAGTACCCCCTTCCCCAATGGAGTATGTGTGATATTCCTCAAACACTCCTGGCTACCCAAGAACAAAGGAAAGGGGTTTAAGTGTTTGCCATGATGATGTGGGAAACAAAGACAAATGAAAAATTAAATTCTCTTACTGCCTACAGCCCATTGATGAGTCTTTGAAAACAGCAGAGTGACCCCTTCTAGGAACTCAGCTGCTTCCATGATGATGACACTTTGCTAGGGGCAAAAGAGAATCTTACCTTAACATTATTGCAACCTTGAGGATCCTCTAAGTCTACACTAACATATAAAAATACTTTGGAAACTTTATCTCCACTGCCCCAAGATACATGCTGGCAATTATACTCTAGGCTTATTGCCCTCTGATATACATCTGAAGGGTTTCATGACTGAGATTTTAGTAAACGGGAATAAATGGCATTTTCCTAACAACACCTAAACTCTCAAGGTCCTGGATACCTTGCTTCCAAAATTCCTTAGAGACTTACTCTATCCCTAACCCCCTCCCAACCTGAGGACATATAATCAGTTACCTATTAGGACCCCAGTGCAGTTGTTCCTGCCCAAAGGTCCTGTCCCCATGCTTTAATAAAATCAGCTTTTTGAACCAAAGATGTCTTCAAGAATTCTTTCTTGGCCATAGACTCTGGACCACCTCACCATCACCTAAAACTTCACCAGTTGGTAAATCTCAGTAGAATACCAAAAATTCTCCAGGTGTTAATTGTCTTCAGGGACCAGAATTGCTCCTGTTTGAGAACTGACCTCATAAAAAAATGTTCCATTGTTTGGAATATTGTATTAAACATTTCTTTTAACCTTTAGGGCCAAAACTTAGCAGTAATTCTGAATAAGAAGCCATCTGAGCAGAAGACTATAAAGGAAGAAAAATAATTTTTGCTCCACCATTCTAGGTTCTGTAGTTGAAACCCCCTGTAATAAAAGACAGATTAATATGAGAAACAACCACCACAACAAAACAGAAACTCAATAATATATATACCTCGTGATGCAGGTGAGATACCCAGGAGAACAGTAATACTCCGTATAAGATTGGCCCAAACTACGGCCTTAAATACCGGCTTTAGCTAAAGAGAAAATAAATGTTGGGGATTGGGGGTGGGAGTGTAGTTATGGGAGATTATCAGCAAAAGTACTGTAAACAATGGTAAGGTTTGTTATGCAGATTCAAGTCTGTGCCTTCTCCTTTGATGAGAGTTTCTTGTGATTTAGAGTCATCCTTCTCTTCCCGGTACAGGCTGGGAGACACCCTTACAAATGGAGATTTCCTTTGTAAATGTATATTTCCCTTACAAAAGAGTAATATGTTTTCAGAGCTCCTCCTGTGTCTGCAGTTTCTTAAGAATAAACAGCTCAAAATAATCCTTATACCAAAGAGGCATATTTTAGGGTAGCTATTCTGCTACTCTTCAGGCTTAAATCAGCTCTTTCCCATGATTTCAAGAAAAATTGAAGTACTAGCATCCGTTTAAGGTCTAAATTCCTGAAAGTTAAGAATCTCATTATTTTAATTTGCCTTTTGTTTTGCATCCTGCTTTTTGTATTTTTGTCTTTCAGTTTCTCAGATTCCTGCATCATTGCACAAGACTGTAGTGGCTTCATATATCAACTATTTGATTAAAAAGATAGTAATAGCTTTGATTCGTATGAAAACAAATGCCTTATGTATTAAAAGATGTAGAAACTTCATCTATGGGCTACAGAAATGAAAAATGGAATGGGAAAAAGAAAAACAGAAAAGCTTTGATGCCCTTTAAGTTATAGAGTGACCTAAGAATACGCCCTAATTGGCAAGATCCCTAGCCTTTCAGACATAGGGATAAAACCTAAAATATTACTGAGAAAAATTAAATATGATGAAAAAGGCAAAATCAATTTATAAATATATTTAAATTTTTTCCTAGAAAAATAATTACATAAAGACTACAAAACTTTTAATAAGAAACAAACAAAAAGAAGAAAGCCTCAAGACTGTTTCTTTTTCTAAAAGTAACTTAAAACAAGTCCTCAAAATTTAATGTGGCCACATGCTGTGTAATTATCTTCAAATCACATGCACAGCCTAGTTGGTCTCTCTTTCAAATGCAAATGAAAGTCCAAGCAAAAGGCCTTTTATTTTTAAAATCTTTCTTCCATCAGTAGACCCTGTTTATGGTCAGTATTTTTCTAGAAAAGAAAGTAAAGACAGGATTGGATCCTAGGAATCTGAAGCTAGGATTGAATCCTAGGAATCTGCAGTTGATATATAAAGATTATTTTGAAGTGGAAACATTTGAACTACAGAATATTCAGGAAGAACACTTATCTGACTGAAGTAGAGTCTCCATAAATACAACTACCCTTAATCCCCCATCCCAGGGAATTTCCTGAAAATTCAGACTGCTCATTACCATGAATACCCAGAAAACCCAATAGAATCTTCCATAACCTCCTTTTGAAGTCCTAAAAACCCCTCTTTTGTTAAGGCGATATATATAAACTTTTACTTAGAGCTGTTTCACAAATTATTTATTTCAGAGCAACTCTCTTGTGCGTGTGTACATAAAACTATTCTTTCCTTTTGTTTATGTGTCTATTTTCAGTTAATCTGTAGACTCCCAAGTTCTAGACCTAGGTTGAAAGAGGAAAAAGCTTTTCCTCCCAACAGAGTTGTCTAGACACTTTGGTGAATGGGAATGGGAAACCAATGGATTATAATTCTGTCTACAACAAATTATCTTCACTATGTCTGCAAAGATATCTGAATTTTATTTACAATATTAATTGTAGCTTGCCAGCACTGAGGATACCATTCCTCTTATTGTGTGAAGGAAGCGAGACCCTGACAGTTTTAAGCGACTGACTCAATGTGCATGACTGGATTAGAAGTGCACTGAGTTCTTCTAAATCTTAGACAGGCATAACTAGGGTTTCAACCCAGAAATGGATTAGGGGTGTGGGATGGTAGGATGTGCTGGGATCAGGAGACTTTCTCAGTAGAGCACTATTTCCATTTTAACAATGAAGGCATAGAATAAGACTTCCCACCCCTATTGATATTAAATTTTGGAAACTAAAAGGAATACTCTCCATGATGAATGAATGAATAAATGAATGAATGAATGCCTTTTGTTAATAGAAATAGTAATGTATTACTGACTTCTAGACCTCAAGATACCTGTCCTGGTCTCACAATAGAGGCTAAATAATTGGAGGTATAGTGGGAAAAATTTGTACCCAGTTTACATTGAAATTTGTGCCAATTTAAGAAATATTTTACATGAATTATTTATGATGGCTTCTGGGGAGAATTTTTATTCACTTATTCCTTTCCATTTTATTAGTGCAACACATTCTAAATAAGCCCATGAAGCTAATATAGCCAGCTTCCCTATGATTGAATACTTGTAATTCATCATGCTACCCGTGTTTATGATGTTTGTCGGTATGATGAGCCGTGTGTAAGAGTAATTACCATATCAATTTTATTTGTCCAATCTCAGTTTATTTGACCCTTTCCAAATAAATTCTCGTATTTATAGTCATTTCAAAGGGAACAACTAAAATGTACTTCTGCACTAAGTAAAACTAATGGCCCCTAATGTGTCTCAGGGATCCTCTTTTTCCTCCAGTAATGCATTAGGATCTTTAGTGCAAATTCTTTTATTTTTTTCCCCCACTAGAACATTTTATTTGAATTTTCCAAAGACAAACCTGGCATGTTTGAAAGTAGGAATAGACTGTATGCCAAGTAGAATTCTGATGTGAGTTTTATGGAATAAGTCTATATAGAAATCTGTGTGTGAACAGATTGGCTGCAAAATATACCAAGAAACCTAATAACACTCCATATCAGTACTGTCACTTTTTCATGGTCCCTGAACCAGTGGTTTTTGGCATCTTAATGACTGGTTCTGTCCAGGGGGTTAGTTTGACCGTGTTATCAATCTAACTACTAAGAGTACCGAAAACCCTGGATCAAGTGCTTTTCTATTATTTTATTACCTCCTTTGGGTTTTATAAATGAAACTCTTTATTACTGAAGTAATTTGATTTTTCCTAAGGAAGACCATTGTTATTTTATAAGCTTTCTCCATATTAACAAAACAATGGAAACTGAGAAATTTGTACTAACCTTTTAAAAAAATGTCAAAACAAGGTGAATGCAATTATTTCGTTTTTATTAGATATTTTTTCTTGTAAAAAAATCTACTGACCAACAGAGGAGGTATTTTTCTCTCTTCTTCATTTCGCTCAGACAAAGTATTATATTAAGGAACAAGATAATCATCTTTTCTATCATATATTGATAATGCACAAAACAATAATAACTTTTTATCATCTGCAAGCATCAACTCCTCAGCATTAGAAAAGTCCTAGGAGGAGTGCTACATGGATGTCAGTGGAGCTGTTTGTAATTCAGAAGTTTTCTGTATGCCTTACTGATGGTGTCTTTTTAACCAATAAATATTTGTTGCTGTGTGCTTTAACAAAGTAAGGATGGGCATAGAAGAATTTATTGCTCGTTAAAATTTCTTGGCTATCAGGCTAGATCTTCCTTGAACTGATAATGTTGGGTTTATTTTTCTCTTAGCTTCCTATTGATTTTTTAGGAGAGGAATAGTAATTTTCACTCTACTCTTCTGAGTACTTGGCTGAGCATCCTATAATAAAAGACAGATTAACATGAGAAAAACAAATAGAAGTTTATTAGCTTCTTGTATACTTGGGAGATATCCAGGGTAAATGAATAACTCAAAGCAGTGGCTTAGAACTCCAGATTATAGAGTATCTTTGATTAAGAACAATAAAATTTGTAGAGAAATGACAAAACAAAGGAAAGCAGTTTAGGCTTCTAAGTAAAGTTTGTTAAATAGATTCCTTTAGCACCTTCTTCAAGCTGATAGGGTCTAAAGTTGTGTCTAGTCATTAACTTTTGTTCCTCCTGGTAAAGAGGGGAGTAGGGATACTTTTGAAAATTTGTCTTCTACCTTTTGTTCCTCCTGGTGGAGAGGGGGTGGGGATACTTCTGAAAATTTATCTTCTGCTTTTAGGCAAATAAGAGGAGAGCAGAGAGATTTTCTTGTATCTGCTTCTTCTCAGTCGCTATCAGCTCAAAATAATTCTTATGCCAAAGAGGTGTATTTTGTGGTGGCATATTCTGCTATCTTTCAGTTACTAGAACAGGGGGCAAATATCTCCTTAGCTAGTATAGGTATGAAAATGCTTGTCACAGATTCCTAATGAATTTTTATCAGATCTGTAATCAATGTCTTAAAGCATGTTTTTCTTGAGTTTTAAAAGTCATTTCAGATTAGGTGATGGACTTCCAACAACATCTCTGATTTTTTAAAAATTCAGTTTCCCATTTATCAGTATGTGTAGAGTAGACAAGATTACTGTAATGGAATATTTGCTGCTTTTGGGGGGAAGGATTATGCTGTCCTTACCACATTGATATTAGGCTTGGTTAACAACATGGGAGTGGCAGCTTTTATTCTCAGTGTGTGTGTTACCAAGTTCTGCCACAATAACCCCTAATGTTCCACCTAGAGGCTGGTTTGTCAGTATCAGTCCCAGAGTTAAGATGCCCCAAGAAGGTTTCAGTAAAGAATAAGCCTTTGTTGTATGCTACTGAAATTGGGGATATTTATTATCACAGCATAACCTAGCTTATGCTGTTTACTGTACTTAGGGAGATTTGAGGGGAAGTAAAGGCAAACTTATTTGACAAAAACTATTTTTTTAAGTTTATTTATATTCAGAGAGAGAGAGAGAGAGAGAGAGAGAGAGAGAGAGAGAGAGAGAGCTGGAGAGGGGTAAAAGGAAAGGGAGAGAGAGAACACCAAGCAGGCTCCACACTGTCAGTGCAGAGCCTGATGTAGGGCTTGAACTTACAAATGGTGGTATTATGACCTGAGCTGAAACCAAGAGTTGGACACTTAACCCACTGAGCCAGCCAGGTGCCCTACTGTGGGGAATAAGCTTAGGAATTCCCTGACCCTGCACTGATGGGTTAACAAGACATAAAGAATTAGAAAGCCATAGAATGTTCACTCCCAAATTTGGGTAAACAAGAGTAGGTAAATAGGTATAGAGAGGGCTGGGCAAAGTCCCCAGTATAGAACAAAGGTATATGAGGTAAACAAGATTAGGTTTTTAGGGTGGAAACGCCCCCCAACTTAGTACTGTAGCAAAAGGCTACTTTCATAGGAAGGAAGGGCCAAATTAGGTAAACAAGTATATAGGGCTATAGACCCCTGTGGGGCTAAGTGGCCCAGAGCGGAGTTAATTTGCAAAAGAAAGATGCCTTGTTGACCCTGAGGTAGTCTCTGTCTTTCTTGTCCCCTAGACCAGTTTAGGTAAACAGAGGTGATGCCTCATGCCTGCTGTAAACAACCTTCCAGCCAGCACTAAGATTTTGTTTTGTATTAATGCAAACCCCTAACACCACATATTTTCAAAACCCCCTTTCCCTCAGGCCCATGAGTTAATGTTCACAGTTTCATTGTCTCTTTGTGCACGTCCATCACCATTTTTGTAAGCCTTCTGATCCTAATAAAACAGAGCAAGGACCCTTAATTGGGGCTCTTGTCTTCTCCTGGACATTTTAATCCTGCATCCTGCTTTCTTGCTGGACAAGAAAGAACTCTAGACCCAGAATCTATGATACCTGACAGTAACTATTGTATACCCATTAAATAAGTTATCTTTAGGGGGAGTACGTAAAGTAATACACATAATCAAAATTGGGTGAAATGTTTTTGGAATCCAGAATAAATATTTTCCTTTTTTCAGATCTGAAAATTTAGTCAAAATTACCTTTTCTTTCCCTGAAACTAAATGATACTTTTTGCCTTATAATTTTCCAGTTACTCCTTTTTATTTTCTTTTATGTTATGAACATCCTGGTTTAGAGAAGTTACAGTTATTTAAGTATGGTGGAAGAAGGAAAAGCAAAATGTATTTCTTCAGCATAGTGGGTCTAGTGTTCTCAGACAAAGTGAGGGGAAGAAATACCAAGAATGAGTATCAAAAGCTACTTACTAGTTATACAAAGGAGGTGATCACTGAGCATACATATCTGTAAGCTGTGAATAAAACTTTCAGTGGCAGGATGTGAGAAGAGGTTTTCCTGTTCATAAAAACAGAAACATTTTCATTTGACTCTTAACTGATAGTCAAGTCCAAGGAGCTTCAGGTATGACTGAAGCTCGGCCAACATTAGCAGAAGCATGTGGGTGTGCTCACAGAGCAAGTCATGTGAACTTTATAATAACTCATGGCAACATGGATAGCCCTCATCTGGGATTATACTTTTGGTTTCAGTGGGACCAGTCCATTAGCATTGTTCTTTCCATTACAGAAGGAACTTTGATTATGAATGTCAGAAACCCATCCTCCTTAAGTTGAACTAAAAGGATTTATTGACTTTTTAACAGCTGAAGTTATTCACACAGACATTCAAAGGCAATATTTCAGTAATGACTAGATTCAGGAATTTTCAAGTCATCAGAGATCATGTCTGTTCCCCGCCCCTAACCCCTGGGTCTTCTTATCCCTGTGCTGGTTTCCTTCTCAGACAAGTTCTCACCATATGGTAGGAAAGATGGCCCCTGAAAACTCTAAATGTAAATCAGTCACATAATTCGACATTCCAGAAAAGACAACATCCCTTTTCCAAAATAGATGATCATGGGAAGGCCTCTGATTCGGTCCTTTTGGGACTGGTGTGGCTTGCAGTGTTCTGATTATCTAGGTTGGCATCATGGGCCACACATACAGTAATGAGAGAGGGGAGAGTCTCAGCCAAACTCTGTGGGATGGGTTTCTCATAAGAAAATGTGTTCTGTTATGAGAAGAAGGGAGGAAGAAAGAATTTGTTGGGGAGACAAAAACAGTGGCTAGACAGGAACACTACTTATGTCTCCTTTGGAAGCAATCTGGTGGCCAGATGGAACCTGACCCTTTGAGATGCAGCCTATCTCTGCTCTGGAGCTCAAGTTTTCGTTCATAGCATGGGAATTCTAGTCATTTAAGCCGAAGTATCATTGAATGTCATCTTATAAATAATCACAGCCTGTTGATAAGGCAAAACTGAGTTTTGCTGTTCTTGGTAAGAGGAAACAAAACTTCCAAAGCTTTGGTAGTGTCTCAGGGGAGAATGAAGGGTTGGAATTTATTGATAATTGGAGGCTAAGGTGTGTCTTTCGATGTTAGCATTGGGGGGGGGGGGATGAGGAAGGCTTAATTAGAACTGAGTAAGTACCATGATATAACAATTTGGAATTGGTAGAAACTTGAAGGCAACAATTTAAAGGCAAGAGGTTCAGAAGATTCTTAGGGCATAACTGTCTATTAATGTATTCTATGGAAGAGTAGATGGATATTTCAGGAAGTTTCTGTAATTAGCAGCCAAGTTATTTGCCTGGGCAAGAGACTTATAGAATAATAAATTTATGCTAATGAAGACATGGGAATAATAAAGTCATGTTAATGTAGACAGCTCTGTGAGAGGAGGTAGTTTTGCTCCTTAGTTTCCAAGTCGTATGTGGGAATAGATGGTTTCATTCCCCAAAATCTTTTGGCATTAAAAAAGCGATGACCTAGTATAATTATATAAAAATAATTTAGAAATCATTTAAGATGATAATAAATAAGTTCGCTTATATATTAAAAATAATACATAAAATAAGATGACAAAGAATTAAAAGAAAAACTTATAAGGGAAAATGTCTTTTAAAAGCTTGAATAAATTTTTTTTCGATTACTATTTGCTCAACAATTTAAATGCAGATGGTTTTAATATTGAACTTAGGATTGAAATTCATATATTCTTTATTATTAAGGAGACATGTTTTGAAACCACTTGGATGTTTCCCCTTGTATTGGGAGAGGCCTCTCTCTACTTATTGCTGTTATCTTTCTGAAGCAGCTTTTACCCTAGAGTTCTATTCCTTGGTGTTATTGAGAATATACTCCTTCGGTTTTTCTTTCTGGCATTCCTCCGCTCTTTGGGGTGGAGGCATAAGCCTAGCTCTCCTCATTCCTATTATTTCCTTCTGCCCCACATAATAGTATATGATATAACTGGTAACCTGTTTTACCTAACCTAGATTTTACAGTCTGATAATTTAGGGCCACAACTATTTTTGATACTCTTATTAATCTCTTTGTAGGTATGCTACATTTTGAAACTCCGAGAAGAAGATTCAGTCATGAGTAGATATAAAATACTCCATAAATGTGAATTACAGCATACATTTTCATAGAATAGAAGTGTAACTATTGTGTAAAATATACAAAACCACAGTGTAAATAGAGATAACTTTATTGGGAATAACTTGCATCTTATAATATTTTGACCATTTTTTCTTTTAAGTGAGCCATCTGCTATTCTTATTATCATTTCTCTCTATTTTTCTCTTACCCTCTCATTCATTTCCCAGACTCTGGTTCCTTTTGGTTAAGCTTATCAGTTGTCATCTCCACACCACCGTGATAGCAGCAAGTCAAAATAAACAAGGAATAGGGTGCTTCTCCAAGGGGGCTATTGTCCCTGACTGGAATTTCAGCTGTTAAAAATGCATTGAAATTCAGTGAGACACTGGGAAGGTCTGTGTCTGAAGAATACTGCCATCCACCCTCCCTGAAGTTAGCACACTTAGAACACAGTACTCTTCTCTTCACGCTGAAGTCAGTAACATTGCAACTTTTGATATATAAGAGGGATAACTCATTGTCTTGTGTCTGAAGAATACTGCCATCCACCCTCCCTGAAGTTAGCACACTTAGAACACAGTACTCTTCTCTTCACGCTGAAGTCAATAACATTGCAACTTTTGATATATAAGAGGGATAACTCATTGTCCACAGTGTGTGAAAATCTCATGCAGGAAGTCACTGAGGAAGCACGAGCAATTGAGACTCATGTATCATTCAGAGTGTACTTATTGCCTGAATGGAGTTTCCCTTTTACTGGGTAAATGCACAGCACAAAATATGCCCCCGGACACACACACACACACACACACACACACACACACACACACACACACACAGAGGAAGGAAAAGAAAACCTACTAGCTCATGCATGAAAGTATTTTCTGCAAAGTAAAACAATGTTAAGATTGGATATACAAAGAAAGTACCTGTTAAAGGAAAATGGATTCCTGACAAAGATAATCAGGTAAAGAAGACTTCATTCAAGACTGTTGCAATGTAAGAGAGAGGATAGAACCCATAGGAGCTCAAGTCCACTGAAACAGAGTGCTGGAGAGTTTGTAGGAGCTGAGATGGAGGGGATCATAAGGCATCTATGTTTGCTAACTGTCTTTACCCATAGGAAAACTAAGCTTTCTTGTATCTTCATGACAAGAAGTAGTTTTACCAGTTGGAGCAAGGGTCTCATTCTCCTATGGAAATTGGGAGATAGGAGTGCTCTCTTCACTGATGATTATATTTTAAAGAGATGGTGTACACATTCTTAAGAAAGACATTTCCCAGGTAATAAAGCTGGCAAGAGCTTGGAGAAAATTTATATACATTTCAAAGGAGTGGAAAAGGAATTCAAAAGTTTTCTCAAGTAAGTGCTCTAAGGAAAGGGAGGTCTCGAGCTTAGAGATAGGAAGAAACCTGTTTAAAGTTTGGTTAGGCTGGAGGAAAGATTAAAACTGTCTTGGTTACATTCTTGGATGGTACTTCCTGTGTCCATCTTTAGGCTGCTTCACAGAAGGTAATATCTACCTTGCCATCATTCTGGATGTGATATGGTACACTTAACATATATGAAGTAGGCTGATATCTATGGAGGTTGAATTGAGGCTATAGCCACTAACTTGTCCACTGTGGCCTTTTGGATGGCTTATATTCCCTTCTTTAACCATTCATTGTCTTGAGTTAATCCTTACTTTTACTTTGGCATTCTCTTATAAACAAACATACATTTGATTACATGTATGCATGTGTGTTTGTGTATTTGTGTGTATATATCATATATATTTATGAATAAATGTATTCATTTTTTTCCTGTGTGAAAGAAGATCAACAATGGCCTCCTAGACTATACCACCTAGAGCATAAAGAAGATTACAGGTGCACAGGAGGAGGGGGAAATCATATTTGTTACATTTTTACTATGAAATAGGCACAGTTTTAAGCCGTTTACTATTACTTATTCAATCCTTACAACAACCCGATAATGTACATATGATGGTCTTCATTTATAATATAAACAAATCCAGAAACCTGATATCACTTAAGGCCATGTAGCTAGTAAATGGTGGAGCTGGGATTCTAACACAAGGCTTTAATAAGTCAGCTGCCTCCATTTTTGATGTTTGACCACTGACAGCTTTGAGGCACCACCCTCCAGCGCTCCCTTTTGCCCTACATCTTAGCAAATCACTATAAAAGGAGACTCAAATCACAAAACTTCAGGACATGAGCAGAGCATCCCTGTTCCTACCTCTTAGCCACAATAAATACCCAAACCACTTGTCTCTCCCTCTCTTCAAGCTGCTCCCAACCAGCTTGGGTGCCTATCCTGCTCTATGAAAAATAAATCCCATTATATGAGTCATAAACCTTTCTATACTCTCTTGGTGATGTGTAATGTCATTAGTCTTGATATTTGAATTGATTTTGGGTGTAGGAGTGATTTCTCCTTCTGTAGGCAGGGCAACTACAGAACAGAGGCAATGCAAAGTGGCCAAGATTCTACAGGCTCCTTACCAATATACCCCTGCCATGCCATTAATGATACTCAGGCAGAAAAAAAAATGGGGGAAAAGGTTCATTTGAAATAGAACCTGTTAAAACATAATTTGTACCGATTGTGTGTGTTAGAATTCTGGTTCATTTTTTCCATGTACTTTTGGCTCTTACTATTATAAGCTGTAGTCATGTGGGCTAATTGTGAACAAAGTAAGCTTTACTGTAGGAAAGAACTATTTAAACAGTTCGAGTCCTGTTTCTTCCTTCTCTGTTCTGTTGTTATGAAAATAATGAATGTTTAACACATAGAAGGCCTATTGCTGAGCTGGAAGACAAATGCTATGTTGCAATAGTAAAAGCAGAACATCTCATGCATCTTCTGAAAGATTTAGTCAAAAAATTGTCCCTGTGGGTAATGAACATCTGTTTTATTTAGCTTCCCCCTTTCCAGTTCTTTGATAACAGAACTGATTTTCCCCTGAGGAAGCTATTCCATATGTTTTAGCAAAGATAAGTCCTTTAACTTCATAAAATCAGCCCCAAACACAGGGGTGGACACAGGGTCCAGGCTTGAGCTATAAAAGTACATTATTCTCCTGAACCTAATGGTGGGTTTAGAAATGGGCATGTGGCTCAATTCAGGCTATCCAGACTCCTCCCTTGGAATCTTTTGTGGGAACCTTTAACATAATGGTGTCTTTCACCAGGTTGTTGCCAGGTTGGTAAGGTGTGACAAAGGCACTGTCACACTGTCAAAGGTGATTGTCAAAGGTGATTGTCCTTGCTACCTGAAGATAGATTCATTAAGCAATAGAAAAAGACATAATGCTCTAAGATATAATTCCTGAAGCCAGTTACTTTTGGAAGTTTTAGTTAACATAAGTCAATGAATTCCCCTTTTCTTACTATGCTAGCTTGAGTTGCATTTCATTACTTGTGGTCAAAAGTTGTAAATATACTGTGCCATGAAAGATGTACTAGATAAAGAGATGAAATAATTTATTGTCCAAATCAGGACACTTTTGAACGTGAAACTGGATACTATTTATACTTACACAAGGCAACAGGTTACACTAGAATTGTCCCAGGCCAAGCATGACATGTGTTAACTGCAATAATTAGGTTTTACCATATCATATTCTGTGTGTTCTAAACCTTATAGTAGCTTCCTCCATGCCCATAGATTTTTGTAATATGTACTTAATGTGTGAGAAAACAGCTTGAAAAAATTACTGTCACTGAAGACTGTGTGCTTAGGCTTGAGCCCTCTGCTCTGTGTGTGTGTGTGTGTGTGTGTGTGTGTGTGTGTATGGCTTTTTAAAAAAATCTTTTTAAAATTATTTTTAAGTTTATTTATTTATTTTGAGACAGAGAGAGAGAGAGAGAGAGCAGGGGACAGGCAGAGAGAGAGAGGGAGAGAGAGAGAATCCTAAGCAGGCTCCATGTGCAGGGCTTAATCCTATGAACCATGAGATCATGACCTGAGCCCAAACCAAGAGTTGGATGCTTAATCTACTGAGCCGCTTAGGTGCCCCAAAACTTGTTTTTAATATTTAAAAGACATATTGGTTGGGTAAGATGCTTGTTTATAAATAAATTAATTGGAATAATAAACGAAAGCTACCTGTCCATGCAGGGAGCCTGGAGTAAAGGAGACACAGGTGAGTGGCCCTATGTGGCATACATGTGGATGTGGTGGCAACCACTTTATTTTGGCCTGACCAACAATATTTCCTTGTTTTTTTCTCATTACAGAACACCCTTGCCTTTTTATGTAGCAGTGGGAATAGACACATGGGATGAAATATAATTGCTTTAGGCAATCATAGAAATTTAGTTCACCCATATTAGTGAATGATCTTTAGAAAGCTTTTCCCCTGCTTATGGCCGCTAGGATGTCAGAAGTCTGTTGGTGACTTCTAACAAAGTTTTTCTTTCCTTAAATGAGAGAGGCACAAGAAGATACGTTGTTTTATCTTTGGATCCCTTATCCAACAACATTCTTGTTCTTAGCGCTATTGTGTTAAGACTCAGTGACTGAACCTGTGGCAGCAATGTGCTGTCTATGAGGCAGTTAGACTGTGGATAGGAACCTGTATGCTGCAGGTGGTGGTGCAGATACATGGGAAGTTCTTGGCTCCTTAATGGCCTTACTAAGTTTGGAACCAACCCTGGGATTTCTGCCTCCAGATGTCTTGTTAGATAAGCAAATAGTATTCTTATGGGTTAAGCTATTATCAGGGAGGTATTCTGTTATTTTCATTTGTATGTAACCAAGTAATAAAAGAGGCATAAATTCAACACCAGGCTGTCAGTGTCCATGTCATAGTCATACCCTACTGGATGGGCAAGTTGTACAGACAGCTTCCATAACCAATCCCATAGCATCACAAATGCTGCCCCCATATTTTTGAAGAAGAGAAAGTTGTCTAGACAGGCCTCCTATTGCCCACCTAAGGAAACCTCTTTCTTCCCTTTTTCTCTCTTTCCCACCTCTTTCTATTTGCTATAGCAAATCGTTTTTCAAGGATGGGCATGGAAAACAGTCAACATAAGTTTGTGAGAAAACTACAGATATCTATATTTTGTGACATTAGCCTCATTTTCTGACTAAATTTACAGTAGCAAATTTTACTGCAACCAAGAAATTAGTTAATTGATTGGCTTTTTTAAAAACACATACAAACCCTTACCCATTCCAGGACATCAGGATTTTCAGTGAGTCCTGGAGGAAGCAACAAGGGCACTTTCTGTCTCTCAGTGCTTGGCAGAGAGTAAACTCATCACAGTGAATAGAGCTGTCCGCACCCCGCTGCTTTCTGAGTATCTGTTTATCAGGTCATTGGATGGTGACAGAGTGAGCATTGGTGTCGCTATTAGGAGGCGTAGGCTTTAGCCATATCTTTGTCACCAGCAAGGTCTGCCATCCAAGACACCTTATGCAAACCCCTAGGAGATTTCAGTTTTACAATCTGTAAAATGAGGATTTTGGATGAGAGAATTTAGAGTTCTAAAATTGCATACTCAGAATCCAAAGATATTTCATCTCAGGAAATGATGTTTCATAGCACAGGCCAGCCTCCATCTATTATCACTGATAATAGTCAGTGATAATACTCGGTTGGAAAGTTGTGTTAACAAGTGCAGTAGGCTGAACAGATATCCATGATAATCTGTCTATCTGTAGATATCAAAGATATCCATGACCTAGTATTGGAAACCTGTGAATATTATTTTATATGACAAAAGGGACTTTGCATATGTGGTTAATTTAAAGATCTTCAGATGGGGAGATTGTCCTGAATTATCTGGGTGGGGAGTAATTCTTCTAAGAGACAGTAAGATTTGACTACAGAAGAGATGGGTATGTGACCACACTTCTGGCTTCCAAGGTGGAGAAAGGGGCCATAAGCCAAGGATTTTAGGGAAAGCAGTTCTAGAAGCTCAAAAAAGCAAGGAAACAGATTCTTTTCTGAAGCTTTAGAAGGGATGCAGCCCTGCCAACAGTTTGATTTTTGACATCTGACCAGAACTATAAAAAAATACATTTGTATTGCTTTAAGTTATTGAGTTTGTGGTAGTTGGCTACAGCAGCATAAGTAAATAATTCAAGAAGGATGATGAAATCTCATTGACCCCAGCAGGGATAAATAGATGGTCCATTCAGAATAGAAGGGAGTGATGGTGAGGGCTTTATTGTGTCCTACCTGCAGTTTCTGGCTTGGAATACTACAAATCCGAATATTTAAAAAAAAACAGCTTTGTAAGACACTGGTATTTTCTGCTTCTATCTGAATACTGCCCTCTTGCATGGATCCTGTGGTATATGCTGACAGGTTGCTCTTGAGCTTTCCTCAATAAATTATAGTTAGAGACGATAGCAGACTGGGGTGCCCATGTGAACGAATTACTTTCGACATTTATCTTATTGAAATGGCATTTATTACAGTGGCTTCTAACCTATGGCATGTATCACAATAATTTCAGAAGTTTGTCAAAGTGCATGCCTGGATCTCAACCCGATGTACCCAAACAGAATTTCCTTAGGTGTTCATTTTTATATTTGTCACAGGCATTATAAAATACACAAAAAGTTGAAAACAATTGATTTACCGAGTCAACTGCCATTGACCGATATAATTTGAAATACCCCCCAATATTGCTACTTTTGTAACAGATTTGACACCCTCATGGTTCTATCTCTGTCATGTATCTATATTCCTATGGTGGTAAATGCAGGTAAAGCCATGCCAAAAAAGCCTTAGAATTTTTCCTTAAAAGTGCATTAAATAGGGGCGCCTAGGTGGCGCAGTCGGTTAAGCGTCCGACTTCAGCCAGGTCACGATCTCGCGGTCCCTGAGGTCCGTGAGTTCGAGCCCCGCGTCGGGCTCTGGGCTGATGGCTCGGAGCCTGGAGCCTGTTTCCGATTCTGTGTCTCCCTCTCTCTCTGCCCCTCCCCCGTTCATGCTCTGTCTCTCTCTGTCCCAAAAATAAAAAAATGTTGAAAAAAAGTATTTAAAAGTGCATTAAATAATGCTAAATATGAGATTTATTACTCATGAAAATGATGACTATTTGAGGAGGTTGTCAGTCTGTCTTAGACTGGATGGCATCTCATCAAATTTGATGTAATCTGTTTGCTGACTGGGGAGACAGAAAATATTGTTGTTCTATACCACTTTATACAAACATTAAATTGAATCACCTGAGGGGCGCCTGGGTGGTGCAGTCGGTTAAGCGTCCGACTTCAGCCAGGTCACAATCTCGCGGTCCGTGAGTTCGAGCCCCGTGTCAGGCTCTGGGCTGATGGCTCAGAGCCTGGAGCCTGTTTCCGATTCTGTGTCTCCCTCTCTCTCTGCCCCTCCCCCGTTCATGCTCTGTCTCTCTCTGTCCCAAAAATAAATAAAAAACATTGATAAAAAAAAATGAATCACCTGAAATTACTGTTTTTCTAGGTCAAAAATATTTGAATGCTGGAAATTCCATATGGCTTAACCTAGTAAATGAATTTATTAGTGAATAAACTCAAATCAAACAAGATAAACTACTCAAATGCTTTTTTAAAAGTGAAATTTATTAAGATAAATACTAGTATAGTTTCCAGATTATTGAAAATAATCAAATAGATAAAAAATAAATTATTAGTTTAAATTCTGTGTATTATTATTGTCTTTGTCGATTTCCTTCAACCTTCACCAGACATGAATTTGTTTCTACAATGTCTACAATGATTTTGTACATGTTTATTGAATGTGTGAATGTTACTGTTTTATATGAATGAACAACAACCCACAAACCATGAATTCTGTGCGTGTACTTAAAATACTGTACTATGTTGTGTACTGTAAATGAGTTTATTACATAGATTATCAAGGTTGGGCTGGGTATAGCTGTAGTATAATAGAAATATTATTGGAATCAGAGTAAGAAGCCTTGAGTTGGAGGCTAGACCTGCTACTTGATTTAATTTTGTCATCTGCGAAATGGAGAAAATATTAATACATACCACCTAGAATTGATGTGAGGCTTGAACGAGATAATATATATGTAGGTAATTGTAAATCATAAAGCACTGTAAGGTATCATGGTGTATATGAAATAAGTACATGCTGAGGATTCACCATCTATGTGTCATCAGACTAAAGCTGTTTCTAGGATACTAGCTGGGTGCACTTTTTGAATTGACAAACAGAACTAGTCTATGCATTGATAAAGAAGGTCTACTCTTTCCTAAGGAATAGATAGCTAACAAGTGTGAGTGATTTGTGTGAAAAAACGTCTATTGGAAAAATAAATAGTAAAGTAAAAATAATTAGCCTAACAATCACGTTTCAAAAAGAATAGTTGCTTTTTAACTCAAAAGATTATTATTGTTATTTTTAATGTTTGGAGAGAGAGTGAGAGGGGGACAGAGGATCCAAAACTGGCTCTGCGCTGACAGCAGCAAGACTGGGACTGAATTCATGAATGGTGAGATCATCACCTGAGCTGAAGTCAGACGCTCAACCGACTGAGCTATCCAGGCACCCCTATTGTTTTATATTAAAGATTTTATTTTAAGTAATCCCTATACTCAACATGAGGCTCAAACCCACAACCCTGAGATCAAGAGCCAGACAGGAGCCCCTCAAAAGATTATTTAGATCTTCATTTTTTTACTTTAATAAGCTTCTTTGTTTGGGGAAGTATAATATTTATTTCATTCAAGTATTCTCATAAGAATGTTTTATTATTTTTATTTCTTTTTTTTTATATGAAATTTATTGACAGATTGGTTTCCATGCAACACCCAGTGCTCATCCCAAAAGGTGCCCTCCTCAATACCCATCACCCACCCTCTCCTCCCTCCCACCCCCCATCAACCCTCAGTTTGTTCTCAGTTTTTAACAGTCTCTTATGCTTTGGCTCTCTCCCACTCTAACCTCTTTTTTTTTTTTTCCTTCCCCTCCCCCATGGGTTCCTGTTAAGTTTCTCAGGATCCACATAAGAGTAAAACCATATGGTATCTGTCTTTCTCTGTATGGCTTATTTCACTTAGCATCACACTCTCCAGTTCCATCCACGTTGCTACAAAAGGCCATATTTCATTTTTTCTCATTGCCACGTAGTATTCCATTGTGTATATAAACCACAATTTCTTTATCCATTCATCAGTTGATGGACATTTAGGCTCTTTCCATAATTTGGCTATTGTTGAGAGTGCTGCTGTGAACATTGGGGTACAAGTGGCCCTATGCATCAGTACTCCTGTATCCCTTGGATAAATTCCTAGCAGTGCTATTGCTGGGTCATAGGGTAGGTCTATTTTTAATTTTCTGAGGAACCTCCACACTGCTTTCCAGAGCGGCTGCACCAATTTGCATTCCCACCAACAGTGCAAGAGGGTTCCCGTTTCTCCACATCCTCTCCAGCATCTATAGTCTCCTCATTTGTTCATTTTGGCCACTCTGACTGGCGTGAGGTGCTACCTGAGTGTGGTTTTGATTTGTATTTCCCTGATGAGGAGCGACGCTGAACATCTTTTCATGTGCCTGTTGGCCATCCGGATGTCTTCTTTAGAGAAGTGTCTATTCATGTTTTCTGCCCATTTCTTCACTGGGTTATTTGTTTTTTGGGTGTGGAGTTTGGTGAGCTCTTTATAGATTTTGGATACTAGCCCTTTGTCCGATATGTCATTTGCAAATATCTTTTCCCATTCCGTTGGTTACCTTTTAGTTTTGTTGGTTGTTTCCTTTGCTGTGCAGAAGCTTTTTATCTTCATAAGATCCCAGTAATTCACTTTTGCTTTTAATTCCCTTGCCTTTGGGGATGTGTCGAGTAAGAGATTGCTACGGCTGAGGTCAGAGAGGTCTTTTCCTGCTTTCTCCTCTAAGGTTTTGATGGTTTCCTGTCTCACATTCAGGTCCTTTATCCATTTTGAGTTTATTTTTGTGAATGGTGTGAGAAAGTGGTCTAGTTTCAACCTTCTGCATGTTGCTGTCCAGTTCTCCCAGCACCATTTGTTAAAGAGGCTGTCTTTTTTCCATTGGATGTTCTTTCCTGCTTTGTCAAAGATGAGTTGGCCATACGTTTGTGGGTCTAGTTCTGGGGTTTCTATTCTATTCCATTGGTCTATGTGTCTGTTTTTGTGCCAATACCATGCTGTCTTGATGATGACAGCTTTGTAGTAGAGGCTAAAGTCTGGGGTTGTGATGCCTCCTGCTTTGGTCTTCTTCTTCAAAATTACTTTGGCTATTCGGGGCCTTTTGTGGTTCCATATGAATTTTAGGATTGCTTGTTCTAGTTTCAAGAAGAATGCTGGTGCAATTCTGATTGGGATTGCATTGAATGTGTAGATAGCTTTGGGTAGTATTGACATTTTGACAATATTTATTTTTCCAATCCATGAGCAGGGAATGTCTTTCCATTTCTTTAAATCTTCTTCAATTTCCTTCATAAGCTTTCTATAGTTTTCAGCATACAGATCCTTTACATCTTTGGTTAGATTTATTCCTAGGTACTTTATGCTTCTTGATGCAATTGTGAATGGGATCAGTTTCTTTATTTGTCTTTCTTTTGCTTCATTGTTAGTGTATAAGAATGCAACTGATTTCTGTACATTGATTTTGTATCCTGCAACTTTGCTGAATTCCTGTATCAGTTCTAGCAGACTTTTGGTGGAGTCTATCGGATTTCCCATGTATAATATCATGTCATCTGCAAAAAGTGAAAGCTTGACTTCATCTCTGCCAATTTTGATGCCTTTGATTTACTTTTGTTGTCTGATTGCTGATGCTAGAACTTCCAACACTATGTTAAACAGCAGCGGTGAGAGTGGGCATCCTTGTCGTGTTCCTCATCTCAGGGAGAAAGCTCTCAGTTTTTCCCCGTTGAGGATGATGTTAGCTGTGGGCTTTTCATAAATGGCTTTTATGATCTTTAAGTATGTTCCTTCTATCCCGACTTTCTCAAGGGTTTTTATTAAGAAAGGGTGCTGGATTTTGTCAAAGGCCTTTTCTGCATCGATTGACAGGATCATATGTTTCTTCTCTTTTTTTTTTGTTAATGTGATGTATCACGTTGATTGATTTGCGAATGTTGAACCAGCCCTGCATCCCAGGAATGAATCCCACTTGATCATGGTGAATAATTCTTTTTATATGCCGTTGAATTCGATTTGCTAGTATCTTATTGAGAATTTTTGCATCCATATTCATCAGGGATACTGGCCTGTCGTTCTCTTTTTTTACTGGGTCTCTGTCTGGTTTAGGAATCAAAGTAATACTGGCTTCATAGAATGAGTCTGGAAATTTTCCTTCCCTTTCTATTTCTTGGAATAGCTTGAGAAGGATAGGTATTATCTCTGCTTTAAACGTCTGGTAGAACTCCCCTGGGAAGCCATCTGGTCCTGGACTCTTATTTGTTGGGAGATTTTTGATAACCGATTCAACTTCTTCGCTGGTTATGGGTCTGTTCAAGCTTTCTATTTCCTCCTGATTGAGTTTTGGAAGAGTGTGGGTGTTCAGGAATTTGTCCATTTCTTCCAGGTTGTCCAATTTGTTGGCATATAATTTTTCATAGTATTCCCTGATAATTGTTTGTATCTCTGAGGGATTGGTTGTAATAATTCCATTTTCATTCATGATTTTATCTATTTGGGTCATTTCCCTTTTCTTTTTGAGAAGCCTGGCTAGAGGTTTATCAATTTTGTTTATTTTTTCAAAAAACCAACTCTTGGTTTCATTGATCTGCTCTACACTTTTTTTAGATTCTATATTGTTTATTTCTGCTCTGATCTTTATTATTTCTCTTCTTCTGCTGGGTTTAGGTTGTCTTTGCTGTTCTGCTTCTAGTTCCTTTAGGTGTGCTGTTAGATTTTGTATTTGGGATTTTTCGTTTCTTGAGATAGGCCTGGATTGCAATGTATTTTCCTCTCAGGACTGCCTTCGCTGCATCCCAAAGCGTTTGGATTGTTGTATTTTCATTTTCGTTTGTTTCCATATATTTTTTAATTTCTTCTCTAATTGCCTGGTTGACCCACTCATTCGTTAGTAGGGTGTTCTTTAACCTCCATGCTTTTGGAGGTTTTCCAGACTTTTTTCTGTGGTTGATTTCAAGCTTCATAGCATTGTGGTCTGAAAGTATGCATGGTATAATTTCAATTCTTGTAAACTTATGAAGGGCTGTTTTGTGACCCAGTATATGATCTATCTTGGAGAATGTTCCATGTGTACTCGAGAAGAAAGTATATTCTGTTGCTTTGGGATGTAGAGTTCTAAATATATCTGTCAAGTCCATCTGATCCAATGTCTCATTCAGGGCCCTTGTTTCTTTATTGACCGTGTGTCTAGATGATCTATCCATTTCTGTAAGTGGGGTGTTAAAGTCCCCTGCAATTACCACATTCTTAGCAATAAGGTTGCTTATGTTTATGAGTAATTGTTTTATATATTTGGGGGCTCCGGAATTCGGCGCATAGACATTTATAATTGTTAGCTCTTCCTGATGGATAGACCCTGTAACTATTATATAATGTCCTTCTTCATCTCTTGTTACAGCCTTTACTTTAAAGTCTAGTTTGTCTGATATAAGTATGGCTACTCCAGCTTTCTTTTGGCTTCCAGTCGCATGATAAATAGTTCTCCATCCCCTCACTCTCAATCTAAAGGTGTCCTCAGGTCTAAAATGAGTCTCTTGTAGACAGCAAATAGATGGGTCTTGTTTTTTTATCCATTCTGATACCCTATGTCTTTTGGTTGGCGCATTTAATCCATTTACATTCAGTGTTATTATAGAAAGATACGGGTTTAGAGTCATTGTGATGTCTGTATGTTTTATGCTTGTAGTGATGTCTCTGGGACTTTGTCTCACAGGGTCCCCCTTAGGATCTCTTGTAGGGCTGGTTTAGTGGTGGCAAATTCCTTCAGTTTTTGTTTGTTTGGGAAGACCTTTATCTCTCCTTCTATTCTAAATGACAGACTTGCTGGATAAAGGATTCTTGGCTGCATATTTTTTCTGTCTAGCACCCTGAAAATCTCGTGCCAATTCTTTCTGGCCTGCCAAATTTCAAAAGAGAGATCAGTCACGAGTCTTATAGGTCTCCCTTTATATGTGAAGGCACGTTTACCCCTTGCTGCTTTCAGAAGTTTCTCTTTATCCTTGTATTTTGCCAGTTTCACTATGATATGTCATGCAGAAGATCGATTCAAGTTACGTCTGAAGGGAGTTCTCTGTGCCTCTTGGATTTCAATGCCTTTTTCCTTCCCCAGTTCAGGGAAGTTCTCAGCTATTATTTCTTCAAGTACCCCTTCAGCACCTTGCCCTCTCTCTTCCTCCTCTGGGATACCAATTATGCATATATTATTTCTTTTTAGTGTATCACTTAGTTCTCTAATTTTCCCCTCATACTCCTGGATTTTTTTCTCTCTCTTTTTCTCAGCTTCCTCTTTTTCTATAACTTTATCTTCTAGTTCACCTATTCTCTCCTCTGCCTCTTCAAGCCGAGCTGTGGTGGTTTCCATTTTGTTATGCATTTCGTTTTAAGCGTTCTTCAGCTCCTCGTGACTGTTACTTAGTCCCTTGATCTCTGTAGCAATAGATTCTCTGCTGTCCTGTATACTGTTTTCAAGCCCAGCGATTAATTTTATGACTATTATTCTAAATTCACTTTCTGTTATATTATTTAAATCCTTTTTGATCAGCATATTATTTTTATTTCTAAATGACCTAATGAATCAGATGATGCCAGGAGGTAACACATGCACTGACTGATGTTATGGTTTCCATGTCAAGGATATTACAAACAGTACCTCTCCACTGCACAATTATTATTACTTTATTTACATTACACCTTGAGAGAATTTTAATGTTGTTACACGTTATTTTATGAGTGTAATTATTGAAATAGAAAGTGATAAACACTCCTAGTTTTAGTTGATTTACTTCAATATTATTTTATTCATTAGCATTTCTCCTTTAAGAGAGGAACAGATGAGTGAATAGATCTTTTCAATACACGTGGTCATTGCCTGGAAATAGAACAGCCCAGAGAACTCTGAGAATGCTTTGCGAGTACCAGGACAGTGGGAGGAATGTTGAGGCCTCTTGGAGAAGAGGGCATTTAGGCTGAGCCTTGAATATTAAGTAGATTTACTCATGGAAGAACAAACAAGGAGGGTGTATCACTGGTGGAATGGCAGGTGGGAGGGTAAGAGAAAGATGTGCAAACATGAGGAGGAAGCAAGCATGGACAAAGGCACAAAGGTAGGAAACACCACGGGGTGTGGAATTAGAATGATAAGCGTTTTGGGGCGCCTGGGTGGCTCAGTCGGTTGAGCATGCGACTTCCGCTCAGGTTATGATCTCACAGTGCGTGAGTTCTAGCCCTGCGTCATGTCCTGTGCTGACAGCTAAGAGCCTGGAGCCTGCTTCAGATTCTGTGTCTCCCTCTCTCTCTGCCCTATCCCCACTCATGCTCTGTCTCTCTCTATCTTAAAAATAAATAAAACATTAAAAAAATTTTAGAATGGTAAGCGTTTAGTATTGGTAGAATATAAAACTTTAGGAGGAGGAAGGCAAAAACCCTTTCTAGTATTGGATGATCCTATGACTGGTTACCAGGTTGTGGGGATCTTGCCTGTACCTTGTTCATTACATGCCTACTTTCTGATTTGAGAAACTTCAATGGCAACTGTCATCATACAAGGCAATTGTGTTTTGGAGAGATTCTATCATACGTTCTCTAACGACTTCCCCTTCTTTCCAAAGCACCTGATACCACCCCACAACTGGCTGATAAATAAATAGATAACTTTATTTTGCTGTTCAGAATTATCAGGGATGTTGATGTCCCACTCAAGAAGGCATAAGCTTTGCCCAAGTATCAGTTGGTAAAAGTGTTACTTAGCTGAGCAATTCACACTGGCCACCATATCAAATCTATAAAAAAGTGTTCCATAAATAATAGGAGTTATGGTGGTTGTATTTATTTTGATAATTGAATTCCTTCCTCCAAACCTCGACTTTGTCACTTAGGCTAAATTCCTATACTATTTTCACAGTTTTCATTATCATAGCCTTGGAATTTTTATACAAATTCTTGATACTTTAATATTTTTTATTTTTTTTTTTTTGGTTATTTTCCTCTGTATCCTGGTAGAACATCTCAATTTTGCCTTTCATTTTATTGAATCCATTTTCCAAAGGTCAGTTCTGCTTTATTTAGCATCCAATATTTACTTTAATTAAATTTTACTTTTATTGCAATTTTTTGAGTCTCATCTTGCCATTTTGTCCCATACTTGCTTTATGAGAAGAAATGGCTTCTATAGCATATGAAACAAATACCTACTAAGAAAAATAGCGGTTTTAATACAAAGAATATAAAGACATCATTCCTCCCAAATAAACAAACAAGTAGATGTATTGGATTTAGAATGCCCTGCCAAACACCTGCTAATGTTAGGTTCTGATTCTGGTAATAAATCCTTATTAGGGTTCTGTACTCCCAGTAAGGAATCTTTGGGGTGATATATCAAATAGGCTGTAAAACAAACCACCCCAAAATTTAGTGGCTTAAAACAACATTTATTAAGCTTGCTATTTTGCAGGTCAGAAATTTGAGTTGGGTTCAAGTTGAATAATCTTCTTGCCTGGCTGAGCTCGCTCATTAGATTTCAGTCAGTGCCAGGTCAGCTAGGGGCTGGCTGCTCTCGCAGTCTTATGGAAGACGACTCATCTCTGTGCACACGGTCTCTTACCACCCTCAGGCTTGCTTGGGCTTGTTCGCATGGCAGCAGTGCGTTTCCAGGAGACAGCAAAAGTGGGCAAGGACTCTTGAGTCTTAGTCTTGGAACTGGCACAGCATTGCTTCTGCTGCATACCAAAGATCAGAGCAAGTCACAAGCCCAGCCGAGATTCAAGGGGAAGGAAAGGAGATTCCACCTTTTCATGGCAGAAAGGCAAAGTCGCATTGCAAAGGATGTGGATACAGAGATGAGTCATGGATTGTGGCCACTTTTTTGCATTCTGTTGCAGGCAACATTCTATTTCTTGGGTATTGATAAGTGTTTTGAACAGGTTCCATGTTGTTTATTTCTCTATGATTGTGAAACCAGGAAAGAACTAGGCAGAGCTGTTGGACATATCATAAAAGGATGTTTAAGTTGCCCTTCTTCCTGCTCACAGCCTAGCAGGACCTAAATTTCTTCACAGTATTCTTCCCTTGAGAAGCTCAGTTTTCTTGTTCTGTGAATTTTTTATCTTATGTTTTTACTGATACTTTGCTAGGAAGTTGAGAAAGCCTACATCAGGGATTGGTAGCCCCTTGACACTGGAAGACTTAGCTTGATACTAGATTGTTATTCCTTTTTTCAGGTTATAGGTTATATTGACTCGCTCTCACAATGACTACCATGACACCATGTTTTGACTATTGCTTGCTGAAACTTAATTTCCTGATGAGTTGCCTCACATGCCAAGCCAGGATTTCTTGAGTTCAATTTCTCACAAGACAATTCATCTTTGTCCCATGCTCCTTGCTACCTGCACTGAGACCTGGTATTGTTTCTGAGCTGGCAATGTTTGAATTGGTTCTTGTTTACCCTTTTGAACCTACATCAATCAGGCTGTCAGTATAGACACCCACATTTACATAACTAATGGCAATCCTGCTTGGTGTCATTTCAGTTTGTGCTATGACTAGAGATCTCATTTACACACTGGTGACCTTTCAGATTTCACTTCTGTTAATTTCATCTGTAGGTCCTTCAAGTTCAAACTGCAAGGTTCCTGCCTATTCAGAGAAATGCTCTCAAGACTCTTGTCCATGCCAGTTTCTGCTGAGTTTTTTGCTTTTATTATCCCAGCTTTTAATTTACAATTTTATTCATGTAACGATTTTTGCTCAGATGTTTTAGCATCCTTTTGGCCTCCCTTCTTTTTACCATGGAAGCTATGAAAACCCACGCTGTTTGTATCAGACTATTCTGCCATCTTTCCCAAGAGGGTGCTAGTGCCCACACTGAGCCACCAAATTGTCTGTTTTGATGGAACTGATTAATCATTCAAGGCAAACTTCCAATCCTTTTTAGTGAAATGAATAGATTTTGCTTATTTTTTTTTTAAAGTGAATTAATTGAGTTAACTGGTTGACTGGATTGATTGGATATTCTATTTTAGGTTTAGGATTTAAAAAGTCTGGTTTCCTATTTTATCAATAATAGTTAGAAAAGCCTAGATTGCAGTCCTTATGAGGAACAAGGTGGGTTTTATTTAACATTTAGGACCTCACTGCTTTCTGTGATTAGCATTCTTCTATCCCCATGAAATGTGCCTGCTGTTTAAGCACAGGCTGTTGAACAAGGACTCTGGAGTCGGGCTCCTAATTCTGTCGATTGCTGCCTGGGTGTCCAGTCTCAGTTTCTTCATCAGTAAACAACAAGTAATATGAACTGATACATAGCGCCATGGGGGACATAATATGTAAAGCACTGAGAACCATATCTAGTAGAGAGGAAACAGTAAATTCTGGCTACCTTTCCCATTTTCATCCTATAAATGGTATAAAATATATTGAACCTGAGGAAAA
This sequence comes from Felis catus, assembly GCF_018350175.1. Lineage (NCBI taxonomy): Eukaryota > Metazoa > Chordata > Mammalia > Carnivora > Felidae > Felis > Felis catus. The sequence continues at coordinate 90,722,180 of NC_058377.1, forward strand.
GATGTCCATTCTGACCTCACCAAGAACTATGTCTCTCTGGGATTCTTCTGCATCCTCTTGGCCTTTCTGGCTTTGCTCCAGGCTTCTGAGTTTCACTCTTGTGGCCTATTTGGGGTTTTGCTGTTGATGGCAGAAACACTGCAGAGCCCCTGGAAAATATGAGTCTGGAAAATATGCAGAGTCTGGAAAATATGAGCAGCAGAGTTTGTAGCAAGGGCATGGGGAGGTGAAAACAATTGCCTGTCCAGGTGGAGGTGCCGGGCTCAGGGCTCTGCTATGGGGACTGTAGCCTTTCTGCCTTCCACATCAGAGAAAAGTGTTTCCACTCTTGTGAATAAAACTGATAAACTCAGGATCACTCAAGGAAGGCTGCTTGCAGCATCATTGAAGACCTAAACAACAATTATGATTTCCTGTGGAAAGTTACCGGGAAAAGTGATGAAGGAATAGACAAAGGACAAAAGTCTCTAGTTTTGATTGAATTATGATAGTCTGAATTTTCTGGCAAGCACACCTTATTAGGAGGAGCATGAGACTGTGGAAATAGCACAAAATCAACCATGTAAGGGACAATAGACCATGCTAGCAGCAACTTGGTATACTTGAACAAGTCCCCTCCCTTCTTTGAGACTGAGTTTTTATATCTGGAAAATAGGGTGCTGATTTATGATCTCTAAATTATCTTGCTGCTCTGACATTTCTTGATTCTATTCTAAAGCAGAAGAATGTGTTTGTTACCACAGGCGGCATCTCTGGCATGGCTTTAGAATAATTGTGGATCCCATTCAGCATCACTGTTGGCAGAAATCTTGATGAGTATGATTTAGCGTGCTTCCCAGAGCTACTGCATGTGATGTTGAGCCAAGTTCCTGGGGCATCTGAACTACTGCCTGGCAGTAAGTTAGGCCTTCTTCCAGAACTGCTAAGTGGTACCTTTGTGACCTGACTGTGTTAATCATGAGTTGGACACTTTGGGAGGTATATTAGCTCATTGATACCCCTGGATCAAGCCCAGGTTTACTTTGTGGGAATAAATGGACATGGGAGAGAAATAAATTCTTCCTTTCTTAACAACAGTATATGAATCACTGTCTGACACATAAACATGGGGGAATATCAAGATCAAACATAAATATATCATATATATATATATGTATATGTATATGTATATGAAGTATTTTAAGTACACAATTAGACGATGTAGTAGATATTAGAACACCTCCATGTCAGCAATATGCTAAAGGAATTAGATACTAAGTCCTACTCTGTGGGATATAAATCCAAATAACTTGACACTTATCCTCTGCATTCCTCTAGAAATAATTTTCTTTTCATTAGCTTGAGAGTGACCTAGAATTTCTCTCCAGATCCAAGAAGACAGGACTTACTCATATGGAGATGAAGCTTCTAATAATGCTTATTTAATTTAAAAAACATAATGCAACCACTTAAGAAATGTCTGATTGTTTTAAATGGAGGAGTTTCCAAACATGCAGAGGAAAATTGCCTTCATCTAAATTGCTCTATGGCTACCACCGTCCCAACATACATACTCGTGTGCATGTCTTCTCACACCCACACACCTTTAAACACATGTGAACACACATGCACACGCATGCCCATATACACATATGTTCACATACTTGCTTAGTTTTAATTAATTTGCATTCCAGTATAGCAGCTTTATTTTCTTGCTTAATTTGCATTATCATATAGCAGCCAGAGCTTAGGCTTTGGAGGTAGACAGACTTAAATTGAAACCTTATGATCTTGATTTGGTTAGTCTCTTGGTAATTCCAGAATATCAATACTATTTGCCTTATAGAGTTGTCAGAGTACTACGATAACACATTGTATTAGTCAGGGTTCTCCAGAGAAGCAGAACCAACAGGATGTGTGTGTGTGGAGAGAGAGAAAGAGAGACATTTTAAGGAATTGGCTCTTGTGACTGTGGAGGCTTGGCAAGAACAAAATCTGCAGGCTAGGCTGACAGGCTTGGAAATCCAGGAAAGAGACGGCAGTTTGCTGGCAGAATTCATTTTTTTTCAAAGGAGGTCAGTCATGGTTCTATTAAGATCTTCAACTAATTAGATGAGTCTCACTCACATTGTAGAGAATAATCCACTTTACCTGAAGTCTACTGGTTTAAATGTTAAGTTTCATTTGAAAAATACCTCCACAGATACATCTAGAATACTTTTTGACCAAATGTTCTGGGCACTGTGGCCCAGTAAAGTTGGCACATCAATTAGCCACACACATGTATAAAACTACTTAGCAATGTGCCTGACACATAATAAATACTCATGAAGTATTATCCATTATTATTTTAGGTAGTCAAGAAAAGAGCTTTACTCAATAGTAATTTTGTCTCATACTGTTGCTATAGGGTTACTAAAAGAATCAGAACCAAATGATGTAACCTTAATTAAAATTGTTAAATTTCTTGAACTCATGGATTAGAGGTCATTCAGACTTGTATGTAATGGTCCTGCAGAGTTTTAGCAGACTGACCAGGATAAGTTGGATTTTGGGGTTCCCTTTCTGCCCTTCTGGTACTAATTACTCTCTCTAAAGGTTTTTAGATGTAATATGATGTTAGTTCTCTCTTTCACTTGACACATTGCTCACAGTCTTGGATTTAGACATTCCCCAAACAGGTTAAAAGACTCTTAAAAAAAAAAAGCTTATACTCATTCAAAAACATCAGAGTAAGGTAATTAAAGTAATGATTAAGTCTTAACATTCTTGAAAATTACCTTGATCATTTGTAGCTAATTATTTTCCCATATATCTCACTTAAATTGAATCAGAACAACAACAGCAAAAACTATTGAAAATTGTTAATCTGGTAATTTGGGCTTCTTAAAAGCAATATTAAGTAACTTGTCCAACTAATCAAATCACTTAAGTGGGCATCTATTTCTAAGGCAGCTGCTGAAAATAGGAAATTAGTGACTGAAAGGCTTAATCCTGGGCTCTCCTCATCAATATTCAGTGTTCTATATTATTAGCTATTCCATAAAGAAAGAAGAAATTTTTTTTTCAAAAAGTATGATGTCAACACATGGTCTGTACTATCCCAAGGCCTTCTCATCAGTCTCAGTACAACCTTAGGGCAAATAAAATTTAACATTTTTATGGTACTTTCAGCATGGCAAGATCTAAATCACATTATTTAAAAGAAAATTATCAGAACACCTTTGTGCAAATAAAAGCTTTGTTGTTGTATATACTTGACATGAAAGGGGAAAAAAACATGGCTGAATGGTATAAATTCTGTAGATGATGGATTTCATATGTAGATAACGGTGTTCAGTATGAGTGAGCGATTCTGAGATTAAATTTATCCCTTAAATGGAATAAAAAGAAAATTTAGGACATGGATAATGAATAGTGACAGCAAATGGCAGGTCAATCCCAAACTAATCTATTTTGCATACAGGACAGATTCTTAATTCTAGCACTCCTAGGTCTTTTGGAAAGATGTGGCAGTATGAAGCATTGCTGACTCCTATTCAATCTGCCCACTTGGGTGAACTGCTTGGGCCTGATGGAAGATCCTGCTCAAGAAAGAATAAGCCCAGAGAACTAATGATGATGAAGGTCCCATGTGCTTAAGGAATAGGACAAACAACGGTGTTATGTAGAGTTGCCAGAAATGGAGTGAACCAGATTACAAATGTAAGTTTATGTATGAGGAAAAAAGTTAGTAGGAACAGCTCAAAGAAATCTTATCCAGTAGGAAGGATTGGGCCAAATAAGAGAAAATAATTTCCATGGAAGTTAAGAGGGAGGGAAATAATAATGGTCAGAATGGCTAGGTAACATTGCATAGAATGATTTGAAGGGATTGAAGAGTTTTGTACCCTAAGTGTTTCAGGTGTCGGTGTTGTGAAAGTTGGCAGTTTTGGGGGTTATTTGTGCAATGTCAGATCAGACACATGGAAACCTAATCTTACTTTAATTTATACTTATAACTTTAAAGGCCATCAGAACTTAGTTACATGTTTTTTATCAGCATATAGTCCAGAGACATACTGAATTTGTTATAGGTTCTCTGATTCAGAGACAAACAAATTAATGAATCCATTTGACTTTTAAAGAAATAAAAAATAGCATTTTTGTTCATATGTTAAAAGAGTTATAAGAACAATTACACATTTAAGAGTAATAGTATTCTAAAATAATTAATTAAAAGGAAGGTTTGTTTTGAAATTCCTTGAGAGTTGCTTTTTAGCTGTAGGGTTGCTGGATAGTTGTAGTGGAATCAGAAATTTATGTTCGTTTTTTAAAAATTTTGTTAACGTTTATTCATTTTTGAGAGAGAGAGCGGGGGTGGAAGAGGGGCAGAGAGAGGGAAACACAGAAACAGAAGCAGGCTCCAGGCTATGAGCTGTCAGCACAGGGTGTGACACAGGGCCGAACCCACAAACCATGAGATTGTGACCTGACCCGAAGTCAGCCGCTTAACAGATTGAGCTACCCAGGCACCCCAGAAATATATGTTTTGAATGTAAGTATTTGAAACTATGACAGGTACCATAATTCACCATATGAATTCACAATATGTATTTTCACATAAATATGGATATATTTTTATTCACACAAAATATAAATATAATTATATTTATATAAACAAATTTATGTATACAAATTTGAATATAAATATATATTATACATATGTTTCAATATGTATTTTATACATATATATTTTGCAATATGCCATTTTATTATATATTTCAGGTAACTTTTCTGGACTGATAGTTTTTAAAAATTTTTTTTTTCAACGTTTTTATTTATTTTTGGGACAGAGAGAGACAGAACATGAATGGGGGAGGGGCAGAGAGAGAGGGAGACACAGAATCAGAAACAGGCTCCAGGCTCTGAGCCATCAGCCCAGAGCCTGACGCGGGGCTCGAACTCACGGACCGCGAGATCGTGACCTGGCTGATGTCGGACGCTCAACCGACTGCGCCACCCAGGCGCCCCAAGGACTTATAGTTTTTTAATACTTGTTTTAGATGCATTGCCTGGGTTTTCTTCTTTGGGAGCACCGATTATAGTTATGTTGAGTTTTCTCTTTTAACCTGTTATATTTTATATTTTCCTCAAAGTATTTAATATTTTAAATTTATTTTATAGTTTTACTTTTTTTTTTATTTCTTTTCAGCTACTATTTCTCTTTGAGGCTGTGTGAGTATGTGTGTATGTGTGTGTGTTCATTTGCTCTTATCTTTGGTTTAGCCTTCATTTGTGCCCGGAATGTTTTAAGACATGTTTTTCTATTGAGTTTTAAAACCCATTTATGAGTTTCCTATTTTTCATTTGTATTGTACTTTTATATTTTATATCATTTTTCTATATCGGAAATATTGAGTTGTACTTTTCATCAGTTTCTAGGTAGATCTTGCGGACATGACTTAATTGTGAGGATGTTATTTTAATCCTTATTCTCCTTTGTTATGATTTATTTTTATAGGATTTTACCGCAAATTTTTCTGTTGATCATCTTTTTAAATAAAAAGAAACGAAGAAAGGAAAATTGGTCATAATAGCTGTTTTTAACATCCTGGGTCTATAAATACCTTTTTTGTTATTTTGTGAACTCCTCAACCATGTTCTCAGACTTGCTTTTCCCCACTCAAATTTTTATCTGGGTATTCTATTTTTCTTCTTTAATAGCTCCATTTTTTACAATTTGAAATCAATTTCCAGAAGTTTCTCCATGGCTGCTGTTTGTCCTGGGGGACTTTGGTAGATGGATTAGAAAGGGCATAACATAAGTCCCAGATTGCTTCAGTCCTTCAGACTTTACCACTGACTCCTTCCCATCACCTATGAATGTGTAAAACCCCTCCCTAGTTTAGAAGCTTGGCTGCTGCTAAGAACCTCTTGACAGTTTTAAGATTTCTCTGTTCTCTGGTTCATCAGTTGCTTCACTCTGTTTCCTCCCATAACGGATTCTGATACCATGCAGGTATAGAGTTGGTGGTGGTTTTCACCCCCTAATATTGAGCCACGGGGCTATTTTGCCCCTTGATTTTGTTATAACTTCTTTTTGTGGGTTTTTGGGTTTTTTTCCTAGTTGCTCTGATTTTATGATGAGACTCAAGAAGATTCAAAAATATACCAACACTGCTATCTTCTCCACGTTAAGTGATTTTGTCCATATCTTGTGCAAATAGTGCTCCATAGAACACACATTAGGAAATATTAATTTGTTAGTTACTTCCAATTTATTTCTCAAAGTGGTGTCTTTCAAAGCTCTTCATTTTCTTGGTGAAGACTTCCTCAGCTACCTTAATTGCTCTGTGATTTAGGAGGTCTTAATAGTATCGAGCTATAGTATGGAGCTATTCTAGGAAATGTGTGACCTTGGACCACTGTTTGAGCTTTACCTCATAGGATGATAAAATGAGATAATTTCTCTAAAGTTTCTGGCATAAGATGTGGAACATACTAGATATTCAACGTATTTTATATTGTCTCCTTCATATCGTATGCTCCCTTTGAATATTATGATTTTCTTTTAAAAAAAATTTTTTTTAATGCTTATTTATTTTTGAGTCAGAGAGAGACAGAGCATGTACGGGGGAGGGTCAGAGAGAGAGGAAGACACAGAATCTGAAGCAGGCTCCAGGCTCCGAGCTGTCAGCACAGAGCCCGACTTGGGGCTTGAACTCACGGACCGTGAGATCATGACCTGAGCCGAAGTCAGACGCTTAACCGACTGAGCCACCCAGGCGCCCCAGAATATTATTATGATTTTCTCATTCCTGAGTTAGATCAGATGCCCTTGAGGGCAGATAATGTATCTGTGTCCTTCTTTGCTATCTTCTTAGGGACTTGCATAGACCAGAACATGGTGAGCACTCAGAATATATTGAACAGATTAATAGAACTAGTTATTATTTTTGTGATTTTTATTCTCTTTTGTAATACTAACAATAATAGCTAATATTTAATGAGTACAAATTAGATTGCTAGACTGTTTTTAGCACTTCATGCATATTTTCTTATTCCATTGTCACAGCAGACCCACAAAGTAGGTACTATTATTATCTTCATTAGAAAGATGAGGAAACTGAGGCACAGAGAAGTTGAGAAACTCACCTATGCTAATAAATTGCTTGAGCACATGGACAAGTTAGATACTGAACTCTTAAGAAGCAAATTGCGTGTCATTACGTTTGTATATATAATACCTGACTTAGAAAATAAATGCTAAATGCTGAATGCTTTTATGTGTCAATGAACGGATGGATAAATAAATGAAATATAACTTCATTGCAATATGCTGACTGGGTCTTAATGATTTTGAATAAATGTGTCAGATGATGATTTCATCATGATATTAGTATAAATAGCTAGAATTTTTACCTGCAGGTGATAATGTGATGCATATTTGAAATAACGGTAAATTGAGCAGATACTAAACCACTTTTAAAATTGCAATATTGAAAATTGCATAATCTTTATTATGAATTACTAAGCCCTACCTCATTAAAACTACTAAAGTATGGTAATGATAATGAGAGTCATATCCTGCATTTCTATGCTGTTTTGTACTCTGCATTGTTCAAAAGAGCAGAAAGCTTACAATAAGATGAATGACATAACACAGTGGTAATCTTATATAGGAAACAATGTACAATTAGCTAAAAATTGTATAACATGGTGCTAATGGAGCATAGCTGAATACACTGTGCAAGTATTTAACGTGAAAAGAAAATTTATTATGTGGAAATTGTGGGCATTAAAAACTAATATTTCTATTTTAAATTCCTTCTCTTTTTCTACCCCCAGCCAACTAGAAGTCAGCCAAGTAGAGGTATTGAGAGGAACAAAAAGGGGTGGGGCAGGTATGTGCACCAGGTTTAATGATAGACAAAAGTACATTTAAACTTTCTTTTAAATTTCCTTTGTGGCTTATGTTCTTGGAGCTTTCAAAGTAAAACAAGTGACAGATTTGTGGGGGTTGTGGAGACAGTTGGAATTTAATGTTAGAAGGAAAATAAAAAATATGCAATGAATAATCAAACTGCCAAATATAAGCCTTGGAACTCAAGATTTGTACAGTAGTGTGTGTAATTTTTCTATAGTGTTGTTTGTCTATTTCACGTGGATCAAACCCATTCAAAGGGTTTGATCATGTGGATCAAACCCTTCTACCTCAACTCATTAGGGAGAAGTCAGACTTTTTTTTTTAATTAGGATTTAAGAATAATAAAATAAAATAAAGTTTCACTCCTTTGCCTGCATGGTCTCTTTAAATAATGCATACTAATTTCTCCACGCTGTAATGGATATTTGTTTTGTCTCCCAAGCATCCATTCCTCCCTATTTATCTCACCAAGAGGACAACAGTTTTCCTTTTGGATATCCCTCTTTCTTCATCAACCAATTTGTTTAGGTAGAATTAACCCCACCCCAATTCCAGGTGTTGACACTGATTAGCCTACACCATTTGATGTATTCCATCCTTTAACTTAGCCAATAGTTATATATAAATTAGAGTCAATGAGTGTGGGATGTTTGTTGAGTCTTCCAAGAAAGAGGAGCTTTTTCTCTTCCGTTAGAGACTGTGAGGTTAGGATTTGAGATTGAGAACTGCTAGGGTCATTTTTCTACCATGAAGCAAGATTGTGTATGGCTGTGTTGATGCTGGATTGGTTCAAAGAGAAGTTTAGTAGAGCCTGAGGATGAAGCCAAAGCCCTCAGAAGGCAGAATAGAGAATCAGAGAGAAACCCAGCTCCTAACTGATGTAATTAGAGCAACTGGATTTTGTGAGCCAATAAATTATCTTTATTTTTCTATTCCAGTTTATTTATTTTGAGAGACAGGGAGCACAACTGTGGGAGGGGCGGGGAGAGAGGGGGAGAGAGAGAGAATCCCAATCAGGCTCTGTACTGTCAGCACAGAGCTCGATGCGGGTCTCGAACTCACAAACCATGAGATCATAACTTGAGCCAAAGTTGGACGCTTAATCAACTGAGCCACCCAGGAGCCTGTAAATTCTCTTTATTTTTATAGCTAATTTGAGTTGAAACTTACTTGCAACCGAGGCCTTTGTGATAGTTTTAGGCAATCTGAAGGAATACCATAAACCATGTGCGGGAAACCACTTAATAGGGAGAGGCCACCTAAATGAAGATCATATATTAGGTGAAAACCATCTCGATATTTTAAATTTTGATTGATTAACTCACAAGTATATAAGGTGAAGTAGCATGGTGTGTAGATGCCTACACATTATAGAAGGAAACACCAGTGGTCTACTCTGACATTGTATGTAAGAACATATTGCCTTAGTTTGCAGAACATTCTTCCCTTGGAGTATAGACACGTTTTGTGAGTAGTCACACTTTTGTGTAATGGCCGGTGTGAGTTTTCACCTGTTGTGTCTCTTTGGAATAGATGGAATATGAATATTAGAATTTCTGGCTAATGTCTTTTTAGTGCTTTAGAAAGTTTGGATACAAGTAAAAGAAACCAAACTCAAAATAGATTTATTATGTTATATAACAAATTAGGTGATTCCAGATTTGACTTATTAATTGCTTGTTTATATGATCAGGGACCGTGTTCTTCTCATTTTTTTCTTTCTGCCAACTTTAACAATGTTGAATTGTTTTCTTAGGTTAGCTTCTTTCAGGCCCTAAGAGGGCTTATGGCGATTCCAAATATCTTGTGCAGATAATTTCATCCAGAGATAGGAATCAAAGTCTCTCTTTATCTATCTCCATTTAAAAGCAAAGATGGGGCGCCTGGGTGGCTCAGTCAGTTAAGCGTCCGACTTCGGCTCAGGTCACTATCTCACAGTTCGTGGGTTCAAGCCCCACACCGGGCTCAGTGCTGACAGCTTGGAGCCTGGACCCTGCTTCTGATTCTGTCTCTCCCTCTCTCTCTGCCCCTCCCCTGCTCATGCTGTCTCTCTCTGTCTCTCAAAAATAAATAAATGTAAAAAAAAATTAAAAAATAAAATAAAATAAAAGCAAAGAAACCTATAGCTTCCCGGCAGAACCATATTCATTATTCAGAATGCTATCATGTACCTATTTCTAAACCAATCAGTGGCAAAGGAAAAGAAATTATCTTGATTGGCATAGACATATGGACATTGACTCCCTAAGCTGAGGAGAAGCTTCTCTGATCAAGGGCCATATAGAAAGGAACTGCTTGCTCTTAAAGAACTAGTTCTACCTGCAAAGAACAAGGGAAGGTACAGATAATAGATTTTTTTTTTTATCAGAGGGTTTTGGCCTACTTGGTAGAGATCATCTGAATCTAATTTCTCTCTGATTCTGCTGCAACAGCCTCAGTTCAATTTCCTTTGATAAATGCCTATCACTTGCTGCTGAAATTGAAGAGGGGAAGCATGCTTCTTGTGACAGTTTTGTTACACACTTGTATTGTCCCAGAGCACGGGAGTACAATCCTTCCAGAGCATATATTGCTTTAATCCAATCATATTCTAACTTGCCCCTCTTGCCTGGATTGACAGTAATGAGGGAAGAGTTTTAGCCAGATTAATGATCATAAATCAATTAATTATCAGATGCTATTTTGATTCCAACCCAAATAATTTCCCCATATTCTCCACCCACCTCTAATAAATGGGAAAGTTATTGAAATATATTGACTTAATTAAATTTGCTTCCCCCCCCCCCCATCAGTTTACCTTCTTTGCTAGGCAAGGTTCATAACAGATGCACCTTAAAAGTTGTCCAAATTGCTTAGGAAAGACTGTGCTAATAACACTTTCAAAATACCGGACAAGAATATATCTAAATAAAATATGAGTCAATTCTATTATACATATTGATATTTCTTGTCCTTGGTGGGAAAAATGGCAATGTTCCTCAAGGTAATTTTAAGTGGATGAGATTACAAACCTTATTAAATATATACCTGCCCTTCTTATTCTTATGGCTATCATATATTACAATAGATATATTTTTCAAATAAATGTAGTTAAGATCAGATTTTCATCAATACCTATATACTTGAAACAAGATTGACTTGGCATTCTGACTGCAGATTTTGCTGATGTATCTGGAATAATTACATCTGCTTATTTATACAAGGTTTAAATTTGATTAGAAAGTGCCTGACGTTCCTTTTTCATATGTGCTGGGTTATATCCCAGGTTCTTTCAGAGGAGTAGTGTATAAATGGCAGTGAGCTGGCTCCAGTTAACCCATCTACTTAGGCTTGTTGATTCTGGAGGGCCAAGGGACTAAATGCTTTTGTCCCCCCAAAGTTCATATGATGAAACTGAATCCCCGAAGTCATGGTATTTGCAGGTGGGGACAGTAGGAGGTGAGTAGGTCAAGTGTGCGGATGCTTCGTGATAGGGATCAGTGTGCCCTTATAAAAGGGGTGCTGGTGCATTCCCTCACTTCTTCCACCCTATGATGAAACAGTGAGACGGCAGCATCTTTGAACTCAGGACACAGACCTCAGAAGATACCTAGTCTGCTGTCACGTTGGAATGCCCAACCTCCAAAACTGTGAGAACTAAGTATTTGTTGCATTTTTGTTATAGAGGCTTGAACAGACTACATCTTTCTCTTAACTCTTTCTTCGTTCACAGGAACTAGGAGCTACTTGCTGCTTATAGAAACTGGCCAGGGTGGGAACGTCTGCATTTGACAGGTTTACTACTGTATTTAGTGTCTTCTTCCCTCTTTTTAGTGACCTTGGGTGCCCATATTTGCCCTCTTAGAATCTCATTATTTAGAGAAGTTCCTCCCAAACTTTACTGTGTATATGAATCTCTTAGAGATCTTATTAAAACGACAATTCTAATTCAGTGGGTCTGAGAGTGTCCTGAGAGTCTGCATTTCTAACAAGTTACCAGGTGATGCTGGTTATGCTGTTCCATGCACCACACTTTGGCTGGCAAGGTCCAGCATTTCCTTACCCCTCCTTTTTCATTTAGTCCCCCAAGCTCCATCACCCACTCCATCAGAGTCTTGCTAAATGAGTAGTTGTTATTTAGGCATTAGGGATGGGACTGTGCTTCAGCTCAAATAATGCTTTGAGTCCTAGAAATTTCCTTTATGTATATTTGTTAATGAATTAGGATGTAGTTATAGATACAGAGACTTCTATTTTTGCCCCACAAAGGGTTGTTACTTAAAATTTGTTCATGCTCTGTTATTTACTCTTGTCCCCCAAAGGAATAATCTTGAGAAACACAAGGGGAAAAGGATGTTATAAATTAGTGTAGATACTTACTGTGTTGTAGTGACTTTTCATCCTATCTCCATGTTTATAATCCTCCAGAGAACTCAAAAAATAGAGCTGATAGAAAAATTAAATGATAAATTTGAATTTCAGATAAATAATTTTTTTCAGTATCAGATCCCAGGCAATAATTGGGACAAATTATATAATTTGGATTAAGGATCATATTTTTATAACAATTAGTTGAAATGAATGATTTTGTTAGACAAAATGAGTCATTTTATGTGACTCAGGTATATTTATTTAGCCAAAGCTAGAATTTGGGCTCTTTTAAGTATGTTACCAGTAGGCAGTCATGTGTGAAACATGCAATTTTAAGGAACATGTTTCTACTCTCTCAAGGCAGCAAATGGGTTTGAAAACAATTTCCTCTTCTCCCTCTCCTCTAGTTGTTTTCAACTTGATTTGTGGTTAAAACTGTCATTGAGGCAGTGGAAAAATCTCCTACTAGGATTTGCCACATCTAAATATCATGATCTGTGTTATGGCCTATATTTCCACAATACAGAGAATTCACATGTTTGGGAGAGCTCATAAGCTCCGTACAGTGTTTAGAAAAATCTGGAAAAGTTAATTTACTAGTTCTTGACTTCTTTATTTTCTTCCAGGAGAAAAATAGCCCTGGTATCAAAAATAACATGTGGGATTTTTATGTTGGCAGGAAAACCTTTCCCAATTTAGGTGCAGTGTTTGGGAGTCTGAATTGACTGGCAATATATTAACAGGAGAAAAGTTATTACTCATGTGGAAATACTCAGTAGTGAGTAACTCAGAATACACAGCAGGAAGGGCTAACCTCAGCTTAACAAAACGGGGTAGCGATGGTTAGAACTTCAATAGGAAAGTATGGAAGGTTCTATTGGGCCTTTTCATTCTGACAATGAACAGTTTCCTTTCTGGATTGGAGATCTCCTAGAATGGAGGGGGTTTATGGTAGCTGAATCTATCCCCTCTCTGCTAAGGATCAATCTTCCAAATAGGAAACTCCCCCAGAGAGGGGTTAATGGCAGCTGTATTTTTGACTTTATTTTTAGGATGTTCCGATTTAGTCAGATAAGGGAAGATCAGAAAAGATTTCTTTCTGCTGATCCCTTCAGTGACCTTCAGTTATGAGCAGCTCATAAAGGCATACCCTCCTAGGAGGACTATAAAATATTTCAGGGAATGGAACTTACTAAAAAGAATTCCAAAAGTTAGGCATTATGAAGTGTCAAAGACACTGTGTGGAAAGTAACTTTAGGGAGAGAAGGGACCATGGGAAGGATGGCAGAAAATGCCATTTTCTCTGTTAACTTTAAGGGTAGATTCATGAGATTTTAAGGAAGGGTAGCAGGTGTCAGGGACTAGATAACTGACAAATTTGGAAGGAAAACCAGATGGTACTAAGTAGACACTTGCAGCTGTACCCTATATCTTTTCTATCTCCAGCTATCCATGTCTTTCAGTGTTGGAACTTATGAAATTAAGTAGATCTAACACAGGATATTGCATCTATAATTTAAGTTTGTATGAAGATTCCTCCTAACTACTAGGGTTCTTGGGTATTAAGGAAGGTCTGAGGCAAGAAGGAGTAGGAAGAGACATTTGGATATAAAATTTAATTTGAAAGAAATATTTTTCCTTTTTGAATGTGGCTTATTCATCATTGTTTTTCCCTTAACTTAGGAGGAGCTTTGGCAATAATTACCAAACAATACATATTCTTACCCTCACATCCTCATTATAGAAAAGATTTTTTGTTTACAATGAAAACTAATATTTATTCACAGAATGCTCCCTCTTCCCTAGCAGCATATCCATAATGCTGTAGCATATTTGTGGAAGTACACAGATGTGAAAGGCAAGGACAAGTTGTTGGAATTATAGTAGTTGACTTTAACCTTACCTACCTTGGTAAGAGTCAAGGGAAAAGGGAAAAGAGCTTCCATTTTTCCTGTTACCTGACTGAATTATCACAGGCTGTTTTGAAGGCCATGTTTATCTTCATTTTATAAAAGTCAAAGTTAAATGAGATAAATGGACTTGTTGAGAAATATTTTGTGGAAAAATTATTTAAAGATTAAAATTTGAATTGTAAATCATTGTAAAAACCATCAAATTACTGACAGTATTGTGGGTCATTTTCTAAGTAAGAAGTTTTCTCTTGAGAAGGTATAGTATTGTTCCTATCCCTGAGAATAATTTATATACATCATTTAGTATCTGCTTTGGGTCTGATCTTTCATGAGTAATATAATCCTGCAAGTAGGATATGTGTTTTTTGGTTTTGGTTTTTTTTTTTTTTTTTTTTTTTTGAGAGAGAGAGAACGTGCAAGCTAGCACATGTGAGCTGGGGAGGGGCAGAGGAAGTGAGAGAATCCCTAGTAGGCTCCATGCTCAGAACAGAACTCAATGTGGCACTCAATCCCACAACCCTGGGATCATGTCCTGAGCAGAAATCAAGAGTCAGATGCTTAACAGACTGAGACACCCAGGTGCCCTTGTTTTATTTGTTTTTGTTTTAGTTGTTTATTTTGAGAGGGACAGAGAGAGCAAGGTGGTGGGGAAGGGCAGAAAGAGAGAGAGAGAGAGACAGAGAGAGAGAGACAGACAGACAGACAGACAGAATCCCAAGCAGGCTCCACCCTGTCAGTGCAGAGCCTGATGTGGGGCTTGAATTCACAAACCGTGAGATCATGACCTGAACTAAGATCAAGAGTTAGATGCTTAACTGACTGAGCCACCCAGTCTCCCCTGTTTTGTTTTGTTTTTTTAATTCGAGGAACTTATTTGTTCTCACAAACCCACATCCCAAATTTCATCAGATATTCTTAGTATTTTAATGAGGCAAAGTTTTTTTTTTTTTAACCTTCCACATTTATACCATTTTTAGGGTATGATAGATACTTAGATTTTAACTGTGTCTTCAAGCTAGAAAGAAGGTTTAGAAAATTTTATTGAAAGATAAACCGAGGCGTATTAGAAATGAAGAGTTTATTTGAACAGAAACTATTCTAAGTGGGCAGCACCATGCCAGAAGTAGTTAGGAGTACTCCGTAGACTGCAGGTAGGAAAGACACTTGCATAGAGAAAATATGGAAGCAAATAAAGGAAATTATTTGATTGGCTATAGCTTAAAGCCTGGCTGGCTATTGGTGATTGTCCTTAGGTTTTGATTTCTTCACAGTGAGGCATTTTACAAGATTAGGTTTTAATTTGCTTAGCTTAACTGCTAAGGCATTAGAACCACCTCTGTCTACTTGGCTTCCATGTTTAACTACAGTTTATCACTTGATATTTGAACCTCTGATAAACACGTGCTGTATTGAATGGGAATTTTAAAAAAATCAAGACTAGTTACTAGTCATTAGCTTTATAAAATTCTGCTTTCTTGGTTAATAATAGATTGTATGATCTAGAGGTGTTGAACATGTTTAAATTTATCAATGTGAGTTGCTAGCTGAGCGTCTAATACAAAACAGATGCTCAATAAATGCTGAATAAATGAATGGGAATATAAGCAGAGAGAAAATTAGTAGTTTTATTAACCAGGGATCAGACTGTTTTCCTTTTATAGTGCTGTTCATTTAAATGTGTTCTGCCTTGATTAATTACATGTGGCTGTGAATAAATATAACTTCTCATACCAAGTGATCTTTTCTCACATAACAAGAAATCAAGATTATAGCTGACAAGAATACTTTATTATTTCCTTAGCTACCTTATGGTTCTCTCTAGAGCAAGAATGAAAAGAACAGTGTCTTATGGAACTGCTAATTGTTCTTTTCTATTGAAGCCATTAGACATAACAAAGGTAAGTGTACTGTCTTCCATTGCTTTAGCAAACAATTGCTGCCTGGCCTTATTTTCTTCATGTATAATGAGACACATTGGACTTTTGGGGCTAGAGTCATAACAAGAATGGGGCACGGCTGTGCACTGAGCCTGCAGGATTTTCTGTCTCAGTTTTTGTCTTTATTTTCACTCTGCAATGCATGTGTTATGCAGGGCAGCCTAATGTTATGATTTGGGGGTTTTACAAACTACTGAGGCCCATTTCTAGAGATTCTGATTGGGTTAGGGTACTATCAGCTCCTCAGGTGATTCTAATCACAGCTAACATTGAGAATCTCTAGATAACTTAGAACACAGGTTCTTGGAAACCCACTTAACCCTTCTATTCCCCAACTTCTTCTTTCAGAAAAATGATCATGAGTCCATCTCATAGGCTACAAGCAGATTGAATGAGTTAATACAGATCTTCCTCAACTTAAAATGGGGTCATGTCCCAATAAATCCATCTAAGTTGAAAATATTAAGCTGAAAGTGTATTTAACATACATAACCTACCCAACATCATAGTTTAGCCGGGTTCACTTTGAATGTGCTCAGAACACTTACATTAGCCTACATTTGGGCAAAATCCTCCTAACATAAAGGCTGTTTTATAATAAAGTGTTGGTTATCTCATGTAATTTATTGAATACTGTACTCAGAGTGAAAAACAGAATGGCCTTATGATCATGTGGCTGAATGGGAGTTGTGGCTCCCTGCTGATTGGGTTAGGGTACAATCAGATGTAATCTGATTCTAATTAATCATGAGAAAGGATCCTATCCGCATGTTTCCAGCCCAGGAAAAGATCAAGATTCAAAGTACAGTTTCTCCTGAATGCATATCATTTTCACACCAATATAAAGTCAAAAAGTTGTATGTCAAACCATCAGAAGTCGGGAACCACTTGTGTATGTAAAGCACTTAGATCTTTGTCTAGCTCATAAGTGCTACATAACTCTTGGTCCCAACTATTTGGCAGATAAGGGATCAATAGTAATCATAGTGAATCTTTATTAAGCATATGTGCTGAGCATAATTCTAAATGTTTAATTTAAACTTCACCATCATATTAAGGAAATACTGTTATTTTCACTTTATAAATGAGGAAACGGAAGCACAGAGGTTTAGGTACTTTTCCAAAGGTCTAAATTTCCCAAGGATTTCACAAACATTAGACCTCAGGTAGTCTGAATTCAAGCACATAAAAAAAAAAAAAAGCCATAAGTCAAATTGCAAATTGCATTGTGTTCAGATAAGTGTTAGTTAAAATTTCAAATACAATAAAAGATTTAATATGAAAACAGTTCTCAATTGTTCCAAGTAATTGGCAAATCTGTGTATAAGGACTTGACTTACAAAGCAACATTTTTGGGGTATGAGCCTAATAGATTATTTAGCTGATCTTTCTATGGCATATCATGTAACATGGTAGCATGGAGATCTCTGAATGCTTAGGAGTAGGTTCAATTTCTATAATCCTAGAAATAAGAGGATTTAAACCTCTATTACTCTATCAAAGTAATTCTTTTATCAGATATTTGTGGTGGAATGCTTAACATAATAGGTAGTGAATGATACATGTCATATGCAAAGGACTAGTGTTAGTGAGTTGAAGATAATCAGAATCATGGATAAAATGCTCAGATTCATAAAAAAGATAGAAAGGTTTTGAAAGTAAAGTCAATTATATACAATTCTGGTACGTAGGGATTGTGAAATGCTCCTAAAAATATAATTTTTGTAAAAGTATAATAGCATAAGTTGCTAGAAAGAATAGGGTGAATGGACCTGCTGCATATTCATTGTTGAAACCAGAAAAGAGTTCTGATTCTCTTTCTGTTAGGTCAAATGGAGCTTCGCTGGTTTCTGCTAGGGTTGAGATGAATCATATTATGGTAGTGGTCAAGATGGAAAAATTAGTCCTAGGTTTTCTTGGGTAATGTTCAAAGTGTAAATGGTCCCATTTATTAACAGGACTGATAGTAGGATGATTGCTGATGTGACCGCATATAGAATTGTGCTACTGCTTGCAGGCCTCTGGTTAATGAATATTTTGAGTTTGAAGCTCGTCCTGATCAGAGAATGAAGTTGACAACTAAGCTCGATATGACTGGTATGAACAGGATGCCTGCATTTATATTAACGGATATGGATGGGTAGTGGAATTCATATTGTTAGAGCCAGGGTGAGGACTAGGATTGGTGCAATAATAAAGGTGGATACTGATGATAGTTGTTGTAGTGGTTCTTTAATGAGTAGTTTGACTCATTTAATGAGTCATTTAATGAGTGGTTCTTTAATGAGTAGTTTGATAGGTTGTAATAGGCCCATAGTCCTCTATGAAGTTGCATATAACGTAATACTTCTCACTCTACTCTCAGACGAATGCTATGACAAATGGAATAGGGATAACTAATAAAAGGATATTGTTTATGAACATACTGTTAGGAAGAGGAATTCAGCCTCTTAAGGTTTAAGTTTTATACAATTACTGGGCTTTGCCACCCTAACGAACCCTGTTCTTGGGCAGGGCTAGGTATAAATTAATTAGAATCAGATTACATCATCTATTAGTTTGAAGGCACTTTTGTAAAGTAGGCCTTATTTCTGTTGTCCTTTCACACTGGAAGAAATGTAGAATAAAAACAGACCTGGATTTCTCTGGTCTGAACTGAGATCATGTAGGACTTAACTGTTGAACAAGCAAATTATTAACAGCACTTATACCATTGGGGTGTCCTGACCCAACCAATAGGTCTTGAGCCCTATCATCAATATGGATTGCACTGTTATCTCTAGGGTAATGTGTTCTGTTGATCAATATTTTGGGTCAATAAGTGATAAAATATTTTGATTAGTTGGTGTAAATTTTAATCACTGAGGTTTCTGTTTTTTTTTTTTTTTTCTCAACCAAAGTTATAAGCCCATCTAATTATAAATTATATCCCAACCAAAACTGTAAGTCCATCTACGGTTTTGTTATTCCTTAAATTTGGTTAAAATTATTTGCTTTGTTAACTAGTTAATTAACTCCACAGGGTCTGCTCATTTTATGTCATTCCCACCTCTTCATGGGCAGATCAATTTCCCTGATTAAGAGGCACTGAAATCTTCATGCAGCCATTCATACAAGTTCTTATTTATGGAGAAATGATTATTATGCTGATTTTGCATAGTCAGGATATCAAGGCTGTTAAACAGGATGTCACTGGACAGACAGCGCCTCCAATACTAGAATTTACTAGAGGTGATGTTTTTGGTAAACAGGAAGCTTTGTTTGCCAACTTCCTTTCACTTTTTTCTTAATCTTAAATGTATACCTGTGTTGGGTTAACAATGGATTTAATAGTT